>NW_027361868.1:9500000-10100000 GCF_039654945.1 Dendrobates tinctorius
ATTATATCTCAAAAAAATTTTTTGTCTTCCATACTTTTGTTCTCTTTTCCAGGTGCTTTTCCTCCCCTGCCGGGACAGAAGAAAGCGGTGCCGAGAGAGATGACCCTAAACAACATCTGGCTCTTCCTTGTACAGTCGCTGGCGTTTTTGTCAGGGTACATGTGGTACTGCGTTCTTCACTATTTTTATCAATGCCTATTTTAAAAATCTCACTGAGACCTGAAAACTTAAAATGTAGGAAATTTCAAGCTCTTGCGTAAGAGCATCATGTTATCTGTGTGAATGTGAACAACACCACAGTCAAGAAAATAGCCGACTTCTTTTTTTTTTATTTTTTATTTTTATTTTACGCTCCTCGGGGGCCGTTTTAAACTCATGATTTACTGGATCCATCGTCGGTGACCTGCTAATGCAAACGGACAAGAGTTTGTTGTCGGTCTTTCAGTGAGGAAAGGTTTATCGTGACCGGATGCATCCAAAAAAAGAGGATACGCGAGCTGGCAAGTGCTTGGTCTTCTAACGACAAGTGTTTGGTTGAAACTCATCCCCTTATCTTTCCACTTCCCAAAATAAAGACTGTGAAATTCACTGTCACGTTTTTGCTTTTGGCCCCACCACCTAAGGAACATGTCGTGACGGCAGTCTCCAGAAACTTGTCCTCGCTCCCGTCCCGTTCTCCATGACATTACACGTATCCAAGACCGGGGCGACCATTCTACGTTTGCCACCAGGCACCCAGATTGCTCGACCCTTCGGAGAATTGTCCGTTCACCTGTAACGTTGGGGTTTTTTTTTTTTTGTTTAAGTATGCACCATTTTTACATGTGGATTTTATTAATGTAGTATTTTTTTTTCTTCTTTGAATTGCACTTTTTATGACACGGTTACACTTCTGTAGACTGTTTTTTGTTTGTTCCCAATAAGTGCTGAATTTTTTTTTTTTTTAAGATGCGCCTCTGATCATTTGTCAAGTCTGTCAGCCGAAATGTCTCATTTCATTAGCGTCCTTGTTGTGTTTCTATGCTGCGGCCTCTATATATCTGACATGCAGGGAGGAAGAAGGCCCGGAGAAGTGTGTTGTATTTGCCAATCCAGGGGGTGACTCTGACCATATGTGACCAATATTCTTTCCTTCAATCCTGAAATCGCATCGGCTCAATTTCTATTGATCTCCTACATGTTTTAGGGCAGTGTCATGGCGCAGATGTCTCCCATTCTTCACTTTTTCTATCAAAGGTTGAACGATGCCACACGGAAGACTGTGAAGCTGAGATTTCAAAGGCGGCTCTTACGACTGAGCATGTTAATGCCCAACTGATATGGTCAAGCCCATCTTTGGAGTGCACACCCATAGGAGACGTCAATCATTTTTTTGACTTTTAGTAGTCTGTCACTATCGACGGTCGCTCCGGAGGCCGGCTCCCTACGGACTTTTCAGGATGTGGTCCTTCCAGATTGCTTAGGGTAGCTGGCCTATGATGAACGACCAACGATGACGATGGGCACGTGGGCTTTTCAGTATTATCCTCCACTGAAGTCATAGTCTGCTAGGTTTTTCGCGTTGGCCATCTTTCCGCCGGTGTTAAGGCTGCAATGGTAGAGTTCAAGCCATACTATGGTATTTTTTTTGCGAAGTCTGTCTAACGCTACTAGAATGTCCTCCAGTGTTGCGAAGCTACATGCCTCAGCATGCCCTGGCAACCTGCAGCCTTTAGGGCATGCGGGGAATCGGAGCTTCCCAACAGGACGGTGATATCTAGTATGCCATAGTGGGAAGTATTGGGGTCCTAGATGCACTTTAGCTCATCCTCTGCGATGTGGTCATCCGTTTTTGTACGTCATCATTGTGAAAAAAGAAGAAAATTACAGCCGAGATGCAATCTCACGCGGACTCCAGTTACAACCGACTCCTAAACGGGACAATATGGGGTCGACAAACACATTATTTGACAAAGCCCAGATAGAATTCCCGTTTTACTGGTTGAAAGATTTTGATCCGTTGAATAGCCGGAATAAAACCTTTTTTTTTTTTTTTTTCTTTTCCTTTTACACAGAATTTTTTTTGCAAATCTGTGATTTCCTATGACTGTCCTCTGCAGTAGTTGTGATGCCGCCACACATTATTGCGCCGCCTGGTTCAGCAATATTGTGGTACCTGCAGCGAGCGGGTACCAGGATGGCGGGTGTGCGGCTCTACGTGGCTCGAGTATTATCTAGTAGGAATGGAGGGAAATGAGGCAATGATTGGTCTCTCAATTTGGTTAAATTTTTTTTTTCTGAACTTTTAAAGGGTTTGTCCACTTTTTCCAGGTGTATGTTGTTGTGGTTTTTTTTTTTTTGTTTTTTTTTTAATTTGATAGGAAGGTTTTGATGGTGGGACTCCAGCAATTTAACTGAACTGGTTGGTAGAATTCAACAACAAGCTGTTCATTTTTCTGCCGCTCCCCCACAGGTTAAGCAAAGGGCATGGCCCCCTAGAAGCTCTTGACGGGTCCTTCTTTTTTTCTTGATTAATTGTATAGTTTAAGATCATGATCATGGAAAAGGGCTGACTGTAATATTACGTGTGAGATCCTCCGGAGAGGGAAAGCGAAACGTGCTCTGCAGCCAAAAACTAGAGTATGTTCTCCAAAACAAGTTATCACTTATCCACAGTGTAGGTGATGGCTGGCTGATCGGTGGGTGTCCAGACCACCCTTTTAAAAGGTTATTCCCAGCATCAAAAGTTCTGTTCCGTCGTAATCGAGCGGTAGCTGTGTGTGTGTGTGTGTGCACCACCGCTGCTTTCATTGACTATGGTACTGTCAGAGGTGGCAGATTACAGCACTCTGTTGTCTTGCCATCCCATCGAATATAAACAGGAGACTGGTCGTGCTTTGACCTCTGGGACCCTTAGTGGCTTTGCGTTCATCAATCGGTGATATCACATATTTTGTGGACAGATGATCAGTTATGTTGGGAGCGCAGGGTCCACCATTCACAATAGGAGATATCGCAGCTCACCTCCTCCCCCTATACAATGACTGATAACACCTCTATATACAGTATATCACAGGATCCACCATTCACAATAGGTGATGTCACAGCTCACCACCTTCCCCTATACAATGACTGATAACACCTCTATATACAGTAGATAACATGGGATCCTCCAATCACAATAGGTGATGTCACAGCTCACCTCTTCCCCCTCCTGTACAATGACTGACTGATAACACCTCTATATACAGTCGATGACACAGGATCCACCATTCACAATAGGTGATGTCACAGCTCCCTGCACAATGGTCTTTGCCCAGATTAGAGGATGTTCAGATATGTTCTATACATACATATAAGGTCTGAGTTAGTCTGAGTCTATTGCTGCTCATGAAAAAAATAAAAAAAATTCAAATTAATTTTTTTACCTACATAAAACATAGCAAACCAGAGGCCATTTTCTGATGTGCCATCCCCTTTAAGTGGGACCGAGGATGAGGTTGATCATATCAGATCAGCCGGAGTAAAGGTCCTGTTACATTTAGCGATGCGCCAGCAATCCCGACCACGATATGACCCGGTCAGGATCGCTGGTGTATCGCTAAATGGTCGCTAGTGAGCTGTCACATAGGCAGATCTCACAGCGATGCAGCGCCGGTCGTACTCGGCTGTCAGACGCGGCGAGGGTGACAGTCTTCCGCCTGCGTCCATGGCTTGCTCGTCGGCGCCAGCAGGAAGTCGATGACGAGAAATGGACCAGGCCGATCTCACGCGATCAGCGATAGCCAGCGGGGGAGCCGGTCGGAGGTGAGTATCACATGTAGCGATATCGCTGCTGCGTCACAAAATCGGTGACGCTTTAGTGATATCGCTATGTGTAAAGGGCCCTTAAGACATTCCCACTGATTAGCTAGTACCTGCTAATGGGGTTTTCCAGCTATAAATCCTGAGTTCCCTTCTGAATAGGTGACATGTTTTGTTGGTGACTGCCTGGACACCACCCCACAACCATTAGAAAAGGGTGTCTTATCCAGTTTGAATGATGCAATGCTCCATTGAAATGGAAAAGCTATTTATCTGCAGATCTAGGGTTAATCTGCAGCGGAGTAGCCTCTAAACCATGTCTGTCAGGCAAACTGGAGCATCTACAGGGAGAAAATGGCGTAATCTCTTCCCTGTAGCCACTCTCTTCCAGACATCGGGGCGGTATTCTGTGAGCATGGCTGTCATTGCCCCTCCCCGCTAAATTCACCCCTGTCAATCAAAGTGCTGTTAGCGGTGACTGTTACAGCCCTCTGCCCCGCCCTGATGACTGGAAGCGATCGGCTGCAGGGTGGATATAGCTTCATTTTCTCCCTATAACAGCTGTTCTGTTAAAACATGATTCAAAGTCTACTTACCTGCAAATCCCCACTTTATCGGTATATAGTGTTTTTTTTTTTTTTCTTTTTTTAGGTGACGACAGTTTCCCTTTAAACAGTGCGGGAACAATCTAATATTGATAACGTATCCTAATGATCTGCCGTCAATGTCCAATTTAGTTTAAAGGGAACCTATCACCTTGGAAAACGCAATTTTCCCTGCAGATATTGCGATGCTGCCCGGCCGCCTTACTGAAAGTGCGGCAACTGGGAGAAAGTGAACTTATCTTCTGCTAGGAGCCGCCGGCTTTCAGTCATGGAGGCATCCACGGACGGCTCGAGTCATCGCTTCCTATACTGTGAGTGGCGGCTGTAAGCACACACCGGCACTTTAGTTGACTAGCACATCTTTGCAAAGATATGCTAAAGAGTTGGCTGTCAATCCTAGTGCCATGTTATGCTTACAGCCCCCACTCATAGTATAGGAAGCAGTGACGCTCCCATGACTGAAAGCTGGCGGTTCCTGAAAGGAGAGAAGTTTATTTTTTTTCCTCTGGTAGCCACACATACATTAACACTATTTCCTGCAGATTAACCCTATATCTGGAGGTAAATAGTGGGGGGTTTTTTTCTCAAGGTGATGGGTGGGTTCCCTTGAAAAAAAAAAATAAATAAATAATTTCTTATAAATGTTTTGTTTTATAAAGAAAAACAGACTTAGATTCTACAGTGGCCCTTCGGTAAGCTTTCGAACTTCCTGTTCTTTTAGGGAATGCACGTGTACATTAGCAGTAATTGTCAGACTCAGACGCTTGTATATTGCGGCATCTAATGAGCGTGTGCAAAGGTCATTGTGACGAGAGGTGATCTCTGTGAATAGAGGTGTTTCCTTTTCACTATAATCCTGTCTCTGCTGATAAGGAGCCTGCTGAAAACTCTCAGTAAGAACAGAAAGTGCTCAGAAATAGGGTTGCCAAGCTCTGTCGACTGTATAGCAGCTGGGTTACGCACATCCGCCCCGTACTAATTTGAATATGTGGCGGATGTTCAGTACCCAACCTCTATACAGCCCCTAAGGATAGGGACACATGACTGTCCATCTACTCTCAGGGTTGCATTGAGGCAAGCGTCTTATTGTCCCGACTGGCAACTCCAGGCGAGTGTTGCTCCAAAGTAATAGTTGCAATTCAGTAAGAACTAAAAGTTGAGGTTCACCTATGACCACTAAAAATACGCCCAGAAGTCTGTAAATGCTGAATATGTGATTATTCACAATGGGCTAGCTCCAAATCCCTCATAGATAAAGATTTAAATTAGATCTGTCGCCGCTTCACGACTTGTCTGTTTTAATAAATATTTGTATTCCCCAATAAGTACAATTCTGGAGCGATATTTATCACAGCTCTGCGTGGGCCGTCCAGAGTCCGACACTGCCAGCTCTAATTGGGCGATGTCAGAGTCTAGGGACACGCCCCCAACTGGTAACCCCTTTCCACACATAGTTCTAGGCCGGGATCACACATGCGAGAAACTCGCACAAGTCTCGCATGTTAATACCCGGCACTAGGATCGGAGTGTGCGGCTGCATAGAAATACATGCAGCCGTACGCTCCAGTCCCGAGCGTCGGCAGCAGTACCGGGTACTAAGATGCGAGACTCGTCTGAGTTTCTCGCACGTGTGATCCCGGCCCTAGTCTAAATGTTAAAAATTTGCAGCCATCAAGAAACATTACATTTAAAATGACCCTGACGGCTGACACGTGATGGCCGGCCCTCGCCGTCGGGTTCTCCACAGAACACCATGTCAGTCACTTCATCATTCCTTAAAGAGATATACCTAAAATCAGATTGTGCTCCTGACCTGCACATTGTAAAGGCTTTTCTCTAAATGTACCGTAATTACTCCTACAGTATGGTTTGTACATTTTAGAAACTATCACTTTTTAGTTTTTGGGTTTTTTTTTACTTTATTTTTGAGACCAGATTAATGTTACCTTGTGGCTAGAGTCTATTTTTTTATTTGGAATGGATGTTGGTAAAAGGTGGACATTCCCTTTAAATCATAATATAATATTAATCATAAAACTGGCTGTCTTTTATAGGATTGACATATTTATCACATTCTGGATTTATATTTTTATATATTTTTTTGGTCTGGGTAAGCCCCGCCCTAGAGGGTCCCGGGGATTCCACTGTTTTATCAGTCATGAGCGTGGGATGTATGTGCTGCTCAGCAACGGGTCAATATTACAGAACTGTTTACACTTCTTTCCAAGTGGTCTGTAGAACATTTCAGCAAAACACAATGCTCAATTTTTGGAGGGAAACAAAAAAAAAATCTAAATTTCTGTATGTGTCCCGAAATTAATTTTGTTATGCTCATGGAAGAAAGAAGTAAATACCGTACGTTTTGTTTATATACGGAATTGTGCACTGAATGAGTGTAAATGTCACGGCCATCATGAATTTTTATTTTTTTTTTTTTTGTTTTTGGTCTAGAGTATATATATTATTTTTTTTTTTTATAATTCTTTTACAAAAAAATTTAGAAAATTTTTATTTTTTTCTTTAAAAATATCTTTGCCATGTTTTTGTTTGCACTGATTAGAATTAATATAGGAATATCTAATTTCTTCCAGACTTCAAAACCGAGCTTATTTATTGCTATTTTTTTTTTTTTTTTTTTTTAATGATTTTTGCGTTGCAGTTTTGCTTCTATAAATAAAAGCGCTGTCGGTGTAAAACATGAAACACGTGGGACCAAAGCCGCATTAAGTCAGTTTGTAAATTGCAAAAGAAAAACTTTCTCGCTCATTGTTGCAAATGATGAGCCAATTTTATGAGCCAATTGAAAGGGATACTTATAGGGGGTTTACAAAATTTAATTTTATTTTTTTTTTTCCTATGTTTTTGTTTTCTCACTTTTTTAGTCTCTGTGTCCCTTTAAATTGTCAATACATCTGTTTTTTTTGGCTTACCCTTCATCTACACACAGGAGGTCATTTTTTTTTTTTTTTTGGAGGGGGGCGAAGCCTACATACATTGGAGCTCCGACATGGCTAAGGTACTTTTTGAAGGGAAAACATTAGAGTGGAAGTTTCCACCTCGTTTTGTCTCACAAGGTGTCTGCATCTATGTTGCCGATGATTTCTCTGGTGTATAGAAAATAAAAAATAAAAATCTGTACTCTTAAAAGCTAATAATATGTCTGCCACTGTTTAAAGTGAAGCTCCGCCAGTTTTAAGATCTCTGGCTGAATAGTCAGCAATTGAAAAATAAAAAAAAATATTTTATTTTTATGCTCACTGCTGTTTTTGGATCTTATAATTGTTTTTTTTTTTTTGTTTCATTAAATGTGATTTTTCCACTTGGGCATTTTTTTTTTTAATCCATTTACAGGGTACATGATTAATGTCAGTCCAATGGACTTTGATTAGAGGGGCATCGGACACGCTGGCCCCTGCCGCTCCTTTAAACCTCCTCCGGTGAAGCAAGGGATGTCCCATTTTATTGTAGGAAACCCCCTTTAAAGACTCATATTTTCATAGACTAGTCAGTATGGATACCCAGTATTACTACATTGGTTATTCATGGGGCAATGGGTTGAATTGTCACGGATGTTCTTAAATTTTATAGGCTATAGAGGGGTTGTCTTATTTTTTGGGGGGGACCCTTTTAGCGAAAATAGGGTTGATCTCAAGCCCAAGTAGCTGAACTCCATTATTAGCTCCAGCAAAAAAAAAAAAAGCCTTATCAGATGTGATCTGCAGTGGAATTTAAGATCAAGTGTTGGGTTTCCCTACAGCACCCCCACAGGGGAAATGAAGCATTACATGGTGCTTACTTAAAAAGAAAAAAAAAAAAAATTACTGCTTATGTAATCTGCAGATCCAAAGGATCTACCAGAGTCTAAAGAGCCTAAGATGAATCTGCTCTGGTGGTAGCTGGGTGTGAACGGTGCACGGAGTCGACACAGACGGCCGTATAACTCGGATGAGGATCGCAATGCAGGGACTGGTTGTCTGCTCTCCCAATCAGAGTGTGACAGCTTCATGTATTTCTGTGCAACTGTCGCGCTCTGGTCAAGAGAGCCACCAGCCAGTCCGTGCGATCCTCGTCAGAGTTGCGCGGCCGTCTGACTCTTCCCCTTAGAATAACTGTTTTTACTTTAGATAATTTGAGATTTAAAGGGATTTTCCACTTTGGGTAAACTTCCTCTTCACCTCTCTGCTGTAGTTTTATTTATTTTTTTTTTTTTAAAAAAAAGTGGAGTCTGTGTCGCCGCTCCCGGTGTCTTATTGTCTGACATCAAATCGACATCGCTGCAGCCAATCACTGAGCTCTGTGCTGTGCCCAAATTGACGGCACGCTGATTGACCGCAGTGCTGTCCATGTGACCCCCCTTCCTGTAGACCACTTAGACCCCCACAACTTTTAAGCATTCACTTGTATGAGATCTGTCAGCAGTAACTGGCCTGCTTGCTGACGGCCTCCAGGCAGCCCCAGAATTTGTCATCCTGTTCAGAGTAGTGAAAGCGAGCAGGAAAAAAAAATAAATTCAGACAATATAAAAAGTATTGAAAATATTTGCATTTAATAAAAGAAGCCAAAAAATCTCCCTGTTACTGACTTTCCAGCCGGGCGCGGAGCTTCACTTTCAGCAGCAATTGCATTTCAGGTTGCAATCAATCTGCCAAATGAAAAGCCTGCCAAATATTTGTAATCTTCTCCAGACCTCCCCAGTACGATTTCTATCATTAAAAAGAGTCTATAAACAGCGACGGTGGCGTTATCCGTGTGTGTGGTTTCTTGTTTTCTGCCTTAGGTGATGACGCACACGTTGTGTGAGGAACAAGAAGAAATCATTTAAAGTTTAATTTTTATAAAATCCCATCATTAGAATTTCTTTGGAAGTATTGTTATGTAATTCCGTTTTGTTTTTTTAAATAAAGTTATGTCCTCATGTAACTTTTTTATTTTCCAGTTTTACATTTTGATTTTTATTGCGTTTGTTCCTGCATATCTTGTGGCTGAGATCTATACAATGACGCTGTACAGGGCTGCCGACTGCTGGACTCACACTGTACATTGTGGCAAAAATACAAGTAGTTTTATATAAAACAAAACCGGAACTCCAAAGTCATGGTGAGCCTTTGTATTTTTTTTTTTTTTTTGCCCTGTAAATGAAGGAAATCTATTTCACGCCAACCCTCTGTTGGGATTCAGTATGCCTTTTAGAAAAAAAAAAATTTATATATATATACACAAACACATACAGGTCCATATATATTTGGACAGAGACAACATTTTTCTAATTTTGGTTCTAGACATTACCACAATGAATTTTAAACAAAGCAATTCAGATGCAGTTGAAGTTCAGACTGTCAGCTTTCATTTGAGGGTATCCACATTAAAATTTGAAGGGTTTAGGAGTTTCGCGCTCCTTAACATGCGCCACCCTGTTTTTAAAGGGACCAAAAGTAATTGGACAGATTAAATAATTGTAAATACAATGTTCATTTCTAGTACTTGGTTGAAAACCCTTTGTTGGCAATGACTGCCTGAAGTCTTGAACTCATGGACATCACCAGACGCTGTGTTTCCTCCTTTTTGATGCTCTGCCAGGCCTTCACTGCGGTGGTTTTCAGTTGCTGTTTGTTTGTGGGCCTTTCTGTCTGAAGTTTAGTCTTTAACAAGTGAAATGCATGCTCAATTGGGTTGAGATCAGGTGACTGACTTGGCCATTCAAGAATATTCCACTTCTTTGCTTTAATAAACTCCTGGGTTGCTTTGGTCGTCGTTTCATACTACAGATGGACAATGACCCAAAACATACAGCCAATCAGTTTGGCTGCATTTGGCTGGATCTGAGCACACAGTATGGCTCTGAATACCTCAGAATTCATTTGGCTGCTTCTGTCCTGTGTCACATCATCAATAAACACTAGTGACCCAGTGCCACTGGCAGCCATGCATGCCCAACCCATCACACTGCCTCCGCCGTGTTTTACAGATGATGTGGTATGCTTTGGATCATGAGCTGTACCACGCCTTCGCCATACTCTTTCCATCATTCTGGTAGAGGTTGATCTTGGTTTCATCTGTCCATAGAATGTTCTTCCAGAACTGTGCTGGCTTTTTTAGATGTTTTTTAGCAAAGTCCAGTCTAGCCTTTTGATTCTTGATGCTTATGAGTGGCTTGCACCGTGCAGTGAACCCTCTGTATTTACTTTCATGCAGTCTTCTCTTTATGGTAGATTTGGATATTGATACGCCTACCTCCTGGAGAGTGTTGGTCCCTTGGTTGGCTGTTGTGAAGGGGTTTCTCTTCATCATGGAGATTATTCTGTGATCATCCACCACTGTTGTCTTCCGTGGGTGCCCAGGTCTTTTTGCATTGATGAGTTCACCAGTGCTTTCTTTCTTTCTCAGGATGTACCAGACTGTAGATTTTGCCACTCCTAATGTTGTAGCAATTTCTCGGATGGGTTTTTTCTGTTTTTGCAGCTTCAGGATGGCTTGTTTCACCTGCATGGAGAGCTCCTTTGAATGTTTCCTTCTCAGCAAAACCTTCCAAATGCAAGCACCACACCTCAAATCAACTCCAGGCCTTTTATCTGCTTAACTGAGAATGACATAACGAAGGGATTGCCCACACCTGTCCATGAAATAACCTTGGAGTCAATTGTCCAATTACTTTTGGTCCCTTTAAAAACAGGGTGGCACATGTTAAGGAGCGGAAACTCCTAAACCCTTCATCCAATTTTAATGTGGATACCCTCAAATGAAAGCTGAAAGTCTGAACTTCAACTGTATCTGAATTGTTTTGTTTAAAATTCATTGTGGTAATGTCTAGAACTGAAATTAGAAAAATGTCTGTCCAAATATATATGGACCTGTGTGTGTGTGATATATATATATATAATTATATATTTTTTTTTCTACAAAAAGGGGTATTGGATCGATATTTGTTTTATGTCCATGTACCATCTGTTCTTTACCACCAGCCATTATGTTACATTTTAGTAAAGGCAGACTGAATAGCGGGAGGCCAGCTGTTATCCACCAAGAAGGAAGAGGGTACGCCGAATGTTATACACCAATGGGGCGGTGGGGGTGAGGGCTGGGCCAAACCAAATTTTATACACTAAGGGGGGAGGGCGCGAGGCCTTGGCCAAATGTTGTACTCCAAGAAGGTGGGGTTGCAAGGCCAGTGCAGAATGGATATACACCAAGAAGGGGGGGGGGTGCAGGAGACCAGGCCGGTTGTTATACACCAAAAGAGGAGTGGGGCAAAACCAGGGCCCAATGTTATTTACCAATAGGGGGCAAGGTGAGGGCAGGGCTGAGTGTTATACACCAAAAGGGGGGGGGGTGCAAGGCCAGGGTCGAATGTTATGTATGGTGGGGGCCGGAGGTTTTACATGGGGGAGAGGTGGCGAGGCCAGGGCCAATTGTTAAATAAACTAAGGTCGAGGGGGGCTGGGCCAGGGTTGAATGCTATACACCAAGGGGGGAGGCGAGGCCATCTTCGGAGGTCTTACACCAGTGGCAATTGGACTGAATGAAAAATATGAATTTGGTTCTTGGTCTTTTTGTCCGTCTCCGCACCATTTCCGCGTTTCGTCCGGATACAATAGTGCTGCTCCTACACTCCTCCATCTACTTTCAATGTCAATTGTCCACTTTATAAACCTTTCTAGTAACGGCGGCCTCTGTGATTTACTGTCCTTTAGCTGTAGGTGAGGAGTCCGATCATGTGAGATGAGCCAGCTGCACCCTTCTGGTCAGACGGCGCCTGACCCCAACACTTTTGCTCTACGTTCCATTTCCGATAGGCCATGTCCCTCTGAGTTATCATAGCTGCTAGGAAGAAAAAATGCATCTTTCCACGTTACTGTCCAAAGTTCTCCTGGATGCCGGCCTGTAATTATTAACCTGAAGACAACCATGGCCATACGGACACGGCGTTTATA
Organism: Dendrobates tinctorius; assembly: GCF_039654945.1. NCBI lineage: Eukaryota > Metazoa > Chordata > Amphibia > Anura > Dendrobatidae > Dendrobates > Dendrobates tinctorius. The sequence goes on from NW_027361868.1 coordinate 9,512,317, forward strand.
GTGAGCGCATGGCTCCTTATCAGTAACCTTGGCCCGGGGGTGGGGGGGATCGTGGTCCTCATCCTCATTTATGATTTTTGTTTTTTTTTCTTCTCCCGATCTCCCCAAAAATACGCCGCTGCTTTAGTGCCAAATACTGAGCAATGCATCCAATTATCAACCTGATGTATCTTGCTGGAAACGAATCAGTGGGGGTCTTGGTGCTACATCCGGGGTACTGAGCACGAACCGCTAAACATGGGAACTATATACCAGTAGGAATGGGAATGTAAAGTAATTCTCCACCCTCGAAATTTAAATAAAACCGCAGCGATGAGCGAGTCGATTCCCAGGACCCCAGCACAGCGGCCATGTAAGTAATCCGTGGTTGGCGGACGGGAGCGGAAGGTTTTTTTTTGTGGACTGTTTTAACTTTGCTCACCCTAAAGGCGAGGTCTGACATATGTCTCCGCAGCTGTCTGTGGCTCTGGGGCATCTGTCTGCCTGTGCAGCCCCTTATGTGACCATTTACGGGACACTACTGCCATCTACAGGATACTCAGAGTAACTGCAATGAATCAGCTGAAAGTTATCAAGTTCCATAAAATTACATATTCGGCCCCAGTCCCACGTCCGGATCCTGCACGTGTTATGTCAGAACATGTCCTGTTATAGCCAATGGCCCCGCTCAGACATGCAGATTTTATTTTCTGGACCGATGGTCTACAAAAATTACTCTTATTGCCGTAGAGTGTAATATGCAAAATATCTTGATCTAGTGTGGCAGGTTCTCGCTTTCGTAAAATAACCCGGCCTCATAGGCTGTACTTCGGCCCCTGATCTTGATTGACAGTCTCCATACTGCTCACGTCATCTCTCTTGACAATCTCGATGATGTAGCAGAGCTAAGTAAGTATGCCACAAGTCCTATGTAAAACTTTATATTTCCAGGACGTCCACCTGACAGCACCATGGAGGACGTCCTCCTCCTCCTTACAGGGACAGGAAAACACACAAGAGGTTAAAAGGTCATGTCCCACCCCCTCTCCCTCAGTGTTTTTCCTGTCCCTGCAAGGAGGGACACACAAGAGACTTACCGGAGGGGCTCAGGGGATCTTGCGGCCAGTCCAAGCCTTCCCCTGTCAAGAGGTCCTGGGGCCGAAACTCTCCGATGGGGGAGTCCCTCTGCTCCAAAGGCCAGGAGCAGGACGACGCTCCTGGAGGGAGCCGTTCCTCCCTGTGGGAGGCTCTCGGCTCCAGGACGCACCGCCATAGCAGGCGAGGGTCGGCTCCCCGCAGGCGGCTGGCCGAGTGGGCACCGGCAGAAGGATGGGCGCAGCAGCGCCATGACAGGCGTGCCCCTGCAGACGGCGGGCCAGACACCCGCAGGATGGCTCCAACGGCGGGGTCAGCGCTAGAAGGCGCCAACAGACCGCCATAGCAGGCAGGGTGGGCGGTTCCCTGCAAGCGGCGGTCTGAGCAGGCACCGGGGGAGAAGCAGAGCGCGGTCGCGCGCAGGAGCCCGGGCAGGAGGGGAGGAGGCGGCCTATCGCGGAGGTCGTGCGTCACATCCGGTGACGTCAGACGCCGGCTTTTGAATCACGGGCGCGCGCTCCTGTGATCCACAGAGCTCGGCAGAATCGTGCCAGAATGGAAGGCAACGCTCCAGCAGGCGGAGGGGTAAGTGCGCAGAGCGCAGACCACCCTCCCCCACCCATCCCCACATCCCAGATCTGAGTAGGTGCCCCTTCTGTATTATTAGGAGAAGGGAACCCCGGGAGAATCCCCCTCGGTGAAGGACCCGGCAAAAGCCACCTCCAAATCGGTCCGATGCCCCGTATGCAGGGTAAAGCTGCCAGACACCTATAGCAAGACCTTATGCGGACCCTGTACCTCAAGGGTCATAGGCGAGGAACAGCCATCCCTCCTTTCCGAAATGAGATTGCTGATAAGGGAGGAAGTTCAGGCCTCTACTGCCGGCCTCGCGCGGCGTCAGTCCTCCAGCCCAGGGCCAAGTCGCAAGCGTCCAAGGTGGGAAGCAGACCCAGTGTCGGAAGCAAGCCCTAGCGAGGAGTCCGACTTCCGGGATTCAGACCAGGAGGAAGAAGGCGAGATCCCGGGGGATAGACAGGATCAGAGCAGGAAGTACCTGTTCAGACTGGAGGACACGGACGAGTTGGTCCAGGCAGTCAGAAATACTATGCAAATAGAGGAAGTCCCTAAACCACAGTCCAGACAGAACTTAATGTTTGGTGGACTCGTGGCCCGGAAACAGGTAGTGTTCCCCGTAAGTGAACACATCAAAACAATGGTCCAGGAAGAGTGGAAAGAGGCAGAGCGTCGGTTGATACTCTCACGAGACTTTAAAAATAGACTGCCTTTTGATCCCGAGGAAACACGGGCATGGGAGGAAGTCCCTAAAATAGATGTCCCAGTCGCCAAGGTTACCAAAAAGACGGCCATCCCATTCGAGGACTCGTCAGGTCTCCGAGACCCGATGGATAGGAAGGCGGTCGTCTTGCTAAAAAGAACTTGGGAGACGTCAGCGGCTCTGATTAGGGCCAACATAGCAGCCACCTCAGTGGCCAGGTCTATGTTTTTGTGGATGGGGCAGTTGGAGGAACACCTAACCAACAAGACCCCTAGATCAGAGATCCTAGCATCACTTCCTCTCATGAAATCAGCCACGGCGTTCCTGTCGGATACGTCGGCTGAATCAGTAAGGTTTGCAGCCAGAAACAGCTCCCTCTAATGCGTCCCGGAGAGCAGTCTGGCTTAAATCCTGGTCGGGGGATAACGCTTCTAAAACAAAGCTATGCGCCATCCCCTTCTCAGGCCTGAGGGTATTTGGTCCAGCCCTAGATAACATCCTAGAGCTAGTGTCCGATAAAAATAAAGGGTTCCCAGAGGAAAAACCCAGGCGTCCCCAGTCCTTTCGGAGAGGCTCCTTCAGGAGGCAGACGGAATTCAGGGGTCGGGCAAAGTCCAATAGAAGCTCCTATAGGGGCTCCTTCAGCCAAGACAGGAGGAACAGGGGTCCCTCATTCACATCAACATCTAGATCGAGGAGGCAATGACGCCATAGGTGTTGGGGGGAGACTTCGCCACTTCGCAGCAAACTGGTCCCGAGTCACCCACAATCCATGGGTTCTCAGAACCATCGCGGAAGGCTACAGAATAGAGCTCTATTCACCTCCCCCCGACAGATATATTGCCCCCACTGTCATCCTGGAGGACTCCGCAATGTGGACGGATCTTCAGGACATGGTAAACTCAGAGGTCATAATACCAGTTCCCCTGATGGAAAGAGGAAGAGGGCACTACTCTTCCCTGTTTTCAATCACAAAACCATCCGGCGAGGCCCGTACCATCATAAACCTGAGACCACTAAATGCCTGGGTCAGATACAAGAGATTCCGGATGGAATCGATCCGATCCGCAATCCCCCTAATAGACAGGGACGCCGTTATGTGCACCCTAGACCTAAAAAAGGCATACTACGAGGTCCCTATCCATCTCTCATCCCAGAGCCTTCTAAGGTTTGCGGTCAGTTTACCAGCCCGGACCTGCCACTTCCAGTTCCAGTGTCTTCCATTCGGGTTGGCCTCAGCTCCCAGAATCTTTACAAAATTGGTGGTAGAGGTGGTGGCCTACCTAAGAGATCAGGGTATTGTGATCATTCCATACCTGGACGTCTTCCTACTGGTGGCAAGATCCAAAGAAGCGCTCATTCGAGACAGAATCCGAGCAACTACCGTAATGGAGTTCCTTGGCTGGGTGATCAACTGGGAGAAGTCGGACCTCAGGCCAGACACCAGAAAAGTATTCCTCGGAGTCCTCCTAGACTCAGCCAACAGAATATCCTGGCTACCCGAGCAGAAGCAGAAGACTGTACAGGCCAGAACCAGAGACCTGTTGAGGCGTCAATGTTCCATAACAGAGGCAATGGAAGTCTTGGGCCTCATGACAGCCTGCATCCAGTGTGTCCATTGGGCCCAATTCCACTCGAGGTTGTTACAGAGAGAAATCCTCGCAAGGTGGGACAGAAGTCAGGCGTCGCTAGACAGACCCCTAAGGCTGCCAGAACGAGTGAAGGAGTCCCTGCGGTGGTGGACACAGTCCAGAAACCTTCAGGTGGGAGTACAATGGACAACCTCTCCATACGTGGTAGTCACCACAGACGCCAGTGCGTGGGGATGGGGAGCCCACATAGAAGGGAAGATCTTCCAGGGGAAATGGCCAGCAGGCATCAGGACCCGATCCTCCAATTTCAGAGAGCTCTTCGCAGTTTGGGAAGCGTTGCGGAGAAACCAGTCGGTACTAAAGAATCGTCATGTCTGCATATTATCCGACAATACAACGGCAGTGGCATTCCTGAAGCACCAGGGAGGGACCAGACATCAACCACTACAGGCCCTGGCGGGAAAAATATTCACGTGGGCAGAACGAACAGTACGATCAGTGACTGCAGTACACTTAGAAGGTTCCCAGAACGAAGTGGCAGACTACCTGAGCAGAGAACAGATCCACCCGACAATGGGAACTGAACATGGAAATCTTCGACCACCTCTGTCGGCGTTGGGGGACCCCCACTATAGATCTTTTCGCAAGCCGGAAAAACTCGAAGGTCCCCAGGTTCTACTCCCTGAATCCGACGGACCACCCGGAAGGCGTAGACGCCTTGAGTCAGACTTGGGGAGAATCCCTCTCTTATGCGTTCCCACCACTGGCTCTCATACCGGCAGTGCTCAGGAAGATACGCGAAGACCACGCAAGAGTGATGTTGATCGTGCCATATTGGCCGAGGGGAAGCTGGTTCCCCCTTCTAGGAGCCATGGCAGTAGAAAATCCAGTCGAACTACCCCTGTGGAAGGAGATCATCCACCAGGGCCCGATCCGCCACCCGGACCCAGCAAGACTCCACCTGTCGGCTTGGATCCTGAGAGGGACATCCTGAAGGCAAAGGGACTGTCTGATCAGGTCATATCCACCTTACAGGCCAGTTGGAAACCGGTGACATCCGCAATCTATCGAAAAATATGGAAAAGATTCTGTCCGGAGGGTGGCAGGTCCGATCTTGTGGCAGGCGCCCCTGACCTCCCTAACATACTAAGCTTTTTGCAGGCAGGTTTTAATAAAGGCCTTAAGCCCAGCACTCTAAAGGTTCAGGTTTCAGCCTTGAGCGCCTTCTTCGATTACCAGTTAGCTTCACATCCCTGGGTAATAAGATTTATAAGAGCCACACAGCGCCTGCGCCCCACGATTAGGCAGCTCACCCCGCCTTGGGACCTAGGCCTGGTACTTCGGTTTCTCTGTACAGACCCCTACGCTCTCGATGAGAAAAGAACCATCTCTGCTCTCACTCGTAAAACGGCCTTCCTAGTAGCCATTACCACGGCCAAAAGAATAGGGGAGATCCAGGCCCTGTCCACTAAGGACCCATATCTCCAGATAAGAGAGGACCGTATAATCTTAAGATTAGACCCGGCATTTACCCCAAAGGTAGCCTCTCCAAAAAATCTAAATCAGGAGGTAGTGTTACCATCCTTCTGTGATAATCCCCGTAATAAGAAGGCGCAGCGTCTTCACGCGCTGGATGTGAGGCACGCAGTTATAGACTACCTAGAGGCCACCAATAGCTGACGCATCGACCCGAACCTTTTCATCCTCTTTGGGGGTAGAAATAAGGGGAAGAGGGCCTCTAAGGCGTCCATCGCGCGCTGGATTACCTCAGTAATCTCGGACGCCTACCAAGCTGAAGGCGCCAACCCGCCAAATTCCATAAAAGCCCACTCTACGAGGGCAGTATCGGCCTCATGGGCCGAACGGGCGGGGGCGTCGGTTGATCAGATCTGTAGAGCAGCAACCTGGGCCAGTCTTAATACATTCTGCAAGCACTACAAGCTTGATGTGTTAGCTGGTCAACAGACCGCATTTGGGAGAAAGGTTCTCCAGGCGGTAATCCCACCCTGAGGAGGTGCTTTGGTACTCTCCATGGTGCTGTCAGGTGGACGTCCTGGAAAATAGGTATTAGACCTACCGGTAATGATGTTTCCAGGAGTCCATCCTGACAGCACGGGTACTTCCCTCCCTGTTATGTTATACTATGTTGTATTATGTTATGTCATATGCTGTAATATGATTGTTTCATTAAACTGTTACTAGCATCATCCACCTTGTGATACTTGTTAAATCACTGAGGGAGAGGGGGTGGGACATGACCTTTTAACCTCTTGTGTGGCTTCCTGTCCCTGTAAGGAGGAGGAGGACGTCCTCCATGGAGCTGTCATGGACGTCCAACCATTTTCCCGTTGGGGTTAGGGCTAGGGTTAGGTTTGGAGTTAGAATTAGGGGATTTCCACTGTTTTGGTACATCAGGGGCTTTCCAAACGCGACATGGCGTCCTATCTCAATTCCAGCCAAAAAAGTTAAATGGCGCTGCTTCCCTTCCGAGCTCTGCCATGTGCCCAAATAGTCGTTTACACCCACATATGGGGTATGAGCGTACTCAGGACAAATTGCACAATAACTTTTTGGGGCCTGTTACCCTTGGGAAAATAAAAATTGGGGGTGAAAAGATAATTTTTGTGGAAAAAATATTTTTTTAATTGTACGGCTGTACGTTATAAACTTCTGTGAAGCCCTTGGGGGTTCAAAGTGCCCACCACATATCTAGATAAGTTCCTTGGGGGGGTCTAGTTTCCAAAATGGGGTCACTTGTGTGGGGTTTCCACTGTTTAGGTATATCAGGGGCTCTCCAAATGTGGCGTGGCGTCCAATCTGAATTCCAGCCAATTTTGCAGTGAAAAAGTAAAACGGCGCTCCTTCCCTTCCGATCTCTGCCATGCGCCCAAACAGTGGTTCCCCCCACACATATCAGGTATCAGTGTACTCAGGACAAATTGCACAATAACTTTTGCAGTCTAATTTCTCCTGTTACCCTTGGTAAAATAAAAAAATTGAACCTGAAGTATTTTTTTTTTGTGAAAAAAGTTAAATGTTCATTTTTTTTAAACATTCAAAAAATTCCCGTGGAGCACCTGAAGGGTTAATAAACTTCTTGAATGTGGTTTTGAGCACCTTGAGGGGTGCATTTTTTAGAATGGTGTCACTTTTGGGTATTTTCTATCATATAGACCCCTCAAAGTGGCTTCAAATGTGATGTGGTCCCTAAAAATAATGGTGTTATAAAAATGAGAAATTGCTGGTCAAATTTTAACCCTTATAACTTCCTAACAAAAAAAAATTTTGGTTCCCAAATTGTGCTGATGTAAAGTAAACAGGTGGGAAATGTTATCTATTAAGTTTTTTTGTGTGCCGTATCTCTGTGATTAAAGAGCATAAAAATTCAAAGTTGGAAAATTGCGAAAATTTTCAAAATTTTCACCAAATTTCCATTTTTTTCACAAACACAAGTTATATGAATTAAATTTTACCACTAACATGAAGTACAATATGTCACGAGAAAACAATGTCAGAATCACCGGGCTCCATGGAAGCGTTCCAGAGTTATTACCTCATAAAGGGACAGTGGTCAGAATTGTAAAAATTGGCCAGGGAGTTAATGTGCAAACTAGCCTTGGTAGTGAAGGGGTTAATCAGATCAGCTCCATTACCTCCAGTAACCACCAGAGGGAGCCCAGAAAGAGAACTCGCAACCCCTCTGTCAATTTGACCAGCTCCACTACCTTCAGTAGTAGTAGGCGAGAAAGTGAATTCACAACACCCGACAGTAAGAGGAGGGGACAAGTACCGAGCCCTGGGGACCCCCAACAGTAAGAGGAGGGGGCCTAACACTGAGCCCTAAAGACCCCTGGCAGTAAGAGGAGGGGCCCAATATGGAGCCCTGACGACTCCCGACAGTAAGAGGAGTGGGCCTAGCACCGAGCCCTAAAGACCCCTGGCAGTAAGAGGAGGGGCCTAATATGGAGCTCTGGGGACCCCCGACAGTAAGAGGAGGGGGCCTAGCACCGAGCCTTGAGGATCCCTGACAGTAAGGGCAGGGGGCCTAGCACTGAGCCCTGAGGACCCCCGGCTGTAAGAGGGGGCCTAGCACTGAGCCCTAAAGACCTCTGGCAGTAAGAGGAGGGCCCCAATATGGAGCCCTGAGGACCCTCGACAGTAAGAGGATGGGGCCTAGCACCGAGCCCTGAGGTCCCCCGACAGAAGGAGGAGGGGGCCTAGCACCGAACCCTGAGGACCCCCGACAGTAAGAGGAGTGGGCCTAGCACCGAGCCCTGAGGACCCCCCCCGACAGTAAGAGGAGTGGGCCTAGCACCGAGCCCTGGGGACCCCCCCGGCAGTAAGAGGAGTGGGACTAGCGCCGAGCCCTGGGGACCCCCGGCAGTAAGAGGAGTGGGCCTAGCGCCGAGCCCTGGGGACCCCCCGCCAGTAAGAGGAGAGGGCCTAGCGCCGAGCCCTGGGGACCCCCGACAGTAAGAGTGGGACTAGCGCCGAGCCCTGGGGACCCCCCGCCAGTAAGAGGAGTGGGACTAGCGCCGAGCCCTGGGGACCCCCGACAGTAAGAGGAGTGGGCCTAGCGCCGAGTCCTGGGGACCCCCCACAGTAAGATGAGTGGGCCTAGCGCCGAGCCCTGGGGACCCCGGCAGTAAGAGGAGTGGGCCTAGCGCCGAGCCCTGGGGACCCCGGCAGTAAGAGGAGTGGGCCTAGCGCCGAGCCCTGGGGACCCCCGACAGTAAGAGGAGTGGGCCTAGCGCCGAGTCCTGGGGACCCCCGACAGTAAGAGGAGTGGGCCTAGCGCCGAGCCCTGGGGACCCCCGACAGTAAGAGGAGTGGGCCTAGCCCCGAGCCCTGGGGACCCCGGGCAGTAAGAGGAGTGGGCCTAGCGCCGAGTCCTGGGGACCCCCGACAGTAAGAGGAGTGGGCCTAGCGCCGAGTCCTGGGGAACCCCGACAGTAAGAGGAGTGGGCCTAGCGCCGAGCCCTGGGGACCCCCCCCCACAGTAAGAGGAGTGGGACTAGCGCCGAGCCCCGGTGACCCCGGGCAGTAAGAGGAGTGGGCCTAGCGCCGAGTCCTGGGGACCCCCGACAGTAAGAGGAGTGGGCCTAGCGCCGAGTCCTGGGGACCCCCGACAGTAAGAGGAGTGGGCCTAGCGCCGAGCCCTGGGGACCCCCCGACAGTAAGAGGAGTGGGACTAGCGCTGAGCCCTGGGGACCCCCCCCCGACAGTAAGAGTGGGCCTAGCGCCGAGCCCTGGGGACCCCCGACAGTAAGAGAAGTGGGCCTAGCGCCGAGCCCTGGGGACCCCCGACAGTAAGAGGAGTGGGCCTAGCGCCGAGCCCTGGGGACCCCGGGCAGTAAGAGGAGTGGGCCTAGCGCCAAGTCCCGGGGACCCCCGACAGTAAGAGGAGTGGGACTAGCGCCGAGTCCTGGGGACCCCCCCACAGTAAGAGGAGTGGGACTAGCGCCGAGCCCCGGGGACCCCGGGCAGTAAGAGGAGTGGGCCTAGCGCCGAGTCCTGGGGACCCCGGCAGTAAGAGGAGTGGGCCTAGCGCCGAGCCCTGGGGACCCCCCCCCCCCGACAGTAAGAGGAGTGGGCCTAGCGCCGAGCCCCGGGGACCCCCGACAGTAAGAGGAGTGGGCCTAGCGCCGAGTCCTGGGGACCCCCGACAGTAAAAGGAGTGGGCCTAGCGCCGAGTCCTGGGGAACCCCGACAGTAAGAGGAGTGGGCCTAGCGCCGAGCCCTGGGGACCCCCCGACAGTAAGAGGAGTGGGCCTAGCGCCGAGCCCCGGGGACCCCGGGCAGTAAGAGGAGTGGGCCTAGCGCCGAGTCCTGGGGACCCCCGACAGTAAAAGGAGTGGGCCTAGCGCCGAGTCCTGGGGAACCCCGACAGTAAGAGGAGTGGGCCTAGCGCCGAGCCCTGGGGACCCCCCGACAGTAAGAGGAGTGGGCCTAGCGCCGAGCCCTGGGGACCCCCCCCCGACAGTAAGAGGAGTGGGACTAGCGCCGAGCCCCGGGGACCCCGGCAGTAAGAGGAGTGGGCCTAGCGCCGAGTCCTGGGGACCCCCGACAGTAAAAGGAGTGGGCCTAGCGCCGAGTCCTGGGGAACCCCGACAGTAAGAGGAGTGGGCCTAGCGCCGAGCCCTGGGGACCCCCGACAGTAAGAGGAGTGGGCCTAGCGCCGAGCCCCGGGGACCCCGGGCAGTAAGAGGAGTGGGCCTAGCGCCGAGTCCTGGGGACCCCCGACAGTAAAAGGAGTGGGCCTAGCGCCGAGTCCTGGGGAACCCCGACAGTAAGAGGAGTGGGCCTAGCGCCGAGCCCTGGGGACCCCCCGACAGTAAGAGGAGTGGGCCTAGCGCCGAGCCCTGGGGACCCCCCCCCGACAGTAAGAGGAGTGGGACTAGCGCCGAGCCCCGGGGACCCCGGCAGTAAGAGGAGTGGGCCTAGCGCCGAGTCCTGGGGACCCCCGACAGTAAGAGGAGTGGGCCTAGCGCCGAGCCCTGGGGACCCCGGGCAGTAAGAGGAGTGGGCCTAGCGCCGAGCCCCGGGGACCCCCGACAGTAAGAGGAGTGGGCCTAGCGCCGAGTCCTGGGGACCCCCGACAGTAAAAGGAGTGGGCCTAGCGCCGAGTCCTGGGGAACCCCGACAGTAAGAGGAGTGGGCCTAGCGCCGAGCCCTGGGGACCCCCGACAGTAAGAGGAGTGGGCCTAGCGCCGAGCCCTGGGGACCCCGGGCAGTAAGAGGAGTGGGCCTAGCGCCGAGTCCTGGGGACCCCCGACAGTAAAAGGAGTGGGCCTAGCGCCGAGCCCTGGGGACCCCCGACAGTAAGAGGAGTGGGCCTAGCGCCGAGCCCTGGGGACCCCGGGCAGTAAGAGGAGTGGGCCTAGCGCCGAGTCCTGGGGACCCCGGGCAGTAAGAGGAGTGGGCCTAGCGCCGAGTCCTGGGGAACCCCGACAGTAAGAGGAGTGGGCCTAGCGCCGAGCCCTGGGGACCCCCGACAGTAAGAGGAGTGGGCCTAGCGCCGAGCCCTGGGGACCCCGGGCAGTAAGAGGAGTGGGCCTAGCGCCGAGTCCTGGGGAACCCCGACAGTAAGAGGAGTGGGCCTAGCGCCGAGCCCTGGGGACCCCCCCCCCGACAGTAAGAGGAGTGGGCCTAGCGCCGAGCCCTGGGGACCCCCGACAGTAAAAGGAGTGGGCCTAGCGCCGAGTCCTGGGGAACCCCGACAGTAAGAGGAGTGGGCCTAGCGCCGAGTCCTGGGGACCCCCGACAGTAAAAGGAGTGGGCCTAGCGCCGAGTCCTGGGGAACCCCGACAGTAAGAGGAGTGGGCCTAGCGCCGAGCCCTGGGGACCCCCCGACAGTAAGAGGAGTGGGACTAGCGCCGAGCCCTGGGGACCCCCCCCCCGACAGTAAGAGGAGTGGGCCTAGCGCCGAGCCCTGGGGACCCCCGACAGTAAGAGGAGTGGGCCTAGCGCCGAGCCCTGGGGACCCCCGACAGTAAGAGGAGTGGGCCTAGCGCCGAGCCCTGGGGACCCCGGGCAGTAAGAGGAGTGGGCCTAGCGCCAAGTCCCGGGGACCCCCGACAGTAAGAGGAGTGGGACTAGCGCCGAGTCCTGGGGACCCCCCCCCACAGTAAGAGGAGTGGGACTAGCGCCGAGCCCCGGGGACCCCGGGCAGTAAGAGGAGTGGGCCTAGCGCTGAGCCCCGGGGACCCCCGACAGTAAGAGGAGTGGGCCTAGCGCCGAGCCCTGGGGACCCCCCCCCGACAGTAAGAGGAGTGGGCCTAGCGCCGAGCCCTGGGGACCCCCGACAGTAAGAGGAGTGGGCCTAGCGCCGAGCCCTGGGGACCCCCGACAGTAAGAGGAGTGGGCCTAGCGCCGAGCCCTGGGGACCCCGGGCAGTAAGAGGAGTGGGCCTAGCGCCAAGTCCCGGGGACCCCCGACAGTAAGAGGAGTGGGACTAGCGCCGAGTCCTGGGGACCCCCCCCCACAGTAAGAGGAGTGGGACTAGCGCCGAGCCCCGGGGACCCCGGGCAGTAAGAGGAGTGGGCCTAGCGCCGAGCCCTGGGGACGGACCCCCCCCCCCCCGACAGTAAGAGGAGTGGGCCTAGCGCCGAGTCCTGGGGACCCCCGACAGTAAAAGGAGTGGGCCTAGCGCCGAGTCCTGGGGACCCCCCGACAGTAAGAGGAGTGGGCCTAGCGCCGAGTCCTGGGGACCCCCGACAGTAAGAGGAGTGGGCCTAGCGCCGAGTCCTGGGGACCCCCGACAGTAAAAGGAGTGGGCCTAGCGCCGAGTCCTGGGGACCCCCCGACAGTAAGAGGAGTGGGCCTAGCGCCGAGCCCCGGGGACCCCGGGCAGTAAGAGGAGTGGGACTAGCGCCGAGCCCTGGGGACCCCCGACAGTAAAAGGAGTGGGCCTAGCGCCGAGTCCTGGGGAACCCCCGACAGTAAGAGGAGTGGGACTAGCGCCGAGCCCCGGGGACCCCCCCCGACAGTAAGAGGAGTGGGACTAGCGCCGAGCCCCGGGGACCCCCCGACAGTAACAGGAGTGGTACTAGCGCCGAGCCCCGGGGACCCCCGACAGTAAGAGGAGTGGGCCTAGCGCCGAGCCCTGGGGACCCTCGACAGTAAGAGGAGTGGGCCTAGCGCCGAGTCCTGGGGACCCCCGACAGTAAAAGGAGTGGGCCTAGCGCCGAGCCCTGGGGACCCCCGACAGTAAGAGGAGTGGGCCTAGCGCCGAGCCCCGGGGACCCCCGACAGTAAGAGGAGTGGGCCTAGCGCCGAGCCCTGGGGACCCCGGGCAGTAAGAGGAGTGGGCCTAGCGCCGAGTCCTGGGGACCCCCGACAGTAAAAGGAGTGGGCCTAGCGCCGAGCCCTGGGGACCCCCGACAGTAAGAGGAGTGGGCCTAGCGCCGAGCCCTGGGGACCCCGGGCAGTAAGAGGAGTGGGCCTAGCGCCGAGTCCTGGGGACCCCCGACAGTAAAAGGAGTGGGCCTAGCGCCGAGTCCTGGGGAACCCCGACAGTAAGAGGAGTGGGCCTAGCGCCGAGCCCTGGGGACCCCCGACAGTAAGAGGAGTGGGCCTAGCGCCGAGCCCTGGGGACCCCGGGCAGTAAGAGGAGTGGGCCTAGCGCCGAGTCATGGGGAACCCCGACAGTAAGAGGAGTGGGCCTAGCGCCGAGCCCTGGGGACCCCCGACAGTAAGAGGAGTGGGCCTAGCGCCGAGCCCTGGGGACCCCGGGCAGTAAGAGGAGTGGGCCTAGCGCCGAGTCCTGGGGAACCCCGACAGTAAGAGGAGTGGGCCTAGCGCCGAGCCCTGGGGACCCCCGACAGTAAGAGGAGTGGGCCTAGCGCCGAGCCCTGGGGACCCCGGGCAGTAAGAGGAGTGGGCCTAGCGCCGAGTCCTGGGGACCCCCGACAGTAAAAGGAGTGGGCCTAGCGCCGAGTCCTGGGGAACCCCGACAGTAAGAGGAGTGGGCCTAGCGCCGAGCCCTGGGGACCCCCCGACAGTAAGAGGAGTGGGACTAGCGCCGAGCCCTGGGGACCCCCCCCCCGACAGTAAGAGGAGTGGGCCTAGCGCTGAGCCCTGGGGACCCCCGACAGTAAGAGGAGTGGGCCTAGCGCCGAGCCCTGGGGACCCCCGACAGTAAGAGGAGTGGGCCTAGCGCCGAGCCCTGGGGACCCCGGGCAGTAAGAGGAGTGGGCCTAGCGCCGAGTCCTGGGGACCCCCGACAGTAAAAGGAGTGGGCCTAGCGCCGAGTCCTGGGGAACCCCGACAGTAAGAGGAGTGGGCCTAGCGCCGAGCCCTGGGGACCCCCCGACAGTAAGAGGAGTGGGACTAGCGCCGAGCCCTGGGGACCCCCCCCCCGACAGTAAGAGGAGTGGGCCTAGCGCCGAGCCCTGGGGACCCCCGACAGTAAGAGGAGTGGGCCTAGCGCCGAGCCCTGGGGACCCCCGACAGTAAGAGGAGTGGGCCTAGCGCCGAGCCCTGGGGACCCCGGGCAGTAAGAGGAGTGGGCCTAGCGCCAAGTCCCGGGGACCCCCGACAGTAAGAGGAGTGGGACTAGCGCCGAGTCCTGGGGACCCCCCCCCACAGTAAGAGGAGTGGGACTAGCGCCGAGCCCCGGGGACCCCGGGCAGTAAGAGGAGTGGGCCTAGCGCCGAGTCCTGGGGACCCCCCCCCCCCGACAGTAAGAGGAGTGGGCCTAGCGCTGAGCCCCGGGGACCCCCGACAGTAAGAGGTGTGGGCCTAGCGCCGAGCCCTGGGGACCCCCCCCCCGACAGTAAGAGGAGTGGGCCTAGCGCCGAGCCCTGGGGACCCCCGACAGTAAGAGGAGTGGGCCTAGCGCCGAGCCCTGGGGACCCCCGACAGTAAGAGGAGTGGGCCTAGCGCCGAGCCCTGGGGACCCCGGGCAGTAAGAGGAGTGGGACTAGCGCCGAGTCCTGGGGACCCCCCCCCACAGTAAGAGGAGTGGGACTAGCGCCGAGCCCCGGGGACCCCGGGCAGTAAGAGGAGTGGGCCTAGCGCCGAGCCCTGGGGACGGACCCCCCCCCCCCCCGACAGTAAGAGGAGTGGGCCTAGCGCCGAGTCCTGGGGACCCCCGACAGTAAAAGGAGTGGGCCTAGCGCCGAGTCCTGGGGACCCCCCGACAGTAAGAGGAGTGGGCCTAGCGCCGAGTCCTGGGGACCCCCGACAGTAAGAGGAGTGGGCCTAGCGCCGAGCCCTGGGGACCCCCCGACAGTAAGAGGAGTGGGCCTAGCGCCGAGTCCCGGGGACCCCCGACAGTAAAAGGAGTGGGCCTAGCGCCGAGCCCCGGGGACCCCCGACAGTAAGAGGAGTGGGCCTAGTGCAGGGAAGGAGCGGTCAGACATCTATATACGTCTGTCTGGTATCGCCATAATCGCACTGACCAGGAGAATCACGGTGTAAAAACAAAACTGAAACTCATTATTGTTTTCACTACATTTTCTTTTCTATTTGGTAAAGTGAATGATGTAATTCAAAACTGCAACTTGACCCAGGAAAAAACAAAGGCTCATCAGCTCTTTCGCCCAATTCTGCTGAGGGCTGACCGAGCCTCCCCCTAGTTCTCCAGCCTGCTGTACTCGTGCTGAGCTGCAGGTGGCGCTGTGACGATACAGCCGAGCTCCCGTGGTCACGTGACCTAAGCCCATCTTTTCCCCTCACAAGCGCCCGCTCTAGATTGGCGCCGCGTCTGTCTCTAGGCAACCAGCCCTATAAGCCCCGCCTATTTCTTCCAACAACAACCTGGGCGGTCTCAATGCTGTGTTGATCGCAGCGGCCAATCAGCAACTGAGATGTCAAGGGCCGTTAGCCAATCAGCAGACGACAAGCTTGAGTCTATAACAAATGAACGCGCAGGACACTGGGAAGGCACGACGTTTAAACCGTCACTAGTGTGTGTGCGGATTCGGCTGCGGCACTGAGACCGAGACCGGGGCTCAGACTCCAGCATGCCGTCCAGGGTGGAGGACTATGAGGTGCTGTATACCATAGGCTCCGGCTCCTATGGGAGGTGTCAGAAGATCCGCAGGAAAGCAGACGGCAAGGTAGAGCGAGAGGGAGGTCTGCGGCCACGGTGCTGGGCAGGGTGCTGACACCAGGGGGCGCTGGAGCACACATCCTGAGTGACGGCTGCTCCTGTACAGTCAGTGCTGGAGGCTGCTCACCTGCACATGCTCAGTGAGGGCCGCTCCTGTACGGTCAGTGCTGGAGGCTGCTCACCTGCACATGCTCAGTGAGGGCTGCTCCTGTACGGTCAGTGCTGGAGGCTGCTTACCTGCACATGCTCAGTGAGGGCCGCTCCTGTACGGTCAGTGCTGGAGGCTGCTCACCTGCACATGCTCAGTGAGGGCCGCTCCTGTACGGTCAGTGCTGGAGGCTGCTCACCTGCACATGCTCAGTGAGGGCCGCTCCTGTACAGTCAGTGCTGGAGGCTGCTCACCTGCACATGCTCAGTGAGGGCCGCTCCTGTACAGTCAGTGCTGGAGGCTGCTCACCTGCACATGCTCAGTGACGGCCGCTCCTGTACAGTCAGTGCTGGAGGCTGCTCACCTGCACATGCTCAGTGACGGCCGCTCCTGTACAGTCAGTGCTGGAGGCTGCTCACCTGCACATGCTCAGTGACGGCCGCTCCTGTACAGTCAGTGCTGGAGGTTGAGACACCAGGCAGGGGTTAGTTATCGGTAGCAGCTGAGGTTTGGGGCTGGATGTTATATATTTATGACAGTGGAATACACAGTACCCTGCTCCCTGCAGCTCAGGCTCCTGTGTAATCACTTTGTGCCTTTTGGCATCCATGGCTCAGACTGTCCTGCAGCACAGAGCAAACACAAGTCTCGTGTTGGCCGTTGCAGTCGCCATGTGTTGGATAGTGCCGCCATATCTGCACACCCAGCGTTCAGTTTCTGGTGTGGTAACTGTAGCGTTGTCGCGCGGCCGCTGTGCCTGATCTCCCGCGGTTAGGGAAGCGTCGCTCTACGACATGGGTGACGATAGTAATCAGTGTCCGTCTTGCAGGTGCTCGTGTGGAAGGAGCTGGACTACGGCACCATGAGTGAGGCCGAGAAGCAGATGCTGGTGTCCGAGGTGAACCTGTTGCGGGAACTGAAACACCCCAACATTGTGCGCTACTACGACCGTATCATCGAGCGCAGCAGCACGACGCTGTACATCGTGATGGAGTACTGCGAGGGGGGAGACCTGGCCAGCCTGATCGCCAAGTGCACCAAGGAGCGGTAGGTGCCGTCTCCGCACTATGGGCGGGTGGTAGATCCGGAGGGACTCGGCGTCTGATCTGCAGGTCATAGGTCGGGAGGGGATGAATGTGCGCGGCCCGTCCTGCCCTGTGCCGTCCGCCATTGTCCTCCCGTCCATGTTTCCTCCATCTAACCGTCTCACCTTCATTGCTCCCTCAGACAATACTTAGAAGAAGACTTCATACTCCGGGTGTTCGCCCAGGTCGCTTTGGCCCTAAAAGACTGCCACAAGCGGAGCGATGGCGGCCATACCGTCCTCCACCGGGACCTGAAACCCGCCAACATATTCCTCGACGCCAAGAAGAACGTCAAGCTTGGCGACTTTGGCTTGGCCCGGATATTGCACCACGACACCAGCTTTGCAAAAACGTTTGTTGGCACTCCGTATTACATGTCCCCTGTGAGTATCGGGAGCGCTGGTGTTAGCCGCGGGCTCGGCATTGACAGTCGAGCGATTGTCTGGTGAGATTACTGCACGTGCCCATGATCACTGCAGCAGAATCCAATACACGTGTCGGGAACGTCTGCGCGGAAGCTTTAACTTATGCATTTTTCTTATGGATTTTTAAATCCTTTTCTGTGCAGATTTCACCATTGTTTAATATGAGAGGTCACATCTGTGATGTGAATTTTGGAAAAAAGTTTTTTTTCTAAAGTTCTCAATATCAGAATAGAGGGGACGCCCACTAGGCAGCCGATTGAAAACTTGAGTGGACAGCGCCACATAGTGGGTCGTGGCTGTTACTGCAGCTTGGTTGCTATTAAAGCAAATGAGCATGGAGCTGCAAAATCCAGAAAAAAAGCCACTACACCGTACAGAGCCGTCCGGTCCCGTTCAGTACTAGAGGCTGAGGATGTCGGACCCCCCAATGTCTGATATTGAGCTAATCTTGGAGTGAGTGATCAGTAGAGTTAGGCTGGAAAACCCCTCTAAGGCCGGAGTCACACTACAGCGAGATATGGCCGAGTCTTGCAGGTTAAAACCAAGCTCTGGCACCGGCACTCCGGAGCGGAGCGTGCAGCTCCATGTATTGCTGTGCGGCTGCACGCTCCGCTCCAGAGTGCCGGTGCCAGAGCTTGGTTTTAACCTGCGAGACTTGGCCGTATCTCGCTGTGTGTGATCCCGGCCTAATTCTGGTCATGGTGCAACAAACTCGCCAAATCCTGCTCTTCTTATCCTAAATGAGCAGTAGGAGCCATTTCTTGGTGCCGCCACTGACTCCGGTTCCTTGACCTTGTGTCGTGTAGGAGCAGATGAACAGAATGTCCTACAATGAGAAGTCTGATATCTGGTCCCTGGGCTGTCTGCTGTACGAGCTGTGCGCTCTGTCGTAAGTATCGCCTTCTCTTACTTTCAAGAGCAGAATCCCTAATATTATTAATAATTTATTTTTTTAAGTCTGGTTTGAACTGCATGTCATTAAAGGGGCTGTCCAAAGAATGTCACTGTATTGCTGGGGGGAAAAAAAAGAAAAGGAACACTGGTTACATTGGCTGAAAAGGGTTTCTCTGCTGGTCACGCTGTGACCCTCCTGGGCCAAGTGGGCACTTTCCCTGTGATGTGGGGGGACTATAAAGCATATGGAGTCCTAGTTGGTTTTCAGGAGCCAGATCTCCGACGACTCAATTTCCAGGACTGTGACTCCACCAAAATGGGGTCTGACTCCACAGCCCTGTTCAGGACCCCACCCCTTTCTAACCATAACTGATTGTACAATCTCTATACAGAATTTTTATTTATTTATATATTTATTTATTTTTTATTTTTTTTTTTTTTAAGACCGCCATTCACTGCTTTTAACCAAAAAGAGTTGGCAGAAAAAATAAGACTTGGGAAATTTCGGAGAATCCCTTATCGCTATTCAGAAGAACTGAACCAAACCCTCACCAAAATGCTAAATCTCAAGGTATGTTTCTGTACAGCTGTAGTGAAATGATAATGAGGACTAGTGATGAGTGACCGCCTTATCCGAGCATGCTCGTGTGCTAACAGAGTGTCTTCAGCATGCTCGAATAATATGTTGGACTCCCCGCGGCTGCATGTCTCAGAGCTGTTCGACAGCATGCAGGGATTGCCCCGAGCTTCCATGTTCCTCTGAATCTATGCAGGCTTCAGTAATATTAAGCAAGAAGATGCCACCTGCTGCCACATGATATAAAGGTGATTTCCAATATCTAGGAATATGTTCACATGAACTTCTTTTCAGCCTCAGTGCTGTCCATGTATAAACTTTACTTGCCCAATCCCCGGATCCACCACTGAGTCATTGCTGCTGCTCTCTGTGTCCAATATAGAGCAGCACAGTGGTTCTGAGCAGAGTATCCTGTTAGCTGCGGAGCTCACTGATTGGCTGACATTGATATCAGCCCTGCAACATGGACTCTGCGCCAGACCTGGGGATGGTGAGTAATGCACAGTTTGTCTTATAACTGTACTCCACAATTTTCTGAAAGGTGGCATTTGACTTCGAGCATTATTTTCATTGTCTTAAATTGCTTTAAACAGCATAAAAATAAGCAAGTTTGCAATTGACTTGCTTTTTCTGTCTGCTGTCATTTTCCTGCAATGACAAATTTTCTTTCATAGTGTACAGGTAGTTTTCCTTGGACCCTGGCTGCAAGTGTGCAGTAGTTATCTCCTAATAGGGGGTTAACTCTTGACATACCGGCCACTTCTGTGCAGCAGTTGCCTGCTCAGCCCACCCTCTTGGGCTCTTGACAAGTTGCTGTTGCAAAATCGCCAGCCCCCACCATGAGCAGGTCCCCTAATCACGGCTGAGCTGTGTATTTATTGAATGCTCTGTTATGTCTGTGGAAATACAGTGATATAAATGGTCTGTTGTGAGTCTACATTGTCAGCTGAATATTTTACAGCAGAACGTTTGCTGAGCCTTATAGTTCTACTACTCATCAGAATGGTTTCTCAAAAAGGAGATCCCACCCCACCAGAAACCTGGAAGTGAGGAGACTGCAGAGCTCTGAGCAGCTTAAGAGGCAACATGAGAATATTCCTTAGATGAACCTGCCTGACTGCAGTTTTTGGTACAGCTGGGGAGTGGCGCTGATATGACTCTGAACCCCTTCATTCTTGGGATCAGTGGGGGGTCGCAGAAATGTCAAACTCTCAAAGTGTGGTGGAGTACAATCCGGAAAGTTGTGGCAAAACTGTCATTACTGGGTAGGATGTAGCTGCGACCCTAAATGTACCGTGGGCCCCTCGATGGCCCATTACACAGGCCTCCCACCTGTCTCGCCTTGCAGCTGTTCATTCTGTGAATTGACTGCTTTTTTTTTTTTTCTTTTCTCTCTTCTAGGATTACTTGAGACCTTCCATTGAGGATATATTGCAGCATTCACTGCTTGCAGAGTGGATTACTGAAGAACAAAACAGAATATCTGAGAAACGCGTCCGTCGATCTGCTGAGCAAGAGCGACTTCCCCAGCCGGATCCTGTCCCCGGTGAGGTACGGTTAAAGGAACAGCAGCTGCTGGCACGAGAGAAGGCACTTAAGGAGCGAGAAGAACGGCTAGAGCGTAAGCGGGCTCTATTCTGGATTATTTGCCCAAATGTTCACACCCATACCACTAGGCACAATGTAATGGATAACTGGGGGAGGGAGATGAGGATCTGGTGGTCTCTGCCTATTCTAGTATCTAGCGATTTGGTCATATGCAATGAATTCATGACAATTCTAGCGGTATCTCCTTTTTCCAGAACGGGAAAGAGAACTGTGTGTCCGGGAGAGACTCGCAGAAGATAAACTATCAAGGTAAAGCTACAGATCTTTAGATGGCAGCTCACTCGAAAGCCCTTTAAACAGGAGCACAAGAAAAGGTTTTATATATTTTGAGACTACACTTTTCAGCATAGCGCCGACATATACCGCACCGCAGTGCCAATATTGTCCTGAGCGACTTTGGTCGGATCGGGCTTCGTGAAACCCGAATGAAACAAAATTTGTTTCGGATGAAACTGGTCCGACTAGGGCAAAAAAAAGTCGGCGTTTCGTCTGAAACCCGACCCCAATGCAAGTCAATGGGGAATAAAAGTCGGCATTGAGTTGATGAATGTCATCCGCTCAATGCCGACTTTTATTTCCCATTGACTTGCATTGGGGTCGGGTTTCAGAGGAAACTCTGACTTTTTTTTTTGCCCTAGTCGGACCAGTTTCATTCGGGTTTCACGAAGCCCGATCCGACCAAAGTCGCTCAACTCTAGTATCCAGTCCTAATAGGGCTCACGACCAACTTGACCTATAATCGTGCCTCCCAGATTCAGAGAGACTGTGGTAGAAGCTGCTCTTCTTCTGCTTTTGGGTTTGTCACCCTAGAGATTGCCCTCTGATTACGCATGAAGGGGGTGGCCGACTTACATAGATGTTCCGAAACTGAACCTAACTGAAGCTCATCCGTTATATTGTGCAGGGCCGGCCGCCAGCAGATCTTAACCTGCTGCTTCTTTTTCCTCTTCAGGGCAGAGAACTTGATGAAGAACTTCAATCTTCTCAAGGAGCAACGGGTTTATGGCGCTGATCTGGAAAGTGGGCTAGGTATGAAAGCCAACCGGAAGCCTTTAGAAACTGTTTATTGATTGCAGAATGATCCAGTGTAGTCGCCCTCTTTTATTTATTTTTTTATTTTTTTTATTTTTAATCCTTCATACCAGGACTCGAGCCTTGTCTGGTTCGCCATGTCTTTTGTTTTAATAAATTATTTTTGCAGAATGTTTGTTCTTTATGACACTTGTGCCTATTACACGTCTACAGATCATATGATGTGAGTAGAAGAAGAATGCAGATGTTACATTTTTACACTTAATCTTTATGGATTTTAGGGAGCGGTACTGCCCAAAGTCTAGTAATTCTCCATCTTATGTTTAATAGGCAAAACTATCTGCTCATTGGTAAAGAAATTCATCATATCAGGCGGAAGGGACCAGAATCCTGATCTACTCCTAGCAGGGATTATTATAAAATCTGAGCACATAGGACTGACTCGCTACATATTTTCCAAGGGCCATTATAAAATATATTTTAATCTAGGCTACATACATTACCCCCAAACCCCTGAGAAGGGTCTAGACTAACAGCATCTGGATGTAAATCAAAGGAAAAAAAATATTTTCCCTGTACGACAGCATGGTGAAGAATTGGATTGCAGAATTATTCTGTATACTATGATTAAACAGAAAACTTATTTAAAAAAAAAATGGAGCATGAATGTTGCAAGTGACCTACTATTTTTCAGAAATGATTTGGGGTGTGTGGCAGTATTAGGTCAGGTACATCCCTCTTCATACTTGTGCTACATGCTGGTTTTAAAAGTGGTGGAGTTAAAGATTTTTGGAGATCTTAAGCTTTTTTTTTTTTTTTTTTTTTGTGCCAATGCTGTAAATAACAGCAAAAAAAAACAAAACTGCTAATACATGTAGATGCATGTGTTTTTGAGACTGGTAGATGCTCAGTGGCAGACTTGCTCATATTTTGCCTCTTCTCCTTTGCAGATCATTCCTTGGAGCCATCGTCCTCTATATGTAATAGAAAGCTTGTCCGCTTTGGTACTGAAAGTAAAGAAAACCAAACTGGGAGCAAACATCCACACACCAAAGAAAAGTGCACGGAGCTAAAGCAACGGCTGCAGGCGGCCAACGTACGAGCGCAGGCTCTGTGTGAGCTGGAAAAGAACTTTCAGCTGAAAAGCCGCCAACTGCTGGGCATGCGCTGACGGTGTCGTTGCCAGCCGCTGGAAATGTACTGACTGTGTCGCTGCCAGCCTGAGCAAATGGCTTGTTGCCTCTTTGTCCTGCACAGATGCGATTTGTCTGTGCGCTCCTTAACTTATTTTTATCGATTTAATATATACAGTAGCTAGTTGTTACTGTAGTTTGTATGGCGTCGGGTACATGGTCTGGATGTGAATTGTCTGTAGCTGACACAGAATTTTTTTTGTTAGTGATTTGACTTTGTGTTAATGCTGAAATGCTTATTTCTTCATTGGTTACCACACTTGGTAATTCC
Organism: Dendrobates tinctorius; assembly: GCF_039654945.1. NCBI lineage: Eukaryota > Metazoa > Chordata > Amphibia > Anura > Dendrobatidae > Dendrobates > Dendrobates tinctorius. The sequence continues at coordinate 9,535,049 of NW_027361868.1, forward strand.
AGATTTGTTGCATTCTGGACTTTCTCTTAAACAGTCTGCAACACATGTACGGTTTTGGGCAGTTCCCTTTTATGCTATGGGTTGACTCTGTGTGTGCCAGAGTTGCTCCATCCACTGTACAAGTACAAAATTAACCCTTTTCATTGTAAGGCCGTGTGTGTATATATATATATATTTTTTTTTTTTTTACATGGCACTCGTCCACCATCTCTCAACGGATGCAGCTTATTTTGGTACAGGTCCATAGTGTGATGCCTCATGACACTCGTTCCAGCATGCACTTCAGTAATACATCCCCTGCCCAATTCAAACATTTCGATCAGTGAAATCTGCACTTTGATTGGCTCGTCATTGCCGGCACTACCTAGTTAGTATTAATCACTATCTGTGGTGTCACAAGGTTCTGGTTATGCCGCAGGTACGATCATGATATTGTGACCTGTCCTAAGGTTGGCACCGTCCTCTCCTGCTGTCTTCTCCCAGCATGTGATCTCATCATTAATAATTAGGCCTCCCCAATAATCACAGGTCAAATGTCACCATAAGACACATAATAAACGATTTGTGGTCATTGATAGAGACTGAGCTCAAAATTCACTGATAAGAAACTCCCCAAACCAGATGCCCCTTATTAAGCACAGGTCTTACATAGGGCTGTGTCATGCCTGATATATAATATTATACTTTTCATTCACAGTATGGGGTTTCCTCAAACTTGCTCTTCTGTACTAAACAGCCACGTTTTATTACTCATGTGCTAATGACATTTATAGACCGTATCGCTTCCCCGATATCAGTAAGAGCCGGTGCTCATAAACCTCTGGGATAATTTCATTAATGAAGTCTTTACATTCCTATCTAATCTCCATTCATGGTGACTCCTCATACTGCCGCTGGTGCAGGGTCAGTGAGGGAAGGAGCGCTAATCTCTGAGCCTTGGCAAGTCCCCATTATTTCTATGGCAGCAGGAAGACCATAATAATTCCTTGATCATATAAGGCTCACGATGCGAGCTGAAGACCCCCAGAAACAGTTCAGAGGGGCAACATGATCGTCTTTACATTGCTAGGCCGTGGGAACCTGTGAGATTTTTTTTCTGTAGTATCCTAAGGCTATGTGCCCATGTATGCAGAAAATTTCTGCTTTTAAACCGGACTCCTTCCCAGGAAATGCGCGGACATAAAATGTGCATTTTCCGCACGGTTTTTGCTTAAAAACCGTGCGTTTTTTATGCGTTTTTTTCCGCGTGTCTTCTGGACTCATAGGAAATAGCTAAAAACACGGACTTTCCCGCAAAATTAATGAGCATGCTGCGTTTTTAACCGCTAAGCGTTTCATTTGCGGAAAAAAACCCATCAATTGGCACAAAAAGGGAAAAATGCATTAAAATGAATGGGATGCTTATTTTAAGCGTTTTGACCGGGACAAACGCTTACGTGGGCACACTGCCTTAGGGTAATGGATACCTTTTGACCTTTTTTTTTTTGCTCCAAATTCTTCAGAATGGCACAAGTGCGCTGATGAATTTTGTCCAAAATGACAACCATCATCAGCGTACTGCCCCATATTTTCAAGGCTTATGAGATGGGAGGTAGGACTAGTCTGGGGAAATCCACGCCCCGCCAGACTAGTCCTGAGCCATTCACGTTACATGAACTCAGAATAAAATTTAATTAAAAAGTAGATGGTGATTGTAAAGTCACAAGAAGGGAAAAATTGGACTGCAGACATTGTCCTGGTTTCCAAGTGCCGAGGCAGCTGACGTTCGAGAACTTGCAGCAGAAAGTCTGCATCTGCCTCTCGCTTACTCTCTGCTTCTCTTACTGTCGAACTTTATGAGCACAAACTGTAATCTCTAATAGGACAGTTGGGATTCACTGAAGACTCATTTTACCTCTGTATTGAAAGTGAGATCAGTCCCAGAGGAGAAAGAAGCAGCTATGTTACAAAGGTTCTAATTTTCATGTGTACGATTCATTTCTGAAATAAATATTGAAACGACGGTTACGCTTAGAGAGCAGAGGATAATCGTCTCGATTTCTTAAGGAAACAAGTGTGAGACTTTGGAACATGATTGTCTTGTATGTTAGGAGTAGGACACGTCTCAAGGAGGACAGACCCTGCAATAAGACTCGGGATACATACAGTGGGGAAAATAAGTATTTGATACACTGCTGATTTTGCAAGTTTTCCCCCCTACAAAGAATTGAGAGCTCTGTAATTTTTATTGTAGGTACATTTCACCTGTGAGAGACAGAATCTAACAATAAAAATCAGAAAATTACATTGCACGATTTTTAAATAATTAAATAGCATTTTATTGCATCAAACAATGATAAGGAGATGCTAGGAGTGGTTGTTATCAGTCATTATCAGACTGCGGACCATGCAGGAACCACAATACTGATGAAGCGCAGGCAGTATCATATGTAGACGTTTACATCCAGGTACCTAATAGGTGACATCTTCTCTGATTGAGTGGTTTCTTTCTTCTTATTTCCATCTTGACCACATGTCATGAAGACTTTTCACATCCACAACTCTTCTCTACAGACTTCTCTTCTCCAATCTTCTGGAGCACATCCCAAGATGGTGCCCTTAAAAATCAAAGTGTTACTAGATTACCTTCTGCATAAAAAATATCTGTCCATACTATGCCCTAAATAAGCCCCCTATGGTGTATGGCCTCTACACTGTCTGCCTTACTAATCCACAACCACATTACTGTCTGCCATTATCAGCTATAGCTGCAACAATGTCCATCATTAAGAATCACGGCCTATACCATGGCTGCCCCCTCTCTACTGTTTTCCCTTTCACTCTCTATATCTCCATACTGTCCCCCGCTATGCTAACCTTTCTCCATACTGTGCACCCATTTCACGCTGTCCCCATTCCATATCCATTTTGTGCCCTCTCTTCACACTATGCCATCATACTGCCCACCATTTTGTCCTCTCCAAACTGTGCCACTACACAGCATAATGGTCACCACAGCCACCCACAGTCTATACATAACAGCTTCCAAGTATACACTATGATGTCAACCGCAGCCCCCTATGCAGTATAATGTATACCTCAGCCCCCATTATATAGCATAGTCAACAGCACAGCCCGTAAAATACAGTATAATGCCCCCAACAGCATCCCATATAATATGATGTCCCCAGAGCCCCTCTTGCACTGTCCCTTGACCGTGCAGGAACATGGTCTGATCATACCACGTCTCCTGGGCAGAGGAGGAAGCAAAAGAGTATACAGACAGCACAGCACAGGATTGCAGCTGATTCTGTGAGATAAAGCATTTCCCTGCCTATCTTTTAAAAAAGTTTTACCTCAAAGAAAGAATTTGCGATCCTGGGCGGCGCCATTTTGGTGGAGGACATTGTTTTCTTCTGTAGCAAAATGGCGCCACCGCCACCTGCACAACAGTAGCTATTAGATCTCTAAACAAACCGATAGCTGCTACTGCGCAGGCACCCCAGGCGCCATTTTCAAAATGACTTTTTTTCCCTCGCTCAAGTAAATCTGCAAAAGGGATTAAGCTCACAGTAACCATGTGATTATGCTGCAGCGCATTCATGGCCGCACAAAACCCACTCATACAATAAAAGACTTGACACAGAAAAACTTGGCAGAAAATGGCCGTGCTGTTTATTAGGGTTACAAAAATAACTTTTAATAAATTAACTCCATAAATATATACCACCATAAAATCACCATACTCCAAATAACAACATCAATCCACCCAATACCTGGGCGATTTCCCAAACGCCACGACACGAAGGGTCATGGCCCCCCAAAACAACACAGCCATCTCTCCACAATTGATTGGAGGTTCAAATTAAAAATGTCCAAACCTATGTCTGAAAGATGAATCGAATCGCTTCGATAAAAGCCGGGCAAGAAACCCTCCAAGTCCTCGTGCCTGAATGAAAAACCGCCAACGAGCGGTAAAAATTTAAACATCCCTCTATTGACTCTCTTACGAATTTTTTCCATAAATAAGAATTCACGCTGAGACCACACTAATCTGGGGATGATTTCGGAAAATACAAAGAAAATGTCTGGAAAAGACTGCTTCAGGCCCGTAATATCAGAACGCAAGAAGGCCAAAAGATCAAGAGTTTTGACTTTTCCGAGATCATTACCAGCCAGATGGAAAAATCACCAAATTAGGACGAGGGAGGTGAGAATAGCATTTCATAAATTCAAAAACAAAATTCGACCACCTCAAACCACGAACACTATGCCAGAAAATTTGAACTTCACTATGGTTAAAAGACAAGTTCTCGGTATAGGATCTCTGATAGGCTCTCTTCCTAGCCCAATGCACATTAGAATGTCCGATAATCCAGACAATCACTGGACCTGCAATAAAATAAAGAATCATATAATTCATGTCTGACGTAAATTTTATATCTCCCAGACTCCCATCTTCCCAGCTTCATGATGTCAGATTGACAAAGACCAGATCTCGCTGCTTCTGTAGCCGCTCCTATTCGAAAAGAATGTGATGTTATATTGAGATGGTCTTTACCCAAAAAACGTAAACATTTCTTAAGAATGCAGTTGAATTGGAAAATCGTTGGCGGGGGATTTATCCTCGTGAATCAGGAATGAACCAGAAGAGGTAATCCGAATACCGAGCCAAGCCCTGACGTTCAATATCGGACAGATGATTGAATCTGGAAAACTATTTAGTTGCAACCTGCAACCCCTACCCAATTGATCCGTTTTTGATTTTCGTATAAAAAGAAAAATGAAAGAATCATGCAGGCTAACATCCGAAAGCATTAAGCCGGAAGGATCAGACTTCTTACCAGAGACTAATTCGCTTATGCGGAGAGCTCCAAAAAAGGAAAGGGAAAAAGCAGAGCGAAAAAGAGCCGCTTCATAAGAATTTCTACAAACATTAGCCAACGATAAGCAAAGATCCCGCAATAAGCAGATGGAGATAGGACGTCTGGAATCGGGTAAAATTACTCCTTTTGAAACCTTTAAAAAATTGTTTGATGGGAAATAAGCCTGTTAAAGGTGGATTACCTGATAATTTTAAGAAAAATGAAATTCCAGCAAAGTATTTTGCCACCGCTGCGACGGAAAGACCTTTTGCGACTAACATCTCTGCAAATAGTAAACCTGCATTAGGACTGGATACCATAAAATCAATATTATGCCATTGGCAAAATTCAATCCAAACCTGCCATGCAGCCGAATAATCGGCCCATGTTCTCTTAGAGACGGACTGCTCAATAAATTGAGGAATTAACCTTCCAATAAGCCCCAAACCGATGGTGGACAAGGAGTCGCTTCTGGGTCCGCGTTGGGAACCTGCTGATAAAAATATGACCGTTCACCAGAGAGTGAAGATTTAACCGACAATTCCTTCTCAATACAACCTAACCTCGCTTTTAACCAAATATTGAACTTCAGGCAAAGTAAAACCAATTGTCTCAGAATTCTTGACGCCCAGATGTTCTTTGAAGATAAAGTGTTAATTGCGAAAACCACACCTTGATTAGAAGAAAGAAAAAGTAATCTACTATTCTGTAAGTCAGAGCCCCAAAGAAGGATAGCTAAAAATATTGAAAAAAGATCAGTCACAACTGCGTTACTGGATAGCTTCGAATCCAACCAAGCCTTGGGCCAATGCTGAATCGACCAGTGAGAAAGAAATAAGACTGCGCAGCCAGATAGCTCATCGCAGTTAACAGAAGAAGAGAAGTAGCCATAACGAAATTAGATTGTAGGCAAGATCTGCCATTGAAATTTGACAAAAAAGAGCCAAATTTTTATGTCTTCCTTCAATTCAGAACCAATTCTAACGTGAGAGTGAGGGGAGGAAAGGCCCTTAGTGGCATCATAAAGACGCCTGGAGAAAACTCGACCAATAGGTATAATCCGCAGAGCAAAAGTTAACAAACCTAGCACCGATTGTAATTCTTTCAAAGTAGTTTTTTCCTGAGACAAAATCACTGTGAGAGAAAACTGAATCTTCAACACTTTTTCAATTGGGAGACTACACTCCATTTTTACAGTATCCAATGTAATACCTAAAAATTCGATAGAATGAGAAGGAAGGACTGTTTTATCGTGAGCAATTGGAACCCCAAAATAGCTACACATATCAATGAATTTACGAAGTGCAATTAAGCAGGAATCAGAATCAGGAGGACCAATAAATAAAAAATCATCTAGGTAGTGCAATATACCAGACTCACTGCAGCTGGATTCCAATACCCAGTGTAGAAAGGTTGAGAAGCTCTCGAAATAAAAACACGAAAGGGAGAATCCCATGGGGAGACATCTATCAAAAAAATATTTGTTATCGAAGAAAAAACCCAGAGAATTAAAACCATCTGGATGGACTGGAAGAAGCCTGAAAGCTGATTTTATATCAGACTTTGATAACAAAGCAAGACGACCAAATTTCCTCAACAAATCCAGAGCTAAATCAAAGAAGGAATAATGAACAGAACATACAGATTTGTCCACCTCATCATTTAAAGATAATCCTTTTGGATATGACAAGTGATGAATTAAGCGAAATGACCCAACCTCTTTCTTAGGGACTACACCAAGGGGAGAAATACGAAAATTAACAAAAGGAGGGGACAAAAAGGGGCCAGCAACTCTGCCTAACGATACCTCGTGAAAAATCTTTTCTCTCGCCACCTCAGGATATGTAGATAAAGAAACCAAATTTTTGGATATTACACAGCCGGAACCTTGAAAAGTAGGAATAAGGAACCCAAAGGCAAAACCACGGAATAAAAGGTTACTGGTCTCCTGATTTGGGTATCTGCCTAACCATGGGAGCATTTTTTCCAGTCTCACTGGGGTCTGAGCCCTTTGAATTAAAGTCTCTGGGTGGTTGTTGAGAGGACTGCTTCTTAAAACATTTGAATAAGGAATAAATTCTTGGACTTTGAGTGCGCTGCCAGACGAATTCAATAACCACACAAGGTTAAAAAAGTTAACCCTTTAATCCCTACGCGTTTCGAAGCGTAACGCTTCTTCTTCAGGGGTAGATACATGACTACAGAGAGCTGTCATCACATTTATACATACAGGATTCAAATTTGGCGCCCTCAGAGACACGAGGAGCGCCGCAAAAGGTCAAAGATCAAAGTGATTCAAGCATCAAGAGTTCATAAAGGTTAAACATTCTCTAGTTAAAATCAAATCTTTATTATGTTTTACAGATAAAAGAAAAAGAAGAAGAGAAAAAGGATGATAAAAATATAAAGAAAAACGAAAAAAATGTATATATTTGTAAAATGAACCCACGACGTTGAAAAAGAAAAAGAAAAAAAGAATCAAAGTCCAGCGAACACACCGCTATACCAGGGAGAGTGTTTGAATTTAAAAGAGAATTTGTGATCCGACCATTAGTATGAGTCTCAAAAATAGATATTTATAAAGTGATAAAAAGTGTATATATATGAATAAAAATATGCTAATGAAGTTGATGTGAAAAAATGAATGAAGATAAAAATAATAAAAATAAAGATAAAAATAAATATGTGTCACTATTTATTTTATTTCAAATTCCATGAGAAATCCGTGGCGTGAGCTGGAAGACAAAAGGAAAAAAGAAAAAAAGAGAAAAAAAAGAAAAAACGCAAATGGAAGAAACCATGATCGGATACCGCTGAAGAAATATTAAAAAATATTATAAAAAAGAAGAAATCACCCAGAGCAAGAACTAATTATTATAAAAATCTGTATGCATGAAGATATTTTTTGAACAGAAAAACGCATAATTGATTTCATTTCAGTTGTCTTTTCGAGATGTGAGGTTCCAATAACACGAACCAGAGGAACAGGAAAAAATTGTAGGAAACGAAAAAATGCAAAACAATGACCAAAAAAAGGGAAATTAACACCTTAGTTTCCAGAACAATGTCCCATTATAAGGAATATGAACAAAAACAATACATAAAAAGTAAAAAATACGTCCAAAACACAAGCATGAATGAATAAAAAAATATTATTAAATAAAAATATTGTTATTATTATTATGGAAAACGTGTAAAAGTACAAGAATTATTTAAAGGATATATACACCCGTATTGGCCATAATAAGTGCATATTAAAGTATATATAGATAAGATTAACCCACTAAGAGGGTGTAAAAAATGTACAAAGAAAAATATATATATATATATAAAATATACATATACATAAAAAGAGAGAAATTATTTAATATTATAAACCATTCACCACCAGGTGAAAAAAAGGGGAAAAAAGACCACATATGTGAAACGTGTAGGAAAGGAATACACACCAAATTCACAGTGTGTGAAGAGATAAAATCAAAAATTAATTGGTATGATAAAAACATATAAAATATATGAGACATATAGAAATACAATAAAAATTCATAAATGTACCTGATTTAAAAAAGACAATAGGTAGATTAATAAATAACACAGAAAATATCAAAGAAACACTTCAGAAATTTCATTTAACCCATTAGGTTTCAGAGTGTTCAACCTATAGATCCAGAAGATTTCTTTCCTGTTGAGTTGTCCTATCCTATCCGGATGGTTGAAGGGAATCTGCTCAATGGGACTAATTTTTAATCCCTGAGGGTTTTTATCATGTTTTAATGAGAAATGTCTAGACAGACCATGCAAAAGAAAACCCTTTTTAATATTATGTCTATGGGAGTTCATTCTTAGATGTAACGGTTGTGTGGTTCTCCCCACATATTGTCTCCCACAGTCACACTCAATTAAATAAATGACATATTCTGAGGTGCAGTTAAGGAAATCACGAATAGGAAAAGATTCATCTGTAGTAGTGGATCTAAAATATTTCATTCTATGAGTAATATTGCTACAACAAGCACAATTTTTCTTTCCACACCGAAAAATACCCCTAGGTATATTATTATTAATCACTCGAGTTTCTGTCTTATTTCTTAAACGACTGGGGGCTACAAAATTTTTAATATTAGGAGCCCTCCTAAAAGTAATCATTGGATTATTAGGGAGAATTTTTTGCAGAAGTGAATCATTAAGTAAAATGTGCCAGTTTTTACAGAGAACTCTCCTGATTTCCTTGTTCTCTAGACAATATTGGGTTATAAAATTAGTAGTGTATTTATTCTTATCTATTTCAACTTCTTTTTTTCTTCCGTTAATCAAGGAGTTCTGAGACATATTAAGACATCTATTATAGGCATTTATTACTAATTTCTCAGGATAATTCTTTTTATTAAATCTGTTCATCAGGATTTTTGCTTGATCTTTATAATCCCCTACATCTGAACAATTTTTTCTAATCCTTCTATATTGATTATCAGGAATGTTCCTGAGCCACTTTCCATAGTGACCACTATTAAAAGGAATATAGCTGTTAGTATCAACGTTCTTAAAAAATGTTTTGGTTGCAATAAAATTCTCTTTAATAAAAATAGTCAAATCTAAAAAGTTAATTTCATTACTGTCAAATGTTGAGGAAAAAGACAAACCCCAATTGTTCATGTTAAGATCATGAATAAAATTATGAATATCATCATTGCTGTTATCCCATATAAAAAAGAGGTCATCAATGAATCTTTTATAAAGAATTATATTGTTATACCATTTTGATTTAAAAATATGGGACTCCTCAAAAATACCCATGAAAATATTAGCATAGGTTGGTGCGACCTTAGAGCCCATCGCAGTCCCCAGCTGTTGATGATATAAACTACCCTCAAAAGTGAAAAAATTATTTTTTAAAATAAATTCCATGCCTTTTAAAATAAAGTTTTTTTGTGCCTTGTTAAGTCTCTTATCACTTATTAAAACTTTATTAAAACAAGCCAATCCCAATGTATGCGAAATATTGGAATAAAGTGACGATACATCCATACTTAAAAATATAAAATTGGGTTTCCATTCGATATCATGAAGATATTGTATTAAATCAGTTGAGTCCCTGATGAAACTTTTCAGTGATGGGATATGTGTAACCATGATTCTATCTATAAAGTGAGATAGGTTACTAGTAACTGAGTCTATACCCGATATAATGGGTCTCCCCGGTGGATTTTCTAAATTCTTATGGATCTTAGGTAAATGATAAAAAAATTGTGTGCGAGTCCGTACAAATTTTAAAAATCTATATTCATTATTATTAAAGATATTATTATCTTTTCCTTCCTGAATTAGTTTATCATAATTGATTTTAACACTAGGGATGGTATCAAATGAAGTTTTCTTATAGTACCTGGGATCAGATAAAATTCTATGAGCTTCATTACAATAGTCTGACCTATTCTGCACGACTATACCACCACCTTTATCCGCTGAGCGAATTACTATATCGTGATTAGTTTTTAAGGATTTTAGGGCCAATTTTTCAGTTTTAGTTAAATTGGGTTTGGTTTTTACAGATTTTAATTCCTTAAATTCTTTCTGCACAATAGCGTTAAAGACATCCAGGTGATGACCTCTACTTTCAATCGGATAAAACTTGGTCTTAACCGGTACATCTAAATGAAACCCATCAGGATCTATAGTGTCATCATTAGATGAATCAATATTAATGCTTTTTCGAACAGGAATGGATTCCTTTATTAAAAAATGCCTTTTCAGTGTCAATTTCCGGATAAAAACTTGTAAATCAAGAAAAAGGTTAAAATCATTAATTTTATGTGTTGGACAAAATGTTAGTCCCTTAGATAGGACTCTAGTTTCATCTTTAGTTAAAACATAGGAAGATAAATTAAAAATGTTATTACTACCATCATCTAAATTTGCATCACTTTTAGTCTTAATTAAATTTTTACTTTCCCTTTCTTTTTTTCTCCCCCCTCTGGTTCCTCTATAGGATTTTTTCTTTTCCCGTTTTTTGGTGAAAAGAATTTTTTTATTTCTGTGTTTTTCAAAATTCGGGGTAAAAAAGGAACCGTAGCATTGTTGTCTAAATTAGTATTATCAATCAAAACAGTTTCATTAGTTGGAGTGCTGGATATATCATTATCATAAATCGAAAAATCAAAGAGGGATTTTTGTGTGCACTCTGGAAATTCGATAAGGGCAGGTGATGGGATGACTATAGGGATAGGTTTAATAATCTTAGTTTTACCAATGATAGGATTAGCGGAATCAATGAGATTTTTACTCACATTAAATCCTTTCACTTGTTCCTTAATACTATCTAATTGTTTTATAGCATTGATTAAAGGTGCTGTCATCTTCGTGATTTTTAACTGAGGTGATTTTAAAAGAGCATTTCCCACATTTCCTCCATTAAATTGCTCTTGTGCTGGGATAAGTCCATTATCCTTCCTAGTCTGTAATTTAGTACTAGGGTCAGTCATACAAACTTTATCAAAAACATCAGAATCTTTTTTGTTGCCACATGTATTTGATTCATTGCCATTACTAACCACAGTATCAGTTCGATTTATGTTCCCTTTACCCACTATATTTTTATTTTTAATTTTATTGTCATTAAAAATCCTGTAATCCTCTCTATCCCTTTGCAATTTCTTAGATTTTTTTAAAATGGTCTCATGTTCAACCTGCATCACATGCGTTATTACATTAGAATTAATTTTTTTATATTCCGGGTGTTTAAAAAATGGGATCAGTTCTTTAGAGAAATTCAACACTTTATCTGCTGCTAATTCAGCAAGCTTAGATCTCTTCTTGTATAATAACAATATCATTCTATGCATACATATGTCCAAACTCTTATCCCATTCTTCCGTAAAATCTGAGTCCATGGGAAATGGAGAATCAAAAACTAACCTTAGCCCCCGTGGGCAAATGTTCTCCTCCAAATAGATAGATAAAAAACGGGCATCCAAATTATAGTATAGTTCTTCCTTCATAGCCTCTTTCAAATTCGTGAAGATTTTTCGGAATAAATTAGTCTCTTCATCCTTAAAGACCTCCGTAGTTTCCTCATTCTGAGCTGTATATCCAATATTCCCGATAGTCTGTAGGATTAGCCGTTCCCTTGATGAAAGCCTGTTTTGGAAATATTCCATCCTTTTTCACTGAAACGGACCCTCTGCTGCTTAATCAACCAAAAACACCGGCCGAACTTTCCAGGAACCGCCAGAGAAATTTCAAGGTTATTTTCACTAGAAGGTTGAAACAAAAGCGCAATAGGGTCTTATCCGGGTAAAATGTTCAATTCATGAATGTGTTAAACTCACCTTCTCAAAGATAAAATAAAGCTTGTATAGTGAGTCAGCCTGCTGCACGTCCAACGATCCACAACGGAACCGTACCACAATTCAATAAGGAATAAATTCCAAGAAGGTGAGAAGGTGAGTTTAACACATTCTTAAAACATTTGAACACGGGGTGACCGTTACCGCAGAAGGAGCATTCGTGCCAAAATCAACAACTACTACTCCACTTACATACAGAATCATTAAAGGCAAAGCAAAAACCTTTCCTCACGGTCGTATTAGGGGATTGCCTATTAACATATTGCCTTTGTGGAAGCATTACATTCAACCACAAACCTACATCTTTCACACCCCATTTAACTTCAGGTTGTACAGCCAATTTTTGGCGGAAAGCTTCGTCGTAGTTTAACCAAGCGAAGCCTCCAAAATTCCTATAAGCCTCCAATATTATATCCAAATGTTGAAACAGCATACTACAGAGATGAGGAAACTTTTCTCCGAGAACAGCCGAGTATATTGAAAAGGCCTGAACCCAATTGTTGAACGACCTCAAGGAAACACGCCTGATGTCATCCTGTTCAGGTTTGTCCCTCTCAACCCTGCTCGGCTGGTCCCTGCGAGGGAGAAGGGAAAATAAATCTACGTATTTATGTTCCCAAATCTGCTCTTTTGTGGAGGTGCTTAAGTGGAAACCCAATGGAGATAGCTCGCATGTAAGAGCCTCTTTAAATGGGTTCTGGGGGGTTGCAGCTGTGCTGACACTGCGCTGTTCAATAATAACTGGGGTGTCTACAGAGGAAGCATTAGCTTTAGTAGATTCCCCAAAAACCTCAGATAAAAGGTTTTTAAATAGCGTTTTAAAATCAATATCCTGTGGGACAGACAGGGGGACACTGATGTTCTCACCCCTTCTGGAAGCGATGTCCTCCACGGTCTGCGCAGGAGAGGAGCCAGCCCTCGAACCCTGTGGAACAGGGGAGTGCCGCTGCCAGTTGCAAGGACTTCATCCTCCGTTCCCCGGTGCTGAGACCCACGGGGAGGCGAACACCCGCTGGAGACTTCAACCGGAGCCGCTGCGGTACTATAGGAACCCGCCGCAGGGGCGCTTTTACGGCCACGGCGGGAACCTGTACCGGAAGAAGACCCGGCCGCCGGAGCCGACAAGGACTGCTGATCTCGGGGAAGGTCTCGCGTTGGGCTCCGTACTTCCTCGCCGGCCGCCCTCTGGCTGAAGAACGCACTTCCTGTGCGCGTCTGGATCTCGGAGGCGACGCTGCCGGGGAGTAGGAGCTCGGGGGTCTCCTGACCCGGGAGGAACCACCGTGAACCGGAGAGGGTGCAGTGCTTGTAGACGGGGGCTGTGCCTGAGAACATGGCTCATGAGGAGGAGGGACGACCACCGGAGCCGCCACGACAGGTTTTATAGCTAAGCAGCTCCTTAGCCAATCCTCTCCATCCTCACTGCCAGCCCTAGCGATGAGTTGCTGAAGCAGGTCATCCATCAGGTAATGAATCTTCTTTCTTCAGATGCTGACGTAATGCCACACAGAGATAAGCACGGGCTATTTATAGAAAACACAATAAGCCCGCCAAAATGCCACAACCAATCAATATTCAAATAGAATTGGGCGCCAAGAACCGGTTAAACCAGTTCTAGCTTGTTTATATTTACATAGCTTCACCTGACTGAGCCTTAATGACCTTCAATTGACCCAATATTAACCCCATCAAAACAGAAGGTTATACATAAAACGAGGGGTCTATGCGGCCATGAGTCCCCCCCTTTATTTTCTTTTGGCCAACGGGGGGGGGGCTAACATTATGCAAACTAGGGGGCAGGGCCATGAGAGATCAGCGAGGGGGTCCGTAGTCTGCATTATGAATATCTAATCGGAGCACCACATACATGAACCCCGCCTTAGGGCACGAGAATCTCATTAATACGCAACTGAAAATAAAGATTAAGAAAAAGCTACAAGACAGATTTCATCAACCAAAGTATCATTTTATTCAGTATAACAGCACCGACCTGACATTGTGTGTAGGTTACTGTGCACATTCCTGCTGACAGGTTCCCTTTAAGTAGGTGGCTTTATATAACAAGAGGGGATTTCGTTAGGAAATGGATAAAGAAAAAAATGGAGTATTACAGAATAGAAGAAATTACTAAAGAGAGTTATAAAATATGACGATGTGGTTTTGCTCCTCAAAGAATTTTGAAAATTGTGTGAACAATTGGAAAAAAAATGTAGTGGAAGAGCATTAAAACTCGGGGGAGAGATAATCAACAACTTAAACATTAGTGGGGGTCTCTTTAATTTAAATGTTTGTTTATGTGGGGTTTTTTATTATTATTTTTTCTGAAAAATTTGAAAAGGGCTGGGAGTGAAGGAATTAGGCTGGGGTCACACTTGTGAGTGCAATGCGAGAAACTCGCGCAGGTCTCTCGCCTCAATACCCAGCACTGCGGCCGGCGGCTCGGAGCGGAGAGTTCAGTTGCAAAGAAATACATGCAGCCGCACACTCCAGTCCCGAGTGCCAGCGATATTGCCTTGTATTGAGGCGCAATTTCTCGCATTGCACTCACAAGTGTGACCCCGGCCTTAGGAAGATTGTTGATTTTATCTGATTTCCTCTTTATGTATTGGTACTGTATGTTTTGTACAATTAAATAAAGTTGCAAAATTCAAAAAATGAGCAAACAATTACAGCATTCTAATGATGTCACAAAGGGCTGGACGCTATAGAATGCCCCGTCACCCAGGGTTCCGTTGAGGGTTTTAGTAGGCGTTTGTGGAGAGAGGAGTGTTGTGAGTGACTTGTGCAAATATGATGCCAAGAAAGCGATTTAAGTGTATTATAGTTCTCTCGGATACCGAGGACAGCAGTGATGATGACGATTTACATCAGGTGAGCATCATTTTATATTCTTAAATAAATAAAATATATTTCGGATAAAAGTTCAAGAAAAAGATGGTGGGACAGAAAATATAGCTCCAAGTAGATGAGGTGATAACTCGGACCATGTTTGCAGAGTAAAGACTGCCCTCACTTGTAATATTTGTGACAATATGTCCATGTACAGGATACATAATATTCTATGAAGACACATAAATGTCACCACCGCCCCCATCCATATCCTAACCATAAGTGTCCCATACCCCCGTTATACTCTGTACATGAAATAAGCACAGGACAATGGAAACCACACTCATATCGATGTCTACCTGTAATCAGTGGAATATGGAGTAAGATTATAGATTGGAGATGTTCATGGTTATAGATTCTGACGTGTTTGTCATTTTTTCAGTCTCATCGAAGAAAGAGGCCAATACCGAGGTCTCCAGGCCAAGATAACACCACTGGCTTCAATTCGGACCCGACTCCGAATTTACCAGGTACTGTAACCCTAATCTAGTAAAGTCTCTGATGTATTAATAAGCCATTGTAGTCACTGGGTGCAGATCACGTGCACATTGTGGTCAGGGCTTAGATTTATCTTTATTATACGTCTATGGTAGAGTTTATAGCAAACATTTCTGTTCAGCATTTGGTCAGGAATATTCATGCAGGCGTTATATAGTCAGAACAGAAATGGGATTTGAGGATTGCTTCTCATGGTGACCACGTACAGGACACATTACTTTTGATATTGAGCCTCAGTCTTTGCTATTACAATAGTCTAATAAGATATTTATGTTGTGTTGCCCCCACAGATCTGATTTTACCAACTTCAGATGATCCGGACAGTTCCAACTGGTAAGATTTACATCTCCTCCATTACTACATACATGATGTGGATTAATGTCTAATGATGGCTCATATTCTGTTACATTCATTTCACAGCTCCGATGACATCATTATTGATGGTGACGATTCCAATAGAGCAGGAACATCCATGTTTAATAGTAAGTTATCATTTCTAGACACAATCAAGGTTTATGTTATTGTAGAAATAGCAATGAATTTTCTGTACTGTCATGGGTCAGTTTCCAAATCTAAAGGGCCCGTTACACGTAGCGATATCGCTAGCAATATCGCTGTAACGTCACTGATTTTGTGACATAGCAGCGATATTGCTAGCGATATCGCTACATGTGACACTTACCTCCGACCAGCTCCCCCGCTATGATCGCTGATAGCGCGAGAATGGCATGGGCCATTTCTCGTCGGCCGATTCCTGCAGGGCTTCCAGTGCCGTCGACGAGCGACGCGTGGACGCGGGCGGGAGGACATCAGGATCGCCTCGTCTGACAGGTAAGTAGCGACCCCTGACCACTGCTATGTCGCTGGTGAGATCTGCCTGTGTGGCAGCTCACTAGCGACCGCTTAGCAATGCACCAGCGATCCATATCGTTGTCGGGATCGCTGGTGCATCGCTACGTGTAACGGTACCCTAACAATTACAAGGGCGCTGATCAGGAGTTGGAACAGTGAGCCACCTGGAAAATGTGCTGTAAATGCCACTGTCAGAGAATGATAGCAGCATTTAACAGGTTAACAGAAGGAGGCAGCGCTCCAATCAACTCTCGGCTGTCAGAGGCAGATGATGGCTGAATGACACAACCAACATCTGCCGGGAAAGAGGCGGGCTCAACTCCTTAGCCCTCTCCATTCATTCTCTACTGATGAGCGTCGTACATGATTATTAAGGGGTTAAATTAAAGATACCTTACAGAGGTAATCCTATTTTACGCATGCTTGATTGGTGTGGATCCTGTGTCTCGGATATATCCATATTGGGAGAACAAGTCACCACCATGTTGACTTACGGCCATTGTTGTCCCTACAGAATTTATTACATATGTGTAATACATTTGCTTGTGTCTTTTCGGAAATCCAATAGACATCAATGGAGAAAGCCCTGCACCAAGGAATCCCACATCTCCATTAAAACCAATGGAGGCTACCATGAATCAGCAAATGAGGTGATAGGACCTCTAGTCTTATTTCACATGAAGGCCCCAGAGAATTGACCACTACCATTTGAGGGTCCATCCTCCGGCCATTGAGGACATGTTCACTTCTGATCTTGTACTGAACACATACAATATTAATAAGGATAGATTACCTGAGCAACAGGTGGATAGACGTCTGAGAAAGTTTATGGGCCCTGTTGTTGCTAAACCCCTTTATAATTTCAGATCCTGATCCCAAAGGATGATCCTGTGGATTTCTGGTGGTCTGGTCAGCAATGTGTTCTGCTCTGGTCGGATCCCATATCCATAGTCTTATTAGTTCTCTACACTCTCTATCTATAGACCCCTCTCTAGTACGGGCCTGCATACTAACATGTCTGATTTGAGCCTTATAAAAAGTATTTTCTCTCCTCCTTATTTCTGTACAGATAATTTACCATCTGATAGCGAGGAGAGCTCCGCTACACAGGAGAGGTAAGTTAGGCCAGATACATCTACCTCTATATAAAGCCACTAGCTGAAGAGCCCGGCGCTGCCTGGGCATAGTAACTAACTGTGGTTAGTTATAACAAATTATTATTATCCTCCATTCCATAGTCCGTGCCCATATACCATCACACATATCCGCCATCCCATAGTCAAGTGCCCATATGCCCATCACACATCCTTCATCTCATAGTCCCATGCCCATATACCCATTATGACATCATCATCACCATGGCAACCGTTATGACATAACCGTCACCATTGCAACCTATTAAGACATCATCGTCGCCATGGCAACCATTATGACATCATAATGAGGGGCGGGGCTTGATACACACTTTTTCCTTATTATGTAGACAGGGGCAAAATTGTTTGGTGAATTGGAACGCGCGGGGTTAAAATTTCGCTTTACAACATAGCCTATGACGCTCTCGGGGTCCAGATGTGTGACTGTGCCAAATTTTGTGGCTGTAGCTGCGACGGTGCGGATGCCAATCCCGGACATACACACCCACATTGAGCTTTATATATTAGATGAACTAGGCAAGATGTTTCCTGTGGATTTATATATGATTCCTTATCTTTGCCAGGACACCACGATGTAACGTCCCCGGCTGTTTCCTGGAAGATGTCATTTCTCCTACTTCCATCTATGTTACCCACTTCCAGGAAAATAAGGAGGAGCTGGTGGAGCGACTGTACAACTGGTACAACCGGACAGTCTTCGATAATAAGGTATCACATCTTATCATGGGTTTCTGGGTGATACATGACTTCTCTATTATCTCCCCCTTTAAACAATAAATTCCAAGAAAAATGGCTCTAACTTTCTGAAAGGCAGATTCCTAACCCCTTGGTCATGTTTCTGTAATATAGTTATTGAGTATCTCAGGTAAATCTCACATAGTTTGGTAAATGCCGTCACCGTCTTCTTATCTGTGCGATGAGAGGAAACCTTAGATGATCCACCACTGCAGAGACAAAAAAGATTAGCAACTTTTGGCTTGAAGTTGAAAGGATTTTTACATTTATACATAAAAAACATTTAGTTGATATTTGGACATTTTAGAATAAGTTTATTTTTATTTTTGTTCTCACATCTTGGACTTCTCGGTAGACCCCGTGCCTCATACAAGTAGACCAGTGCTGTAAATCACACATGAGAGTTAGGGACTTTACAAGGTTGGGGTCAAAGAGTTTACAGATGTAACGGAATTTGTTTTCTTTATTTTAGCTCCCTTTGAAAATGGACATTTCGTGGAGCAAGAAGATGGGAACAGCATCCGGCCGATGCTGGAATAAGCTGCAGAACAACCGCCGACTCTCACATATTGAGCTTTCTGAAACAGTCTGCGATTCTGCCGGTAGGTTTCACATCACATCCATCCTACAGCTTCATAAGACAACCTGTGTACAGGGCAAATAAGCTGCTACTTGTTATGTAGAACATCTTATAAACTCATTGTACATACTGTCATAAGAAAAACTAAGTACACCCTCTTTGAATTCTAATATTTGACATATCAGGAGAAAATTAAAAAAAAAGTATCAGCTCTATAGAAAGTCCTAAATGTAGGGAAATACAATCTCAGAAAACAACATGAAAAAAAAATATTGCATCATTATTTAACAAAAAGTAGGCCAAAAGGCAAAAACGGCGTGTGATTAAGTACACCATTGATGCAACTTCAAGTTATTGCTGCTAAAGGTGATTCTAAAAGCTATTGATTCATGGGGTGTACTTATTTTTCACTCCCTGTTTCTGTATTTTGAAGTAGTATTCGGTAAATAAATAATGGCACGGTTGACTTGTCACGTGTTGTTCATCTCAGGATGTAGTTTGTATTTTGTCCTGCTCTGTAAAACCAAATTGTTCAACCAGGGTGTACTCAGATTTTCTCATAACTGTATAATCTCTTGTTTTAGTGCGAGTACGATCCACCCTTGCGCACGAGATGTGCCACGCCGCCTGTTGGATAATCACCGGTAAACGCAAAGACAACCATGGCCCGTTATGGCAGGTTTTCACAAGAAGGGTAAATCTTATCCATCCTGAGCTGCCAAAAGTGACACGATATCATAATTATACCATCAACTACAAATACAAGTACAAATGCGACCTGTGTGGTAAAGAGTAAGTGGATTTATGACTCATCTCCTCGGACACACAATCACTGCGGAGAGACGTCCGTGCGGTTCTGTTGGTAGAATGCTTTCATACTTTACTACTATCAGAGCGGACTGACGTCTGGGGGCTGTAGGGTTCAGGATACTACATGTTATATTTTCTGTGCTGGGCCAGTTCATAATATATTGATTTCAATTTGTTCTTTTTAATATAATCCATGGTATTAATGAACGTTCATTCCAGCCCAGTAACCAATATCCCTCTTATCTTTGCAGAATTGGGCAATTTAGACAAATAGCTGGCAATAAACGTAAATGCCGCCGGTGCGGAGGACGAATGCGTCAACTACCCATCAGCTAAACATGTAACTATTCTTCAGAATATTTAGCCTCTAATTTGGTTTCTTTAAAATGTAAAGTCGAGACACTTTTATATATTTTCCCCTGAGTAGCGAGACAATGGATATCTGTGTTCATCACCAGCAATTAGCAGCAAAGATCCAGAATCCGTCCTCATAGGTCACCAGATAAACCCTGGTTACATTTCCCATAACTTGCTGGCTATGGAATGATTGACAATTCCCAGCAATTATCTACAATGCTCTGGAAAACCTTCTATGAGTTTAAGCTTTGTTGGATGTAATTATTTTCTTTATATTTTCAGGTTCATTATTTGAACAGTGAGATTTATCTAAATATTGTCATCTCATCCACCTGTGATGGAGGTAAGAACGAAACTTCCATTATTGTCAGCAATCAATAATAAAAGTGATTTTTAAAATATTGAGAATCTTGAGTCTCTAATTTAGTCTTTTATTGAGTTTTATCATTTAAAGTTTAAATACTTCTCTATATTTTGCCTTTTTTTCACCGTGTAGGGAGACAATCAGTTTACGTCCTCATCACAAGCAGCTAACAGCGAACATTCAGAATCCACCTCTTCTGATGGACACAAAGCTTCTAACGTGTGTTTCCCAGGTAAATATTTCTGTAGTTTTCCTCCATTTATATATCTTCTTCATGTCAATAATATAAATCATCGTAAGTAACAATCATTCTTGTTTTCAAGAAGTGCAACAGCGAGGACATGATAGTGTAAGCAAGGCGTAATAGAAGAAATGCAATATAGTTTTTATTACTGTATTTATTTGTTCTAATTATTTTTTCTTGCTGCACAATTTTTTTAAATTCTGGTTGAGAAAGGAAAGAAATGATGAAAGTTATCAGCCTACTGCTGCGGAAGAATCGCCAACACACTGACGGGCGAGATGAGTCCCTCAGACATTGCACGCCGTATAGATCTATTGTGAGTGCTCTCACCATAGCCGTATGGTTCATGTCGCATTTTTCTAACATTACACTATTATTGGCAACTTCCTATTTTCAATTTCCATATTGGCCTTCTTTATAGACAATATATAATGCAATATTTCACATCTATTTCAAGTTCAGCTGATGACCAGAGATATGATGGTGAAGTTGCCTTCTGTGAGTTGTTTCTTTTGATAACCAGTATATTTTGTTAAGCTTTTTAAAAACATCTTTCAATTGTTTTCAGGTTAATGAGAAAGGCGACTTATCGCTTCTACACAGGCATGACACATCTTGGAAGAAAAAGCTGAATACCTGCACCGACCTGCGCTGAGAACATGATCAGATGCAGTTTCCTAGACCTGGAGAATCTCTACAAGTGTTGGACATTTGAACTTCAATAGTCATCAATTGTTTGTTTTTATCTAATTTTTCTGAGTTAGATATAAATGCCAATAAAAATGAATATATTAATTCTTTCTAGTTGGGATTTTTGTTCTGCAAAACGATTGCTGTTGATAAACATATTATAATGTTGTCTACTTGTGCTATTCAGACATAATCTGCCTCGAACAACCGAGAGGAACGGAGCTTTGTCTGCTGCTGTTAAACCGTTAAATGCAGCTGTCAATCTGTGAGAGTATTATTTAACCCCTTAACGTCTAATGACAGACACAGTCCATCATGGCCGGGTGTCAGTTTCCGCACCAGGATGGACTATGTCCGTCATGTATGTATAGTGTCACTAAAACTTGCAAACACACAGTGATAAGTACAGTGCCGACAGCTGTGTATGACAGCTGAAAGGCACGGGAAGAGGTGCAGACACCTGTAGCGTAGCTACCAGGGGGGCAGAGGGTGCGGTTGCCTCGGGCCCTTTGCTCTGAGGGGGCCCACCCAGAGCTACTGCTGCTGGGTGTTCCACCTGAGTTGTAATCAGGGTTACCAGTTAGGGGTCCACTCAGATTTTTTCTCCCTCTGAGCTGAACCCCTAACTACGCCTCTGGCAGGGACCCATACTGTCGGTCCCCGCACCCAGATCGCTGTAATCGGGCAGTCAATCTGACTGACCGATCACAGCATGACCATGCAGTAGATGCTGAAATATCAGCACTTCCTGCCCGATCAGAGTAGAAGCTCGGCACTGACAGTGCCTGAGCTGCTGCTGTCAGAAACTTGTGTGAAATCTAGAATCAATTTTTATCCCACTGTAAGAGGGTCAGGGCCTAGCCCTGTAGATATTGTTGCTATTAGTTACCTGTAAATGATTGCCATATTTGATTGCATCTTATGTACATATCTGTGCATTATGTGTAAGCTGTATATGTGTGTTTATTACCATAATGTATTATATGTATAAGTTAGGGACAGTGCAGTTAGTAAAAAGGACACAAGATGGGGACACTGAGTGCACTCATTATGGGACACAGTGGTAGGACACTTCAGGGTTAATTGTAGGAGTGTTAGCTGGGAATGAGCTGAGTGAGATTTCCTGGTTATAGTCAGACAGGGTAGCCCCTGGTGCTGCTCAGAAGGTATTGTTCCTGGGCCGCACAGCTGACACACAAATGTGTGAAGTGGAATCCCTAGCAATCGAGAGCAGATGTGGGGGAGTTGTCAGAACAACAAAGTGAAGTGTGATACCTGCATCCTCCCATCTCCTCTGTTTATAAGAGAGAAAGAGGGAAAGAGAGAAAGAGAGAAAAAGTTGGAGATGGCTGCACGTTTGCATTCGGCAGATGAGGCTTACGCCATGATCTGTTCGGATACAGACAGCGCCAGTGAAACGGCGGAGCAGTTTTTGCTGATGTCGTCCACTAGTTCTAGCGACGATGAGAATCAGCAATAGTGCAGCGGGCGAGAACATGCTAGCGCTACTGCTGCTGTAAGTGATTGGGTGCCCATGGAATCCTACACTTCGTGCATGCCAGAATTTATTTCTGCCACGGGCGTCCATATGGACACTGCTGAATTTAGGGAGTATGAACAAATTGTGGTAAGCATAACACATGTGGGTAGGGAATGATTGCAGAAATAACAAGGCCAATTGCCACCTACCACTCAATCATGTGTGCCTTAACCAGACAAATACAGGGCCAACTGCAGAGAGCATGCTAAGAAAAGACTGAAAGCAGTCAAAGTCCCATTAAAATTAATCATTTTATTAGGTACAAATAATTTAAAATAGATCAAATACAATGATTGGGGCAGAAAAAAATTGTACACATCAGGTGATCACACATAGTTCACGGCATACAGGCCAAAACCCTCTACAATTACATATATAATAAATAACCACGAAATTGGTGTAGGCAAACAAATATTCATCTGGCGCCACAAGAACAACATGTAGACATATTGCCAACAATGTACAGATAGAACAACACTACTCTCAGAGCCAGTGCTCATGTAGCACAAGAAGGGGGCTGTTTTACACATGGTTAGAACCCCCTATCCCGCCCGTGCAAATGCCCAGAGCAATTGCTCAATATGGCAGCACAATTACGATGAAATACAAAAAATAAGAGGTGCCAATAATCATCTGGTGCAGGGAGAATTACACATGGGTATACTTCAAACAGTCAAATTAAGAGCCCGTGCTCATATATAAGAAAAAGCGTTACTTTATATTAAGTTGAAACCTCATACACCACCCATGTAATATCCAGAGCACATGCTCAGTATAGCCCCAGAGAGATTCCAATAATAGGTGAGCAGCCACACACCAAGAGCAACATTTACCTAAGTGGCAGATGAATATTGCAGAGGACCCGGACCTTCAGCCCTTCCCCGACGCGCGTTTCGGAGCATGAAGCTCCTTCCTCAGGGAGCGTGGAGAGAGGATGCAATCGCCATGTTTATATGCCGTGCCGACCGGATGCGCCCATACACCGGCACACCGCCTACACTGAGCAGAGGCGCAGCCACCTCCCCCAGACGCTGACACAGGAAACACGCAGGGCCTCACGTGACCTGTTGTCAGACGGCAGGAGGAGGGACGAATCTTCAGTAGAATTACACCACAGCCGCCGCAAATATTGCAGGTTACCTACTGGAGCCCGTATGGATTCAAAATACACACAGAAAAGGTCTGGGGTGCTGGGTTTCTTTTTATACACACCCACTAATTAACCGATCATTTACTGAGCACAGGTGAGGATGTAAACTAGGATTGGGTGCATTATTTGACCAGGCGACAAAACTTGTGTCTTGCCAAAATCTGACCATTCTGTGTCCATTAAATGATCAATATTTCTGCATTGATGCCAATTTATTTTCTTAACCTAAACCACATTTCGGAGGGTTTCAGCTTTCAAAATAATAATTTATACAACCAATGGATGAATTTAACATCAGGTTATAAGCTTTTATTTACATAATATGGATAAGTGACATAACTTCTGTCAGGGAGTGTGCAATAGCTCAGAAACCGAACAGTATAGTCCTCCATACAGTATTATGGGCACACATCATGCTCAATACAGAATAATGAACCTCATATATTGCTCTATAGAGAATAATGAGCCCCATATATTGCTTCATACAATATAATGAGCCCCATATAATGCCCCAAACAGTATAATGAGCCCACATATTGCTTCATACAGTAAAATTGGCCCCATATATTGCTCCATACATAATGGGCCCCATATAATGCTCCATACAGTATATGATGGGCTCCACACAATATATGATGGGCCACATACAGTGGGGCAAAAAAGTATTTAGTCAGTCAGCAATAGTGCAAGTTCCACCACTTAAAAAGATGAGAGGCGTCTGTAATTTACATCATAGGTAGACCTCAACTATGGGAGACAAACTGAGAAAAAAAAATCCAGAAAATCACATTGTCTGTTTTTTTTTCATTTTATTTGCATATTATGGTGGAAAATAAATATTTGGTCAGAAACAAAATTTCATCTCAATACTTTGTGATATATCCTTTGTTGGCAATGACAGAGGTCAAACGTTTTCTGTAAGTCTTCACAAGGTTGCCACACACTGTTGTTGGTATGTTGGCCCATTCCTCCATGCAGATCTCCTCTAGAGCAGTGATGTTTTGGCTTTTCGCTTGGCAACACGGACTTTCAACTCCCTCCAAAGGTTTTCTATAGGGTTGAGATCTGGAGACTGGCTAGGCCACTCCAGGACCTTGAAATGCTTCTTACGAAGCCACTCCTTCGTTGCCCTGGCGGTGTGCTTTGGATCATTGTCATGTTGAAAGACCCAGCCACGTTTCATCTTCAATGCCCTTGCTGATGGAAGGAGGTTTGCACTCAAAATCTCACGATACATGGCCCCATTCATTCTTTCATGTACCCGGATCAGTCGTCCTGGCCCCTTTGCAGAGAAACAGCCCCAAAGCATGATGTTTCCACCACCATGCTTTACATTAGGTATGGTGTTTGATGGATGCAACTCAGTATTCTTTTTCCTCCAAACACGACAAGTTGTGTTTCTACCAAACAGTTCCAGTTTGGTTTCATCAGACCATAGGACATTCTCCCAAAACTCCTCTGGATCATCCAAATGCTCTCTAGCAAACTTCAGACGGGCCCGGACATGTACAGGCTTAAGCAGTGGGACACGTCTGGCACTGCAGGATCTGAGTCCATGGTGGCGTAGTGTGTTACTTATGGTAGGCCTTGTTACATTGGTCCCAGCTCTCTGCAGTTCATTCACTAGGTCCCCCCGCGTGGTTCTGGGATTTTTGCTCACCGTTCTTGTGATCATTCTGACCCCACAGGGTAGGATTTTGCGTGGAGCACCAGATCGAGGGAGATTATCAGTGGTCTTGTATGTCTTCCATTTTCTAATTATTGCTCCCACAGTTGATTTCTTCACTCCAAGCTGGTTGGCTATTGCAGATTCAGTCTTCCCAGCCTGGTGCAGGGCTACAATTTTGTTTCTGGTGTCCTTTGACAGCTCTTTGGTCTTCACCATAGTGGAGTTTGGAGTCAGACTGTTTGAGGGTGTGCACAGGTGTCTTTTTATACTGATAACAAGTTTAAACAGGTGCCATTACTACAGGTAATGAGTGGAGGAAAGAGGAGACTCTTAAAGAAGAAGTTACAGGTCTGTGAGAGCCAGAAATCTTGATTGCTTGTTTCTGACCAAATACTTATTTTCCACCATAATATGCAAATAAAATGAAAAAAAAACCAGACAATGTGATTTTCTTGTTTTTTTTTTTCTCAGTTTGTCTCCCATAGTTGAGGTCTACCTATGATGTAAATTACAGACGCCTCTCATCTTTTTAAGTGGTGGAACTTGCACTATTGCTGACTGACTAAATACTTTTTTGCCCCACTGTATAATGCTCCATATATAATGGGTCCCATATAATGCTCCACACAGTATATAATGGGCGCAATATATTTCTCCATATATGATGGGCCCCAAATAATGCTCCAATATACAATGGGCCACATACATTACTCAATATATAATGGGCGCACACTAGTCATCATGTCCTCTGATCTGAAACGTCACAGAGTCAGAAGATGCGGAAGTCGCTGCAGAGGAGGAACAGGAGAGAGATAAGTATTGCAAGTATCATGCCCCTGAGCAAGCGACGGGGGTTCACTTGTGGGGGCTGACACTTAGCCCTCAAAGCTCGCCGGTGTCCCTGACAGCGAATGAGCCCCCCGACCTGCTCAATGCCCCAGCACTTGCCCAAGTGCTGATACCGGCCCTGATAAGGCCTAAGAGACAGTGTGAAAACAAAGTTATCTAATTTTCTTTTTTGCCTATATAGATAGCAAATTCCATTTAAGGGGATCTTTTCCCCCCATGAACAAAGTACATTTTAATCAATAGACCTTGGAATAGTAATAATTTCCACACTTGGATGTGATCAAAATAATTTTCCTATGCTGAGATAATCTTATAAACATGCCCCTGCTATGTACTGTGTAATGGTCGTGTCTGACTGTGCAGGAACACAGTCTGATCATACCACAGCTCCTGAATAGGGGGGGGGAGCAAACCAGAGAAAACAGACATTATAGCACGGGATCACAGCTGCTGCTTTCTGTGAGGTAAAACATGTCGGAAAACAGAACTGTTTCACCTCAGAGAAAGAATTAGCTGCGATAATTCAGGGTCTGATTGATTATTGTATTGTGTCTTTTTGTTTAGGGTTTGGTGTTTTGCTTTTTTTGCTGTTTTTCATTTGCGCCTTTTTTAAACTCTATTCTATTTGTGTTTGCCTGTTTTTTTTTTTTTGTATTATTTTCTATTCACCGTTGTGGATGCGATTTGGAATTTTCAGATGTTCTAATTCATCAATTGCAACTTCATAAAAAAAATTTAAAAAAGTTTTGCACAAATATACTCCAGTTCCCCTTGGGGGTAATTTATGTACGTCTACATTTTTTTTTTTTTCCACACACAAATGTGATATTTTAGCAGGAGATGTGACTTTTTCTACCCCCAGTTAAGGTAGCGCTTATTGGCAGGAGGCTTCTATGGCACACAGAAAATTTGACAAGTCTTCTTTATATTCGGGTGGTTCTCTCTTCCTTTCATGGTTGTTCCAGTAAAGTTGACAAGGGGCAGCCTCACTCCCCACACATTTTTATTTTTTAGCCAAATCTAAACCAAAATCTGCATGAGATCGCTGTGGATTTTCCTACATTTTTTTTTCTACATTCAGATTTGAGGTGTATAGAGAAGGGGCACCATCATGGGGATCTGGGCATCACAGTGTTATGGAACCCGCAGGGCCACAGGTATCACAGGGCTACGGGCACTGCAGAGCTACAGGACCCACAGGGCTACGGGCATCAGAAGGCTACGGGGATCGCAGGGCTACAGACACTGCAGGGCTACGGGCACCGCCGGGCTATAGACATCATAGGGCTACAGGCACTGCCGGGCTACGGGCACCGCAAGGCTACAGGCATTGCAGGTAGAGATGAGAGACTTTGCCTTTTTTAGGGTCGGGTCGAGTTTCATGAAACTCGACTTTCTGAAAAGTCGAGTAGAACGAAATCGGCCGACTATAGCGAAAAGTCGGGAAACACGAAACCCAATGCAAGTCAATGGGGAGAAAAGTCGGCAGAGAGTGGAGGACTGTAAGCACACCTGGCATGAATTTTAACCCCAGAGGCGGCGAAATCTCTCTCTCTCTTCTCCCTCTCCAGCTACACTTCTCTCATTGGCTGAAAAAATTCACGTGCAAGCATTCGGCGAAACCCGATTTTGGCGCTTGGGTCGCCGACTGCATGGCCAACTTCATGCTGTGGTCAGGTTTCGTTTCATGAAACCCGACTTTGGCGAAAGTCGGCGACTTTTGAATCTGACCGACCTGTTTCGCTCAACTCTAATCGCAGGGCTACCGGCATCACAAGGCTATGGGCACCGCAGCGACATAAGTCCTGTGATTGGCCTGACTCCTGACTAAAACTTTTGCTCTGTTTCTCAATCTGGGGTCATGGTCAGTTTATGAGCAATTTTTGTAAAACTGAATATAAACAAATAATAAGTACTCGCGCTATGAATTTCATGAATTCTAGACAAGAAGTGACGTATACCCTCCGATAGAAGTTCAATTGAACGAGCTAGAAATTGAAGGAACAGGTATTTAGGGGGTGGATAGGAATTATTGCACTCATATAAAACAAGAATAAAAGGTCTAATTAATAAATATTTAAGAACGCGTCACGTGCAATAAGGCCATGTGCACACGCTGCGGTTCTGCTGCGGTTTTGGCCCTGCAGAACTGCAGCAGTTCCGCAGACATGGTACTTTACCATGTTAGCCTATGGGTTTTCAAAACCGCAGTGCTCATGCTGCGGTTTTTTACCTGCGGAAAAGCTGCGTTTTTTTTTCCGCAGCATGTCAATTGTTTCTGCGGATTCTGCTGCGGTTTCACACCTTTAACATAGTAGAGGTGTGAAACCACAGGGCAAAACCGCAGGTCACTTTACCTGCGTTTCCGCGGGAAAAAACCTGCAGCAGAATCCGCAGCGTGTGCACATACCCTAATAGCAATAATGTCAGTGCCTTTCAGTATGTGCAAATAAGCAAGAGAAAAATCATAGTATGTAGTAATGGCACTGATTTATGTGCACAAAGATCTAAAAACTAATATACCATTGGCGCTTAATGGTGCTAAGGATATACAGTGTGACCAAGGGCCAAAGGCCAAAACAGGTTGCTGATGCCATGCAGATATAGTTAATGCTGCCCCATATAAGTGCTGGGAGTGCTCAAAGGTGCTGCGCTGTAGGGCAGACAAGGTCAGATACCTGCGCTCTGAAAAATACTTTTTACTCCAAACAGTGGATCGTAGCGTACTTATCTTGGGTTCCGTATCAAGTCTCTCCGGAGTAGCAGTGAGTCCTGGAGCGTTGTCCCAGCCGGTGACAAGATGACTGAATAAGCTGCTGGAGCGCGGATGATTGAGGTAAACGGTGTTGGGCTGTGAGCACAACCCCAATCTGTGGATGTCGGGCACTCAGGCCATCCTCATGGAGTCGGTTTCTAACCGTTTGTTCAGACACATGCACATTTATGGCCTGCTGGAGGTCATTTTGCAGGGCTCTGGCAGTGCTCCTCCTGTTCCTCCTTGCACAAAGGTGGAGGTAGCGATCCTGCGGCTGGGTTGTTGCTCTCCTACGGCCCCCTCCACGTCTCCTGGTGTACTGGCCTGTCTCCTGGTAGCGCCTCCAGCCTCTGGACACTACGCTAACAGACACAGCAAACCTTCTTGCCACAGCTCTCATTGATGTGCCATCCTGGATGAGCTGCACTACCTGAGCCACTTGTGTGGGTTGTAGAGTCCGTCTCATGCTACCACGAGTATGAAAGCACAACCAATATTGAAAAGTGACCAAGACATCAGCCAGAAAGCACTGAGAAGTGGGCTGTGGCCCCCACCTGCAGAACCACTCCTTTATTGTGGGTGTCTTGATAATTGCCAATAATTTCCATCTGTTGTCTATTCCATTTGCACAACAGCATGTGAAATTGATTGTCAATCAGTGTTGCTTCCTACGTGGACAGTTTGATTTCACAGGAGTTTGATTTACTTGGAGTTATATTCTTTTGTTTAAGTGTTCCCTTTATTTTTTTGAGAAGTGTATCTATAAATACATGCCAACATCACATCAGTGTCTCCACCCCAGACACACGGTGAATGAGTCTGGTGCAGAGACCACAGCCCCTCAGGGAGCAGTGCGGTGGCTGGGCGCTGTACATTAGTCCCCGCAGGCTGCACTACATGCTGCTCTTACCTCTCCACCGCACTGCTCAGGTCTCCTCTGTGATGCATGAGACTGTCGGTGAGTCTGGGCGGTAGTCCCGGGTGTCAGGGCCGGGCAGGAGGGCGCAGGCGGGGTTTGGTGCTCGCACTGTGGGCAGAGTTATAAGACAGGTCAGTTCGTGCAGTGACACCGCTTTATCTCCCAAGTGCACCGGAGACTTATAAGAGCAGCCGGGGCTGAAGTGACGGTTGTGACTGGCGGCGCCGGCAGTGCGCCTGTGCAGTCCAGGCGCAGCCTCCGCTCTTCTCAGTGAGCGCCGTGCAGGCTGCTAGCAGCTGCAGTGGGACCAGGTGTTGGATTTAGCCAGAGCTGTGAGGGGCACTTCTGCCTTCTGCACCTTAATGCCCCCGTCGCCAGCTCCCATCCTGCTACTAGCACCTACAGGTTCCCTATAGGAGGCCATTCTGCCGCTGTGAGGACAGGATACACTGGGGAGGTGGAATATCACTGAACAACTACACACATACCCCCAAAAGTTGCTGCAATTGATTTTTGCTTGTAGCTGTGGTAAAACTACAACTCCCATCATGCCCTGGCAGCCGCTGGCTCTTAAAGAGTGCTGGGAGTGGTAGTTTTGCAGCAGCCTCACAGCCTCTGGCTGCAAACACAATCTTCTATAATAATAAATGCCCTAAGCAGCTTCCGGTTGTAACAACTTCCGTCCATTTGTAACCGGTGACGTCACCGCACACCTCTTTCCATGTTAACCCTCAACACACACTCCACTCACCTTTCACCATCTCCACTCACGTCCACTCACTCTTTCACTCCACATACGACCCTTTCTCTCACTCCGTCTCTCATACTCACGCCGTCATCGCCGCTGATCCACGATCCCCGACATCATCTTCCGCCGGCGCCATCCTGGATCCAGACGTCCTCCACGCCGGCGACATGTTCTTGCGGCGACGCCATTTTGGATCGGCGAAATCCCGCGATAGTCAAGATGGCGTCGCCGCAAGAACATGTCGCCGGCGAGGACAACGTCGGGATCCAAAATGGCGTCGGCGAAAACTCGCGAGATTTCGCCGACGCCATTTTGGATCCCGACGTCGTCCACGCCGGCGACATGTTCTTCCGGCGACGCCATCTTGACTATCGCGGGATTTCACGATACTCAAGATGGCGTCGCCGCAAGAACATGTCGCCGGCGTGGACAACGTCTGGATCCAGGATGGCGCCGGCGGAAGAAGATGTCGGGGATCGTGGAGCAGCGGCGATGACGGCGTGAGTATGAGAGACGGAGTGAGAGAAGGGGTCGTATGTGGAGTGAAAGAGTGAGTGGAGATGGTGAGAGGAGTGTGTGTTGAGGAGTGTGTGTGTTGAGGGTTAACATGGCAAGAGGTGTGATGCTATCGCATTCTCCCGATGCGATAGCATCGGGCCATAATCTAGTTATTTTAGAAGTAAATAGTCCCATACGGCCTCATATGATACACTACTACCCCGCACAGCTGTGGCCACAGTTCACACAGATCACTACGCCCGGGCCCGGTGACCTTCACCTCAGGCTGCTCCTCGCCATCCTCTAAACCCCGCCTTGTCCTCCATGGTGGCCGGTGTGAACGGAGAATGATCCCAGTTCCCTGGGTCAGCCGCTCTCTCCGGCTGCTGGAGCCGAGCCGCCATGTTTGTTTACGCAGCGATCACAGTTCAACAAACTTTATTGACATGTCCACAATATAACACACAGTGCCGGTAGGCTGCGCTGCCCACAGGAGGCGGGTGCTGTACACCGTGACCGAGCGCTCTCCCCACCACGTCCTCCATACAACAAGGAACATAGCAAGTAGTTGGTTTCTTATTCGGGCTGAAGTTGGTTTCTTATTCGGCTAATTTTTACTTTCTGCTTTTTTCTGCTTTTTTCAGGTTTTTCAATAAAAATAAAACATTCTAAGTAGATAATAATATGCAATCATGTGTCCTTTAGTGAATACACTTAAAAACAGATAAAAAAAAATAGAAGGCTGGCACAAAAATGGGCATAAAAGTGGGCACTGAGGTATGGTATTGAAGGGGTTAAATGCCTTTGTGCCACTGATCTAACACCTGATTTACATACCTACTGATGCCCCACATGAAATCCATGTCTCTCCTGCCTGGCACAAATGGGTTATCGGCATCAGAACTGGCATCAAAGTGGGCAAATCACCCATTTTCACAGATTTGAATAATTAACAGCTATTTTGAAGGGGTTAAATGCCTTTGTGCCACTCATCCAACACCTGATTTACATACCTACTGATGCCCCACATGAAATCCATGTCTCTCCAGCCTGGCACAAATGGGTTATCGGCATCAGAACTGGCATCAAAGTGGGCAAATCACCCATTTTCACAGATTTGAATAATTAACAGCTATTTTGAAGGGGTTAAATGCCTTTGTGCCACTCATCCAACACCTGATTTACATACCTACTGATGCCCCACATGAAATCCATGTCACTCCAGCCTGGCACAAATGGGTTATCGACATCAGAACTGGCATCAAAGTGGTCAAATCACCCATTTTCACAGATTTGAATAATTAACAGCTATTTTGAAGGGGTTAAATGCCTTTGTGCCACTCATCCAACACCTGATTTACATACCTACTGATGCCCCACATGAAATCCATGTCTCTCCAGCCTGGCACAAATGGGTTATCGGCATCAGAACTGGCATCAAAGTGGGCAAATCACCCATTTTCACAGATTTGAATAATTAACAGCTATTTTGAAGGGGTTAAATGCCTTTGTGCCACTCATCCAACACCTGATTTACATACCTACTGATGCCCCACATGAAATCCATGTCTCTCCAGCCTGGCACAAATGGGTTATCGGCATCAGAACTGGCATCAAAGTGGGCAAATCACCCATTTTCACAGATTTGAATAATTAACAGCTATTTTGAAGGGGTTAAATGCCTTTGTGCCACTCATCCAACACCTGATTTACATACCTACTGATGCCCCACATGAAATCCATGTCTCTCCAGCCTGGCACAAATGGGTTATCGGCATCAGAACTGGCATCAAAGTGGGCAAATCACCCATTTTCACAGATTTGAATAATTAACAGCTATTTTGAAGGGGTTAAATGCCTTTGTGCCACTCATCCAACACCTGATTTACATACCTACTGATGCCTCACATGAAATCCATGTCTCTCCAGCCTGGCACAAATGGGTTATCGGCATCAGAACTGGCATCAAAGTGGGCAAATCACCCATTTTCACAGATTTGAATAAGTAACAGCTATTTTGAAGGGGTTAAATGCCTTTGTGCCACTCATCCAACACCTGATTTACATACCTACTGATGCCTCACATGAAATCCATGTCTCTCCTGCCTGGCACAAATGGGTTATCGGCATCAGAACTGGCATCAAAGTGGGCAAATCACCCATTTTCACAGATTTGAATAAGTAACAGCTATTTTGAAGGGGTTAAATGCCTTTGTGCCACTCATCCAACACCTGATTTACATACCTACTGATGCCCCACATGAAATCCATGTCTCTCCAGCCTGGCACAAATGGGTTATCGACATCAGAACTGGCATCAAAGTGGTCAAATCACCCATTTTCACAGATTTGAATAATTAACAGCTATTTTGAAGGGGTTAAATGCCTTTGTGCCACTCATCCAACACCTGATTTACATACCTACTGATGCCCCACATGAAATCCATGTCTCTCCAGCCTGGCACAAATGGGTTATCGGCATCAGAACTGGCATCAAAGTGGTCAAATCACTCATTTTCACAGATTTGAATAACTAACAGCTATTTTCAAGGGGTTAAATGCCTTTGTGCCACTCATCCAACACCTGATTTACATACCTACTGATGCCCCACATGAAATCCATGTCTCTCCAGCCTGGCACAAATGGGTTATCGGCATCAGAACTGGCATCAAAGTGGTCAAATCACCCATTTTCACAGATTTGAATAACTAACAGCTATTTTGAAGGGGTTAAATGCCTTTGTGCCACTCATCCAACACCTGATTTACATACCTACTGATGCCCCACATGAAATCCATGTCTCTCCAGCCTGGCACAAATGGGTTATCGGCATCAGAACTGGCATCAAAGTGGTCAAATCACCCATTTTCACAGATTTGAATAACTAACAGCTATTTTGAAGGGGTTAAATGCCTTTGTGCCACTCATCCAACACCTGATTTACATACCTACTGATGCCTCACATGAAATCCATGTCTCTCCAGCCTGGCACAAATGAGTTATCGGCATCAGAACTGGCATCAAAGTGGTCAAATCACCCATTTTCACAGATTTGAATAACTAACAGCTATTTTGAAGGGGTTAAATGCCTTTGTGCCACTCATCCAACACCTGATTTACATACCTACTGATGCCCCACATGAAATCCATGTCTCTCCAGCCTGGCACAAATGGGTTATCGGCATCAGAACTGGCATCAAAGTGGTCAAATCACCCATTTTCACAGATTTGAATAACTAACAGCTATTTTGAAGGGGTTAAATGCCTTTGTGCCACTCATCCAACACCTGATTTACATACCTACTGATGCCTCACATGAAATCCATGTCTCTCCAGCCTGGCACAAATGAGTTATCGGCATCAGAACTGGCATCAAAGTGGCAAATCGCCCATTTTCACAGATTTGAATAAGTAACAGCTATTTTGAAGGGGTTAAATGCCTTTGTGCCACTGATCTAACACCTGATTTACATACCTACTGATGCCCCACATGAAATCCAAGTCTCTCCAGCCTGGCACAAATTGGTTATCGGCATCAGAACTGGCATCAAAGTGGTCAAATCACCCATTTTCACAGATTTGAATAAGTAACAGCTATTTTTAAGGGGTTAAATGCCTTTGTGCCACTCATCCAACACCTGATTTACATACCTACTGATGCCTCACATGAAATCCAAGTCACTCCAGCCTGGCAAAAATGGGTTATCGGCATCAGAACTGGAATCAAAGTGGTCAAATCACCCATTTTCACAGATTTGAATAACTAACAGCTATTTTGAAGGGGTTAAATGCCTTTGTGCCACTCATCTAACACCTGATTTACATACCTACTGATGCCTCACATGAAATCCATGTCTCTCCAGCCTGGCACAAATGGGTTATCGGCATCAGAACTGGCATCAAAGTGGGCAAATCGCCCATTTTCACAGATTTTAATAAGTAACAGCTATTTTGAAGGGGTTAAATGCCTTTGTGCCACTCATCTAACACCTGATTTACATACCTACTGATGCCTCACATGAAATCCATGTCACTCCAGCCTGGCACAAATGGGTTATCGGCATCAGAACTGGCATCAAAGTGGTCAAATCACCCATTTTCACAGATTTGAATAACTAACAGCTATTTTGAAGGGGTTAGATTGTCATGATTTGTACTTTTGCCCTGTCCTGTATTTTGTATAATATGTCATGTAACTTTTCTCTGGTTGTATTTGCTGTAAATTAACCATGTCTCCTTCCCCCAATACTTTGCAATGTCTTGTGATGTACCTGGACCATAATCTAATTTAGGCTTGTGTCAACAGCTAGTGGAACTTTGGCTATTGTTTTCCTAAGCAGAAGATAACCTACAATACACATCCTGTAGACTAAGTGGAGCCCTTACATTTCTAGAATCTTCTGATGGACCAAACCATTGAATAGTAGGTGTGACCCCTACCCCCCTTCAGATGGACTGATCCCAGGAGCCCTGACAATACATTCTTGCTTTAAGATCAGATGTGAGTTGGATGCTAAAAGAGAAGGACGAGGCTGTCTGAGGAAGCTTCGGCCTCTGTGTGATCGTGGTGGATTTCTGGGACTCTTAAAGGACTATGGTTTTGTGATCTGGCACAAGGATTGTCGAGAGGTGCCCCCAAATCAGTTTCCTGTGGACTTATTTTGGGACTCTGCAAATTACCTTCGTGTTGTTCCTGTTTTTTGGTCAATAAATCTGTTGGATTATTCCCAGGCCTGTTGTCCCTCCTTGCTCTGGAGAATACTCCCGTCACAAACTGGTGGCAGCAGTGGGATCAGAGCAGAAGGAATGGAGGACAAAGGCCCATCAACATCTGGAACCAGCACCGCAGAGTACAAGAACTGGACTGCGGTGAACCTACAAACAAAGGCCCGTGAACTTGGAGTCAGCTACAAGGGACTCCAAGGAGGAGCTGATTGAGGCTTTGGAAGCAGTTCACCTGCAAGATGATGCTGAGGAAGGATCCTCACAGCAAAGAGAGGAAAGGCGGCAGTCGGAGGTAAATACCCAAAAAAGTCAGTGGGTTGTGTGGTACGAGGAGGAGATGGCCTTGCTGGGAGAAGAGGCTACCATAGAAGATAAGAGGGAGGTCATGCGCACAGCCAAGGAGAGGCAGCGCAGGATGGAGGAGAGGGCAATGCTGGAGAGGGAGATCACTTTGGAGGCAGAGAGAAGCTCCAAACAGACTGTACCCACAGCATCCCCCATGAGGGAACTCCCCAGAGTGTCCCGCAAAGACTTCAAGCCGTTTAATGAGGCTTCCGGTGACATTGAGGGCTTCTTCCTGGACTTTGAGCATCAGTGTCGATTAATGGAAGTCCCGGAAAGGGAGCGCGTCCGACATCTTGTGGGGCTCTTAGAGGGTGGAGCTGCCGCAGCCTATAGAGCTATGGACCCTCGGTTGAACTGTGAGTATGCGGAGATTAAACAGACTATTCTAGAACATTATGCTGTGACCCCAGACACTTACAGGACTCAGTTTCGTACTTTAGCCTGTGATGAGGAAGTGTCCTTCAAGATGTATGCTCACAAACTCAAACATATATGTCATCGCTGGCTGGAGGCAGAGGAGGCCATAACCTGGGAAACGTTCCTGCATGTCATCCTAAAAGAGCAGTTTTATTTTAAGTGCCCCGCTGAGATCCGGGAATGGGTGCGTGAAAGGAGACCAGCAACAGTGGAGGAAGCTGCAGCTCTAGCTGATGAGGCTCTCACCATCAGGCCTCAGTGGAAAAAATTACTACTCAGGGAGAAAAACACTACCAGCCCCCCAACGCTGGCGGCCCCTGGTCCTTCTGCCTCCAATATTTACCATCCCACTAGACCATCAACTCATGGTGACCTTCGTGTGACTGTGCCTCGCATTACTCCTGCTCCACCTTTGGGACTACGACGTGGAGAAAGAGTCCCAGAGCGCAGATGCTATGGATGTGGGCAGCCCGGGCATATGCAATTCCAATGTCCAGGTGTACGGAGGCAGAACACCTACAGACCGCCTTTGCCTGTTCATTATCTACAGACCCCCTCACCTGGAGAAGAGATGGATTCAGTGCCTGATGACTTGCCAAGTGACTCTGATATCCTGGCTTCCCTACCAGGAGTCTATGGGGTGCGAGCCCCAGCCACCTGTTCTTCTGATCTTCAGCACAAACATCTACAGGAGGTCGTGCTGGATGGTCAAAAAGTTGTTGGCTTCCGTGACACTGGGGCTTTTCTCACCATAGCCGATCCCCGAGTAATTCAACCAGAAGCAATTCAAAAGGGACCAGGAATTGCCATTGAATTGGCTGGAGGTACCCAGAGATATATTCCAAGAGCGAGTGTGACCCTGGATTATGGCTTTGGGGCCAAACAATGCATGGTCGGTGTGATGAGCGGCCTCCCTGCAGACGTTCTTCTAGGAAATGATGTGGGGAATCTTCATTGCCACTTTGTCGGTGCGGTAACCCGAAGTCAAGCCAAGAGAGCAGCAAATGTGGACGTGTACAACCCATCCATGGAAATGAGGCCACCAGAACCGCCGTCACAGCCGGTGAGTGATTCTTCTTGTGGGGATAATATGAATGTTACCTGGGATAAAGTTCAGTTTAGACAAGAAGTGGAGACTGACCCCACCCTAGCTAGTTTTAGAGCTCGAGCTGAAATAGGGCAGCTAGGGGAGAATGGAGAAAGAATTATCAGAGAAAATGGACTTCTGTATCGGGTTACCAATGCCGACTCTCTAGATAAGCCCTGGACTTATAGCAAACAGCTGATTGTTCCTCAGAAATACAGAATTCCCCTATTACACCTTGCTCATGATATTCCTACTGCTGGCCATCAAGGCAAAACCCGCACCGAGAGGCGATTGACTCAATCTTTCTATTGGCCTGGGATTTCCCAAGCAGTGGCGCATTTCTGCCGAACTTGCGACATATGTCAGCGTAGAGGGCGACCCGGAGATCATCCAAAGGCACCCCTGCAACCGCTCCCTATAATAGAAGAACCCTTTCAAAGAGTAGCTGTTGATATCATTGGACCTCTGGCTAAACCAAGTAAATCTGGAAAGCAGTACATTCTCACTGTTGTGGACTATGCCACCCGATATCCAGAAGCGGTGGCCTTGTCAAGTATTTCTGCAGCCAAGGTGGCCGAGGCCCTGGTTACCATTCTCACCAGAGTAGGATTTCCCAGTGAGATCTTGTCGGACCAAGGTTCCCAGTTCATGTCAGAGCTGGTCCAGTGTCTGTGGCGCACCTGTGGAGTACGAGCGATCCACACGACCCCGTATCATCCCCAAACAAATGGACTTTGTGAACGATTTAATGGCACTCTGAAGAATATGCTGAGGGCCTTCACTGACAGAGATTCAAACTGGGAGAAGTACCTACCCCATCTCTTGTTTGCCTATCGGGAAGTTCCCCAGGAGTCCACTGGGTTCTCCCCCTTTGAACTACTCTATGGAAGAAAGGTCCGAGGACCCTTAACCCTGCTCAAGGAATACTGGGAGGGGCAAGTTGAAGATACAGGGGCCCCTGTTGTCCCTTATGTCCTAAAGCTGCGAGAAACCCTGGCCCAACTTGCTAGTTTTGCCCAGAGTCATGTGCGGATGGCTCAAACCAGACAGAAGACATGGTATGACCGTAAAGCACGCTACCGGGAGTTTGTAGAAGGACAACAGGTCTTAATGATTGTTCCCCATCGGCAGAATAAACTGCAGACAACATGGGAGGGTCCCTTCCGGGTTCTCAGAAAACTGAATGACACCAATTACCTTCTTGCTTTAGATGATCAGGGGCTAAGACAAAAGACTGTCCATGTGAATATGATTAAGGAGTACCATGACCGGACCCTTCCAATGATAGCAAGCTGTCGGCTAGCTTCAGAGGACGGTCAAGAGGATGAGGACTCCCTACCTGATCTCGTGGAAGCAGCGAGAGCCCCATCCACTGTGGAACAGGTTCCTCTGGGAGATCACCTGGATTCCTTACAGAAAAACCAGATGCTGGGAGTGCTTCAACAGAGACGTGCTGCTTTCTCATCCCAACCAGGTCGAACCACCGTCACCCAACGTGGACACTCAGGGCATCCGTCCCATACAACAGGCTCCTTACCGGGTACCTGAATCAGTTCGAAACACCATGCAGCACGAACTGGAGGAGATGCTACAGCTTGGGGTAATCCAGGCCTCCCATAGCCCTTGGGCCTCTCCTGTGGTGTTAGTACCCAAGAAGGATGGGAGTACTCGATTTTGTGTGGACTATCGACGACTAAACGACCATACCGTCAGTGATCCTTACCCAATGCCTCGTATTGACGAACTTCTAGACCGACTGGCTGGATCCCGATATGTCACTATCTTTGATCTCAGTAAGGGATACTGGCAAATCCCTCTGACGGAGGAGGGGAGAGAACGGTCCGCTTTTATAACCCCCTTTGGTCTGTATGAATTCCTAAATATGCCCTTTGGAATGAAGAATGCCCCGGCCACCTTCCAGAGAATGGTGGACCAGATCCTCCGGGGATGTGGTGACTTTGCTTGTGCCTACTTGGATGATATCGCCATCTTCAGCCAGACGTGGGAGGAACATCTGAACCAAGTAGCCGTTATTCTTGACCTGCTTCTTGCAGCAGGCCTAACCATTCGACCAGATAAATGCCAATTGGGGATGGGTGAAGTCCAGTACCTAGGGCATAGAGTAGGAGGAGGGAAGCTCCGTCCCGAACCTGCCAAAATCCAGGCTATTAGAGACTGGCCTGTACCCCAAACTAAGAAACAAGTTATGGCTTTTTTGGGCACTGCCAGTTATTACCGAAAATTTGTTTCTCATTTCAGCACTGTGGCCAAGCCTCTTACCGACCTGACCAAGAAAACGATGCCCCGGCTGGTGATCTGGGCTCCAGCCTGTGATGAGGCTTTTAACCAGCTGAAGGACGCTCTGGTCTGTGACCCTGTTCTGGCTGCTCCAGACTACAAGAGGAGATTCATTGTGCAGACGGACGCCTCTGCTTATGGACTGGGAGCTGTCCTCAGCCAGGTGAATGCAGCTGGGGACGAACACCCCATCGCCTACCTCAGCCGGAAACTGCTGGACCGAGAAGTGGCCTATGCAACTGTTGAAAAAGAATGTCTGGCTGTAGTGTGGGCCCTTAGGAAACTAAGGTCGTATCTGTATGGACGAGAATTCACTGTCATTACTGATCACAATCCCCTCACCTGGCTGAACAGAGTCTCTGGGGACAATGGACGCTTACTACGATGGAGCCTGGCTCTGCAGCCCTATAACTTTACCATACAGTATAGAAGAGGCAGCCAACACCAAAATGCAGATGGACTGTCCAGGCAGGCGGAGCCCTGAGTCCTGTCAGCCATGCCTGTGTGTACTTAACCAGTGACCTGTAGAGGTCCCTAGTACGTACACAAATTGGGAGGGGAAGGGATTGTCATGATTTGTAGTCTTGCCCTGTCCTGTATTTTGTATAATATGTCATTTAACTTTCCTCTGGTTCATTTGCTGTAAATTAACCATGTCTCCTTCCCCCAATACTTTGCAATGTCTTGTGATGTACCTGGACCATAATCTAATTTAGGCTTGTGTCAACAGCTAGTGGAACTTTGGCTATTGTTTTCCTAAGCAGAAGATAACCTACAATACACATCCTGTAGACTAAGTGGAGCCCTTACATTTCTAGAATCTTCTGATGGACCAAACCATTGAATAGTAGGTGTGACCCCTACCCCCCTTCAGATGGACTGATCCCAGGAGCCCTGACAATACATTCTTGCTTTAAGATCAGATGTGAGTTGGATGCTAAAAGAGAAGGACGAGGCTGTCTGAGGAAGCTTCGGCCTCTGTGTGATCGTGGTGGATTTCTGGGACTCTTAAAGGACTATGGTTTTGTGATCTGGCACAAGGATTGTCGGGAGGTGCCCCCAAATCAGTTTCCTGTGGACTTATTTTGGGACTCTGAAAATTACCTTCGTGTTGTTCCTGTTTTTTGGTCAATAAATCTGTTGTATTATTCCCAGGCCTGTTGTCCCTCCTTGCTCTGGAGAATACTCCCGTCACATAAATGCCTTTGTGCCACTCATCCAACACCTGATTTACATACCTACTGATGCCTCACATGAAATCCATGTCTCTCCAGCCTGGCACAAATGGGTTATCGGCATCAGAACTGGCATCAAAGTGGTCAAATCACCCATTTTCACAGATTTGAATAACTAACAGCTATTTTGAAGGGGTTAAATGCCTTTGTGCCACTGATCTAACACCTGATTTACATACCTACTGATGCCCCACATGAAATCCATGTCTCTCCAGCCTGGCACAAATGCTTTATCGACATCAGAACTGGCATCAAAGTGGGCAAATCGCCCATTTTCACAGATTTGAATAAGTAACAGCTATTTTTAAGGGGTTAAATGCCTTTGTGCCCCTCATCTAACACCTGATTTACATACCTACTGATGCCTCACATGAAATCCATGTCTCTCCAGCCTGGCACAAATGGGTTATCGGCATCAGAACTGGCATCAAAGTGGTCAAATCACCCATTTTCACAGATTTGAATAACTAACAGCTATTTTGAAGGGGTTAAATGCCTTTGTGCCACTCATCCAACACCTGATTTACATACCTACTGATGCCTCACATGAAATCCATGTCACTCCAGCCTGGCACAAATGGGTTATCGGCATCAGAACTGGCATCAAAGTGGGCAAATCGCCCATTTTCACAGATTTGAATAAGTAACAGCTATTTTTAAGGGGTTAAATGCCTTTGTGCCACTCATCTAACACCTGATTTACATACCTACTGATGCCTCACATGAAATCCATGTCTCTCCAGCCTGGCACAAATGGGTTATCGGCATCAGAACTGGCATCAAAGTGGTCAAATCACCCATTTTCACAGATTTGAATAACTAACAGCTATTTTGAAGGGGTTAAATGCCTTTGTGCCACTCATCCAACACCTGATTTACATACCTACTGATGCCTCACATGAAATCCATGTCTCTCCAGCCTGGCACAAATGGGTTATCGGCATCAGAACTGGCATCAAAGTGGGCAAATCACCCATTTTCACAGATTTGAATAACTAAAAGCTATTTTGAAGGGGTTAAATGCCTTTGTGCCACTCATCTAACACCTGATTTACATACCTACTGATGCCCCACATGAAATCCATGTCTCTCCAGCCTGGCACAAATGGGTTATCGGCATCAGAACTGGCATCAAAGTGGCATCAGAACTAAATTTTGAATCTGTGAAAATGGGCGATTTGCCCACTTTGATGCCAGTTCTGATGCCGATAACCCATTTGTGCCAGGCTGGAGAGACATGGATTTCATGTGAGGCATCAGTAGGTATGTAAATCAGGTGTTAGATCAGTGGCACAAAGGCATTTAACCCCTTCAAAATAGCTGTTACTTATTCAAATCTGTGAAAATGGTTGATTTGCCCACTTTGATGCCAGTTCTGATGCCGATAACCCATTTGTGCCAGGCTAGAGAGACATGGATTTCATGTGGGGCATCAGTAGGTATGTAAATCAGGTGTTAGATCAGTGGCACAAAGGCATTTAACCCCTAAAAAATAGCTGTTACTTATTCAAATCTGTGAAAATAGGCGATTTGCCCACTTTGATGCCAGTTCTGATGCCGATAACCCATTTGTGCCAGGCTGGAGAGACATGGATTTCATGTGAGGCATCAGTAGGTATGTAAATCAGGTGTTAGATCAGTGGCACAAAGGCATTTAACCCCTTCAAAATAGCTGTTACTTATTCAAATCTGTGAAAATAGGCGATTTGCCCACTTTGATGCCAGTTCTGATGCCGATAACCCATTTGTGCCAGGCTGGAGAGACATGGATTTCATGTGAGGCATCAGTAGGTATGTAAATCAGGTGTTAGATCAGTGGCACAAAGGCATTTAACCCCTAAAAAATAGCTGTTACTTATTCAAATCTGTGAAAATAGGCGATTTGCCCACTTTGATGCCAGTTCTGATGCCGATAACCCATTTGTGCCAGGCTAGAGAGACATGGATTTCATGTGGGGCATCAGTAGGTATGTAAATCAGGTGTTAGATCAGTGGCACAAAGGCATTTAACCCCTTCAAAATAGCTGTTACTTATTCAAATCTGTGAAAATGGTTGATTTGCCCACTTTGATGCCAGTTCTGATGCCGATAACCCATTTGTGCCAGGCTAGAGAGACATGGATTTCATGTGGGGCATCAGTAGGTATGTAAATCAGGTGTTAGATCAGTGGCACAAAGGCATTTAACCCCTAAAAAATAGCTGTTACTTATTCAAATCTGTGAAAATAGGCGATTTGCCCACTTTGATGCCAGTTCTGATGCCGATAACCCATTTGTGCCAGGCTGGAGAGACATGGATTTCATGTGAGGCATCAGTAGGTATGTAAATCAGGTGTTAGATGAGTGGCACAAAGGCATTTAACCCCTTCAAAATAGCTGTTACTTATTCAAATCTGTGAAAATGGGCGATTTGCCCACTTTGATGCCAGTTCTGATGTCGATAACCCATTTGTGCCAGGCTGGAGAGACATGGATTTCATGTGGGGCATCAGTAGGTATGTAAATCAGGTGTTAGATGAGTGGCACAAAGGCATTTAACCCCTTCAAAATAGCTGTTACTCATTCAAATCTGTGAAAATGGGCGATTTGCCCACTTTGATGCCAGTTCTGATGCCGATAACCCATTTGTGCCAGGCTGGAGAGACAT
Organism: Dendrobates tinctorius; assembly: GCF_039654945.1. Lineage (NCBI taxonomy): Eukaryota > Metazoa > Chordata > Amphibia > Anura > Dendrobatidae > Dendrobates > Dendrobates tinctorius. The sequence goes on from NW_027361868.1 coordinate 9,579,292, forward strand.
GGATTTCATGTGAGGCATCAGTAGGTATGTAAATCAGGTGTTGGATGAGTGGCACAAAGGCATTTAACCCCTTAAAAATAGCTGTTACTTATTCAAATCTGTGAAAATGGGCGATTTGCCCACTTTGATGCCAGTTCTGATGTCGATAACCCATTTGTGCCAGGCTGGAGAGACATGGATTTCATGTGGGGCATCAGTAGGTATGTAAATCAGGTGTTAGATGAGTGGCACAAAGGCATTTAACCCCTTCAAAATAGCTGTTACTCATTCAAATCTGTGAAAATGGGCGATTTGCCCACTTTGATGCCAGTTCTGATGCCGATAACCCATTTGTGCCAGGCTGGAGAGACATGGATTTCATGTGAGGCATCAGTAGGTATGTAAATCAGGTGTTGGATGAGTGGCACAAAGGCATTTAACCCCTTCAAAATAGCTGTTAATTATTCAAATCTGTGAAAATGGGCGATTTGCCCACTTTGATGCCAGTTCTGATGCCGATAACCCATTTGTGCCAGGCTGGAGAGACATGGATTTCATGTGAGGCATCAGTAGGTATGTAAATCAGGTGTTGGATGAGTGGCACAACGTCATTTAACCCCTTCAAAATAGCTGTTAATTATTCAAATCTGTGAAAATGGGCGATTTGACCACTTTGATGCCAGTTCTGATGCCGATAACCCATTTGTGCCAGGCTGGAGAGACATGGATTTCATGTGGGGCATCAGTAGGTATGTAAATCTGGTGTTGGATGAGTGGCACAAAGGCATTTAACCCCTTCAAAATAGCTGTTAATTATTCAAATCTGTGAAAATGTTCTATTTGCCCACTTTGATGCCAGTTCTGATGCCGATAACCCATTTGTGCCAGGCTGGAGAGACATGGATTTCATGTGGGGCATCAGTAGGTATGTAAATCAGGTGTTGGATGAGTGGCACAACGTCATTTAACCCCTTCAAAATAGCTGTTAATTATTCAAATCTGTGAAAATGGGCGATTTTCCCACTTTGATGCCAGTTCTGATGCCGATAACCCATTTGTGCCAGGCTGGAGAGACATGGATTTCATGTGAGGCATCAGTAGGTATGTAAATCAGGTGTTGGATGAGTGGCACAAAGGCATTTAACCCCTTCAAAATAGCTGTTACTTATTCAAATCTGTGAAAATGGGTGATTTGCCCACTTTGATGCCAGTTCTGATGCCCAGAACCCATTTGTGCCAGACTGGAGTGACTTGGATTTCATGTGGGGCATCAGTAGGTATGTAAATCTGGTGTTGGATGAGTGGCACAAAGGCATTTAACCCCTTCAAAATAGCTGTTACTTATTCAAATCTGTGAAAATGGGTGATTTGCCCACTTTGATGCCAGTTCTGATGCCCAGAACCCATTTGTGCCAGACTGGAGTGACTTGGATTTCATGTGGGGCATCAGTAGGTATGTAAATCTGGTGTTGGATGAGTGGCACAAAGGCATTTAACCCCTTCAAAATAGCTGTTACTTATTCAAATCTGTGAAAATGGGCGATTTGACCACTTTGATGCCAGTTCTGATGCCCAGAACCCATTTGTGCCAGGCTGGAGAGACATGGATTTCATGTGGGGCATCAGTAGGTATGTAAATCAGGTGTTGGATGAGTGGCACAAAGGCATTTAACCCCTTCAAAATAGCTGTTACTTATTCAAATCTGTGAAAATGGGTGATTTGCCCACTTTGATGCCAGTTCTGATGCCCAGAACCCATTTGTGCCAGACTGGAGTGACTTGGATTTCATGTGGGGCATCAGTAGGTATGTAAATCTGGTGTTGGATGAGTGGCACAAAGGCATTTAACCCCTTCAAAATAGCTGTTACTTATTCAAATCTGTGAAAATGGGCGATTTAACCAATTTGATGCCAGTTCTGATGCCCAGAACCCATTTTTGCCAGACTGGAGAGACATGGATTTCATGTGGGACATCAGTAGGTATGTAAATCAGGTGTTGGATGAGTGGCACAAAGGCATTTAACCCCTTAAAAATAGCTGTTACTTATTCAAATCTGTGAAAATGGGTGATTTGCCCACTTTGATGCCAGTTCTGATGCCGATAACCCATTTGTGCCAGGCTGGAGAGACATGGATTTCATGTGGGGCATCAGTAGGTATGTAAATCAGGTGTTGGATGAGTGGCACAAAGGCATTTAACCCCTTCAAAATAGCTGTTACTTATTCAAATCTGTGAAAATGGGCGATTTAACCAATTTGATGCCAGTTCTGATGCCCAGAACCCATTTTTGCCAGACTGGAGAGACATGGATTTCATGTGGGACATCAGTAGGTATGTAAATCAGGTGTTGGATGAGTGGCACAAAGGCATTTAACCCCTTAAAAATAGCTGTTACTTATTCAAATCTGTGAAAATGGGTGATTTGCCCACTTTGATGCCAGTTCTGATGCCGATAACCCATTTGTGCCAGGCTGGAGAGACATGGATTTCATGTGGGGCATCAGTAGGTATGTAAATCAGGTGTTAGATCAGTGGCACAAAGGCATTTAACCCCTTAAAAATAGCTGTTACTTATTCAAATCTGTGAAAATGGGCGATTTGCCCACTTTGATGCCAGTTCTGATGCCGATAACCCATTTGTGCCAGGCTGGAGAGACTTGGATTTCATGTGGGGCGTCAGTAGGTATGTAAATCAGGTGTTGGATGAGTGGCACAAAGGCATTTAACCCCTTCAAAATAGCTGTTACTTATTCAAATCTGTGAAAATGGGCGATTTGCCCACTTTGATGCCAGTTCTGATGTCGATAACCCATTTGTGCCAGGCTGGAGAGACATGGATTTCATGTGGGGCATCAGTAGGTCTGTAAATCAGGTGTTAGATGAGTGGCACAAAGGCATTTAACCCCTTCAAAATAGCTGTTACTCATTCAAATCTGTGAAAATGGGCGATTTGACCACTTTGATGCCAGTTCTGATGCCGATAAGCCATTTGTGCCAGGCTGGAGTGACTTGGATCTCATGTGGGGCATCAGTACGTATGTAAATCAGGTGTTGGATGAGTGGCACAAAGGCATTTAACCCCTTCAAAATAGCTGTTACTTATTCAAATCTGTGAAAATGGGCGATTTGCCCACTTTGATGCCAGTTCTGATGTCGATAACCCATTTGTGCCAGGCTGGAGAGACATGGATTTCATGTGAGGCATCAGTAGGTATGTAAATCTGGTGTTGGATGAGTGGCACAAAGGCATTTAACCCCTTCAAAATAGCTGTTACTTATTCAAATCTGTGAAAATGTTCTATTTGCCCACTTTGATGCCAGTTCTGATGCCGATAACCCATTTGTGCCAGGCTGGAGAGACATGGATTTCATGTGGGGCATCAGTAGGTATGTAAATCAGGTGTTGGATGAGTGGCACAAAGGCATTTAACCCCTTCAAAATAGCTGTTACTTATTCAAATCTGTGAAAATGGGCGATTTGACCACTTTGATGCCAGTTCTGATGCCCAGAACCCATTTGTGCCAGGCTGGAGAGACATGGATTTCATGTGGGGCGTCAGTAGGTATGTAAATCACGTGTTGGATGAGTGGCACAAAGGCATTTAACCCCTTCAAAATAGCTGTTACTTATTCAAATCTGTGAAAATGGGTGATTTGCCCACTTTGATGCCAGTTCTGATGCCGATAACCCATTTGTGCCAGGCTGGAGAGACATGGATTTCATGTGAGGCATCAGTAGGTATGTAAATCAGGTGTTGGATGAGTGGCACAAAGGCATTTAACCCCTTCAAAATAGCTGTTACTTATTCAAATCTGTGAAAATGGGTGATTTGCCCACTTTGATGCCAGTTCTGATGCCGATAACCCATTTGTGCCAGGCTGGAGAGACATGGATTTCATGTGGGGTATCAGTAGGTATGTAAATCAGGTGTTAGATGAGTGGCACAAAGGCATTTAACCCCTTAAAAATAGCTGTTACTTATTCAAATCTGTGAAAATGGGTGATTTGCCCACTTTGATGCCAGTTCTGATGCCGATAACCCATTTGTGCCAGGCTGGAGAGACATGGATTTCATGTGGGGCATCAGTAGGTATGTAAATCAGGTGTTAGATCAGTGGCACAAAGGCATTTAACCCCTTAAAAATAGCTGTTACTTATTCAAATCTGTGAAAATGGGCGATTTGCCCACTTTGATGCCAGTTCTGATGCCGATAACCCATTTGTGCCAGGCTGGAGAGACATGGATTTCATGTGGGGCATCAGTAGGTATGTAAATCAGGTGTTGGATGAGTGGCACAAAGGCATTTAACCCCTTCAAAATAGCTGTTACTTATTCAAATCTGTGAAAATGGGCGATTTGCCCACTTTGATGCCAGTTCTGATGTCGATAACCCATTTGTGCCAGGCTGGAGAGACATGGATTTCATGTGGGGCATCAGTAGGTATGTAAATCAGGTGTTAGATCAGTGGCACAAAGGCATTTAACTCCTTAAAAATAGCTGTTACTTATTCAAATCTGTGAAAATGGGCGATTTGCCCACTTTGATGCCAGTTCTGATGCCGATAACCCATTTGTGCCAGGCTGGAGAGACATGGATTTCATGTGGGGCATCAGTAGGTATGTAAATCAGGTGTTAGATCAGTGGCACAAAGGCATTTAACCCCTTAAAAATAGCTGTTACTTATTCAAATCTGTGAAAATGGGCGATTTGCCCACTTTGATGCCAGTTCTGATGCCGATAACCCATTTGTGCCAGGCTGGAGTGACTTGGATTTCATGTGGGGCATCAGTAGGTATGTAAATCAGGTGTTGGATGAGTGGCACAAAGGCATTTAACCCCTTCAAAATAGCTGTTACTTATTCAAATCTGTGAAAATGGGCGATTTGCCCACTTTGATGCCAGTTCTGATGTCGATAACCCATTTGTGCCAGGCTGGAGAGACATGGATTTCATGTGGGGCATCAGTAGGTATGTAAATCAGGTGTTAGATGAGTGGCACAAAGGCATTTAACCCCTTCAAAATAGCTGTTACTCATTCAAATCTGTGAAAATGGGCGATTTGACCACTTTGATGCCAGTTCTGATGCCGATAAGCCATTTGTGCCAGGCTGGAGTGACTTGGATCTCATGTGGGGCATCAGTACGTATGTAAATCAGGTGTTGGATGAGTGGCACAAAGGCATTTAACCCCTTCAAAATAGCTGTTACTTATTCAAATCTGTGAAAATGGGCGATTTTCCCACTTTGATGCCAGTTCTGATGCCGATAACCCATTTGTGCCAGGCTGGAGAGACATGGATTTCATGTGAGGCATCAGTAGGTATGTAAATCTGGTGTTGGATGAGTGGCACAAAGGCATTTAACCCCTTCAAAATAGCTGTTAATTATTCAAATCTGTGAAAATGTTCTATTTGCCCACTTTGATGCCAGTTCTGATGCCGATAACCCATTTGTGCCAGGCTGGAGAGACATGGATTTCATGTGGGGCATCAGTAGGTATGTAAATCAGGTGTTGGATGAGTGGCACAAAGGCATTTAACCCCTTCAAAATAGCTGTTACTTATTCAAATCTGTGAAAATGGGCGATTTGACCACTTTGATGCCAGTTCTGATGCCCAGAACCCATTTGTGCCAGACTGGAGAGACATGGATTTCATGTGGGACATCAGTAGGTATGTAAATCAGGTGTTGGATGAGTGGCACAAAGGCATTTAACCCCTTAAAAATAGCTGTTACTTATTCAAATCTGTGAAAATGGGTGATTTGCCCACTTTGATGCCAGTTCTGATGCCGATAACCCATTTGTGCCAGGCTGGAGAGACATGGATTTCATGTGGGGCATCAGTAGGTATGTAAATCAGGTGTTAGATCAGTGGCAAAAAAGGCATTTAACCCCTTCAAAATAGCTGTTACTTATTCAAATCTGTGAAAATGGGCGATTTGACCACTTTGATGCCAGTTCTGATGTCGATAACCCATTTGTGCCAGGCTGGAGAGACATGGATTTCATGTGAGGCATCAGTAGGTATGTAAATCAGGTGTTAGATGAGTGGCACAAAGGCATTTAACCCCTTCAAAATAGCTGTTACTCATTCAAATCTGTGAAAATGGGCGATTTGACCACTTTGATGCCAGTTCTGATGCCGATAAGCCATTTGTGCCAGGCTGGAGTGACTTGGATCTCATGTGGGGCATCAGTACGTATGTAAATCAGGTGTTGGATGAGTGGCACAAAGGCATTTAACCCCTTCAAAATAGCTGTTACTTATTCAAATCTGTGAAAATGGGCGATTTTCCCACTTTGATGCCAGTTCTGATGCCGATAACCCATTTGTGCCAGGCTGGAGAGAAATGGATTTCATGTGAGGCATCAGTAGGTATGTAAATCTGGTGTTGGATGAGTGGCACAAAGGCATTTAACCCCTTCAAAATAGCTGTTAATTATTCAAATCTGTGAAAATGGGCGATTTGACCACTTTGATGCCAGTTCTGATGCCCAGAACCCATTTGTGCCAGGCTGGAGAGACATGGATTTCATGTGGGGCGTCAGTAGGTATGTAAATCTGGTGTTAGATCAGTGGCACAAAGGCATTTAACCCCTTCAAAATAGCTGTTAATTATTCAAATCTGTGAAAATGTTCTATTTGCCCACTTTGATGCCAGTTCTGATGCCGATAACCCATTTGTGCCAGGCTGGAGAGACATGGATTTCATGTGGGGCATCAGTAGGTATGTAAATCAGGTGTTGGATGAGTGGCACAAAGGCATTTAACCCCTTCAAAATAGCTGTTACTTATTCAAATCTGTGAAAATGGGCGATTTGACCACTTTGATGCCAGTTCTGATGCCCAGAACCCATTTGTGCCAGGCTGGAGAGACATGGATTTCATGTGGGGCGTCAGTAGGTATGTAAATCACGTGTTGGATGAGTGGCACAAAGGCATTTAACCCCTTCAAAATAGCTGTTACTTATTCAAATCTGTGAAAATGGGTGATTTGCCCACTTTGATGCCAGTTCTGATGCCGATAACCCATTTGTGCCAGGCTGGAGAGACATGGATTTCATGTGAGGCATCAGTAGGTATGTAAATCAGGTGTTGGATGAGTGGCACAAAGGCATTTAACCCCTTCAAAATAGCTGTTACTTATTCAAATCTGTGAAAATGGGTGATTTGCCCACTTTGATGCCAGTTCTGATGCCGATAACCCATTTGTGCCAGGCTGGAGAGACATGGATTTCATGTGGGGTATCAGTAGGTATGTAAATCAGGTGTTAGATGAGTGGCACAAAGGCATTTAACCCCTTAAAAATAGCTGTTACTTATTCAAATCTGTGAAAATGGGTGATTTGCCCACTTTGATGCCAGTTCTGATGCCGATAACCCATTTGTGCCAGGCTGGAGAGACATGGATTTCATGTGGGGTATCAGTAGGTATGTAAATCAGGTGTTAGATGAGAGGCACAAAGGCATTTAACCCCTTAAAAAATAGCTGTTACTTATTCAAATCTGTGAAAATGGGCGATTTGACCACTTTGATGCCAGTTCTGATGCCGATAAGCCATTTGTGCCAGGCTGGAGTGACTTGGATTTCATGTGGGGCATCAGTAGGTATGTAAATCAGGTGTTGGATGAGTGGCACAAAGGCATTTAACCCCTTCACAATAGCTGTTACTTATTCAAATCTGTGAAAATGGGTGATTTGACCACTTTGATGCCAATTCTGATGCCGATAACCCATTTGTGCCAGGCTGGAGAGACATGGATTTCATGTGAGGCATCAGTAGGTATGTAAATCAGGTGTTAGATGAGTGGCACAAAGGCATTTAACCCCTTCAAAATAGCTGTTACTTATTCAAATCTGTGAAAATGGGCGATTTGCCCACTTTGATGCCAGTTCTGATGTCGATAACCCATTTGTGCCAGGCTGGAGAGACATGGATTTCATGTGGGGCATCAGTAGGTATGTAAATCAGGTGTTAGATGAGTTGCACAATGGCATTTAACCCCTTAAAAATAGCTGTTACTTATTCAAATCTGTGAAAATGGGCGATTTGCCCACTTTGATGCCAGTTCTGATGTCGATAACCCATTTGTGCCAGGCTGGAGAGACATGGATTTCATGTGGGGCATCAGTAGGTATGTAAATCAGGTGTTAGATGAGTGGCACAAAGGCATTTAACCCCTTCAAAATAGCTGTTACTTATTCAAATCTGTGAAAATGGGCGATTTGCCCACTTTGATGCCAGTTCTGATGTCGATAACCCATTTGTGCCAGGCTGGAGAGACATGGATTTCATGTGGGGCATCAGTAGGTATGTAAATCAGGTGTTGGATGAGTTGCACAAAGGCATTTAACCCCTTAAAAATAGCTGTTACTCATTCAAATCTGTGAAAATGGGCGATTTTCCCACTTTGATGCCAGTTCTGATGTCGATAACCCATTTGTGCCAGGCTGGAGAGACATGGATTTCATGTGGGGCATCAGTAGGTATGTAAATCAGGTGTTAGATGAGTGGCACAAAGGCATTTAACCCCTTCAAAATAGCTGTTACTTATTCAAATCTGTGAAAATGGGCGATTTGCCCACTTTGATGCCAGTTCTGATGTCGATAACCCATTTGTGCCAGGCTGGAGAGACATGGATTTCATGTGGGGCATCAGTAGGTATGTAAATCAGGTGTTGGATGAGTTGCACAAAGGCATTTAACCCCTTAAAAATAGCTGTTACTCATTCAAATCTGTGAAAATGGGTGATTTGACCACTTTGATGCCAGTTCTGATGTCGATAACCCATTTGTGCCAGGCTGGAGAGAAATGGATTTCATGTGGGGCATCAGTAGGTATGTAAATCAGGTGTTGGATGAGTGGCACAAAGGCATTTAACCCCTTCAAAATAGCTGTTAATTATTCAAATCTGTGAAAATGGGTGATTTGACCACTTTGATGCCAGTTCTGATGCCGATAACCCATTTGTGCCAGGCTGGAGAGACATGGATTTCATGTGAGGCATGAGTAGGTATGTAAATCAGGTGATGGATGAGTGGCACAACGTCATTTAACCCCTTCAAAATAGCTGTTAATTATTCAAATCTGTGAAAATGGGCGATTTTCCCACTTTGATGCCAGTTCTGATGCCGATAACCCATTTGTGCCAGGCTGGAGTGACTTGGATTTCATGTGGGGCATCAGTAGGTATGTAAATCAGGTGTTGGATGAGTGGCACAAAGGCATTTAACCCCTTCAAAATAGCTGTTACTTATTCAAATCTGTGAAAATGGGCGATTTGCCCACTTTGATGCCAGTTCTGATGTCGATAACCCATTTGTGCCAGGCTGGAGAGACATGGATTTCATGTGGGGCATCAGTAGGTATGTAAATCAGGTGTTGGATGAGTGGCACAAAGGCATTTATCCCCTTCAAAATAGCTGTTACTTATTCAAATCTGTGAAAATGGGCGATTTGCCCACTTTGATGCCAGTTCTGATGTCGATAACCCATTTGTGCCAGGCTGGAGAGACATGGATTTCATGTGGGGCATCAGTAGGTATGTAAATCAGGTGTTGGATGAGTGGCACAAAGGCATTTAACCCCTTCAAAATAGCTGTTACTCATTCAAATCTGTGAAAATGGGCGATTTGCCCACTTTGATGCCAGTTCTGATGCCGATAACCCATTTGTGCCAGGCTGGAGAGACATGGATTTCATGTGAGGCATCAGTAGGTATGTAAATCAGGTGTTAGATCAGTGGCACAACGTCATTTAACCCCTTCAAAATAGCTGTTAATTATTCAAATCTGTGAAAATGGGCGATTTGCCCACTTTGATGCCAGTTCTGATGCCGATAACCCATTTGTGCCAGGCTGGAGAGACATGGATTTCATGTGAGGCATCAGTAGGTATGTAAATCAGGTGTTAGATCAGTGGCACAAAGGCATTTAACCCCTTCAAAATAGCTGTTACTTATTCAAATCTGTGAAAATGGGCGATTTGACCACTTTGATGCCAGTTCTGATGCCGATAACCCATTTGTGCCAGGCTGGAGAGACATGGATTTCATGTGGGGCATCAGTAGGTATGTAAATCTGGTGTTGGATGAGTGGCACAACGTCATTTAACCCCTTCAAAATAGCTGTTAATTATTCAAATCTGTGGAAATGTTCTATTTGCCCACTTTGATGCCAGTTCTGATGTCGATAACCCATTTGTGCCAGGCTGGAGAGACATGGATTTCATGTTGGGTATCAGTAGGTATGTAAATCAGGTGTTGGATGAGTGGCACAAAGGCATTTAACCCCTTCAAAATAGCTGTTACTTATTCAAATCTGTGAAAATGGGCGATTTGACCACTTTGATGCCAGTTCTGATGCCGATAACCCATTTGTGCCAGGCTGGAGAGACATGGATTTCATGTGAGGCATCAGTAGGTATGTAAATCTGGTGTTGGATGAGTGGCACAAAGGCATTTAACCCCTTCAAAATAGCTGTTACTTATTCAAATCTGTGAAAATGTTCTATTTGCCCACTTTGATGCCAGTTCTGATGCCGATAACCCATTTGTGCCAGGCTGGAGAGACATGGATTTCATGTGGGGCATCAGTAGGTATGTAAATCAGGTGTTAGATGAGTGGCACAAAGGCATTTAACCCCTTCAAAATAGCTGTTACTTATTCAAATCTGTGAAAATGGGCGATTTGACCACTTTGATGCCAGTTCTGATGCCGATAACCCATTTGTGCCAGGCTGGAGAGACATGGATTTCATGTGAGGCATCAGTAGGTATGTAAATCTGGTGTTGGATGAGTGGCACAACGTCATTTAACCCCTTCAAAATAGCTGTTAATTATTCAAATCTGTGAAAATGTTCTATTTGCCCACTTTGATGCCAGTTCTGATGCCGATAACCCATTTGTGCCAGGCTGGAGAGACATGGATTTCATGTGGGGCATCAGTAGGTATGTAAATCAGGTGTTAGATGAGTGGCACAAAGGCATTTAACCCCTTCAAAATAGCTGTTACTTATTCAAATCTGTGAAAATGGGCGATTTGCCCACTTTGATGCCAGTTCTGATGCCGATAACCCATTTGTGCCAGGCTGGAGTGACTTGGATTTCATGTGGGGCATCAGTAGGTATGTAAATCAGGTGTTGGATGAGTGGCACAAAGGCATTTAACCCCTTCAAAATAGCTGTTACTTATTCAAATCTGTGAAAATGGGCGATTTGACCACTTTGATGCCAGTTCTGATGCCCAGAACCCATTTGTGCCAGGCTGGAGAGACATGGATTTCATGTGAGGCATCAGTAGGTATGTAAATCAGGTGTTGGATGAGTGGCACAAAGGCATTTAACCCCTTCAAAATAGCTGTTACTTATTCAAATCTGTGAAAATGGGTGATTTGCCCACTTTGATGCCAGTTCTGATGTCGATAACCCATTTGTGCCAGGCTGGAGAGACATGGATTTCATGTGGGGCATCAGTAGGTATGTAAATCAGATGTTAGATGAGTGGCACAAAGGCATTTAACCCCTTCAAAATAGCTGTTACTCATTGAAATCTGTGAAAATGGGCGATTTGACCACTTTGATGCCAGTTCTGATGCCGATAACCCATTTGTGCCAGGCTGGAGTGACTTGGATTTCATGTGGGGCATCAGTAGGTATGTAAATCAGGTGTTGGATGAGTGGCACAAAGGCATTTAACCCCTTCAAAATAGCTGTTACTTATTCAAATCTGTGAAAATGGGCGATTTGCCCACTTTGATGCCAGTTCTGATGTCGATAACCCATTTGTGCCAGGCTGGAGAGACATGGATTTCATGTGGGGCATCAGTAGGTATGTAAATCAGGTGTTGGATGAGTGGCACAAAGGCATTTAACCCCTTCAAAATAGCTGTTAATTATTCAAATCTGTGAAAATGGGTGATTTGACCACTTTGATGCCAGTTCTGATGCCGATAACCCATTTGTGCCAGGCTGGAGAGACATGGATTTCATGTGAGGCATCAGTAGGTATGTAAATCAGGTGTTAGATGAGTGGCACAAAGGCATTTAATCCCTTCAAAATAGCTGTTACTCATTCAAATCTGTGAAAATGTTCTATTTGCCCACTTTGATGCCAGTTCTGATGCCGATAACCCATTTGTGCCAGGCTGGAGAGACATGGATTTCATGTGGGGCATCAGTGGGTATGTAAATCAGGTGTTGGATGAGTGGCACAAAGGCATTTAACCCCTTCAAAATAGCTGTTACTTATTCAAATCTGTGAAAATGGGCGATTTGACCACTTTGATGCCAGTTCTGATGCCCAGAACCCATTTGTGCCAGGCTGGAGAGACATGGATTTCATGTGGGGCGTCAGTAGGTATGTAAATCAGGTGTTAGATGAGTGGCACAAAGGCATTTAACCCCTTAAAAATAGCTGTTACTTATTCAAATCTGTGAAAATGGGCGATTTGACCACTTTGATGCCAGTTCTGATGTCGATAACCCATTTGTGCCAGGCTGGAGAGACATGGATTTCATGTGAGGCATCAGTAGGTATGTAAATCAGGTGTTAGATGAGTTGCACAAAGGCATGTAACCCCTTCAAAATAGCTGTTAATTATTCAAATCTGTGAAAATGGGCGATTTGCCCACTTTGATGCCAGTTCTGATGTCGATAACCCATTTGTGCCAGGCTGGAGAGACATGGATTTCATGTGAGGCATCAGTAGGTATGTAAATCAGGTGTTAGATGAGTGGCACAAAGGCATTTAACCCCTTAAAAATAGCTGTTACTTATTCAAATCTGTGAAAATGGGCGATTTGACCACTTTGATGCCAGTTCTGATGCCGATAACCCATTTGTGCCAGGCTGGAGAGACATGGATTTCATGTGGGGCATCAGTAGGTATGTAAATCAGGTGTTGGATGAGTGGCACAAAGGCATTTAACCCCTTCAAAATAGCTGTTACTTATTCAAATCTGTGAAAATGGGCGATTTGCCCACTTTGATGCCAGTTCTGATGTCGATAACCCATTTGTGCCAGGCTGGAGAGACATGGATTTCATGTGGGGCATCAGTAGGTATGTAAATCAGGTGTTAGATGAGTGGCACAAAGACATTTAACCCCTTCAAAATAGCTGTTACTCATTCAAATCTGTGAAAATGGGCGATTTGACCACTTTGATGCCAGTTCTGATGCCGATAAGCCATTTGTGCCAGGCTGGAGAGACATGGATTTCATGTGGGGCATCAGTAGGTATGTAAATCAGGTGTTGGATGAGTGGCACAAAGGCATTTAACCCCTTCAAAATAGCTGTTACTTATTCAAATCTGTGAAAATGGGCGATTTGCCCACTTTGATGCCAGTTCCGATGTCGATAACCCATTTGTGCCAGGCTGGAGAGACATGGATTTCATGTGGGGCATCAGTAGGTATGTAAATCAGGTGTTAGATGAGTTGCACAAAGGCATGTAACCCCTTCAAAATAGCTGTTAATTATTCAAATCTGTGAAAATGGGCGATTTGCCCACTTTGATGCCAGTTCCGATGTCGATAACCCATTTGTGCCAGGCTGGAGAGACATGGATTTCATGTGGGGCATCAGTAGGTATGTAAATCAGGTGTTGGATGAGTGGCACAAAGGCATTTAACCCCTTCAAAATAGCTGTTACTTATTCAAATCTGTGAAAATGGGCGATTTGCCCACTTTGATGCCAGTTCCTATGTCGATAACCCATTTGTGCCAGGCTGGAGAGACATGGATTTCATGTGAGGCATCAGTAGGTATGTAAATCAGGTGTTAGATGAGTTGCACAAAGGCATGTAACCCCTTCAAAATAGCTGTTAATTATTCAAATCTGTGAAAATGGGCGATTTGCCCACTTTGATGCCAGTTCCGATGTCGATAACCCATTTGTGCCAGGCTGGAGAGACATGGATTTCATGTGGGGCATCAGTAGGTATGTAAATCAGGTGTTAGATGAGTTGCACAAAGGCATTTAACCCCTTCAAAATAGCTGTTACTTATTCAAATCTGTGAAAATGGGCGATTTGCCCACTTTGATGCCAGTTCCTATGTCGATAACCCATTTGTGCCAGGCTGGAGAGACATGGATTTCATGTGAGGCATCAGTAGGTATGTAAATCAGGTGTTAGATGAGTTGCACAAAGGCATGTAACCCCTTCAAAATAGCTGTTACTTATTCAAATCTGTGAAAATGGGCGATTTGCCCACTTTGATGCCAGTTCCTATGTCGATAACCCATTTGTGCCAGGCTGGAGAGACATGGATTTCATGTGAGGCATCAGTAGGTATGTAAATCAGGTGTTAGATGAGTTGCAAAAAGGCATGTAACCCCTTCAAAATAGCTGTTAATTATTCAAATCTGTGAAAATGGGCGATTTGCCCACTTTGATGCCAGTTCCGATGTCGATAACCCATTTGTGCCAGGCTGGAGAGACATGGATTTCATGTGGGGCATCAGTAGGTATGTAAATCAGGTGTTTGTTGAGTGGCACAAAGGCATTTAACCCCTTCAAAATAGCTGTTACTTATTCAAATCTGTGAAAATGGGCGATTTGCCCACTTTGATGCCAGTTCCGATGTCGATACCCCATTTGTGCCAGGCTGGAGAGACATGGATTTCATGTGGGGCATCAGTAGGTATGTAAATCAGGTGTTGGATGAGTGGCACAAAGGCATTTAACCCCTTCAAAATAGCTGTTACTTATTCAAATCTGTGAAAATGGGCGATTTTCCCACTTTGATGCCAGTTCTGATGCCGATAACCCATTTGTGCCAGGCTGGAGAGACATGGATTTCATGTGAGGCATCAGTAGGTATGTAAATCTGGTGTTGGATGAGTGGCACAAAGGCATTTAACCCCTTCAAAATAGCTGTTACTTATTCAAATCTGTGAAAATGGGCGATTTGACCACTTTGATGCCAGTTCTGATGCCCAGAACCCATTTGTGCCAGGCTGGAGAGACATGGATTTCATGTGGGGCATCAGTAGGTATGTAAATCAGGTGTTGGATGAGTGGCACAACATCATTTAACCCCTTCAAAATAGCTGTTACTTATTCAAATCTGTGAAAATGGGCGATTTTCCCATTTTGATGCCAGTTCTGATGCCGATAACCCATTTGTGCCAGGCTGGAGAGACATGGATTTCATGTGCGGCATCAGTAGGTATGTAAATCAGGTGTTGGATGAGTGGCAAAAAGGCATTTAACCCCTTCAAAATAGCTGTTACTTATTCAAATCTGTGAAAATGGGCGATTTGCCCACTTTGATGCCAGTTCTGATTCCGATAACCCATTTGTGCCAGGCTGGAGTGACATGGATTTCATGTAGGGCATCAGTAGGTATGTAAATCAGGTGTTGGATGAGTGGCACAAAGGCATTTAACCCCTTCAAAATAGCTGTTACTTATTCAAATCTGTGAAAATGGGTGATTTACCCACTTTGATGCCAGTTCTGATGCCGATAACCCATTTGTGCCAGGCTGGAGAGACATGGATTTCATGTGGGACATCAGTAGGTATGTAAATCAGGTGTTGGATGAGTGGCACAAAGGCATTTAACCCCTTCAAAATAGCTGTTACTTATTCAAATCTGTGAAAATGGGCGATTTGACCACTTTGATGCCAGTTCTGATGCCGATAACCCATTTTTGCCAGGCTGGAGAGACATGGATTTCATGTGGGGCATCAGTAGGTATGTAAATCAGGTGTTAGATGAGTGGCACAAAGGCATTTAACCCCTTCAAAATAGCTGTTACTTATTCAAATCTGTGAAAATGGGCGATTTAACCACTTTGATGCCAGTTGTAATGCCCAGAACCCATTTGTGCCAAACTGGAGTGACTTGGATTTCATGTGGGGCATCAGTAGGTATGTAAATCAGGTGTTAGATCAGTGGCACAAAGGCATTTAACCCCTTAAAAATAGCTGTTACTTATTCAAATCTGTGAAAATGGGCGATTTTCCCACTTTGATGCCAGTTCTGATGCCGATAACCCATTTGTGCCAGGCTGTAGAGACATGGATTTCATGTGGGGCATCAGTAGGTATGTAAATCAGGTGTTGGATGAGTGGCACAAAGGCATTTAACCCCTTAAAAATAGCTGTTACTTATTCAAATCTGTGAAAATGGGCGATTTGCCCACTTTGATGCCAGTTCTGATGCCGATAACCCATTTGTGCCAGGCTGGAGAGACATGGATTTCATGTGGGGCATCAGTAGGTATGTAAATCAGATGTTAGATCAGTGGCACAAAGGCATTTAACCCCTTAAAAATAGCTGTTACTTATTCAAATCTGTGAAAATGGGCGATTTGCCCACTTTGATGCCAGTTCTGATGCCGATAACCCATTTGTGCCAGGCTGGAGAGACATGGATTTCATGTGGGGCATCAGTAGGTATGTAAATCAGATGTTAGATCAGTGGCACAAAGGCATTTAACCCCTTAAAAATAGCTGTTACTTATTCAAATCTGTGAAAATGGGCGATTTGCCCACTTTGATGCCAGTTCTGATGTCGATAACCCATTTGTGCCAGGCTGGAGTGACTTGGATTTCATGTGGGGCATCAGTAGGTCTGTAAATCAGGTGTTAGATGAGTGGCACAAAGGCATTTAACCCCTTAAGAATAGCTGCTACTCATTCAAATCTGTGAAAATGGGTGATTTGACCACTTTGATGCCAGTTCTGATGCCGATAACCAATTTGTGCCAGGCTGGAGAGACATGGATTTCATATGGGGCATCAGTAGGTATGTAAATCAGGTGTTGGATGAGTGGCACAAAGGCATTTAACCCCTTAAGAATAGCTGTTACTTATTCAAATCTGTGAAAATGTTCTATTTGCCCACTTTGATGCCAGTTCTGATGCCGATAACCCATTTGTGCCAGGCTGGAGAGACATGGATTTCATGTGGGGCATCAGTAGGTATGTAAATCAGGTGTTGGATGAGTGGCACAAAGGCATTTAACCCCTTAAAAATAGCTGTTACTTATTCAAATCTGTGAAAATGGGTGATTTGACCACTTTGATGCCAGTTCTGATGCCGATAACCCATTTGTGCCAGACTGGAGAGACATGGATTTCATGTGGGGCATCAGTAGGTATGTAAATCCGGTGTTGGATGAGTGGCACAAAGGCATTTAACCCCTTAAAAATAGCTGTTACTTATTCAAATCTGTGAAAATGGGTGATTTGCCCACTTTGATGCCAGTTCTGATGCCGATAACCCATTTGTGCCAGGCTGGAGAGACATGGATTTCATGTGGGGCATCAGTAGGTATGTAAATCAGGTGTTGGATGAGTGGCACAAAGGCATTTAACCCCTTCAAAATAGCTGTTACTTATTCAAATCTGTGAAAATGGGTGATTTGCCCACTTTGATGCCAGTTCTGATGTCGATAACCCATTTGTGCCAGGCTGGAGTGACATGGATTTCATGTGGGGCATCAGTAGGTATGTAAATCAGGTGTTAGATCAGTGGCACAAAGGCATTTAACCCCTTCAAAATAGCTGTTACTTATTCAAATCTGTGAAAATGGGTGATTTGCCCACTTTGATGCCAGTTCTGATGCCGATAACCCATTTGTGCCAGGCTGGAGAGACATGGATTTCATGTGGGGCATCACTAGGTATGTAAATCAGGTGTTGGATGAGTGGCACAAAGGCATTTAACCCCTTCAAAATAGCTGTTACTTATTCAAATCTGTGAAAATGGGTGATTTGACCACTTTGATGCCAGTTCTGATGCCGATAACCCATTTGTGCCAGGCTGGAGAGACATGGATTTCATGTGGGGCATCACTAGGTATGTAAATCAGGTGTTGGATGAGTGGCACAAAGGCATTTAACCCCTTCAAAATAGCTGTTACTTATTCAAATCTGTGAAAATGGGTGATTTGACCACTTTGATGCCAGTTCTGATGCCGATAACCCATTTGTGCCATGCTGGAGAGACATGGATTTCATGTGAGGCATCAGTAGGTATGTAAATCAGGTGTTGGATGAGTGGCACAAAGGCATTTAACCCCTTAAAAATAGCTGTTACTTATTCAAATCTGTGAAAATGTTCTATTTGCCCACTTTGATGCCAGTTCTGATGCCGATAACCCATTTGTGCCAGGCTGGAGAGACATGGATTTCATGTGGGGCATCAGTAGGTATGTAAATCAGGTGTTGGATGAGTGGCACAAAGGCATTTAACCCCTTCAAAATAGCTGTTAGTTATTCAAATCTGTGAAAATGGGCGATTTGCCCACTTTGATGCCAGTTCTGATGCCCAAAACCCATTTGTGCCAGGCTGGAGAGACATGGATTTCATGTGGGGCATCAGTAGGTATGTAAATCAGGTGTTGGATGAGTGGCACAAAGGCATTTAACCCCTTAAAAATAGCTGTTACTTATTCAAATCTGTTAAAATGGGCGATTTGCCCACTTTGATGCCAGTTCTGATGTCGATAACCCATTTGTGCCAGGCTGGAGTGACTTGGATTTCATGTGGGGCATCAGTAGGTATCTAAATCAGGTGTTGGATGAGTGGCACAAAGGCATTTAACCCCTTAAAAATAGCTGTTACTTATTCAAATCTGTGAAAATGGGTGATTTGCCCACTTTGATGCCAGTTCTGATGCCGATAACCCATTTGTGCCAGGCTGGAGAGACATGGATTTCATGTGGGGCATCAGTAGGTATGTAAATCAGGTGTTGGATGAGTGGCACAAAGGCATTTAACCCCTTAAAAATAGCTGTTACTTATTCAAATCTGTGAAAATGGGTGATTTGCCCACTTTGATGCCAGTTCTGATGCCGATAACCCATTTGTGCCAGGCTGGAGAGACATGGATTTCATGTGGGGCATCAGTAGGTATGTAAATCATGTGTTAGATCAGTGGCACAAAACCATTTAACCCCTTAAATTTAGCTGTTAACCAATTTTTACACATGTGAATAATTATCTGCCCACTTTGATGCCAGTTTTGATGCCCAGAACCCATTTGTGCCAGGCTGGATTGACATGAACTTGATGTGGGGCATCACAAGGTTTGTAAATCAGGTGTCAGATCAGTGGCACAAAGCCATTTAACCCCTTCAATACCATACCTCAGTGCCCACTTTGATGCCCATTTTTGTGCCAGCCTTCTATTTTTTTTTATCTGTTTTTAAGTGTATTCACTAAAGGACACATGATTGCATATTATTATATACCTAGAATGTTTTATTTTTATTGAGAAACTTGAAAAAAACATAAAGTAAAAATTAGCCGAATAAGAAACCAACTTCAGCTTCGTAAGGGTCCAGATGGGCTCTGTATCTACCTGTCTCTCTATTATCTGTCTGTCTCTCTATCTATCTCTATATCTATCTATCTGTCTCTATATCTGTCTCTCTATTATCTGTCTGTCTCTATATGTAATGGTCACATGTGACTGGACACACCGCCTCCAGCAGGGCGAATTTATATTCTATGAGTGGGCAGCATTATACCCTATGAGGGGGCAGCATTATACCCTATGAAGGGGGCAGCATTATACCCTATGAGGGGGGCAGCATTATACCCTATGAAGGGGGCAGCATTATACCCTGTGAGGGGGCAGCATTATACCCTATGAGGGGGGCAGCATTATACCCTATGAGGGGGGCAGCATTATACCCTGTGAGGGGGCAGCATTATACCCTATGAAGGGGGCAGCATTATACCCTATGAGGGGGCAGCATTATACCCTATGAGGGGGCAGCATTATATCCTGTGAGGGGGCAGCGTTATACCCTATGAAGGGGGCAGCATTATACCCTATGAGGGGGGCAGCATTATACCCTGTGAGGGGGCAGCATTATACCCTATGAGGGGGGCAGCATTATACCCTGTGAAGGGGGCAGCATTATACCCTATGAGGGGGCAGCATTATACCCTATGAAGGGGGCAGCATTATACCCTATGAGGGGGCAGCATTATACCCTGTGAGGGGGCAGCATTATACCCTATGAAGGGGCAGCATTATACCCTATGAGGGGGGCAGCATTATACCCTGTGAGGGGGCAGCATTATACCCTATGAGGGGGCAGCATTATACCCTGTGAGGGGGCAGCATTATACCCTATGAAGGGGGCAGCATTATACCCTATGAGGGGGCAGCATTATACCCTATGAAGGGGGCAGCATTATACCTTATGAGGGGGGCATCATTATACCCTGTGAGGGGGCATCATTATACCCTATGAGGGGGCAGCATTATACCCTGTGAGGGGGGCAGCATTATACCCTATGAGGGGGCAGCATTATACCCTATGAGGGGGCAGCATTATACCCTATGAGGGGGGCAGCATTATACCCTATGAGGGGGCAGCATTATACCCTATGAGGGGGGCAGCATTATACCCTATGAGGGGGCAGCATTATACCCTATGAGGGGGCAGCATTATACCCTATGAAGGGGGCAGCATTATACCCTGTGAGGGGGCAGCATTATACCCTGTGAGGGGGCAGCATTATACCCTATGAAGAGGGCAGCATTATACCCTATGAGGGGGCAGCATTATACCCTATGAAGGGGGCAGCATTATACTCTGTGAGGGGGGGCAGCATTATACCCTATGAGGGGGCAGCATTATACCCTATGAGGGGGCAGCATTATACCCTATGAAGGGGGCAGCATTATACCCTATGAAGGGGGCAGCATTATACCCTGTGAGGGGGCAGCATTATACCCTGTGAGGGGGCAGCATTATACCCTATGAAGAGGGCAGCATTATACCCTATGAGGGGGCAGCATTATACCCTATGAAGGGGGCAGCATTATACCCTGTGAGGGGGCAGCATTATACCCTATGAAGGGGGCAGCATTATACCCTGTGAGGGGGCAGCATTATACCCTATGAAGGGGGCAGCATTATACCCTATGAGGGGGGGAGGGGGCAGCATTATACCCTATGAAGGGGGCAGGATTATACCCTATGAGGGGGCAGCATTATATTCTGTGAGATGGCTGCATTATACCCTATGAAAGGGGCAGCATTATATTCTGTGAGATGGCTGAATTATATTCTATGAGGAGGCTGCATTATATTATACTAGATGTGTGCCCGATGCTATTGCATCGGGAGGGCAATAACATCACGATGGGGGCAGCTTTGTGGCACTGGGGGTGGCGGCCTACCCACTTCCATGCCGTCATAACCGGCAGGAAAGACTGTTTTGCGGCCTGTGCTGGAGATGGTGTTTGGCGCCACCAGAGGGTGGCAGCACCCAATCTCCAGCACAGGCCTCAAGCCGTGGTGTTTCCTGCTGGCTGTGACTGCACATACAGGCAGCGGCGGGATCCGGCGTGTGTAGTCATGCGGTGGGTCCTGGCCGGGTTCCGGCGGAGGCATCCCTCTCATCATCTCATCCCCCACATTACACCCCCTCATTACCCCCTCTCATTATACCCCCTTCATTACACCCCTCTCGTTATACCCTCTCATTACACCCCTTTCACAGCCTCGTGATCGCAGCGGCGGCTGGGATCCAAGCAGCAGCCGGGATCCCAGCGGTGTTCGGGATCGCGGCGGCAGCCTGGATCCCAGTGGTAGCTGGGATCCCAGCGGCAGTTGGGATCGCAGCGGTGGCCTGAGTGGCGGTCGGTATGGCAGCGGCGTTCAGAATCGCAGCAGCGTTCTGGATCGCAGCGGTGGCCTGGATCCGAGCAGCTGCTGGGATCCCAGCGGCGTTCAGAATCGCAGCAGCGTTCGGGATCACCGCTGCGTCCTGGATCCGAGCGTAGCTAGGAGTCGGGATTGCAGCTGCGTCCTGGATCCGAGCGGCATCACTTGAGTGTACCAAAATGGCGGTCGGTGTACTTCCGGTGCGGCGCACTGGATTGTGGGATTCGGGGACATCCAGACGGAAGTGGATGACAGACAATTTAAGGCAATTATATATAAATATATATATATAGATGAGGGGGCTGCTTTATATTCTATGAGGGAGGCTACCCCAACTCTTGCTACATAATTAAGATTTGTACTACCTTATATTATACCCGGACCCGCACAATTGGTGGTCTTGTTTTATTTCTATGTAGCTACATAGTGGGCCCCAAGAATGATTTTCTCTGGTGGGCCCAAGGTGCTCCAGTCCGAAGCTGCTCCTGTTGGTGTCTATGATGGTGGATTTTATCAAATGTCTGAAGGACGTGTCCAATCTGACCTCTTTTTGGTTGTTGGAATCTCTTTTCCTTCGGTCTGAGTGTTTTCTGAATCTTCTGTATCATTGAAATATTCCCTTAGGCGCAGTCTCCTGAAATCATGTTCTATATCACTGCAGAGTTCAGTTTTATCTAGGGCCTTGGTAGGACAAAATGAGAGTCCTCTAGAAAGCACAGCCAGCTCCACTGTGTTGGGTTTATAATCTGAGAGATGGATGACACAGATGCTTTTGTGTCTGGAATGGAGTGGTTGTCCAAGTTGTCAGGTTTTGGCTTTGTTTTGTATCTGTTTGTATAGAGTCCTGAATTGAGGCGACTATTCAGCTTCATCCACAGGACATTATCCTATGGTTTTGTGCTGTCTGAAGCGTTTCTTCGTGCAGGAATCCAGTGTAATTGCCACGTTGATTGCAAAGCGTTAATTATTTCCAGCGTGATTATGTCTAATCATATCTATAGCACGGAAATAAAGGATTGAAGTATTGCAGCCTACTGAGTGCAAGTGCAAAAGTTCTGGATTTAACCGCCAGCACGACACCAAAGATGATAATTACCCATTCATTTAAAGAAAAATCCTAAAAAAAAGGAAAAACAGATCCACCAGGTGCTGCTATCATCTGTTTCCAGAAGATAATAGGTATCCTGCTCATAAAGCGGCTGTATGAGATTAGAAAAACATGGCTGCTTCTTTCCAGGGACAGCGCCACTCCTATCCATGGGTTGGGTCTGGTATTACACTCAAACTCATTCAAAGTAGTGAAGCATCAACATTTCTGAGGACCTGAAGATGACTATCGATCTATGGAGGACGATCACTCTAGGCTACTACACCTGTTCCTAGTACAGAGTCTGTACATACATTTGTAATCAAAAATATTCAACCCCTCATTGCAAATTAGGTTTATTAGTAAAACATACATACTTTTAGCAATAAAAAAAGCTCAACACAACTAATATCACAAGTGGTTTGTCCAAAATCAGCACAAAATATCACTGTTAGTGACTCCTGCAGTCTCGCAATTATTCACCCCTCCTTGACAAGGGTCTTTAGTATTTAGTAGAGCCCCTCTGACTGTTATGATCTGCTGCCCCTCTAGCTGTTATGACTTACTATAGACATGATGCATAGCTAGACAGCTGCGTCTGGCAACATTCCTGAGCAATCTTAGTCTATTCTTTATGGTTGATGGCCTCCAGGTCAGTAATATTCTTGGTTATGTGTCCTGCACCACAATCTTTAAATCCCACCAAAGATTTTCTATGGGGTTGAAGTCAGACGACTGACAGCCAAACCTTGGTGGGTTGCTTGGATTATTGTCCTGCCAGTGACCTCCAAGCTTCATCTTCCTCAAAGTAGAAATGACATTTTCTCCTAAGATTTTCTGACACTTGATTGAATCCATTTTGGCCGTCACACGCTGCAGGTTTCCAGTTCCCATGGAAGCAAAGCAGCCATACGGCATCACTGAGTCACCACCATGCTTTACTGTAAGCATCATTGAGTCACCACCATGCTTCACTGTAGGCATCGAGTCACCACCATGCTTCACTATAGGCAGGGTGTTATTTTCAGCATATGCTTCATTCCTCCTCCTCCAGTCATTCCTCCATTTATTTTTTATTGCTCCACAGAGCACAATCTCAAAACTTCTGTGGCTTATGTTATAAGTCATGAAGTATGGACATGGAAACCTTTAGCATTTAGCATGCGCCTTACTAAACCCTCAGTGCTGCTGCGCCAAGTCTTGCTTTGTTTTTTTATTTACAATCACTCATAGGTTTTACACCATCTGCCTTCTCAAGAACAGCTGGTGACATTGTCATTCTGCCATGTTCAAGTATGGTAGCCGGTGTTTTTATAACTTTGAACTTGTGATCATGGCTTGAGGCAACTACTGTATATCTCTAGTTACATTCGATGTATATATATAGTTCTGTATTTTTTCCTTGTTTGTGCATGCCAATGATATCTTCTAATAACTTTCTGGACCACTTGCTTGACATAATAGTCATGTTTCAAATATGCAATCACCTGTCTCACTCAATAAGCCCCCAGCCAGTCCGGGTATTTCATGTGTTTTATTTCAATCATGACCTGATGAAACTAATGAAGCTCTTTAATACATTAGTGGTGCATGAGACATCACCTGATTTATGAATCTGTGCTCTTATGATGGAACCTTTTCCGGGGGGATGAATAATTCTGAGACTGCAGGAGTCAGTAAAAGTGGCATTTGATGGTGTATTTGGAGAAACTACTTGTTATATTAGTTATCTTAAGCTATTGAAATTATTCTTGTTTCATTGGTTTAGGGGCAGAGAGCAGAAAGTTTGGACATTTCGATGATAAAACTAATTTACAATGAAGGATAAATTATTTTTATTACAAACAGCATGTAGATAACAAAAATGGAATCCTCGGACTCCCAAGAATGCTGACTATGATAGTCTTCAGAGAACTAAAGAAAGTGCATCATCCGCCTACTGTGGTATGTAGAAGTGAGTTTATGGTCACGTGTGAACAATTAGGCTACAGCTATGTGACGCAGCTAACGATAGGGAATGTGCCTGGGTTTCCACCAGTCAGTTGGACCTGCTGGATGTCTTCGCCACCATAGGGAATGTGCCTGGGCTTCCACCAGTCAGTTGGACCTGCTGGATGTCTTCGCCACCACAGGGAATGTGCCTGGGCTTCCACCAGTCAGTTGGACCTGCTGGATGTCTTCACCACCATAGAGAATGTGCCTGGGCTTCCACCAGTCAGTTGGACCTGCTGGATGTCTTCGCCACCATAGGGAATGTGCCTGGGCTTCCACCAGTCAGTTGGACCTGCTGGATGTCTTCGCCACCATAGGGAATGTGCCTGGGCTTCCACCAGTCAGTTGGACCTGCTGGATGTCTTCGCCACCATAGGGAATGTGCCTGGGCTTCCACCAGTCAGTTGGACCTGCTGGATGTCTTCGCCACCATAGGGAATGTGCCTGGGCTTCCACCAGTCAGTTGGACCTGCTGGATGTCTTCACCACCATAGAGAATGTGCCTGGGCTTCCACCAGTCAGTTGGACCTACTGGATGTCTTCGCCACCATAGAGAATGTGCCTGGGCTTCCACCAGTCAGTTGGACCTACTGGATGTCTTCGCCACCATAGGGAATGTGCCTGGGCTTCTATCAGTCAGACCTACTGGATGTCTTCGCCACCATAGGGAATGTGCCTGGGCTTCTATCAGTCAGACCTGCTGGATGTCTTCGCCACCATAGGGAATGTGCCTGGGCTTCTATCAGTCAGACCTGCTGGATGTCTTCACCACCATAGGGAATGTGCCTGGGCTTCTATCAGTCAGACCTGCTGGATGTCTTCACCACCATAGGGAATGTGCCTGGGCTTCCACCAGTCAGTTGAACCTACTGGATGTCTTCACCACCATAGGGAATGTGCCTGGGCTTCTATCAGTCAGTTGGACCTGCTGGATGTCTTCACCACCATAGGGAATGTGCCTGGGCTTCTATCAGTCAGACCTGCTGGATGTCTTCACCACCATAGAGAATGTGCCTGGGCTTCTATCAGTCAGTTGGACCTGCTGGATGTCTTCGCCACCATAGGGAATGTGCCTGGGCTTCTATCAGTCAGACCTGCTGGATGTCTTCACCACCATAGAGAATGTGCCTGGGCTTCTATCAGTCAGTTGGACCTGCTGGATGTCTTCGCCACCATAGGGAATGTGCCTGGGCTTCTATCAGTCAGACCTGCTGGATGTCTTCGCCACCATAGAGAATGTGCCTGGGCTTCTATCAGTCAGTTGGACCTGCTGGATGTCTTCGCCACCATAGAGAATGTGCCTGGGCTTCTATCAGTCAGTTGGACCTGCTGGATGTCTTCACCACCATAGAGAATGTGCCTGGGCTTGTAACAGTCAGTTGGACCTGCTGGATGTCTTCACCACCACAGGGAATGTGCCTGGGCTTCCACCAGTCAGTTGGACCTGCTGGATGTTTTCACCACCATAGAGAATGTGCCTGGGCTTCCACCAGTCAGTTGGACCTGCTGGATGTCTTCGCCACCATAGGGAATGTGCCTGGGCTACTATCAGTCAGACCTGCTGGATGTCTTCGCCACCATAGAGATTGTTCCTGGGCTTCTATCAGTCAGACCTGCTGGATGTCTTCGCCACCATAGAGAATGTGCCTGGGCTTCTATCAGTCAGACCTGCTGGATGTCTTCGCCACCATAGGGAATGTGCCTGGGCTTCTATCAGTCAGACCTGCTGGATGTCTTCGCCACCATAGAGATTGTGCCTGGGCTTCTATCAGTCAGACCTGCTGGATGTCTTCACCACCATAGAGAATGTGCCTGGGCTTGTAACAGTCAGTTGGACCTGCTGGATGTCTTCACCACCACAGGGAATGTGCCTGGGCTTCCACCAGTCAGTTGGACCTGCTGGATGTTTTCACCACCATAGAGAATGTGCCTGGGCTTCCACCAGTCAGTTGGACCTGCTGGATGTCTTCGCCACCATAGGGAATGTGCCTGGGCTTCTATCAGTCAGACCTGCTGGATGTCTTCGCCACCATAGAGATTGTGCCTGGGCTTCTATCAGTCAGACCTGCTGGATGTCTTCGCCACCATAGAGAATGTGCCTGGGCTTCTATCAGTCAGACCTGCTGGATGTCTTCGCCACCATAGGGATTGTGCCTGGGCTTCTATCAGTCAGACCTGCTGGATGTCTTCGCCACCATAGGGAATGTGCCTGGGCTTCTATCAGTCAGACCTGCTGGATGTTTTCCCCACCATAGGGAATGTGCCTGGGCTTCTATCAGTCAGACCTGCTGGATGTTTTCACCACCATAGGGAATGTGCCTGGGCTTCTATCAGTCAGACCTGCTGGATGTTTTCACCACCATAGGGAATGTGCCTGGGCTTCTATCAGTCAGACCTGCTGGATGTCTTCGCCACCATAGAGAATGTGCCTGGGCTTCTATCAGTCAGACCTGCTGGATGTTTTCACCACCATAGGGAATGTGCCTGGGCTTCTATCAGTCAGACCTGCTGGATGTTTTCACCACCATTGTGAATGTGCCTGGGCTTCTATCAGTCAGACCTGCTGGATGTCTTCGCCACCATAGAGAATGTGCCTGGGCTTCTATCAGTCAGACCTGCTGGATGTTTTCACCACCATAGGGAATGTGCCTGGGCTTCTATCAGTCAGACCTGCTGGATGTTTTCACCACCATAGGGAATGTGCCTGGGCTTCTATCAGTCAGACCTGCTGGATGTTTTCACCACCATAGGGAATGTGCCTGGGCTTCTATCAGTCAGACCTGCTGGATGTTTTCACCACCATAGGGAATGTGCCTGGGCTTCTATCAGTCAGACCTGCTGGATGTTTTCACCACCATAGGGAATGTGCCTGGGCTTCTATCAGTCAGACCTGCTGGATGTTTTCACCACCATAGGGAATGTGCCTGGGCTTCTATCAGTCAGACCTGCTGGATGTCTTCGCCACAATAGAGAATGTGCCTGGGCTTCTATCAGTCAGACCTGCTGGATGTTTTCACCACCATAGGGAATGTGCCTGGGCTTCTATCAGTCAGACCTGCTGGATGTCTTCGCCACCATAGAGAAT
Organism: Dendrobates tinctorius; assembly: GCF_039654945.1. Taxonomy (NCBI): domain Eukaryota; kingdom Metazoa; phylum Chordata; class Amphibia; order Anura; family Dendrobatidae; genus Dendrobates; species Dendrobates tinctorius. Next base: position 9,607,091 of record NW_027361868.1, read on the forward strand.
GTGCCTGGGCTTCTATCAGTCAGACCTGCTGGATGTTTTCACCACCATAGGGAATGTGCCTGGGCTTCTATCAGTCAGACCTGCTGGATGTCTTCGCCACCATAGGGAATGTGCCTGGGCTTCTATCAGTCAGACCTGCTGGATGTTTTCACCACCATAGGGAATGTGCCTGGGCTTCTATCAGTCAGACCTGCTGGATGTTTTCACCACCATAGGGAATGTGCCTGGGCTTCTATCAGTCAGACCTGCTGGATGTCTTCGCCACCATAGAGAATGTGCCTGGGCTTCTATCAGTCAGACCTGCTGGATGTTTTCACCACCATAGGGAATGTGCCTGGGCTTCTATCAGTCAGACCTGCTGGATGTTTTCACCACCATAGGGAATGTGCCTGGGCTTCTATCAGTCAGACCTGCTGGATGTCTTCGCCACCATAGAGAATGTGCCTGGGCTTCTATCAGTCAGACCTGCTGGATGTTTTCACCACCATAGGGAATGTGCCTGGGCTTCTATCAGTCAGACCTGCTGGATGTTTTCACCACCATAGGGAATGTGCCTGGGCTTCTATCAGTCAGACCTGCTGGATGTCTTCACCACCATAGAGAATGTGCCTGGGCTTCTATCAGTCAGACCTGCTGGATGTTTTCACCACCATAGGGAATGTGCCTGGGCTTCTATCAGTCAGACCTGCTGGATGTTTTCACCACCATAGGGAATGTGCCTGGGCTTCTATCAGTCAGACCTGCTGGATGTCTTCGCCACCATAGAGAATGTGCCTGGGCTTCTATCAGTCAGACCTGCTGGATGTCTTCGCCACCATAGGGAATGTGCCTGGGCTTCTATCAGTCAGACCTGCTGGATGTTTTCACCACCATAGGGAATGTGCCTGGGCTTCTATCAGTCAGACCTGCTGGATGTCTTCACCACCATAGAGAATGTGCCTGGGCTTCTATCAGTCAGACCTGCTGGATGTCTTCACCACCATAGAGAATGTGCCTGGGCTTCCACCAGTCAGTTGGACCTACTGGATGTCTTCGCCACCATAGGGAATGTGCCTGGGCTTCTATCAGTCAGACCTGCTGGATGTTTTCACCACCATAGGGAATGTGCCTGGGCTTCTATCAGTCAGACCTGCTGGATGTTTTCACCACCATAGAGAATGTGCCTGGGCTTCTATCAGTCAGACCTGCTGGATGTTTTGTAAGGGAGAAGATCGGGTTGTGAGGGCTGACAGGGCACCGGGTCCGGAACTGATGGGGCCAATCCTGTTGTTGCAGGGAGGAAGGAAATTGAGGACGGAGGGGACCCATGAACTGCAGAGAGGGGGCGTGGTGAGTCAGAGGATGTTAAGGCGTTGTTGCGCGGGAAGAGAGCAGAGTTCCCTCCAGAGAGAAGAGAAAGCAGGGACCTGCTGCGTTCCGTGGGTAGCATTAGTTAACCCTTGCTCTGTGTCGCTGCATCCAGTTACCTCTGTTAGTTTCACCACCATAGGGAATGTTTCTGGGCCTCCACCAGTCAGCTGGACCTGCTGGATGTCTTTGCCATCACGTCAATTACACATACTGGACTAGCAGTACATTATTTATGAACTTAAAGGGAGTTTCAGCACAGAATGACTGTTCAAACTAAGCACAGGAAGAGGAAAAACAAGCAGGTGTGAGGGTGCACTTAAATGTTTGGCCACACCAAGGATGCACCGATCGCGTTTGAACAGTCGTGTGGCCACAAGTTGCCATGTAGCCCTAGCCTTAACCTATTCACTAATCTAAACCAAGAGCGATATCATTCTGACATATATTTTGTAGCCGTGAGATCCAGCCGCAACAAAAGACAGGTTGGAATTGGGTACCGTGAATCTTTCCTGTGTCATGGACGAGTCAGCCGGTCCTGCTGAAATCCACAGGTTCGGACAAAATAAATCTAATGTGTACGAGGATCCTTTGCCATCTCTACAAATAACTGAGGCTTTCACCCTTCTGCCGTCTTAGATACCCAATATGATATAAATGTTTTGTCCGCGTAGATGGATCAGAACATGGATGCCGCTATAAATTTTTTTTGGGGGGGGCCTTCATGCCGAGTTACTGAGACGGCGGATTGCATGTGAAGCTTCTCTGCTAACGCACCATTTTATCACCTTCTACACCTTCTAGCTGCTAATCTCCCAGCGTTGTCACTGGGGGATAATGATTACTTTCCCGCTTCTCATTACCTTACAAGGTGGTGATAAGAGATGAGTGTATCTCCCTAAATTCCTTGATATGGCCAGAATTATTATTGTTCCAAACTGAAATAGCCATAAAGGTCGAGGAAAAAAAAAAGAATTACGCTCTGAAGTTTCTCCAGCGCCACGGTGAGATTTTGGTGCGTATTTCACACAGTAGTGTCTTACAGTTCTGGCGATGCGGATGGGATTTATAGCATAATCTGACCTGTGGCGTGGGTTTCAAATCTGCAACATGTCACTTTCTCTTAGTTTTATGTGGGAATTTTCCCCATAGAATTGCATTAGATGCAGAAACTCGGCAGGTAAAAAAAAAAGGTAGCTTTATTTAAAGCGCGACACGCCAACCAAAGACAAAAACCAGTGCGTAAAAAAGAAGATAAAAACACAAAAAAGTAACTTAATAGTTAATCGTGGGAATGTAGCATAATGACTGGAGGGTCGAGAAAGGGTTAAGATAATAAAAAAACAGAGTACACTCACCTATCCTTATGTGGCCTCCACAGCTCTTCATCTTCCCCGGTGAGTTCTTTTAAAATCATTTAACACCTTTCCAGCTCTCCAAATAATCTAGCAAAATGGCTGCATTGAAGCCCCAAAATGTAAAATTCCCCAGAATTTAATGTGTTACAGATCGAATCGCTCAACTGTAGCAGCGACGGTGCCGAACATTTCATTCTAATGATAATTTTTTTTTATTTCTTCTTTACTGCCACCATAAATGATGATCTGCGTAAACCACAGCGATGTCAGATAATTATATGGAGGTTATTATAACAGGGCCGTCAGACGGCAGTATAAATCGGGGCGAGATCGGAATTCAGTGCGAAGACCACGGTGCATAGAAATATATAAGCCGCCATGCTTGGGTCAGGAAAGACGCCGGCCAATCCGTGCACTGTGTTCTGATCGCACTCCGATTTATACTGCCGTCTGACTGCACCCTAGTGCCAATCATAGGGCCCCCTAGAGAGCATCAGCCACAAGGACCCCATATCAATGTCAGCCACAGTGTCTATAGAATAGCGCCAGTACGGTGCCAGAGTGCACCAGCCATAGGGACCCTCACATAGTGCCACCCATGACAGTGCCTGTCACAGTGTCTATAGAATAGTGCTAGTACGGTGTCAGAGTGCACCAGCCGTAGGGACCCTCACATAGTGCCACCCATAACAGTGCCTGTCACAGTGTCTATAGAATAGTGCTAGTACGGTGTCAGAGTGCACCAGCCGTAGGGACCCTCACATAGTGCCACCCATAACAGTGCCTGTCACAGTGTCTATAGAATAGTGCTAGTACGGTGTCAGAGTGCACCAGCCATAGGGACCCTCACATAGTGCCACCCATAACAGTGCCTGTCACAGTGTCCATAGAATAGCGCCAGTATGGTGTCAGAGTGCACCAGCCATATGGACCCTCACATAGTGTCACCCATGACAGTGCCTGTCACAGTGTCTATAGAATAGCGCCAGTACGGTGTCAGAGTGCACCAGCCATAGGGACCCTCACATAGTGCCACCCATGACAGTGCCTGTCACAGTGTCTATAGAATAGCGCCAGTATGGTGTCAGAGTGCACCAGCCATAGGGACCCTCACATAGTGCCACCCATAACAGTGCCTGTCAGTGTCCATAGAATAGCGCCAGTACGATGTCAGAGTGCACCAGCCGTAGGGACCCTCACATAGTGCCACCCATAACAGTGCCTGTCACAGTGTCTATAGAATAGTGCTAGTACGGTGTCAGAGTGCACCAGCCGTAGGGACCCTCACATAGTGCCACCCATAACAGTGCCTGTCACAGTGTCTATAGAATAGTGCTAGTACGGTGTCAGAGTGCACCAGCCATAGGGACCCTCACATAGTGCCACCCATAACAGTGCCTGTCACAGTGTCCATAGAATAGCGCCAGTATGGTGTCAGAGTGCACCAGCCATATGGACCCTCACATAGTGCCACCCATGACAGTGCCTGTCACAGTGTCTATAGAATAGCGCCAGTACGGTGTCAGAGTGCACCAGCCATAGGGACCCTCACATAGTGCCACCCATGACAGTGCCTGTCACAGTGTCTATAGAATAGCGCCAGTACGGTGTCAGAGTGCACCAGCCATAGGGACCCTCACATAGTGCCACCCATGACAGTGCCTGACACAGTGTCTATAGAATAGCGCCAGTACGGTGTCAGAGTGCACCAGCCATAGGGACCCTCACATAGTGCCACCCATGACAGTGCCTGTCACAGTGTCTATAGAATAGCGCCAGTACGGTGTCAGAGTGCACCAGCCATAGGGACCCTCACATAGTGCCACCCATAACAGTGCCTGTCAGTGTCCATAGAATAGCGCCAGTATGGTGTCAGAGTGCACCAGCCATATGGACCCTCACATAGTGCCACCCATAACAGTGCCTGTCACAGTGTCTATAGAATAGCGCCAGTACGGTGTCAGAGTGCACCAGCCATAGGGACCCTCACATAGTGCCACCCATGACAGTGCCTGTCACAGTGTCTATAGAATAGCGCCAGTACGGTGTCAGAGTGCACCAGCCATAGGGACCCTCACATAGTGCCACCCATGACAGTGCCTGACACAGTGTCTATAGAATAGCGCCAGTACGGTGTCAGAGTGCACCAGCCATAGGGACCCTCACATAGTGCCACCCATGACAGTGCCTGTCACAGTGTCTATAGAATAGCGCCAGTACGGTGTCAGAGTGCACCAGCCATAGGGACCCTCACATAGTGCCACCCATAACAGTGCCTGTCAGTGTCCATAGAATAGCGCCAGTACGGTGTCAGAGTGCACCAGCCATAGTGACCCTCACATAGTGCCACCCATGACAGTGCCTGACACAGTGTCTATAGAATAGCGCCAGTACGGTGTCAGAGTGCACCAGCCATAGGGACCCTCACATAGTGCCACCCATGACAGTGCCTGTCACAGTGTCCATAGAATAGCGCCAGTACGGTGTCAGAGTGCACCAGCCATAGGGACCCTCACATAGTGCCACCCATGACAGTGCCTGTCACAGTGTCTATAGAATAGCGCCAGTACGGTGTCAGAGTGCACCAGCCATAGGGACCCTCACATAGTGCCACCCATGACAGTGCCTGACACAGTGTCTATAGAATAGCGCCAGTACGGTGTCAGAGTGCACCAGCCGTAGGGACCCTCACATAGTGCCACCCATGACAGTGCCTGTCACAGTGTCCATAGAATAGCGCAAGTATGGTGTCAGAGTGCACCAGCCGTAGGGACCCTCACATAGTGCCACCCATGACAGTGCCTGTCACAGTGTCCATAGAATAGCGCCAGTACGGTGCCAGAGTGCACCAGCCATAGGGACCCTCACATAGTGCCACCCATGACAGTGCCTGTCACAGTGTCCATAGAATAGCGCCAGTACGGTGCCAGAGTGCACCAGCCATAGGGACCCTCACATAGTGCCACCCATGACAGTGCCTGTCACAGTGTCTATAGAATAGCGCCAGTACGGTGCCAGAGTGCACCAGCCATAGGGACCCTCACATAGTGCCACCCATGACAGTGCCTGACACAGTGTCTATAGAATAGCGCCAGTACGGTGTCAGAGTGCACCAGCCATAGGGACCCTCACATAGTGCCACCCATGACAGTGCCTGTCACAGTGTCTATAGAATAGCGCCAGTACGGTGTCAGAGTGCACCAGCCGTAGGGACCCTCACATAGTGCCACCCATGACAGTGCCTGTCACAGTGTCCATAGAATAGCGCCAGTATGGTGTCAGAGTGCACCAGCCGTAGGGACCCTCACATAGTGCCACCCATGACAGTGCCTGTCACAGTGTCCATAGAATAGCGCCAGTACGGTGCCAGAGTGCACCAGCCATAGGGACCCTCACATAGTACCACCCATGACAGTGCCTGTCACAGTGTCCATAGAATAGCGCCAGTACGGTGCCAGAGTGCACCAGCCATAGGGACCCTCACATAGTGCCACCCATGACAGTGCCTGACACAGTGTCTATAGAATAGCGCCAGTACGGTGTCAGAGTGCACCAGCCATAGGGACCCTCACATAGTGCCACCCATGACAGTGCCTGTCACAGTGTCCATAGAATAGCGCCAGTACGGTGTCAGAGTGCACCAGCCATAGGGACCCTCACATAGTGCCACCCATGACAGTGCCTGTCACAGTGTCTATAGAATAGCGCCAGTACGGTGTCAGAGTGCACCAGCCATAGGGACCCTCACATAGTGCCACCCATGACAGTGCCTGACACAGTGTCTATAGAATAGCGCCAGTACGGTGTCAGAGTGCACCAGCCGTAGGGACCCTCACATAGTGCCACCCATGACAGTGCCTGTCACAGTGTCCATAGAATAGCGCAAGTATGGTGTCAGAGTGCACCAGCCGTAGGGACCCTCACATAGTGCCACCCATGACAGTGCCTGTCACAGTGTCCATAGAATAGCGCCAGTACGGTGCCAGAGTGCACCAGCCATAGGGACCCTCACATAGTGCCACCCATGACAGTGCCTGTCACAGTGTCCATAGAATAGCGCCAGTACGGTGCCAGAGTGCACCAGCCATAGGGACCCTCACATAGTGCCACCCATGACAGTGCCTGTCACAGTGTCTATAGAATAGCTCCAGTACGGTGCCAGAGTGCACCAGCCATAGGGACCCTCACATAGAGCCACCCATGACAGTGCCTGTCACAGTGTCTATAGAATAGCGCCAGTACGGTGCCAGAGTGCACCAGTCATAGGGACCCTCACATAGTGCCACCCATGACAGTGCCTGTCACAGTGTCTATAGAATAGCGCCAGTACGGTGCCAGAGTGCACCAGCCATAGGGACCCTCACATAGTGCCACCCATGACAGTGCCTGTCACAGTGTCCATAGAATAGCGCCAGTACGGTGCCAGAGTGCACCAGCCATAGGGACCCTCACATAGTGCCACCCATGACAGTGCCTGTCACAGTGTCCATAGAATAGCGCCAGTACGGTGCCAGAGTGCACCAGCCATAGGGACCCTCACATAGTGCCACCCATGACAGTGCCTGACACAGTGTCTATAGAATAGCGCCAGTACGGTGTCAGAGTGCACCAGCCATAGGGACCCTCACATAGTGCCACCCATGACAGTGCCTGTCACAGTGTCTATAGAATAGCGCCAGTACGGTGTCAGAGTGCACCAGCCATAGGGTCCCTCACATAGTGCCACCCATGACAGTGCCTGACACAGTGTCCATAGAATAGCGCCAGTATGGTGTCAGAGTGCACCAGCCGTAGGGACCCTCACATAGTGCCACCCATGACAGTGCCTGACACAGTGTCTATAGAATAGCGCCAGTACGGTGCCAGAGTGCACCAGCCGTAGGGACCCTCACATAGTGCCACCCATGACAGTGCCTGACACAGTGTCTATAGAATAGCGCCAGTACGGTGTCAGAGTGCACCAGCCGTAGGGACCCTCACATAGTGCCACCCATGACAGTGCCTGTCACAGTGTCCATAGAATAGCGCCAGTATGGTGTCAGAGTGCACCAGCCGTAGGGACCCTCACATAGTGCCACCCATGACAGTGCCTGTCACAGTGTCCATAGAATAGCGCCAGTACGGTGCCAGAGTGCACCAGCCATAGGGACCCTCACATAGTGCCACCCATGACAGTGCCTGTCACAGTGTCCATAGAATAGCGCCAGTACGGTGCCAGAGTGCACCAGCCATAGGGACCCTCACATAGTGCCACCCATGACAGTGCCTGTCACAGTGTCTATAGAATAGCGCCAGTACGGTGCCAGAGTGCACCAACCATAGGGACCCTCACATAGTGCCACCCATGACAGTGCCTGACACAGTGTCTATAGAATAGCGCCAGTACGGTGTCAGAGTGCACCAGCCATAGGGACCCTCACATAGTGCCACCCATGACAGTGCCTGTCACAGTGTCCATAGAATAGCGCCAGTATGGTGTCAGAGTGCACCAGCTGTAGGGACCCTCACATAGTGCCACCCATGACAGTGCCTGTCACAGTGTCCATAGAATAGCGCCAGTACGGTGCCAGAGTGCACCAGCCATAGGGACCCTCACATAGTGCCACCCATCACAGTGCCTGTCACAGTGTCCATAGAATAGCGCCAGTAAGGTGCCAGAGTGCACCAGCCATAGGGACCCTCACATAGTGCCACCCATGACAGTGCCTGTCACAGTGTCTATAGAATAGCGCCAGTACGGTGCCAGAGTGCACCAGTCATAGGGACCCTCACATAGTGCCACCCATGACAGTGCCTGTCACAGTGTCTATAGAATAGCTCCAGTACGGTGCCAGAGTGCACCAGCCATAGGGACCCTCACATAGTGCCACCCATGACAGTGCCTGTCACAGTGTCTATAGAATAGCGCCAGTACGGTGCCAGAGTGCACCAGCCATAGGGACCCTCACATAGTGCCACCCATGACAGTGCCTGACACAGTGTCTATAGAATAGCGCCAGTACGGTGTCAGAGTGCACCAGCCATAGGGACCCTCACATAGTGCCACCCATAACAGTACCTGTCACAGTGTCTATAGAATAGCGCCAGTACGGTGTCAGAGTGCACCAGCCGTAGGGACCCTCACATAGTGCCACCCATGACAGTGCCTGTCACAGTGTCCATAGAATAGCGCCAGTACGGTGCCAGAGTGCACCAGCCGTAGGGACCCTCACATAGTGCCACCCATGACAGTGCCTGTCACAGTGTCCATAGAATAGCGCCAGTATGGTGTCAGAGTGCACCAGCCATAGGGACCCTCACATAGTGCCACCCATGACAGTGCCTGTCACAGTGTCCATAGAATAGCGCCAGTACGGTTCCAGAGTGCACCAGCCACAGGGACCCTCACATAGTGCCACCCATGACAGTGCCTGACACAGTGTCTATAGAATAGCGCCAGTACGGTGCCAGAGTGCACCAGCCGTAGGGACCCTCACATAGTGCCACCCATGACAGTGCCTGTCACAGTGTCTATAGAATAGCGCCAGTACGGTGTCAGAGTGCACCAGCCATAGGGTCCCTCACATAGTGCCACCCATGACAGTGCCTGACACAGTGTCTATAGAATAGCGCCAGTACGGTGCCAGAGTGCACCAGCCGTAGGGACCCTCACATAGTGCCACCCATGACAGTGCCTGACACAGTGTCTATAGAATAGCGCCAGTACGGTGTCAGAGTGCACCAGCCATAGGGTCCCTCACATAGTGCCACCCATGACAGTGCCTGACACAGTGTCTATAGAATAGCGCCAGTACGGTGCCAGAGTGCACCAGCCGTAGGGACCCTCACATAGTGCCACCCATGACAGTGCCTGACACAGTGTCCATAGAATAGCGCCAGTATGGTGTCAGAGTGCACCAGCCATAGGGTCCCTCACATAGTGCCACCCATGACAGTGCCTGACACAGTGTCTATAGAATAGCGCCAGTATGGTGTCAGAGTGCACCAGCCATAGGGACCCTCACATAGTGCCACCCATGACAGTGCCTGACACAGTGTCTATAGAATAGCGCCAGTACGGTGCCAGAGTACACCAGCCATAGGGACCCTCACATAGTGCCACCCATGACAGTGCCTGACACAGTGTCCATAGAATAGCGCCAGTATGGTGTCAGAGTGCACCAGCCATATGGACCCTCACATAGTGCCACCCATGACAGTGCCTGACACAGTGTCTATAGAATAGCGCCAGTACGGTGCCAGAGTGCACCAGCCATAGGGACCCTCACATAGTGCCACCCATGACAGTGCCTGACACAGTGTCCATAGAATAGCGCCAGTATGGTGTCAGAGTGCACCAGCCATAGTGACCCTCACATAGTGCCACCCATGACAGTGCCTGACACAGCGTCTATAGAATAGCGCCAGTATGGTGTCAGAGTGCACCAGCCATAGTGACCCTCACATAGTGCCACCCATGACAGTGCCTGTCACAGTGTCTATAGAATAGAGCCAGTACGGTGTCAGAGTGCACCAGCCATAGGGACCCTCACATAGTGCCACCCATGACAGTGCCTGACACAGTGTCTATAGAATAGCGCCAGTACGGTGCCAGAGTGCACCAGCCGTAGGGACCCTCACATAGTGCCACCCATGACAGTGCCTGTCACAGTGTCCATAGAATAGCGCCAGTATGGTGTCAGAGTGCACCAGCCATAGAGTCCCTCACATAGTGCCACCCATGACAGTGCCTGTCACAGTGTCCATAGAATAGCGCCAGTACGGTGCCAGAGTGCACCAGCCACAGGGACCTTCACATAGTGTCACCCATGACAGTGCCTGACACAGTGTCCATAGAATAGCGCCAGTACGGTGTCAGAGTGCATCAGCCATATGGACCCTCACATAGTGCCACCCATGACAGTGCCTGTCACAGTGTCCATAGAATAGCGCCAGTACGGTGCCAGAGTGCACCAGCCACAGGGACCTTCACATAGTGTCACCCATGACAGTGCCTGACACAGTGTCCATAGAATAGCGCCAGTATGGTGTCAGAGTGCACCAGCCATAGGGACCCTCACATAGTGCCACCCATGACAGTGCCTGTCACAGTGTCCATAGAATAGCGCCAGTACGGTGCCAGAGTGCACCAGCCACAGGGACCCTCACATAGTGTCACCCATGACAGTGCCTGACACAGTGTCCATAGAATAGCGCCAGTACGGTGTCAGAGTGCACCAGCCATAGGGTCCCTCACATAGTGCCACCCATGACAGTGCCTGACACAGTGTCTATAGAATAGCGCCAGTACGGTGCCAGAGTGCACCAGCCTAGGGACCCTCACATAGTGCCACCCATGACAGTGCCTGTCACAGTGTCTATAGAATAGCGCCAGTACGGTGTCAGAGTGCACCAGCCATAGGGTCCCTCACATAGTGCCACCCATGACAGTGCCTGACACAGTGTCTATAGAATAGCGCCAGTACGGTGCCAGAGTGCACCAGCCGTAGGGACCCTCACATAGTGCCACCCATGACAGTGCCTGACACAGTGTCTATAGAATAGCGCCAGTACGGTGTCAGAGTGTACCAGCCATAGGGTCCCTCACATAGTGCCACCCATGACAGTGCCTGACACAGTGTCTATAGAATAGCGCCAGTACGGTGCCAGAGTGCACCAGCCGTAGGGACCCTCACATAGTGCCACCCATGACAGTGCCTGACACAGTGTCCATAGAATAGCGCCAGTATGGTGTCAGAGTGCACCAGCCATAGGGACCCTCACATAGTGCCACCCATGACAGTGCCTGACACAGTGTCTATAGAATAGCGCCAGTACGGTGTCAGAGTGCACCAGCCATAGGGACCCTCACATAGTGCCACCCATAACAGTACCTGTCACAGTGTCTATAGAATAGCGCCAGTACGGTGCCAGAGTGCACCAGCCATAGGGACCCTCACATAGTGCCACCCATAACAGTACCTGTCACAGTGTCTATAGAATAGCGCCAGTACGGTGCCAGAGTGCACCAGCCATAGGGACCCTCACATAGTTCCACCCATGACAGTGCCTGACACAGTGTCTATAGAATAGCGCCAGTACGGTGTCAGAGTGCACCAGCCGTAGGGACCCTCACATAGTGCCACCCATGACAGTGCCTGTCACAGTGTCCATAGAATAGCGCCAGTACGGTGCCAGAGTGCACCAGCCGTAGGGACCCTCACATAGTGCCACCCATGACAGTGCCTGTCACAGTGTCCATAGAATAGCGCCAGTATGGTGTCAGAGTGCACCAGCCATAGGGACCCTCACATAGTGCCACCCATGACAGTGCCTGTCACAGTGTCCATAGAATAGCGCCAGTACGGTTCCAGAGTGCACCAGCCACAGGGACCCTCACATAGTGCCACCCATGACAGTGCCTGACACAGTGTCTATAGAATAGCGCCAGTACGGTGCCAGAGTGCACCAGCCGTAGGGACCCTCACATAGTGCCACCCATGACAGTGCCTGTCACAGTGTCTATAGAATAGCGCCAGTACGGTGTCAGAGTGCACCAGCCATAGGGTCCCTCACATAGTGCCACCCATGACAGTGCCTGACACAGTGTCTATAGAATAGCGCCAGTACGGTGCCAGAGTGCACCAGCCGTAGGGACCCTCACATAGTGCCACCCATGACAGTGCCTGACACAGTGTCTATAGAATAGCGCCAGTACGGTGTCAGAGTGCACCAGCCATAGGGTCCCTCACATAGTGCCACCCATGACAGTGCCTGACACAGTGTCTATAGAATAGCGCCAGTACGGTGCCAGAGTGCACCAGCCGTAGGGACCCTCACATAGTGCCACCCATGACAGTGCCTGACACAGTGTCCATAGAATAGCGCCAGTATGGTGTCAGAGTGCACCAGCCATAGGGTCCCTCACATAGTGCCACCCATGACAGTGCCTGACACAGTGTCTATAGAATAGCGCCAGTATGGTGTCAGAGTGCACCAGCCATAGGGACCCTCACATAGTGCCACCCATGACAGTGCCTGACACAGTGTCTATAGAATAGCGCCAGTACGGTGCCAGAGTACACCAGCCATAGGGACCCTCACATAGTGCCACCCATGACAGTGCCTGACACAGTGTCCATAGAATAGCGCCAGTATGGTGTCAGAGTGCACCAGCTATATGGACCCTCACATAGTGCCACCCATGACAGTGCCTGACACAGTGTCTATAGAATAGCGCCAGTACGGTGCCAGAGTGCACCAGCCATAGGGACCCTCACATAGTGCCACCCATGACAGTGCCTGACACAGCGTCTATAGAATAGCGCCAGTATGGTGTCAGAGTGCACCAGCCATAGTGACCCTCACATAGTGCCACCCATGACAGTGCCTGTCACAGTGTCTATAGAATAGAGCCAGTACGGTGTCAGAGTGCACCAGCCATAGGGACCCTCACATAGTGCCACCCATGACAGTGCCTGACACAGTGTCTATAGAATAGCGCCAGTACGGTGCCAGAGTGCACCAGCCGTAGGGACCCTCACATAGTGCCACCCATGACAGTGCCTGTCACAGTGTCCATAGAATAGCGCCAGTATGGTGTCAGAGTGCACCAGCCATAGAGTCCCTCACATAGTGCCACCCATGACAGTGCCTGTCACAGTGTCCATAGAATAGCGCCAGTACGGTGCCAGAGTGCACCAGCCACAGGGACCTTCACATAGTGTCACCCATGACAGTGCCTGACACAGTGTCCATAGAATAGCGCCAGTACGGTGTCAGAGTGCATCAGCCATATGGACCCTCACATAGTGCCACCCATGACAGTGCCTGTCACAGTGTCCATAGAATAGCGCCAGTACGGTGCCAGAGTGCACCAGCCACAGGGACCTTCACATAGTGTCACCCATGACAGTGCCTGTCACAGTGTTCATAAAATAGCGCCAGTACGGTGTCAGAGTGCACCAGCCATAGGGACCCTCACATAGTGCCACCCATAACAGTGCCTGTCACAGTGTTCATAGAATAGCGCCAGTACGGTGCCAGAGTGCACCAGCCATAGGGACTCTCACATAGTGCCACCCATAACAGTGCCTGTCACAGTGTTCATAGAATAGCGCCAGTACGGTGTCAGAGTGCACAAGCCATATGGACCCTCACATAGTGCCACCCATAACAGTGCCTGTCACAGTGTCTATAGAATAGCGCCAGTACGGTGCCAGAGTGCACCAGCCATATGGACCCTCACATAGTGCCACCCATAACAGTGCCTGTCACAGTGTTCATAGAATAGCGCCAGTACGGTGCCAGAGTGCACCAGCCATAGGGACCCTCACATAGTGCCACCCATAACAGTGCCTGTCACAGTGTCTATAGAATAGCGCCAGTACGGTGCCAGAGTGCACCAGCCATAGGGACCCTCACATAGTGCCACCCATAACAGTGCCTGTCACAGTGTTCATAGAATAGCGCCAGTACGGTGCCAGAGTGCACCAGCCATAGGGACCCTCACATTGTGCCACCCATAACAGTGCCTGTCACAGTGTCCATAGAATAGCGCCAGTACGGTGCCAGAGTGCACCAGCCATAGGGACCCTCACATAGTGCCACCCATAACAGTGCCTGTCACAGTGTCTATAGAATAGCGCCAGTACGGTGTCAGAGTGCACCAGCCATAGGGACCCTCACATAGTGCCACCCATGACAGTGCCTGTCACAGTGTCCATAGAATAGCGCCAGTATGGTGTCAGAGTGCACCAGCCATAGGGACCCTCACATAGTTCCACCCATAACAGTGCCTGTCACAGTGTCCATAGAATAGCGCCAGTACGGTGCCAGAGTGCACCAGCCATAGGGACCCTCACATAGTGCCACCCATAACAGTGCCTGTCACAGTGTCCATAGAATAGCGCCAGTACGGTGTCAGAGTGCACCAGCCATAGGGACCCTCACATAGTGCCACTCATAACAGTGCCTGTCACAGTGTCCATAGAATAGCGCCAGTACGGTGTCAGAGTGCACCAGCCATAGGGACCCTCACATAGTGCCACCCATAACAGTGCCTGTCACAATGTCCATAGAATAGCGCCAGTGCGGTGTCAGAGTGCACCAGCCATAGGGACCCTCACATAGTGCCACCCATAATAGTGCCTGTCACAGTGTCCATAGAATAGCGCCAGTACGGTGTCAGAGTGCACCAGCCATAGGGACCCTCACATAGTGCCACCCATGACAGTGCCTGTCACAGTGTCCATAGAATAGCGCCAGTACGGTGTCAGAGTGCACCAGCCATATGGACCCTCACATAGTGCCACCCATGACAGTACCTGTCACAGTGTCCATAGAATAGCGCCAGTACGGTGTCAGAGTGCACCAGCCATATGGACCCTCACATAGTGCCACCCATAACAGTACCTGTCACAGTGTCCATAGAATAGCGCCAGTACGGTGTCAGAGTGCACCAGCCATATGGACCCTCACATAGTGCCACCCATGACAGTGCCTGTCACAGTGTCTATAGAATAGCGCTAGTACGGTGTCAGAGTGCACCAGCCGTAGGGACCCTCACATAGTGCCACCCATAACAGTGCCTGTCACAGTGTCCATAGAATAGCGCCAGTATGGTGTCAGAGTGCACCAGCCATATGGACCCTCACATAGTGCCACCCATGACATTGCCTGTCACAGTGTCTATAGAATAGCGCCAGTACGGTGTCAGAGTGCAACAGCCATAGGGACCCTCACATAGTGCCACCCATGACAGTGCCTGTCACAGTGTCTATAGAATAGCGCCAGTACGGTGTCAGAGTGCACCAGCCATAGGGACCCTCACATAGTGCCACCCATGACAGTGCCTGACACAGTGTCTATAGAATAGCGCCAGTACGGTGCCAGAGTGCACCAGCCATAGGGACCCTCACATAGTGCCACCCATAACAGTGCCTGTCACAGTGTCTATAGAATAGCGCCAGTACGGTGCCAGAGTGCACCAGCCATAGGGACCCTCACATAGTGCCACCCATAACAGTGCCTGTCACAGTGTTCATAGAATAGCGCCAGTACGGTGCCAGAGTGCACCAGCCATAGGGACCCTCACATAGTGCCACCCATAACAGTGCCTGTCACAGTGTCCATAGAATAGCGCCAGTACGGTGCCAGAGTGCACCAGCCATAGGGACCCTCACATAGTGCCACCCATAACAGTGCCTGTCACAGTGTCTATAGAATAGCGCCAGTACGGTGTCAGAGTGCACCAGCCATAGGGACCCTCACATAGTGCCACCCATGACAGTGCCTGTCACAGTGTCCATAGAATAGCGCCAGTATGGTGTCAGAGTGCACCAGCCATAGGGACCCTCACATAGTTCCACCCATAACAGTGCCTGTCACAGTGTCCATAGAATAGCGCCAGTACAGTGCCAGAGTGCACCAGCCATAGGGACCCTCACATAGTGCCACCCATAACAGTGCCTGTCACAGTGTCCATAGAATAGCGCCATTACGGTGTCAGAGTGCACCAGCCATAGGGACCCTCACATAGTGCCACTCATAACAGTGCCTGTCACAGTGTCCATAGAATAGCGCCAGTACGGTGTCAGAGTGCACCAGCCATAGGGACCCTCACATAGTGCCACCCATAACAGTGCCTGTCACAGTGTCCATAGAATAGCGCCAGTGCGGTGTCAGAGTGCACCAGCCATAGGGACCCTCACATAGTGCCACCCATAATAGTGCCTGTCACAGTGTCCATAGAATAGCGCCAGTACGGTGTCAGAGTGCACCAGCCATAGGGACCCTCACATAGTGCCACCCATGACAGTGCCTGTCACAGTGTCCATAGAATAGCGCCAGTACGGTGTCAGAGTGCACCAGCCATATGGACCCTCACATAGTGCCACCCATGACAGTACCTGTCACAGTGTCCATAGAATAGCGCCAGTACGGTGTCAGAGTGCACCAGCCATATGGACCCTCACATAGTGCCACCCATAACAGTACCTGTCACAGTGTCCATAGAATAGCGCCAGTACGGTGTCAGAGTGCACCAGCCATATGTACCCTCACATAGTGCCACCCATGACAGTGCCTGTCACAGTGTCTATAGAATAGCGCCAGTACGGTGTCAGAGTGCACCAGCCGTAGGGACCCTCACATAGTGCCACCCATAACAGTGCCTGTCACAGTGTCCATAGAATAGCGCCAGTATGGTGTCAGAGTGCACCAGCCATATGGACCCTCACATAGTGCCACCCATGACATTGCCTGTCACAGTGTCTATAGAATAGCGCCAGTACGGTGTCAGAGTGCAACAGCCATAGGGACCCTCACATAGTGCCACCCATGACAGTGCCTGTCACAGTGTCTATAGAATAGCGCCAGTACGGTGTCAGAGTGCACCAGCCATAGGGACCCTCACTTAGTGCCACCCATAACAGTGCCTGTCAGTGTCCATAGAATAGCGCCAGTATGGTGTCAGAGTGCACCAGCCATAGGGACCCTCACATAGTGCCACCCATGACAGTGCCTGACACAGTGTCTATAGAATAGCGCCAGTACGGTGTCAGAGTGCACCAGCCATAGGGACCCTCACATAGTGCCACACATGACAGTGCCTGTCACAGTGTCTATAGAATAGCGCCCATACGGTGTCAGAGTGCACCAGCCATAGGGTCCCTCACATAGTGCCACCCATGACAGTGCCTGACACAGTGTCCATAGAATAGCGCCAGTATGGTGTCAGAGTGCACCAGCCGTAGGGACCCTCACATAGTGCCACCCATGACAGTGCCTGACACAGTGTCTATAGAATAGCGCCAGTACGGTGCCAGAGTGCACCAGCCGTAGGGACCCTCACATAGTGCCACCCATTACAGTGCCTGACACAGTGTCTATAGAATAGCGCCAGTACGGTGTCAGAGTGCACCAGCCGTAGGGACCCTCACATATTGCCACCCATGACAGTGCCTGTCACAGTGTCCATAGAATAGCGCCAGTATGGTGTCAGAGTGTACCAGCCGTAGGGACCCTCACATAGTGCCACCCATGACAGTGCCTGTCACAGTGTCCATAGAATAGCGCCAGTACGGTGCCAGAGTGCACCAGCCATAGGGACCCTGACATAGTGCCACCCATGACAGTGCCTTTCACAGTGTCCATAGAATAGCGCCAGTACGGTGCCAGAGTGCACCAGCCATAGGGACCCTCACATAGGGCCACCCATGACAGTGCCTGTCACAGTGTCTATAGAATAGCGCCAGTACGGTGCCAGAGTGCACCAGCCATAGGGACCCTCACATAGTGCCACCCATGACAGTGCCTGACACAGTGTCTATAGAATAGCGCCAGTACGGTGTCAGAGTGCACCAGCCATAGGGACCCTCACATAGTGCCACCCATGACAGTGCCTGTCACAGTGTCCATAGAATAGCGACAGTATGGTGTCAGAGTGCACCAGCCGTAGGGACCCTCACATAGTGCCACCCATGACAGTGCCTGTCACAGTGTCCATAGAATAGCGCCAGTACGGTGCCAGAGTGCACCAGCCATAGTGACCCTCACATAGTGCCACCCATGACAGTGCCTGTCACAGTGTCCATAGAATAGCGCCAGTACGGTGCCAGAGTGCACCAGCCATAGGGACCCTGACATAGTGCCACCCATGACAGTGCCTTTCACAGTGTCCATAGAATAGCGCCAGTACGGTGCCAGAGTGCACCAGCCATAGGGACCCTCACATAGGGCCACCCATGACAGTGCCTGTCACAGTGTCTATAGAATAGCGCCAGTACGGTGCCAGAGTGCACCAGCCATAGGGACCCTCACATAGTGCCACCCATGACAGTGCCTGACACAGTGTCTATAGAATAGCGCCAGTACGGTGTCAGAGTGCACCAGCCATAGGGACCCTCACATAGTGCCACCCATGACAGTGCCTGTCACAGTGTCCATAGAATAGCGACAGTATGGTGTCAGAGTGCACCAGCCGTAGGGACCCTCACATAGTGCCACCCATGACAGTGCCTGTCACAGTGTCCATAGAATAGCGCCAGTACGGTGCCAGAGTGCACCAGCCATAGTGACCCTCACATAGTGCCACCCATGACAGTGCCTGTCACAGTGTCCATAGAATAGCGACAGTATGGTGTCAGAGTGCACCAGCCATAGGGACCCTCACATAGTGCCACCCATGACAGTGCCTGTCACAGTGTCCATAGAATAGCGCCAGTACGGTGCCAGACTGCACCAGCCATAGAGACCCTCACATAGTGCCACCCATGACAGTGCCTGTCACAGTGTCTATACAATAGCGCCAGTACGGTGCCAGAGTGCAACAGTCATAGGGACCCTCACAAAGTGCCACCAATGACAGTGCCTGTCACAGTGTCGATAGAATAGCGCCAGTACGGTGCCAGAGTGCACCAGCAATAGGGACCCTCACATAGTGCCACCCATGACAGTGCCTGTCACAGTGTCTATAGAATAGCGCCAGTACGGTGCCAGAGTGCACCAGCCATAGGGACCCTCACATAGTGCCACCCATGACAGTGCCTGACACAGTGTCTATAGAATAGCGCCAGTACGGTGTCAGAGTGCACCAGCCATAGGGACCCTCACATAGTGCCACCCATAACAGTACCTGTCACAGTGTCTATAGAATAACGCCAGTACGGTGCCAGAGTGCACCAGCCATAGGGACCCTCACATAGTGCCACCCATGACAGTGCCTGACACAGTGTCCATAGAATAGCGCCAGTATGGTGTCAGAGTGCACCAGCCATAGTGACCCTCACATAGTGCCACCCATGACAGTGCCTGACACAGTGTCTATAGAATAGCGCCAGTATGGTGTCAGAGTGCACCAGCCATAGTGACCCTCACATAGTGCCACCCATGACAGTGCCTGTCACAGTGTCTATAGAATAGCGCCAGTACGGTGTCAGAGTGCACCAGCCATAGGGACCCTCACATAGTGCCACCCATGACAGTGCCTGACACAGTGTCTATAGAATAGCGCCAGTACGGTGCCAGAGTGCACCAGCCGTAGGGACCCTCACATAGTGCCACCCATGACAGTGCCTGACACAGTGTCCATAGAATAGCGCCAGTATGGTGTCAGAGTGCACCAGCCATAGGGTCCCTCACATAGTGCCACCCATGACAGTGCCTGACACAGTGTCCATAGAATAGCGCCAGTACGGTGTCAGAGT
The DNA here is from genome assembly GCF_039654945.1 of Dendrobates tinctorius. Classification (NCBI taxonomy): domain Eukaryota; kingdom Metazoa; phylum Chordata; class Amphibia; order Anura; family Dendrobatidae; genus Dendrobates; species Dendrobates tinctorius. The sequence continues at coordinate 9,626,982 of NW_027361868.1, forward strand.
GCACCAGCCATAGGGACCCTCACATAGTGCCACCCATGACAGTGCCTGACACAGTGTCTATAGAATAGCGCCAGTACGGTGCCAGAGTGTACCAGCCATAGGGACCCTCACATAGTGCCACCCATGACAGTGCCTGACACAGTGTCCATAGAATAGCGCCAGTATGGTGTCAGAGTGCACCAGCCATAGGGTCCCTCACATAGTGCCACCCATGACAGTGCCTGACACAGTGTCTATAGAATAGCGCCAGTACGGTGCCAGAGTGCACCAGCCATAGGGACCCTCACATAGTGCCACCCATGACAGTGCCTGACACAGTGTCCATAGAATAGCGCCAGTATGGTGTCAGAGTGCACCAGCCGTAGGGACCCTCACATAGTGCCACCCATGACAGAGCCTGACACAGTGTCCATAGAATAGCGCCAGTATGGTGTCAGAGTGCACCAGCCGTAGGGACCCTCACATAGTGCCACCCATGACAGTGCCTGACAGAGTGTCTATAGAATAGCGCCAGTATGGTGTCAGAGTGCACCAGCCATAGTGACCCTCACATAGTGCCACCCATGACAGTGCATGACACAGTGTCTATAGAATAGCGCCAGTATGGTGTCAGAGTGCACCAGCCATAGTGACCCTCACATAGTGCCACCCATGTCAGTGCCTGTCACAGTGTCTATAGAATAGCGCCAGTATGGTGTCAGAGTGCACCAGCCATAGGGTCCCTCACATAGTGCCACCCATGACAGTGCCTGACACAGTGTCTATAGAATAGCGCCAGTACGGTGCCAGAGTGCACCAGCCGTAGGGACCCTCACATAGTGCCACCCATGACAGTGCCTGACACAGTGTCCATAGAATAGCGCCAGTATGGTGTCAGAGTGCACCAGCCATAGGGTCCCTCACATAGTGCCACCCATGACAGTGCCTGACACAGTGTCTATAGAATAGCGCCAGTATGGTGTCAGAGTGCACCAGCCATAGGGACCCTCACATAGTGCCACCCATGACAGTGCCTGACACAGTGTCTATAGAATAGCGCCAGTACGGTGCCAGAGTGCACCAGCCATAGGGACCCTCACATAGTGCCACCCATAACAGTGCCTGTCACAGTGTTCATAGAATAGCGCCAGTACGGTGTCAGAGTGCACCAGCCATAGGGACCCTCACATAGTGCCACCCATAACAGTGCCTGTCACAGTGTTCATAGAATAGCGCCAGTACGGTGCCAGAGTGCACCAGCCATAGGGACTCTCACATAGTGCCACCCATAACAGTGCCTGTCACAGTGTTCATAGAATAGCGCCAGTACGGTGTCAGAGTTCACCAGCCATATGGACCCTCACATAGTGCCACCCATAACAGTGCCTGTCACAGTGTCTATAGAATAGCGCCAGTACGGTGCCAGAGTGCACCAGCCATATGGACCCTCACATAGTGCCACCCATAACAGTGCCTGTCACAGTGTTCATAGAATAGCGCCAGTACGGTGCCAGAGTGCACCAGCCATAGGGACCCTCACATAGTGCCACCCATACCAGTGCCTGTCACAGTGTCTATAGAATAGCGCCAGTACGGTGCCAGAGTGCACCAGCGATAGGGACCCTCACATAGTGCCACCCATAACAGTGCCTGTCACAGTGTTCATAGAATAGCGCCAGTACGGTGTCAGAGTGCACCAGCCATATGGACCCTCACATAGTGCCACCCATAACAGTGCCTGTCACAGTGTCCATAGAATAGCGCCAGTACGGTGCCAGAGTGCACCAGCCATAGGGACCCTCACATAGGGCCACCCATAACAGTGCCTGTCACAGTGTTCATAGAATAGCGCCAGTACGGTGTCAGAGTGCACCAGCCATATGGACCCTCACATAGTGCCACCCATGACAGTGCCTGACACAGTGTCTATAGAATAGCGCCAGTACGGTGTCAGAGTGCACCAGCCATAGGGACCCTCACATAGTGCCACACATGACAGTGCCTGTCACAGTGTCTATAGAATAGCGCCCATACGGTGTCAGAGTGCACCAGCCATAGGGTCCCTCACATAGTGCCACCCATGACAGTGCCTGACACAGTGTCCATAGAATAGCGCCAGTATGGTGTCAGAGTGCACCAGCCGTAGGGACCCTCACATAGTGCCACCCATGACAGTGCCTGACACAGTGTCTATAGAATAGCGCCAGTACGGTGCCAGAGTGCACCAGCCGTAGGGACCCTCACATAGTGCCACCCATGACAGTGCCTGACACAGTGTCTATAGAATAGCGCCAGTACGGTGTCAGAGTGCACCAGCCGTAGGGACCCTCACATATTGCCACCCATGACAGTGCCTGTCACAGTGTCCATAGAATAGCGCCAGTATGGTGTCAGAGTGCACCAGCCGTAGGGACCCTCACATAGTGCCACCCATGACAGTGCTTGTCACAGTGTCCATAGAATAGCGCCAGTACGGTGCCAGAGTGCACCAGCCATAGGGACCCTGACATAGTGCCACCCATGACAGTGCCTTTCACAGTGTCCATAGAATAGCGCCAGTACGGTGCCAGAGTGCACCAGCCATAGGGACCCTCACATAGGGCCACCCATGACAGTGCCTGTCACAGTGTCTATAGAATAGCGCCAGTACGGTGCCAGAGTGCACCAGCCATAGGGACCCTCACATAGTGCCACCCATGACAGTGCCTGACACAGTGTCTATAGAATAGCGCCAGTACGGTGTCAGAGTGCACCAGCCATAGGGACCCTCACATAGTGCCACCCATGACAGTGCCTGTCACAGTGTCCATAGAATAGCGACAGTATGGTGTCAGAGTGCACCAGCCGTAGGGACCCTCACATAGTGCCACCCATGACAGTGCCTGTCACAGTGTCCATAGAATAGCGCCAGTACGGTGCCAGAGTGCACCAGCCATAGGGACCCTCACATAGTGCCACCCATGACAGTGCCTGTCACAGTGTCCATAGAATAGCGCCAGTACGGTGCCAGACTGCACCAGCCATAGAGACCCTCACATAGTGCCACCCATGACAGTGCCTGTCACAGTGTCTATACAATAGCGCCAGTACGGTGCCAGAGTGCAACAGTCATAGGGACCCTCACAAAGTGCCACCAATGACAGTGCCTGTCACAGTGTCGATAGAATAGCGCCAGTACGGTGCCAGAGTGCACCAGCAATAGGGACCCTCACATAGTGCCACCCATGACAGTGCCTGTCACAGTGTCTATAGAATAGCGCCAGTACGGTGCCAGAGTGCACCAGCCATAGGGACCCTCACATAGTGCCACCCATGACAGTGCCTGACACAGTGTCTATAGAATAGCGCCAGTACGGTGTCAGAGTGCACCAGCCATAGGGACCCTCACATAGTGCCACCCATAACAGTACCTGTCACAGTGTCTATAGAATAACGCCAGTACGGTGCCAGAGTGCACCAGCCATAGGGACCCTCACATAGTGCCACCCATGACAGTGCCTGACACAGTGTCCATAGAATAGCGCCAGTATGGTGTCAGAGTGCACCAGCCATAGTGACCCTCACATAGTGCCACCCATGACAGTGCCTGACACAGTGTCTATAGAATAGCGCCAGTATGGTGTCAGAGTGCACCAGCCATAGTGACCCTCACATAGTGCCACCCATGACAGTGCCTGTCACAGTGTCTATAGAATAGCGCCAGTACGGTGTCAGAGTGCACCAGCCATAGGGACCCTCACATAGTGCCACCCATGACAGTGCCTGACACAGTGTCTATAGAATAGCGCCAGTACGGTGCCAGAGTGCACCAGCCGTAGGGACCCTCACATAGTGCCACCCATGACAGTGCCTGACACAGTGTCCATAGAATAGCGCCAGTATGGTGTCAGAGTGCACCAGCCATAGGGTCCCTCACATAGTGCCACCCATGACATTGCCTGACACAGTGTCCATAGAATAGCGCCAGTACGGTGTCAGAGTGCACCAGCCATAGGGACCCTCACATAGTGCCACCCAAGACAGTGCCTGACACAGTGTCTATAGAATAGCGCCAGTACGGTGCCAGAGTGTACCAGCCATAGGGACCCTCACATAGTGCCACCCATGACAGTGCCTGACACAGTGTCCATAGAATAGCGCCAGTATGGTGTCAGAGTGCACCAGCCATAGGGTCCCTCACATAGTGCCACCCATGACAGTGCCTGACACAGTGTCTATAGAATAGCGCCAGTACGGTGCCAGAGTGCACCAGCCATAGGGACCCTCACATAGTGCCACCCATGACAGTGCCTGACACAGTGTCCATAGAATAGCGCCAGTATGGTGTCAGAGTGCACCAGCCGTAGGGACCCTCACATAGTGCCACCCATGACAGAGCCTGACACAGTGTCCATAGAATAGCGCCAGTATGGTGTCAGAGTGCACCAGCCGTAGGGACCCTCACATAGTGCCACCCATGACAGTGCCTGACAGAGTGTCTATAGAATAGCGCCAGTATGGTGTCAGAGTGCACCAGCCATAGTGACCCTCACATAGTGCCACCCATGACAGTGCATGACACAGTGTCTATAGAATAGCGCCAGTATGGTGTCAGAGTGCACCAGCCATAGTGACCCTCACATAGTGCCACCCATGTCAGTGCCTGTCACAGTGTCTATAGAATAGCGCCAGTATGGTGTCAGAGTGCACCAGCCATAGGGTCCCTCACATAGTGCCACCCATGACAGTGCCTGACACAGTGTCTATAGAATAGCGCCAGTACGGTGCCAGAGTGCACCAGCCGTAGGGACCCTCACATAGTGCCACCCATGACAGTGCCTGTCACAGTGTCTATAGAATAGCGCCAGTACGGTGTCAGAGTGCACCAGCCATAGGGTCCCTCACATAGTGCCACCCATGACAGTGCCTGACACAGTGTCTATAGAATAGCGCCAGTACGGTGCCAGAGTGCACCAGCCGTAGGGACCCTCACATAGTGCCACCCATGACAGTGCCTGACACAGTGTCCATAGAATAGCGCCAGTATGGTGTCAGAGTGCACCAGCCATAGGGTCCCTCACATAGTGCCACCCATGACAGTGCCTGACACAGTGTCTATAGAATAGCGCCAGTATGGTGTCAGAGTGCACCAGCCATAGGGACCCTCACATAGTGCCACCCATGACAGTGCCTGACACAGTGTCTATAGAATAGCGCCAGTACGGTGCCAGAGTGCACCAGCCATAGGGACCCTCACATAGTGCCACCCATAACAGTGCCTGTCACAGTGTTCATAGAATAGCGCCAGTACGGTGTCAGAGTGCACCAGCCATAGGGACCCTCACATAGTGCCACCCATAACAGTGCCTGTCACAGTGTTCATAGAATAGCGCCAGTACGGTGCCAGAGTGCACCAGCCATAGGGACTCTCACATAGTGCCACCCATAACAGTGCCTGTCACAGTGTTCATAGAATAGCGCCAGTACGGTGTCAGAGTTCACCAGCCATATGGACCCTCACATAGTGCCACCCATAACAGTGCCTGTCACAGTGTCTATAGAATAGCGCCAGTACGGTGCCAGAGTGCACCAGCCATATGGACCCTCACATAGTGCCACCCATAACAGTGCCTGTCACAGTGTTCATAGAATAGCGCCAGTACGGTGCCAGAGTGCACCAGCCATAGGGACCCTCACATAGTGCCACCCATAACAGTGCCTGTCACAGTGTCTATAGAATAGCGCCAGTACGGTGCCAGAGTGCACCAGCGATAGGGACCCTCACATAGTGCCACCCATAACAGTGCCTGTCACAGTGTTCATAGAATAGCGCCAGTACGGTGTCAGAGTGCACCAGCCATATGGACCCTCACATAGTGCCACCCATAACAGTGCCTGTCACAGTGTCCATAGAATAGCGCCAGTACGGTGCCAGAGTGCACCAGCCATAGGGACCCTCACATAGGGCCACCCATAACAGTGCCTGTCACAGTGTTCATAGAATAGCGCCAGTACGGTGTCAGAGTGCACCAGCCATATGGACCCTCACATAGTGCCACCCATAACAGTGCCTGTCACAGTGTTCATAGAATAGCGCCAGTACGGTGCCAGAGTGCACCAGCCATAGGGACCCTCACATAGTGCCACCCATAACAGTGCCTGTCACAGTGTCCATAGAATAGCGCCAGTACGGTGCCAGAGTGCACCAGCCATAGGGACCCTCACATAGTGCCACCCATAACAGTGCCTGTCACAGTGTTCATAGAATAGCGCCAGTACGGTGTCAGAGTGCACCAGCCATAGGGACCCTCACATAGTGCCACCCATAACAGTACCTGTCACAGTGTCTATAGAATAGCGCCAGTACGGTGTCAGAGTGCACCAGCCATAGCAACCCTCACATAGTGCCACCCATAACAGTGCCTGTCACAGTGTCTATAGAATAGCGCCAGTACGGTGCCAGAGTGCACCAGCCATAGGGACCCTCACATAGTGCCACCCATGACAGTGCCTGTCACAGTGTCCATAGAATAGCGCCAGTATGGTGTCAGAGTGCACCAGCCATAGGGACCCTCACATAGTTCCACCCATAACAGTGCCTGTCACAGTGTCCATAGAATAGCGCCAGTACGGTGCCAGAGTGCACCAGCCATAGGGACCCTCACATACTGCCACCCATAACAGTGCCTGTCACAGTGTCCATAGAATAGCGCCAGTACGGTGTCAGAGTGCACCAGCCATAGGGACCCTCACATAGTGCCACCCATAACAGTGCCTGTCACAGTGTCCATAGAATAGCGCCAGTACGGTGTCAGAGTGCACCAGCCATAGGGACCCTCTCATAGTGCCACCCATAACAGTGCCTGTCACAGTGTCCATAGAATAGCGCCAGTACGGTGTCAGAGTGCACCAGCCATAGGGACCCTCACATAGTGCCACCCATGACAGTGCCTGTCACAGTGTCCATAGAATAGCGCCAGTACGGTGTCAGAGTGCACCAGCCATATGGACCCTCACATAGTGCCACCCATGACAGTACCTGTCACAGTGACCATAGAATAGCGCCAGTACGGTGTCAGAGTGCACCAGCCATATGGACCCTCACATAGTGCCACCCATAACAGTACCTGTCACAGTGTCCATAGAATAGCGCCAGTACGGTGTCAGAGTGCACCAGCCATATGGACCCTCACATAGTTCCACCCATGACAGTGCCTGTCACAGTGTCTATAGAATAGCGCCAGTACGGTGTCAGAGTGCACCAGCCATAGGGACCCTCACATAGTGCCACCCATAACAGTGCCTGTCACAGTGTCCATAGAATAGCGCCAGTACGGTGTCAGAGTGCACCAGCCATAGGGACCCTCACATAGTGCCACCAATAACAGTGCCTATCACAGTGTCCATAGAATAGCGCCAGTACGGTGTCAGAGTGCACCAGCCATAGGGACCCTCACATAGTGCCACCCATGACAGTGCCTGTCACAGTGTCCATAGAATAGCGCCAGTAAGGTGTCAGAGTGCACCAGCCATATGGACCCTCACATAGTGCCACCCATGACAGTACCTGTCACAGTGTCCATAGAATAGCGCCAGTACGGTGTCAGAGTGCACCAGCCATATGGACCCTCACATAGTGCCACCCATAACAGTACCTGTCACAGTGTCCATAGAATAGCGCCAGTACGGTGTCAGAGTGCACCAGCCATATGGACCCTCACATAGTGCCACCCATGACAGTGCCTGTCACAGTGTCTATAGAATAGCGCCAGTACGGCGTCAGAGTGCACCAGCCGTAGGGACCCTCACATAGTGCCACCCATAACAGTGCCTGTCACAGTGTCCATAGAATAGCGCCAGTATGGTGTCAGAGTGCACCAGTCATATGGACCCTCACATAGTGCCACCCATGACAGTGCCTGTCACAGTGTCTATAGAATAGCGCCAGTACGGTGTCAGAGTGCACCAGCCATAGGGACCCTCACATAGTGCCACCCATGACAGTGCCTGTCACAGTGTCTATAGAATAGCGCCAGTACGGTGTCAGAGTGCACCAGCCATAGGGACCCTCACATAGTGCCACCCATGACAGTGCCTGACACAGTGTCTATAGAATAGCGCCAGTACAGTGTCAGAGTGCACCAGCCATAGGGACCCTCACATAGTGCCACCCATGACAGTGCCTGTCACAGTGTCTATAGAATAGCGCCAGTACGGTGTCAGAGTGCACCAGCCATAGGGACCCTCACATAGTGCCACCCATGACAGTGCCTGACACAGTGTCTATAGAATAGCGCCAGTACGGTGTCAGAGTGCACCAGCCATAGGGACCCTCACATAGTGCCACCCATAACAGTGCCTGTCAGTGTCCATAGAATAGCGCCAGTATGGTGTCAGAGTGCACCAGCCATAGGGACCCTCACATAGTGCCACCCATAACAGTGCCTGTCACAGTGTCCATAGAATAGCGCCAGTATGGTGTCAGAGTGCACCAGCCATATGGACCCTCACATAGTGCCACCCATGACAGTGCCTGTCACAGTGTCTATAGAATAGCGCCAGTACGGTGTCAGAGTGCACCGGCCATAGGGACCCTCACATAGTGCCACCCATGACAGTGCCTGTCACAGTGTCTATAGAATAGCGCCAGTACGGTGTCAGAGTGCACCAGCTATAGGGACCCTCACATAGTGCCACCCATGACAGTGCCTGACACAGTGTCTATAGAATAGCGCCAGTACGGTGTCAGAGTGCACCAGCCATAGGGACCCTCACATAGTGCCACCCATGACAGTGCCTGTCACAGTGTCTATAGAATAGCGCCAGTACGGTGTCAGAGTGCACCAGCCATAGGGACCCTCACATAGTGCCACCCATAACAGTGCCTGTCAGTGTCCATAGAATAGCGCCAGTACGGTGTCAGAGTGCACCAGCCATAGTGACCCTCACATAGTGCCACCCATGACAGTGCCTGTCACAGTGTCCATAGAATAGCGCCAGTACGGTGTCAGAGTGCACCAGCCATAGGGACCCTCACATAGTGCCACCCATGACAGTGCCTAACACAGTGTCTATAGAATAGCGCCAGTACGGTGTCAGAGTGCACCAGCCATAGGGACCCTCACATAGTGCCACCCATGACAGTGCCTGTCACAGTGTCCATAGAATAGCGCCAGTACGGTGTCAGAGTGCACCAGCCATAGGGACCCTCACATAGTGCCACCCATGACAGTGCCTGTCACAGTGTCTATAGAATAGCGCCAGTACGGTGTCAGAGTGCACCAGCCATAGGGACCCTCACATAGTGCCACCCATGACAGTGCCTGACACAGTGTCTATAGAATAGCGCCAGTACGGTGTCAGAGTGCACCAGCCGTAGGGACCCTCACATAGTGCCACCCATGACAGTGCCTGTCACAGTGTCCATAGAATAGCGCCAGTATGGTGTCAGAGTGCACCAGCCGTAGGGACCCTCACATAGTGCCACCCATGACAGTGCATGTCACAGTGTCCATAGAATAGCGCCAGTACGGTGCCAGAGTGCACCAGCCATAGGGACCCTCACATAGTGCCACCCATGACAGTGCCTGTCACAGTGTCCATAGAATAGCGCCAGTACGGTGCCATAGTGCACCAGCCATAGGGACCCTCACATAGTGCCACCCATGACAGTGCCTGTCACAGTGTCTATAGAATAGCGCCAGTACGGTGCCAGAGTACACCAGCCATAGGGACCCTCACATAGTGCCACCCATGACAGTGCCTGACACAGTGTCTATAGAATAGCGCCAGTACGGTGTCAGAGTGCACCAGCCATAGGGACCCTCACATAGTGCCACCCATGACAGTGCCTGTCACAGTGTCTATAGAATAGCGCCAGTACGGTGTCAGAGTGCACCAGCCGTAGGGACCCTCACATAGTGCCACCCATGACAGTGCCTGTCACAGTGTCCATAGAATAGCGCCAGTACGGTGTCAGAGTGCACCAGCCGTAGGGACCCTCACATAGTGCCACCCATGACAGTGCCTGTCACAGTGTCCATAGAATAGCGCCAGTACGGTGCCAGAGTGCACCAGCCATAGGGACCCTCACATAGTGCCACCCATGACAGTACCTGTCACAGTGTCCATAGAATAGCGCCAGTACGGTGCCAGAGTGCACCAGCCATAGGGACCCTCACATAGTGCCACCCATGACAGTGCCTGTCACAGTGTCTATAGAATAGCGCCAGTACGGTGCCAGAGTGCACCAGCCATAGGGACCCTCACATAGTGCCACCCATGACAGTGCCTGTCACAGTGTCTATAGAATAGCGCCAGTACGGTGCCAGAGTGCACCAGTCATAGGGACCCTCACATAGTGCCACCCATGACAGTGCCTGTCACAGTGTCTATAGAATAGCGCCAGTACGGTGCCAGAGTGCACCAGCCATAGGGACCCTCACATAGTGCCACCAATGACAGTGCCTGACACAGTGTCTATAGAATAGCGCCAGTACGGTGTCAGAGTGCACCAGCCATAGGGACCCTCACATAGTGCCACCCATGACAGTGCCTGTCACAGTGTCTATAGAATAGCGCCAATACGGTGTCAGAGTGCACCAGCCATAGGGTCCCTCACATAGTGCCACCCATGACAGTGCCTGACACAGTGTCCATAGAATAGCGCCAGTATGGTGTCAGAGTGCACCAGCCGTAGGGACCCTCACATAGTGCCACCCATGACAGTGCCTGACACAGTGTCTATAGAATAGCGCCAGTACGGTGCCAGAGTGCACCAGCCGTAGGGACCCTCACATAGTGCCACCCATGACAGTGCCTGACACAGTGTCTATAGAATAGCGCCAGTACGGTGTCAGAGTGCACCAGCCGTAGGGACCCTCACATTGTGCCACCCATGACAGTGCCTGTCACAGTGTCCATAGAATAGCGCCAGTATGGTGTCAGAGTGCACCAGCCGTAGGGACCCTCACATAGTGCCACCCATGACAGTGCCTGTCACAGTGTCCATAGAATATCGCCAGTACGGTGTCAGAGTGCACCAGCCATAGGGACCCTCACATAGTGCCACCCATGACAGTGCCTGTCACAGTGTCCATAGAATAGCGCCAGTATGGTGTCAGAGTGCACCAGCCGTAGGGACTCTCACATAGTGCCACCCATGACAGTGCCTGTCACAGTGTCCATAGAATAGCGCCAGTACGGTGCCAGAGTGCACCAGCCATAGGGACCCTCACATAGTGCCACCCATGACAGTGCCTGTCACAGTGTCCATAGAATAGCGCCAGTACGGTGCCAGAGTGCACCAGCTATAGGGACCCTCACATAGTGCCACCCATGACAGTGCCTGTCACAGTGTCTATAGAATAGCGCCAGTACGGTGCCAGAGTGCACCAGTCATAGGGACCCTCACATAGTGCCACCCATGACAGTGCCTGTCACAGTGTCTATAGAATAGCGCCAGTACAGTGCCAGAGTGCACCAGCCATAGGGACCCTCACATAGTGCCACCCATAACAGTACCTGTCACAATGTCTATAGAATAGCGCCAGTACGGTGCCAGAGTGCACCAGCCATAGGGACCCTCACATAGTGCCACCCATGACAGTGCCTGACACAGTGTCTATAGAATAGCGCCAGTACGGTGTCAGAGTGCACCAGCCATAGGGACCCTCACATAGTGCCACCCATAACAGTGCCTGTCACAGTGTCCATAGAATAGCGCCAGTACGGTGTCAGAGTGCACCAGCCATAGGGACCCTCACATAGTGACACCCATGACAGTGCCTGTCACAGTGTCTATAGAATAGCGCCAGTACGGTGCCAGAGTGCACCAGCCGTAGGGACCCTCACATAGTGCCACCCATGACAGTGCCTGTCACAGTGTCCATAGAATAGCGCCAGTATGGTGTCAGAGTGCACCAGCCATAGGGACCCTCACATAGTGCCACCCATGACAGTGCCTGTCACAGTGTCCATAGAATAGCGCCAGTACGGTGCCAGAGTTCACCAGCCACAGGGACCCTCACATAGTGCCACCCATGACAGTGCCTGACACAGTGTCCATAGAATAGCGCCAGTATGGTGTCAGAGTGCACCAGCCATAGGGTCCCTCACATAGTGCCACCCATGACAGTGCCTGTCACAGTGTCCATAGAATAGCGCCAGTATGGTGTCAGAGTGCACCAGCCATAGGGACCCTCACATAGTTCCACCCATAACAGTGCCTGTCACAGTGTCCATAGAATAGCGCCAGTACGGTGCCAGAGTGCACCAGCCATAGGGACCCTCACATACTGCCACCCATAACAGTGCCTGTCACAGTGTCCATAGAATAGCGCCAGTACGGTGTCAGAGTGCACCAGCCATAGGGACCCTCACATAGTGCCACCCATAACAGTGCCTGTCACAGTGTCCATAGAATAGCGCCAGTACGGTGTCAGAGTGCACCAGCCATAGGGACCCTCTCATAGTGCCACCCATAACAGTGCCTGTCACAGTGTCCATAGAATAGCGCCAGTACGGTGTCAGAGTGCACCAGCCATAGGGACCCTCACATAGTGCCACCCATGACAGTGCCTGTCACAGTGTCCATAGAATAGCGCCAGTACGGTGTCAGAGTGCACCAGCCATATGGACCCTCACATAGTGCCACCCATGACAGTACCTGTCACAGTGACCATAGAATAGCGCCAGTACGGTGTCAGAGTGCACCAGCCATATGGACCCTCACATAGTGCCACCCATAACAGTACCTGTCACAGTGTCCATAGAATAGCGCCAGTACGGTGTCAGAGTGCACCAGCCATATGGACCCTCACATAGTTCCACCCATGACAGTGCCTGTCACAGTGTCTATAGAATAGCGCCAGTACGGTGTCAGAGTGCACCAGCCATAGGGACCCTCACATAGTGCCACCCATAACAGTGCCTGTCACAGTGTCCATAGAATAGCGCCAGTACGGTGTCAGAGTGCACCAGCCATAGGGACCCTCACATAGTGCCACCAATAACAGTGCCTATCACAGTGTCCATAGAATAGCGCCAGTACGGTGTCAGAGTGCACCAGCCATAGGGACCCTCACATAGTGCCACCCATGACAGTGCCTGTCACAGTGTCCATAGAATAGCGCCAGTAAGGTGTCAGAGTGCACCAGCCATATGGACCCTCACATAGTGCCACCCATGACAGTACCTGTCACAGTGTCCATAGAATAGCGCCAGTACGGTGTCAGAGTGCACCAGCCATATGGACCCTCACATAGTGCCACCCATAACAGTACCTGTCACAGTGTCCATAGAATAGCGCCAGTACGGTGTCAGAGTGCACCAGCCATATGGACCCTCACATAGTGCCACCCATGACAGTGCCTGTCACAGTGTCTATAGAATAGCGCCAGTACGGCGTCAGAGTGCACCAGCCGTAGGGACCCTCACATAGTGCCACCCATAACAGTGCCTGTCACAGTGTCCATAGAATAGCGCCAGTATGGTGTCAGAGTGCACCAGCCATATGGACCCTCACATAGTGCCACCCATGACAGTGCCTGTCACAGTGTCTATAGAATAGCGCCAGTACGGTGTCAGAGTGCACCAGCCATAGGGACCCTCACATAGTGCCACCCATGACAGTGCCTGTCACAGTGTCTATAGAATAGCGCCAGTACGGTGTCAGAGTGCACCAGCCATAGGGACCCTCACATAGTGCCACCCATGACAGTGCCTGACACAGTGTCTATAGAATAGCGCCAGTACAGTGTCAGAGTGCACCAGCCATAGGGACCCTCACATAGTGCCACCCATGACAGTGCCTGTCACAGTGTCTATAGAATAGCGCCAGTACGGTGTCAGAGTGCACCAGCCATAGGGACCCTCACATAGTGCCACCCATGACAGTGCCTGACACAGTGTCTATAGAATAGCGCCAGTACGGTGTCAGAGTGCACCAGCCATAGGGACCCTCACATAGTGCCACCCATAACAGTGCCTGTCAGTGTCCATAGAATAGCGCCAGTATGGTGTCAGAGTGCACCAGCCATAGGGACCCTCACATAGTGCCACCCATAACAGTGCCTGTCACAGTGTCCATAGAATAGCGCCAGTATGGTGTCAGAGTGCACCAGCCATATGGACCCTCACATAGTGCCACCCATGACAGTGCCTGTCACAGTGTCTATAGAATAGCGCCAGTACGGTGTCAGAGTGCACCGGCCATAGGGACCCTCACATAGTGCCACCCATGACAGTGCCTGTCACAGTGTCTATAGAATAGCGCCAGTACGGTGTCAGAGTGCACCAGCCATAGGGACCCTCACATAGTGCCACCCATGACAGTGCCTGACACAGTGTCTATAGAATAGCGCCAGTACGGTGTCAGAGTGCACCAGCCATAGGGACCCTCACATAGTGCCACCCATGACAGTGCCTGTCACAGTGTCTATAGAATAGCGCCAGTACGGTGTCAGAGTGCACCAGCCATAGGGACCCTCACATAGTGCCACCCATAACAGTGCCTGTCAGTGTCCATAGAATAGCGCCAGTACGGTGTCAGAGTGCACCAGCCATAGTGACCCTCACATAGTGCCACCCATGACAGTGCCTGTCACAGTGTCCATAGAATAGCGCCAGTACGGTGTCAGAGTGCACCAGCCATAGGGACCCTCACATAGTGCCACCCATGACAGTGCCTAACACAGTGTCTATAGAATAGCGCCAGTACGGTGTCAGAGTGCACCAGCCATAGGGACCCTCACATAGTGCCACCCATGACAGTGCCTGTCACAGTGTCCATAGAATAGCGCCAGTACGGTGTCAGAGTGCACCAGCCATAGGGACCCTCACATAGTGCCACCCATGACAGTGCCTGTCACAGTGTCTATAGAATAGCGCCAGTACGGTGTCAGAGTGCACCAGCCATAGGGACCCTCACATAGTGCCACCCATGACAGTGCCTGACACAGTGTCTATAGAATAGCGCCAGTACGGTGTCAGAGTGCACCAGCCGTAGGGACCCTCACATAGTGCCACCCATGACAGTGCATGTCACAGTGTCCATAGAATAGCGCCAGTACGGTGCCAGAGTGCACCAGCCATAGGGACCCTCACATAGTGCCACCCATGACAGTGCCTGTCACAGTGTCCATAGAATAGCGCCAGTACGGTGCCAGAGTGCACCAGCCATAGGGACCCTCACATAGTGCCACCCATGACAGTGCCTGTCACAGTGTCTATAGAATAGCGCCAGTACGGTGCCAGAGTACACCAGCCATAGGGACCCTCACATAGTGCCACCCATGACAGTGCCTGACACAGTGTCTATAGAATAGCGCCAGTACGGTGTCAGAGTGCACCAGCCATAGGGACCCTCACATAGTGCCACCCATGACAGTGCCTGTCACAGTGTCTATAGAATAGCGCCAGTACGGTGTCAGAGTGCACCAGCCGTAGGGACCCTCACATAGTGCCACCCATGACAGTGCCTGTCACAGTGTCCATAGAATAGCGCCAGTACGGTGTCAGAGTGCACCAGCCGTAGGGACCCTCACATAGTGCCACCCATGACAGTGCCTGTCACAGTGTCCATAGAATAGCGCCAGTACGGTGCCAGAGTGCACCAGCCATAGGGACCCTCACATAGTGCCACCCATGACAGTACCTGTCACAGTGTCCATAGAATAGCGCCAGTACGGTGCCAGAGTGCACCAGCCATAGGGACCCTCACATAGTGCCACCCATGACAGTGCCTGTCACAGTGTCTATAGAATAGCGCCAGTACGGTGCCAGAGTGCACCAGCCATAGGGACCCTCACATAGTGCCACCCATGACAGTGCCTGTCACAGTGTCTATAGAATAGCGCCAGTACGGTGCCAGAGTGCACCAGTCATAGGGACCCTCACATAGTGCCACCCATGACAGTGCCTGTCACAGTGTCTATAGAATAGCGCCAGTACGGTGCCAGAGTGCACCAGCCATAGGGACCCTCACATAGTGCCACCAATGACAGTGCCTGACACAGTGTCTATAGAATAGCGCCAGTACGGTGTCAGAGTGCACCAGCCATAGGGACCCTCACATAGTGCCACCCATGACAGTGCCTGTCACAGTGTCTATAGAATAGCGCCAATACGGTGTCAGAGTGCACCAGCCATAGGGTCCCTCACATAGTGCCACCCATGACAGTGCCTGACACAGTGTCCATAGAATAGCGCCAGTATGGTGTCAGAGTGCACCAGCCGTAGGGACCCTCACATAGTGCCACCCATGACAGTGCCTGACACAGTGTCTATAGAATAGCGCCAGTACGGTGCCAGAGTGCACCAGCCGTAGGGACCCTCACATAGTGCCACCCATGACAGTGCCTGACACAGTGTCTATAGAATAGCGCCAGTACGGTGTCAGAGTGCACCAGCCGTAGGGACCCTCACATTGTGCCACCCATGACAGTGCCTGTCACAGTGTCCATAGAATAGCGCCAGTATGGTGTCAGAGTGCACCAGCCGTAGGGACCCTCACATAGTGCCACCCATGACAGTGCCTGTCACAGTGTCCATAGAATATCGCCAGTACGGTGTCAGAGTGCACCAGCCATAGGGACCCTCACATAGTGCCACCCATGACAGTGCCTGTCACAGTGTCCATAGAATAGCGCCAGTATGGTGTCAGAGTGCACCAGCCGTAGGGACTCTCACATAGTGCCACCCATGACAGTGCCTGTCACAGTGTCCATAGAATAGCGCCAGTACGGTGCCAGAGTGCACCAGCCATAGGGACCCTCACATAGTGCCACCCATGACAGTGCCTGTCACAGTGTCCATAGAATAGCGCCAGTACGGTGCCAGAGTGCACCAGCTATAGGGACCCTCACATAGTGCCACCCATGACAGTGCCTGTCACAGTGTCT
Source organism: Dendrobates tinctorius (assembly GCF_039654945.1). Lineage (NCBI taxonomy): Eukaryota > Metazoa > Chordata > Amphibia > Anura > Dendrobatidae > Dendrobates > Dendrobates tinctorius. The sequence goes on from NW_027361868.1 coordinate 9,643,841, forward strand.
ATAGAATAGCGCCAGTACGGTGCCAGAGTGCACCAGTCATAGGGACCCTCACATAGTGCCACCCATGACAGTGCCTGTCACAGTGTCTATAGAATAGCGCCAGTACAGTGCCAGAGTGCACCAGCCATAGGGACCCTCACATAGTGCCACCCATAACAGTACCTGTCACAATGTCTATAGAATAGCGCCAGTACGGTGCCAGAGTGCACCAGCCATAGGGACCCTCACATAGTGCCACCCATGACAGTGCCTGACACAGTGTCTATAGAATAGCGCCAGTACGGTGTCAGAGTGCACCAGCCATAGGGACCCTCACATAGTGCCACCCATAACAGTGCCTGTCACAGTGTCCATAGAATAGCGCCAGTACGGTGTCAGAGTGCACCAGCCATAGGGACCCTCACATAGTGACACCCATGACAGTGCCTGTCACAGTGTCTATAGAATAGCGCCAGTACGGTGCCAGAGTGCACCAGCCGTAGGGACCCTCACATAGTGCCACCCATGACAGTGCCTGTCACAGTGTCCATAGAATAGCGCCAGTATGGTGTCAGAGTGCACCAGCCATAGGGACCCTCACATAGTGCCACCCATGACAGTGCCTGTCACAGTGTCCATAGAATAGCGCCAGTACGGTGCCAGAGTTCACCAGCCACAGGGACCCTCACATAGTGCCACCCATGACAGTGCCTGACACAGTGTCCATAGAATAGCGCCAGTATGGTGTCAGAGTGCACCAGCCATAGGGTCCCTCACATAGTGCCACCCATGACAGTGCCTGACACAGTGTCTATAGAATAGCGCCAGTACGGTGCCAGAGTGCACCAGCCGTAGGGACCCTCACATAGTGCCACCCATGACAGTGCCTGTCACAGTGTCTATAGAATAGCGCCAGTACGGTGTCAGAGTGCACCAGCCATAGGGTCCCTCACATAGTGCCAGCCATGACAGTGCCTGACACAGTGTCTATAGAATAGCGCCAGTACGGTGCCAGAGTGCACCAGCCGTAGGGACCCTCACATAGTGCCACCCATGACAGTGCCTGACACAGTGTCTATAGAATAGCGCCAGTACGGTGTCAGAGTGCAGCAGCCATAGGGTCCCTCACATAGTGCCACCCATGACAGTGCCTGACACAGTGTCTATAGAATAGCGCCAGTACGGTGCCAGAGTGCACCAGCCGTAGGGACCCTCACATAGTGCCACCCATGACAGTGAATGACACAGTGTCTATGGAATAGCGCCAGTACGGTGTCAGAGTGCACCAGCCATAGGGTCCCTCACATAGTGCCACCCATGACAGTGCCTGACACAGTGTCTATAGAATAGCGCCAGTACGGTGCCAGAGTGCACCAGCCGTAGGGACCCTCACATAGTGCCACCCATGACAGTGCCTGACACAGTGTCCATAGAATAGCGCCAGTATGGTGTCAGAGTGCACCAGCCATAGGGTCCCTCACATAGTGCCACCCATGACAGTGCCTGACACAGTGTCTATAGAATAGCGCCAGTATGGTGTCAGAGTGCACCAGCCATAGGGACCCTCACATAGTGCCACCCATGACAGTGCCTGACACAGTGTCTATAGAATAGCGCCAGTACGGTGCCAGAGTGCACCAGCCATAGGGACCCTCACATAGTGCCACCCATGACAGTGCCTGACACAGTGTCCATAGAATAGCGCCAGTATGGTGTCAGAGTGCACCAGCCATAGGGTGCCTCACATAGTGCCACCCATGACAGTGCCTGTCACAGTGTCCATAGAATAGCGCCAGTATGGTGTCAGAGTGCACCAGCCATATGGACCCTCACATAGTGCCACCCATGACAGTGCCTGACACAGTGTCTATAGAATAGCGCCAGTACGGTGCCAGAGTGCACCAGCCATAGAGACCCTCACATAGTGCCACCCATGACAGTGCCTGACACAGTGTCCATAGAATAGCGCCAGTATGGTGTCAGAGTGCACCAGCCATAGTGACCCTCACATAGTGCCACCCATGACAGTGCCTGACACAGTGTCTATAGAATAGCGCCAGTATGGTGTCAGAGTGCACCAGCCATAGTGACCCTCACATAGTGCCACCCATGACAGTGCCTGTCACAGTGTCTATAGAATAGCGCCAGTACGGTGTCAGAGTGCACCAGCCATAGGGACCCTCACATAGTGCCACCCATGACAGTGCCTGACACAGTGTCTATAGAATAGCGCCAGTACGGTGCCAGAGTGCACCAGCCGTAGGGACCCTCACATAGTGCCACCCATGACAGTGCCTGTCACAGTGTCCATAGAATAGCGCCAGTATGGTGTCAGAGTGCACCAGCCATAGGGACCCTCACATAGTGCCACGCATGACAGTGCCTGTCACAGTGTCCATAGAATAGCGCCAGTACAGTGCCAGAGTGCACCAGCCACAGGGACCCTCATATAGTGCCACCCATGACAGTGCCTGACACAGTGTCCATAGAATAGCGCCAGTATGGTGCCAGAGTGCACCAGCCATAGTGACCCTCACATAGTGCCACCCATGACAGTGCCTGACACAGTGTCTATAGAATAGCGCCAGTATGGTGTCAGAGTGCACCAGCCATAGTGACCCTCACATAGTGCCACCCATGACAGTGCCTGTCACAGTGTCTATAGAATAGCGCCAGTACGGTGTCAGAGTGCACCAGCCATAGGGACCCTCACATAGTGCCACTCATGACAGTGCCTGACACAGTGTCTATAGAATAGCGCCAGTACGGTGCCAGAGTGCACCAGCCGTAGGGACCCTCACATAGTGCCACCCATGACAGTGCCTGTCACAGTGTCCATAGAATAGCGCCAGTATGGTGTCAGAGTGCACCAGCCATAGGGACCCTCACATAGTGCCACCCATGACAGTGCCTGTCACAGTGTCCATAGAATAGCGCCAGTACAGTGCCAGAGTGCACCAGCCACAGGGACCCTCATATAGTGCCACCCATGACAGTGCCTGACACAGTGTCCATAGAATAGCGCCAGTATGGTGTCAGAGTGCACCAGCCATAGGGTCCCTCACATAGTGCCACCCATGACAGTGCCTGACACAGTGTCTATAGAATAGCGCCAGTACGGTGCCAGAGTGCACCAGCCGTAGGGACCCTCACATAGTGCCACCCATGACAGTGCCTGTCACAGTGTCTATAGAATAGCGCCAGTACGGTGTCAGAGTGCACCAGCCATAGGGTCCCTCACATAGTGCCACCCATGACAGTGCCTGACACAGTGTCTATAGAATAGCGCCAGTACGGTGCCAGAGTGCACCAGCCGTAGGGACCCTCACATAGTGCCACCCATGACAGTGCCTGACACAGTGTCCATAGAATAGCGCCAGTATGGTGTCAGAGTGCACCAGCCATAGGGTCCCTCACATAGTGCCACCCATGACAGTGCCTGACACAGTGTCTATAGAATAGCTCCAGTATGGTGTCAGAGTGCACCAGCCATAGGGACCCTCACATAGTGCCACCCATGACAGTGCCTGACACAGTGTCTATAGAATAGCGCCAGTACGGTGCCAGAGTGCACCAGCCATAGGGACCCTCACATAGTGCCACCCATGACAGTGCCTGACACAGTGTCCATAGAATAGCGCCAGTATGGTGTCAGAGTGCACCAGCCGTAGGGACCCTCACATAGTGCCACCCATGACAGTGCCTGTCACAGTGTCTATAGAATAGCGCCAGTACGGTGTCAGAGTGCACCAGCCATAGGGTCCCTCACATAGTGCCACCCATGACAGTGCCTGACACAGTGTCTATAGAATAGCGCCAGTACGGTGCCAGAGTGCACCAGCCGTAGCGACCCTCACATAGTGCCACCCATGACAGTGCCTGACACAGTGTCTATAGAATAGCGCCAGTACGGTGCCAGAGTGCACCAGCCGTAGGGACCCTCACATAGTGCCACCCATGACAGTGCCTGACACAGTGTCCATAGAATAGCGCCAGTACGGTGTCAGAGTGCACCAGCCATAGGGTCCCTCACATAGTGCCACCCATGACAGTGCCTGACACAGTGTCCATAGAATAGCGCCAGTATGGTGTCAGAGTGCACCAGCCATAGGGTCCCTCACATAGTGCCACCCATGACAGTGCCTGACACAGTGTCTATAGAATAGCGCCAGTATGGTGTCAGAGTGCACCAGCCATAGGGTCCCTCACATAGTGCCACCCATGACAGTGCCTGACACAGTGTCTATAGAATAGCGCCAGTATGGTGTCAGAGTGCACCAGCCGTAGGGACCCTCACATAGTGCCACCCATGACAGTGCCTGACACAGTGTCCATAGAATAGCGCCAGTATGGTGTCAGAGTGCACCAGCCATAGGGTCCCTCACATAGTGCCACCCATGACAGTGCCTGACACAGTGTCTATAGAATAGCGCCAGTATGGTGTGAGAGTGCACCAGCCATAGGGACCCTCACATAGTGCCACCCATGACAGTGCCTGACACAGTGTCTATAGAATAGCGCCAGTACGGTGCCAGAGTGCACCAGCCATAGGGACCCTCACATAGTGCCACCCATGACAGTGCCTGTCACAGTGTCCATAGAATAGCGCCAGTACGTTGCCAGAGTGCACCAGCCATAGGGTCCCTCACATAGTGCCACCCATGACAGTGCCTGTCACAGTGTCTATAGAATAGCGCCAGTACGGTGCCAGAGTGCACCAGCCATAGGGTCCCTCACATAGTGCCACCCATGACAGTGCCTGTCACAGTGTCTATAGAATAGCGCCAGTACGGTGCCAGAGTGCACCAGCGGTAGGGACCCTCACATAGTGCCACCCATGACAGTGCCTGACACAGTGTCCATAGAATAGCGCCAGTACGGTGCCAGAGTGCACCAGCGGTAGGGACCCTCACATAGTGCCACCCATGACAGTGCCTGACACAGTGTCCATAGAATAGCGCCAGTACGGTGCCAGAGTGCACCAGCCGTAGGGACCCTCACATAGTGCCACCCATGACAGTGCCTGACACAGTGTCCATAGAATAGCGCCAGTATGGTGTCAGAGTGCACCAGCCATAGGGTCCCTCACATAGTGCCACCCATGACAGTGCCTGTCACAGTGTCTATAGAATAGCGCCAGTATGGTGTCAGAGTGCACCAGCCATAGGGACCCTCACATAGTGCCACCCATGACAGTGCCTGACACAGTGTCTATAGAATAGCGCCAGTATGGTGTCAGAGTGCACCAGCCATAGGGTCCCTCACATAGTGCCACCCATGACAGTGCCTGACACAGTGTCTATAGAATAGCGCCAGTACGGTGCCAGAGTGCACCAGCCGTAGGCACCCTCACATAGTGCCACCCATGACAGTGCCTGTCACAGTGTCTATAGAATAGCGCCAGTACGGTGTCAGAGTGCACCAGCCATAGGGTCCCTCACATAGTGCCACCCATGACAGTGCCTGTCACAGTGTCTATAGAATAGCGCCAGTATGGTGTCAGAGTGCACCAGCCATAGGGACCCTCACATAGTGCCACCCATGACAGTGCCTGACACAGTGTCCATAGAATAGCGCCAGTACGGTGCCAGAGTGCACCAGCCGTAGGGACCCTCACATAGTGCCACCCATGACAGTGCCTGATACAGTGTCCATAGAATAGCGCCAGTATGGTGTCAGAGTGCACCAGCCATAGGGTCCCTCACATAGTGCCACCCATGACAGTGCCTGTCACAGTGTCTATAGAATAGCGCCAGTATGGTGTCAGAGTGCACCAGCCATAGGGACCCTCACATAGTGCCACCCATGACAGTGCCTGACACAGTGTCTATAGAATAGCGCCAGTATGGTGTCAGAGTGCACCAGCCATAGGGTCCCTCACATAGTGCCACCCATGACAGTGCCTGACACAGTGTCTATAGAATAGCGCCAGTACGGTGCCAGAGTGCACCAGCCGTAGGGACCCTCACATAGTGCCACCCATGACAGTGCCTGTCACAGTGTCTATAGAATAGCGCCAGTACGGTGTCAGAGTGCACCAGCCATAGGGTCCCTCACATAGTGCCACCCATGACAGTGCCTGACACAGTGTCTATAGAATAGCGCCAGTACGGTGCCAGAGTGCACCAGCCGTAGCGACCCTCACATAGTGCCACCCATGACAGTGCCTGACACAGTGTCTATAGAATAGCGCCAGTACGGTGTCAGAGTGCGCCAGCCATAGGGTCCCTCACATAGTGCCACCCATGACAGTGCCTGACACAGTGTCTATAGAATAGCGCCAGTACGGTGCCAGAGTGCACCAGCCGTAGGGACCCTCACATAGTGCCACCCATGACAGTGCCTGACACAGTGTCCATAGAATAGCGCCAGTATGGTGTCAGAGTTCACCAGCCATAGGGTCCCTCACATAGTGCCACCCATGACAGTGCCTGACACAGTGTCTATAGAATAGCGCCAGTATGGTGTCAGAGTGCACCAGCCATAGGGACCCTCACATAGTGCCACCCATGACAGTGCCTGACACAGTGTCTATAGAATAGCGCCAGTACGGTGCCAGAGTGCACCAGCCATAGGGACCCTCACATAGTGCCACCCATGACAGTGCCTGTCACAGTGTCCATAGAATAGCGCCAGTACGTTGCCAGAGTGCACCAGCCATAGGGTCCCTCACATAGTGCCACCCATGACAGTGCCTGTCACAGTGTCTATAGAATAGCGCCAGTACGGTGCCAGAGTGCACCAGCCATAGGGTCCCTCACATAGTGCCACCCATGACAGTGCCTGTCACAGTGTCTATAGAATAGGGCCAGTACGGTGCCAGAGTGCACCAGCGGTAGGGACCCTCACATAGTGCCACCCATGACAGTGCCTGACACAGTGTCCATAGAATAGCGCCAGTACGGTGCCAGAGTGCACCAGCGGTAGGGACCCTCACATAGTGCCACCCATGACAGTGCCTGACACAGTGTCCATAGAATAGCGCCAGTACGGTGCCAGAGTGCACCAGCCGTAGGGACCCTCACATAGTGCCACCCATGACAGTGCCTGACACAGTGTCCATAGAATAGCGCCAGTATGGTGTCAGAGTGCACCAGCCATAGGGTCCCTCACATAGTGCCACCCATGACAGTGCCTGTCACAGTGTCTATAGAATAGCGCCAGTATGGTGTCAGAGTGCACCAGCCATAGGGACCCTCACATAGTGCCACCCATGACAGTGCCTGACACAGTGTCTATAGAATAGCTCCAGTATGGTGTCAGAGTGCACCAGCCATAGGGACCCTCACATAGTGCCACCCATGACAGTGCCTGACACAGTGTCTATAGAATAGCGCCAGTATGGTGTCAGAGTGCACCAGCCATAGGGACCCTCACATAGTGCCACCCATGACAGTGCCTGACACAGTGTCTATAGAATAGCGCCAGTACGGTGCCAGAGTGCACCAGCCGTAGGGACCCTCACATAGTGCCACCCATGACAGTACCTGACACAGTGTCCATAGAATAGCGCCAGTATGGTGTCAGAGTGCACCAGCCATAGGGTCCCTCACATAGTGCCACCCATGACAGTGCCTGACACAGTGTCTATAGAATAGCGCCAGTACGGTGCCAGAGTGCACCAGCCATAGGGACCCTCACATAGTGCCACCCATGACAGTGCCTGACACAGTGTCCATAGAATAGCGCCAGTATGGTGTCAGAGTGCACCAGCCATAGTGACCCTCACATAGTGCCACCCATGACAGTGCCTGTCACAGTGTCTATAGAATAGCGCCAGTATGGTGTCAGAGTGCACCAGCCATAGTGACCCTCACATAGTGCCACCCATGACAGTGCCTGTCACAGTGTCTATAGAATAGCGCCAGTATGGTGTCAGAGTGCACCAGCCATAGTGACCCTCACATAGTGCCACCCATAACAGTGCCTGACACAGTGTCTATAGAATAGCGCCAGTACGGTGCCAGAGTGCACCAGCCATAGGGTCCCTCACATAGTGCCACCCATGACAGTGCCTGTCACAGTGTCTATAGAATAGCGCCAGTACGGTGCCAGAGTGCACCAGCCATAGGGTCCCTCACATAGTGCCACCCATGACAGTGCCTGACACAGTGTCTATAGAATAGCGCCAGTACGGTGCCAGAGTGCACCAGCCGTAGGGACCCTCACATAGTGCCACCCATGACAGTGCCTGTCACAGTGTCTATAGAATAGCGCCAGTACGATGTCAGAGTGCACCAGCCATAGGGTCCCTCACGTAGTGCCACCCATGACAGTGCCTGACACAGTGTCTATAGAATGGCGCCAGTACGGTGCCAGAGTGCACCAGCCGTAGGGACCCTCACATAGTGCCACCCATGACAGTGCCTGACACAGTGTCTATAGAATAGCGCCAGTACGGTGTCAGAGTGCACCAGCCATAGGGTCCCTCACATAGTGCCACCCATGACAGTGCCTGACACAGTGTCTATAGAATAGCGCCAGTACGGTGCCAGAGTGCACCAGCCGTAGGGACCCTCACATAGTGCCACCCATGACAGTGCCTGTCACAGTGTCCATAGAATAGTGCTAGTACGGTGCCAGAGTGCACCAGCCATAGGGACCCTCACATAGTGCCACCCATAACAGTGCCTGTCACAGTGTCCATAGAATAGTGCTAGTACGGTGCCAGAGTGCACCAGCCATAGGGACCCTCACATAGTGCCACCCATAACAGTGCCTGACACAGTGTCCATAGAATAGTGCTAGTACGGTGCCAGAGTGCACCAGCCATAGGGACCCTGACATAGTGCCACCCATAACAGTGCCTGTCACAGTGTCCATAGAATAGTGCTAGTACGGTGCCAGAGTGCACCAGCCGTAGGGACCCTCACATAGTGCCACCCATGACAGTGCCTGACACAGTGTCCATAGAATAGTGCTAGTACGGTGCCAGAGTGCACCAGCCATAGGGACCCTCACATAGTGCCACCCATGACAGTGCCTGACACAGTGTCCATAGAATAGCGCCAGTATGGTGTCAGAGTGCACCAGCCATAGGGACACTCACATAGTGCCACCCATGACAGTGCCTGACACAGTGTCCATAGAATAGTGCTAGTACGGTGCCAGAGTGCACCAGCCATAGGGACCCTCACATAGTGCCACCCATGACAGTGCCTGACACAGTGTCCATAGAATAGCGCCAGTATGGTGTCAGAGTGCACCAGCCATAGGGTCCCTCACATAGTGCCACCCATGACAGTGCCTGACACAGTGTCTATAGAATAGCGCCAGTATGGTGTCAGAGTGCACCAGCCATAGGGACCCTCACATAGTGCCACCCATGACAGTGCCTGACACAGTGTCTATAGAATAGCGCCAGTACGGTGCCAGAGTGCACCAGCCATAGGGACCCTCACATAGTGCCACCCATGACAGTGCCTGTCACAGTGTCCATAGAATAGCGCCAGTACGTTGCCAGAGTGCACCAGCCATAGGGTCCCTCACATAGTGCCACCCATGACAGTGCCTGTCACAGTGTCTATAGAATAGCGCCAGTACGGTGCCAGAGTGCACCAGCCATAGGGTCCCTCACATAGTGCCACCCATGACAGTGCCTGTCACAGTGTCTATAGAATAGGGCCAGTACGGTGCCAGAGTGCACCAGCGGTAGGGACCCTCACATAGTGCCACCCATGACAGTGCCTGACACAGTGTCCATAGAATAGCGCCAGTACGGTGCCAGAGTGCACCAGCGGTAGGGACCCTCACATAGTGCCACCCATGACAGTGCCTGACACAGTGTCCATAGAATAGCGCCAGTACGGTGCCAGAGTGCACCAGCCGTAGGGACCCTCACATAGTGCCACCCATGACAGTGCCTGACACAGTGTCCATAGAATAGCGCCAGTATGGTGTCAGAGTGCACCAGCCATAGGGTCCCTCACATAGTGCCACCCATGACAGTGCCTGTCACAGTGTCTATAGAATAGCGCCAGTATGGTGTCAGAGTGCACCAGCCATAGGGACCCTCACATAGTGCCACCCATGACAGTGCCTGACACAGTGTCTATAGAATAGCTCCAGTATGGTGTCAGAGTGCACCAGCCATAGGGACCCTCACATAGTGCCACCCATGACAGTGCCTGACACAGTGTCTATAGAATAGCGCCAGTATGGTGTCAGAGTGCACCAGCCATAGGGACCCTCACATAGTGCCACCCATGACAGTGCCTGACACAGTGTCTATAGAATAGCGCCAGTACGGTGCCAGAGTGCACCAGCCGTAGGGACCCTCACATAGTGCCACCCATGACAGTACCTGACACAGTGTCCATAGAATAGCGCCAGTATGGTGTCAGAGTGCACCAGCCATAGGGTCCCTCACATAGTGCCACCCATGACAGTGCCTGACACAGTGTCTATAGAATAGCGCCAGTACGGTGCCAGAGTGCACCAGCCATAGGGACCCTCACATAGTGCCACCCATGACAGTGCCTGACACAGTGTCTATAGAATAGCGCCAGTACGGTGCCAGAGTGCACCAGCCGTAGGGACCCTCACATAGTGCCACCCATGACAGTGCCTGTCACAGTGTCTATAGAATAGCGCCAGTACGATGTCAGAGTGCACCAGCCATAGGGTCCCTCACGTAGTGCCACCCATGACAGTGCCTGACACAGTGTCTATAGAATGGCGCCAGTACGGTGCCAGAGTGCACCAGCCGTAGGGACCCTCACATAGTGCCACCCATGACAGTGCCTGACACAGTGTCTATAGAATAGCGCCAGTACGGTGTCAGAGTGCACCAGCCATAGGGTCCCTCACATAGTGCCACCCATGACAGTGCCTGACACAGTGTCTATAGAATAGCGCCAGTACGGTGCCAGAGTGCACCAGCCGTAGGGACCCTCACATAGTGCCACCCATGACAGTGCCTGTCACAGTGTCCATAGAATAGTGCTAGTACGGTGCCAGAGTGCACCAGCCATAGGGACCCTCACATAGTGCCACCCATAACAGTGCCTGTCACAGTGTCCATAGAATAGTGCTAGTACGGTGCCAGAGTGCACCAGCCATAGGGACCCTCACATAGTGCCACCCATAACAGTGCCTGACACAGTGTCCATAGAATAGTGCTAGTACGGTGCCAGAGTGCACCAGCCATAGGGACCCTGACATAGTGCCACCCATAACAGTGCCTGTCACAGTGTCCATAGAATAGTGCTAGTACGGTGCCAGAGTGCACCAGCCGTAGGGACCCTCACATAGTGCCACCCATGACAGTGCCTGACACAGTGTCCATAGAATAGTGCTAGTACGGTGCCAGAGTGCACCAGCCATAGGGACCCTCACATAGTGCCACCCATGACAGTGCCTGACACAGTGTCCATAGAATAGCGCCAGTATGGTGTCAGAGTGCACCAGCCATAGGGACACTCACATAGTGCCACCCATGACAGTGCCTGACACAGTGTCCATAGAATAGTGCTAGTACGGTGCCAGAGTGCACCAGCCATAGGGACCCTCACATAGTGCCACCCATGACAGTGCCTGACACAGTGTCCATAGAATAGCGCCAGTATGGTGTCAGAGTGCACCAGCCATAGGGACCCTCACATAGTGCCACCCATAACAGTGCCTGTCACAGTGTCCATAGAATAGTGCTAGTACGGTGCCAGAGTGCACCAGCCATAGGGACCCTCACATAGTGCCACCCATAACAGTGCCTGACACAGTGTCCATAGAATAGTGCTAGTACGGTGCCAGAGTGCACCAGCCATAGGGACCCTCACATAGTGCCACCCATAACAGTGCCTGTCACAGTGTCCATAGAATAGTGCTAGTACGGTGCCAGAGTGCACCAGCCGTAGGGACCCTCACATAGTGCCACCCATGACAGTGCCTGACACAGTGTCCATAGAATAGTGCTAGTACGGTGCCAGAGTGCACCAGCCATAGGGACCCTCACATAGTGCCACCCATGACAGTGCCTGACACAGTGCCATAGAATAGCGCCAGTATGGTGTCAGAGTGCACCAGCCATAGGGACCCTCACATAGTGCCACCCATGACAGTACCTGACACAGTGTCTCTAGAATAGCGCCAGTACGGTGTCAGAGTGCACCAGCCGTAGGGACCCTCACATAGTGCCACCCATAACAGTACCTGTCACAGTGTCCATAGAATAGCGCCAGTACGGTGTCAGAGTGCACCAGCCATAGGAACCCTCACATAGTGCCACCCATGACAGTACCTGACACAGTGTCTCTAGAATAGCGCCAGTACGGTGTCAGAGTGCACCAGCCGTAGGGACCCTCACATAGTGCCACCCATAACAGTGCCTGTCACAGTGTCCATAGAATAGCGCCAGTACGGTGTCAGAGTGCACCAGCCGTAGGGACCCTCACATAGTGCCACCCATGACAGTACCTGACACAGTGTCTCTAGAATAGCGCCAGTACGGTGTCAGAGTGCACCAGCCGTAGGGACCCTCACATAGTGCCACCCATGACAGTGCCTGACACAGTGTCTATAGAATAGCGCCAGTACGGTGCCAGAGTGCACCAGCCATAGGGACCCTCACATAGTGCCACCCATGACAGTGCCTGACACAGTGTCTATAGAATAGCGCCAGTACGGTGACAGAGTGCACCAGCCATAGGGACCCTCACATAGTGCCACCCATGACAGTGCCTGACACAGTGTCCATAGAATAGCGCCAGTATGGTGTCAGAGTGCACCAGCCGTAGGGACCCTCACATAGTGCCACCCATGACAGTGCCTGACACAGTGTCTATAGAATAGCGCCAGTACGGTGTCAGAGTGCACCAGCCATAGGGTCCCTCACATAGTGCCACCCATGACAGTGCCTGACACAGTGTCTATAGAATAGCGCCAGTACGGTGCCAGAGTGCACCAGCCGTAGGGACCCTCACATAGTGCCACCCATGACAGTGCCTGACACAGTGTCTATGGAATAGCGCCAGTACGGTGTCAGAGTGCACCAGCCATAGGGTCCCTCACATAGTGCCACCCATGACAGTGCCTGACACAGTGTCTATAGAATAGCGCCAGTACGGTGCCAGAGTGCACCAGCCGTAGGGACCCTCACATAGTGCCACCCATGACAGTGCCTGACACAGTGTCCATAGAATAGCGCCAGTATGGTGTCAGAGTGCACCAGCCATAGGGTCCCTCACATAGTGCCACCCATGACAGTGCCTGACACAGTGTCTATAGAATAGCGCCAGTATGGTGTCAGAGTGCACCAGCCATAGGGACCCTCACATAGTGCCACCCATGACAGTGCCTGACACAGTGTCTATAGAATAGCGCCAGTACGGTGCCAGAGTGCACCAGCCATAGGGACCCTCACATAGTGCCACCCATGACAGTGCCTGACACAGTGTCCATAGAATAGCGCCAGTATGGTGTCAGAGTGCACCAGCCATAGGGTGCCTCACATAGTGCCACCCATGACAGTGCCTGTCACAGTGTCCATAGAATAGCGCCAGTATGGTGTCAGAGTGCACCAGCCATATGGACCCTCACATAGTGCCACCCATGACAGTGCCTGACACAGTGTCTATAGAATAGCGCCAGTACGGTGCCAGAGTGCACCAGCCACAGAGACCCTCACATAGTGCCACCCATGACAGTGCCTGACACAGTGTCCATAGAATAGCGCCAGTATGGTGTCAGAGTGCACCAGCCATAGTGACCCTCACATAGTGCCACCCATGACAGTGCCTGACACAGTGTCTATAGAATAGCGCCAGTATGGTGTCAGAGTGCACCAGCCATAGTGACCCTCACATAGTGCCACCCATGACAGTGCCTGTCACAGTGTCTATAGAATAGCGCCAGTACGGTGTCAGAGTGCACCAGCCATAGGGACCCTCACATAGTGCCACCCATGACAGTGCCTGACACAGTGTCTATAGAATAGCGCCAGTACGGTGCCAGAGTGCACCAGCCGTAGGGACCCTCACATAGTGCCACCCATGACAGTGCCTGTCACAGTGTCCATAGAATAGCGCCAGTATGGTGTCAGAGTGCACCAGCCATAGGGACCCTCACATAGTGCCACGCATGACAGTGCCTGTCACAGTGTCCATAGAATAGCGCCAGTACAGTGCCAGAGTGCACCAGCCACAGGGACCCTCATATAGTGCCACCCATGACAGTGCCTGACACAGTGTCCATAGAATAGCGCCAGTATGGTGCCAGAGTGCACCAGCCATAGTGACCCTCACATAGTGCCACCCATGACAGTGCCTGACACAGTGTCTATAGAATAGCGCCAGTATGGTGTCAGAGTGCACCAGCCATAGTGACCCTCACATAGTGCCACCCATGACAGTGCCTGTCACAGTGTCTATAGAATAGCGCCAGTACGGTGTCAGAGTGCACCAGCCATAGGGACCCTCACATAGTGCCACTCATGACAGTGCCTGACACAGTGTCTATAGAATAGCGCCAGTACGGTGCCAGAGTGCACCAGCCGTAGGGACCCTCACATAGTGCCACCCATGACAGTGCCTGTCACAGTGTCCATAGAATAGCGCCAGTATGGTGTCAGAGTGCACCAGCCATAGGGACCCTCACATAGTGCCACCCATGACAGTGCCTGTCACAGTGTCCATAGAATAGCGCCAGTACAGTGCCAGAGTGCACCAGCCACAGGGACCCTCATATAGTGCCACCCATGACAGTGCCTGACACAGTGTCCATAGAATAGCGCCAGTATGGTGTCAGAGTGCACCAGCCATAGGGTCCCTCACATAGTGCCACCCATGACAGTGCCTGACACAGTGTCTATAGAATAGCGCCAGTACGGTGCCAGAGTGCACCAGCCGTAGGGACCCTCACATAGTGCCACCCATGACAGTGCCTGTCACAGTGTCTATAGAATAGCGCCAGTACGGTGTCAGAGTGCACCAGCCATAGGGTCCCTCACATAGTGCCACCCATGACAGTGCCTGACACAGTGTCTATAGAATAGCGCCAGTACGGTGCCAGAGTGCACCAGCCGTAGGGACCCTCACATAGTGCCACCCATGACAGTGCCTGACACAGTGTCCATAGAATAGCGCCAGTATGGTGTCAGAGTGCACCAGCCATAGGGTCCCTCACATAGTGCCACCCATGACAGTGCCTGACACAGTGTCTATAGAATAGCTCCAGTATGGTGTCAGAGTGCACCAGCCATAGGGACCCTCACATAGTGCCACCCATGACAGTGCCTGACACAGTGTCTATAGAATAGCGCCAGTACGGTGCCAGAGTGCACCAGCCATAGGGACCCTCACATAGTGCCACCCATGACAGTGCCTGACACAGTGTCCATAGAATAGCGCCAGTATGGTGTCAGAGTGCACCAGCCGTAGGGACCCTCACATAGTGCCACCCATGACAGTGCCTGTCACAGTGTCTATAGAATAGCGCCAGTACGGTGTCAGAGTGCACCAGCCATAGGGTCCCTCACATAGTGCCACCCATGACAGTGCCTGACACAGTGTCTATAGAATAGCGCCAGTACGGTGCCAGAGTGCACCAGCCGTAGCGACCCTCACATAGTGCCACCCATGACAGTGCCTGACACAGTGTCTATAGAATAGCGCCAGTACGGTGCCAGAGTGCACCAGCCGTAGGGACCCTCACATAGTGCCACCCATGACAGTGCCTGACACAGTGTCCATAGAATAGCGCCAGTACGGTGTCAGAGTGCACCAGCCATAGGGTCCCTCACATAGTGCCACCCATGACAGTGCCTGACACAGTGTCCATAGAATAGCGCCAGTATGGTGTCAGAGTGCACCAGCCATAGGGTCCCTCACATAGTGCCACCCATGACAGTGCCTGACACAGTGTCTATAGAATAGCGCCAGTATGGTGTCAGAGTGCACCAGCCATAGGGTCCCTCACATAGTGCCACCCATGACAGTGCCTGACACAGTGTCTATAGAATAGCGCCAGTATGGTGTCAGAGTGCACCAGCCGTAGGGACCCTCACATAGTGCCACCCATGACAGTGCCTGACACAGTGTCCATAGAATAGCGCCAGTATGGTGTCAGAGTGCACCAGCCATAGGGTCCCTCACATAGTGCCACCCATGACAGTGCCTGACACAGTGTCTATAGAATAGCGCCAGTATGGTGTGAGAGTGCACCAGCCATAGGGACCCTCACATAGTGCCACCCATGACAGTGCCTGACACAGTGTCTATAGAATAGCGCCAGTACGGTGCCAGAGTGCACCAGCCATAGGGACCCTCACATAGTGCCACCCATGACAGTGCCTGTCACAGTGTCTATAGAATAGCGCCAGTACGGTGCCAGAGTGCACCAGCGGTAGGGACCCTCACATAGTGCCACCCATGACAGTGCCTGACACAGTGTCCATAGAATAGCGCCAGTACGGTGCCAGAGTGCACCAGCGGTAGGGACCCTCACATAGTGCCACCCATGACAGTGCCTGACACAGTGTCCATAGAATAGCGCCAGTACGGTGCCAGAGTGCACCAGCCGTAGGGACCCTCACATAGTGCCACCCATGACAGTGCCTGACACAGTGTCCATAGAATAGCGCCAGTATGGTGTCAGAGTGCACCAGCCATAGGGTCCCTCACATAGTGCCACCCATGACAGTGCCTGTCACAGTGTCTATAGAATAGCGCCAGTATGGTGTCAGAGTGCACCAGCCATAGGGACCCTCACATAGTGCCACCCATGACAGTGCCTGACACAGTGTCTATAGAATAGCGCCAGTATGGTGTCAGAGTGCACCAGCCATAGGGTCCCTCACATAGTGCCACCCATGACAGTGCCTGACACAGTGTCTATAGAATAGCGCCAGTACGGTGCCAGAGTGCACCAGCCGTAGGCACCCTCACATAGTGCCACCCATGACAGTGCCTGTCACAGTGTCTATAGAATAGCGCCAGTACGGTGTCAGAGTGCACCAGCCATAGGGTCCCTCACATAGTGCCACCCATGACAGTGCCTGTCACAGTGTCTATAGAATAGCGCCAGTATGGTGTCAGAGTGCACCAGCCATAGGGACCCTCACATAGTGCCACCCATGACAGAGCCTGACACAGTGTCCATAGAATAGCGCCAGTACGGTGCCAGAGTGCACCAGCCGTAGGGACCCTCACATAGTGCCACCCATGACAGTGCCTGATACAGTGTCCATAGAATAGCGCCAGTATGGTGTCAGAGTGCACCAGCCATAGGGTCCCTCACATAGTGCCACCCATGACAGTGCCTGTCACAGTGTCTATAGAATAGCGCCAGTATGGTGTCAGAGTGCACCAGCCATAGGGACCCTCACATAGTGCCACCCATGACAGTGCCTGACACAGTGTCTATAGAATAGCGCCAGTATGGTGTCAGAGTGCACCAGCCATAGGGTCCCTCACATAGTGCCACCCATGACAGTGCCTGACACAGTGTCTATAGAATAGCGCCAGTACGGTGCCAGAGTGCACCAGCCGTAGGGACCCTCACATAGTGCCACCCATGACAGTGCCTGTCACAGTGTCTATAGAATAGCGCCAGTACGGTGTCAGAGTGCACCAGCCATAGGGTCCCTCACATAGTGCCACCCATGACAGTGCCTGACACAGTGTCTATAGAATAGCGCCAGTACGGTGCCAGAGTGCACCAGCCGTAGCGACCCTCACATAGTGCCACCCATGACAGTGCCTGACACAGTGTCTATAGAATAGCGCCAGTACGGTGTCAGAGTGCGCCAGCCATAGGGTCCCTCACATAGTGCCACCCATGACAGTGCCTGACACAGTGTCTATAGAATAGCGCCAGTACGGTGCCAGAGTGCACCAGCCGTAGGGACCCTCACATAGTGCCACCCATGACAGTGCCTGACACAGTGTCCATAGAATAGCGCCAGTATGGTGTCAGAGTGCACCAGCCATAGGGTCCCTCACATAGTGCCACCCATGAGAGTGCCTGACACAGTGTCTATAGAATAGCGCCAGTATGGTGTCAGAGTGCACCAGCCATAGGGACCCTCACATAGTGCCACCCATGACAGTGCCTGACACAGTGTCTATAGAATAGCGCCAGTACGGTGCCAGAGTGCACCAGCCATAGGGACCCTCACATAGTGCCACCCATGACAGTGCCTGTCACAGTGTCCATAGAATAGCGCCAGTACGTTGCCAGAGTGCACCAGCCATAGGGTCCCTCACATAGTGCCACCCATGACAGTGCCTGTCACAGTGTCTATAGAATAGCGCCAGTACGGTGCCAGAGTGCACCAGCCATAGGGTCCCTCACATAGTGCCACCCATG
Organism: Dendrobates tinctorius; assembly: GCF_039654945.1. Lineage (NCBI taxonomy): Eukaryota > Metazoa > Chordata > Amphibia > Anura > Dendrobatidae > Dendrobates > Dendrobates tinctorius. The sequence continues at coordinate 9,662,123 of NW_027361868.1, forward strand.
ACAGTGCCTGTCACAGTGTCTATAGAATAGGGCCAGTACGGTGCCAGAGTGCACCAGCGGTAGGGACCCTCACATAGTGCCACCCATGACAGTGCCTGACACAGTGTCCATAGAATAGCGCCAGTACGGTGCCAGAGTGCACCAGCGGTAGGGACCCTCACATAGTGCCACCCATGACAGTGCCTGACACAGTGTCCATAGAATAGCGCCAGTACGGTGCCAGAGTGCACCAGCCGTAGGGACCCTCACATAGTGCCACCCATGACAGTGCCTGACACAGTGTCCATAGAATAGCGCCAGTATGGTGTCAGAGTTCACCAGCCATAGGGTCCCTCACATAGTGCCACCCATGACAGTGCCTGTCACAGTGTCTATAGAATAGCGCCAGTATGGTGTCAGAGTGCACCAGCCATAGGGACCCTCACATAGTGCCACCCATGACAGTGCCTGACACAGTGTCTATAGAATAGCGCCAGTATGGTGTCAGAGTGCACCAGCCATAGGGACCCTCACATAGTGCCACCCATGACAGTGCCTGACACAGTGTCTATAGAATAGCGCCAGTATGGTGTCAGAGTGCACCAGCCATAGGGACCCTCACATAGTGCCACCCATGACAGTGCCTGACACAGTGTCTATAGAATAGCGCCAGTACGGTGCCAGAGTGCACCAGCCGTAGGGACCCTCACATAGTGCCACCCATGACAGTACCTGACACAGTGTCCATAGAATAGCGCCAGTATGGTGTCAGAGTGCACCAGCCATAGGGTCCCTCACATAGTGCCACCCATGACAGTGCCTGACACAGTGTCTATAGAATAGCGCCAGTACGGTGCCAGAGTGCACCAGCCATAGGGACCCTCACATAGTGCCACCCATGACAGTGCCTGACACAGTGTCCATAGAATAGCGCCAGTATGGTGTCAGAGTGCACCAGCCATAGTGACCCTCACATAGTGCCACCCATGACAGTGCCTGTCACAGTGTCTATAGAATAGCGCCAGTATGGTGTCAGAGTGCACCAGCCATAGTGACCCTCACATAGTGCCACCCATGACAGTGCCTGTCACAGTGTCTATAGAATAGCGCCAGTATGGTGTCAGAGTGCACCAGCCATAGTGACCCTCACATAGTGCCACCCATAACAGTGCCTGACACAGTGTCTATAGAATAGCGCCAGTACGGTGCCAGAGTGCACCAGCCATAGGGTCCCTCACATAGTGCCACCCATGACAGTGCCTGTCACAGTGTCTATAGAATAGCGCCAGTACGGTGCCAGAGTGCACCAGCCATAGGGTCCCTCACATAGTGCCACCCATGACAGTGCCTGACACAGTGTCTATAGAATAGCGCCAGTACGGTGCCAGAGTGCACCAGCCGTAGGGACCCTCACATAGTGCCACCCATGACAGTGCCTGTCACAGTGTCTATAGAATAGCGCCAGTACGATGTCAGAGTGCACCAGCCATAGGGTCCCTCACGTAGTGCCACCCATGACAGTGCCTGACACAGTGTCTATAGAATGGCGCCAGTACGGTGCCAGAGTGCACCAGCCGTAGGGACCCTCACATAGTGCCACCCATGACAGTGCCTGACACAGTGTCTATAGAATAGCGCCAGTACGGTGTCAGAGTGCACCAGCCATAGGGTCCCTCACATAGTGCCACCCATGACAGTGCCTGACACAGTGTCTATAGAATAGCGCCAGTACGGTGCCAGAGTGCACCAGCCGTAGGGACCCTCACATAGTGCCACCCATGACAGTGCCTGTCACAGTGTCCATAGAATAGTGCTAGTACGGTGCCAGAGTGCACCAGCCATAGGGACCCTCACATAGTGCCACCCATAACAGTGCCTGTCACAGTGTCCATAGAATAGTGCTAGTACGGTGCCAGAGTGCACCAGCCATAGGGACCCTCACATAGTGCCACCCATAACAGTGCCTGACACAGTGTCCATAGAATAGTGCTAGTACGGTGCCAGAGTGCACCAGCCATAGGGACCCTGACATAGTGCCACCCATAACAGTGCCTGTCACAGTGTCCATAGAATAGTGCTAGTACGGTGCCAGAGTGCACCAGCCGTAGGGACCCTCACATAGTGCCACCCATGACAGTGCCTGACACAGTGTCCATAGAATAGTGCTAGTACGGTGCCAGAGTGCACCAGCCATAGGGACCCTCACATAGTGCCACCCATGAAAGTGCCTGACACAGTGTCCATAGAATAGCGCCAGTATGGTGTCAGAGTGCACCAGTCATAGGGACACTCACATAGTGCCACCCATGACAGTGCCTGACACAGTGTCCATAGAATAGTGCTAGTACGGTGCCAGAGTGCACCAGCCATAGGGACCCTCACATAGTGCCACCCATGACAGTGCCTGACACAGTGTCCATAGAATAGCGCCAGTATGGTGTCAGAGTGCACCAGCCATAGGGACCCTCACATAGTGCCACCCATAACAGTGCCTGTCACAGTGTCCATAGAATAGTGCTAGTACGGTGCCAGAGTGCACCAGCCATAGGGACCCTCACATAGTGCCACCCATAACAGTGCCTGACACAGTGTCCATAGAATAGTGCTAGTACGGTGCCAGAGTGCACCAGCCATAGGGACCCTCACATAGTGCCACCCATAACAGTGCCTGTCACAGTGTCCATAGAATAGTGCTAGTACGGTGCCAGAGTGCACCAGCCGTAGGGACCCTCACATAGTGCCACCCATGACAGTGCCTGACACAGTGTCCATAGAATAGTGCTAGTACGGTGCCAGAGTGCACCAGCCATAGGGACCCTCACATAGTGCCACCCATGACAGTGCCTGACACAGTGTCCATAGAATAGCGCCAGTATGGTGTCAGAGTGCACCAGCCATAGTGACCCTCACATAGTGCCACCCATGACAGTGCCTGACACAGTGTCTATAGAATAGCGCCAGTATGGTGTCAGAGTGCACCAGCCATAGTGACCCTCACATAGTGCCACCCATGACAGTGCCTGTCACAGTGTCTATAGAATAGCGCCAGTATGGTGTCAGAGTGCACCAGCCATAGTGACCCTCACATAGTGCCACCCATGACAGTGCCTGACACAGTGTCTATAGAATAGCGCCAGTACGGTGCCAGAGTGCACCAGCCATAGGGTCCCTCACATGGTGCCACCCATGACAGTGCCTGTCACAGTGTCTATAGAATAGCGCCAGTACGGTGCCAGAGTGCACCAGCCATAGAGTCCCTCACATAGTGCCACCCATGACAGTGCCTGACACAGTGTCTATAGAATAGCGCCAGTACGGTGCCAGAGTGCACCAGCCGTAGGGACCCTCACATAGTGCCACCCATGACAGTGCCTGTCACAGTGTCTATAGAATAGCGCCAGTACGGTGTCAGAGTGCACCAGCCATAGGGTTCCTCACATAGTGCCACCCATGACAGTGCCTGACACAGTGTCTATAGAATAGCGCCAGTACGGTTCCAGAGTGCACCAGCCGTAGGGACCCTCACATAGTGCCACCCATGACAGTGCCTGACACAGTGTCTATATAATAGCGCCAGTACGGTGTCAGAGTGCACCAGCCATAGGGTCCCTCACATAGTGCCACCCATGACAGTGCGTGACACAGTGTCTATAGAATAGCGCCAGTACGGTGCCAGAGTGCACCAGCCGTAGGGACCCTCACATAGTGCCACCCATGACAGTGCCTGTCACAGTGTCCATAGAATAGTGCTAGTACGGTGCCAGAGTGCACCAGCCATAGGGACCCTCACATAGTGCCACCCATAACAGTGCCTGTCACAGTGTCCATAGAATAGTGCTAGTACGGTGCCAGAGTGCACCAGCCATAGGGACCCTCACATAGTGCCACCCATAACAGTGCCTGACACAGTGTCCATAGAATAGTGCTAGTACGGTGCCAGAGTGCACCAGCCATAGGGACCCTCACATAGTGCCACCCATAACAGTGCCTGTCACAGTGTCCATAGAATAGTGCTAGTACGGTGCCAGAGTGCACCAGCCGTAGGGACCCTCACATAGTGCCACCCATGACAGTGCCTGACACAGTGTCCATAGAATAGTGCTAGTACGGTGCCAGAGTGCACCAGCCGTAGGGACCCTCACATAGTGCCACCCATAACAGTGCCTGTCACAGTGTCCATAGAATAGTGCTAGTACGGTGCCAGAGTGCACCAGCCGTAGGGACCCTCACATAGTGCCACCCATGACAGTGCCTATCACAGTGTCCATAGAATAGTGCTAGTACGGTGCCAGAGTGCACCAGCCGTAGGGACCCTCACATAGTGCCACCCATGACAGTGCCTGACACAGTGTCTATAGAATAGCGCCAGTACGGTGCCAGAGTGCACCAGCCGTAGGGACCCTCACATAGTGCCACCCATGACAGTGCCTGTCACAGTGTCTATAGAATAGCGCCAGTACGGTGTCAGAGTGCACCAGCCATAGGGACCCTCACATAGTGCCACCCATGACAGTGCCTGTCACAGTGTCTATAGAATAGCACCAGTACGGTGTCAGAGTGCACCAGCCATAGGGACCCTCACATAGTGCCACCCATGACAGTACCTGACACAGTGTCTCTAGAATAGCGCCAGTACGGTGTCAGAGTGCACCAGCCGTAGGGACCCTCACATAGTGCCACCCATAACAGTACCTGTCACAGTGTCCATAGAATAGCGCCAGTACGGTGTCAGAGTGCACCAGCCATAGGGACCCTCACATAGTGCCACCCATGACAGTACCTGACACAGTGTCTCTAGAATAGCGCCAGTACGGTGTCAGAGTGCACCAGCCGTAGGGACCCTCACATAGTGCCACCCATAACAGTGCCTGTCACAGTGTCCATAGAATAGCGCCAGTACGGTGTCAGAGTGCACCAGCCGTAGGGACCCTCACATAGTGCCACCCATGACAGTACCTGACACAGTGTCTCTAGAATAGCGCCAGTACGGTGTCAGAGTGCACCAGCCGTAGGGACCCTCACATAGTGCCACCCATGACAGTGCCTGACACAGTGTCTATAGAATAGCGCCAGTACGGTGCCAGAGTGCACCAGCCGTAGGGACCCTCACATAGTGCCACCCATGACAGTGCCTGACACAGTGTCTATAGAATAGCGCCAGTACGGTGACAGAGTGCACCAGCCATAGGGACCCTCACATAGTGCCACCCATGACAGTGCCTGACACAGTGTCCATAGAATAGCGCCAGTATGGTGTCAGAGTGCACCAGCCATAGGGACCCTCACATAGTGCCACCCATGACACTGCCTGTCACAGTGTCCATAGAATAGCGCCAGTACGGTGCCAGAGTGCACCAGCCATAGGGACCCTCACATAGTGCCACCCATGACAGTGCCTGTCACAGTGTCTATAGAATAGCGCCAGTACGGTGCCAGAGTGCACCAGCCATAGGGACCCTCACATAGTGCCACCCATGACAGTGCCTGACACAGTGTCTATAGAATAGCGCCAGTACGGTGTCAAAGTGCACCAGCCATAGGGACCCTCACATAGTGCCACCCATGACAGTGCCTGTCACAGTGTCTATAGAATAGCGCCAGTACGGTGTCAGAGTGCACCAGCCGTAGGGACCCTCACATAGTGCCACCCATGACAGTGCCTGTCACAGTGTCCATAGAATAGCGCCAGTATGTTGTCAGAGTGCACCAGCCGTAGGGACCCTCACATAGTGCCACCCATGACAGTGCCTGTCACAGTGTCCATAGAATAGCGCCAGTACGGTGCCAGAGTGCACCAGCCATAGGGACCCTCACATAGTGCCACCCATGACAGTGCCTGTCACAGTGTCCATAGAATAGCGCCAGTACGGTGCCAGAGTGCACCAGCCATAGGGACCCTCACATAGTGCCACCCATGACAGTGCCTGTCACAGTGTCTATAGAATAGCGCCAGTACGGTGCCAGAGTGCACCAGCCATAGGGACCCTCACATAGTGCCACCCATGACAGTGCCTGTCACAGTGTCTATAGAATAGCGCCAATACGGTGTCAGAGTGCACCAGCCATAGGGTCCCTCACATAGTGCCACCCATGACAGTGCCTGACACAGTGTCCATAGAATAGCGCCAGTATGGTGTCAGAGTGCACCAGCCGTAGGGACCCTCACATAGTGCCACCCATGACAGTGCCTGACACAGTGTCTATAGAATAGCGCCAGTACGGTGCCAGAGTGCACCAGCCGTAGGGACCCTCACATAGTGCCACCCATGACAGTGCCTGACACAGTGTCTATAGAATAGCGCCAGTACGGTGTCAGAGTGCACCAGCCGTAGGGACCCTCACATAGTGCCACCCATGACAGTGCCTGTCACAGTGTCCATAGAATAGCGCCAGTATGGTGTCAGAGTGCACCAGCCGTAGGGACCCTCACATAGTGCCACCCATGACAGTGCCTGTCACAGTGTCCATAGAATAGCGCCAGTACGTTGTCAGAGTGCACCAGCCATAGGGACCCTCACATAGTGCCACCCATGACAGTGCCTGTCACAGTGTCCATAGAATAGCGCCAGTATGGTGTCAGAGTGCACCAGCCGTAGGGACTCTCACATAGTGCCACCCATGACAGTGCCTGTCACAGTGTCCATAGAATAGCGCCAGTACGGTGCCAGAGTGCACCAGCCATAGTGACCCTCACATAGTGCCACCCATGACAGTGCCTGTCACAGTGTCCATAGAATAGCGCCAGTACGGTGCCAGAGCGCACCAGCTATAGGGACCCTCACATAGTGCCACCCATGACAGTGCCTGTCACAGTGTCTATAGAATAGCGCCAGTACGGTGCCAGAGTGCACCAGTCATAGGGACCCTCACATAGTGCCACCCATGACAGTGCCTGTTACAGTGTCTATAGAATAGCGCCAGTACGGTGCCAGAGTGCACCAGCCATATGGACCCTCACATAGTGCCACCCATGACAGTGCCTGTCACAGTGTCTATAGAAAAGCGCCAGTACAGTGCCAGAGTGCACCAGCCATAGGGACCCTCACATAGTGCCACCCATGACAGTGCCTGACACAGTGTCTATAGAATAGCGCCAGTACGGTGTCAGAGTACACCAGCCATAGGGACCCTCACATAGTGCCACCCATAACAGTACCTGTCATAGTGTCTATAGAATAGCGCCAGTACGGTGCCAGAGTGCACCAGCCATAGGGACCCTCACATAGTGCCACCCATAACAGTACCTGTCAAAGTGTCTATAGAATAGCGCCAGTACGGTGCCAGAGTGCACCAGCCATAGGGACCCTCACATAGTGCCACCCATGACAGTGCCTGACACAGTGTCTATAGAATAGCGCCAGTACGGTGTCAGAGTGCACCAGCCATAGGGACCCTCACATAGTGCCACCCATAACAGTGCCTGTCACAGTGTCCATAGAATAGCGCCAGTACGGTGTCAGAGTGCACCAGCCATAGGGACCCTCACATAGTGCCACCCATGACAGTGCCTGTCACAGTGTCTATAGAATAGCGCCAGTACGGTGCCAGAGTGCACCAGCCGTAGGGACCCTCACATAGTGCCACCCATGACAGTGCCTGTCACAGTGTCCATAGAATAGCGCCAGTATGGTGTCAGAGTGCACCAGCCATAGGGACCCTCACATAGTGCCACCCATGACAGTGCCTGTCACATTGTCCATAGAATAGCGCCAGTACGGTGCCAGAGTGCACCAGCCACAGGGACCCTCACATAGTGCCACCCATGACAGTGCCTGACACAGTGTCCATAGAATAGCGCCAGTATGGTGTCAGAGTGCACCAGCCATAGGGACCCTCACATAGTGCCACCCATAACAGTGCCTGTCACAGTGTCCATAGAATAGTGCTAGTACGGTGCCAGAGTGCACCAGCCATAGGGACCCTCACATAGTGCCACCCATAACAGTGCGTGACACAGTGTCCATAGAATAGTGCTAGTACGGTGCCAGAGTGCACCAGCCATAGGGACCCTCACATAGTGCCACCCATAACAGTGCCTGTCACAGTGTCCATAGAATAGTGCTAGTACGGTGCCAGAGTGCACCAGCCGTAGGGACCCTCACATAGTGCCACCCATGACAGTGCCTGACACAGTGTCCATAGAATAGTGCAAGTACGGTGCCAGAGTGCACCAGCCATAGGGACCCTCACATAGTGCCACCCATGACAGTGCCTGACACAGTGTCCATAGAATAGCGCCAGTATGGTGTCAGAGTGCACCAGCCATAGTGACCCTCACATAGTGCCACCCATGACAGTGCCTGACACAGTGTCTATAGAATAGCGCCAGTATGGTGTCAGAGTGCACCAGCCATAGTGACCCTCACATAGTGCCACCCATGACAGTGCCTGTCACAGTGTCTATAGAATAGCGCCAGTACGGTGTCAGAGTGCACCAGCCATAGTGACCCTCACATAGTGCCACCCATGACAGTGCCTGACACAGTGTCTATAGAATAGCGCCAGTACGGTGCCAGAGTGCACCAGCCATAGGGTCCCTCACATGGTGCCACCCATGACAGTGCCTGTCACAGTGTCTATAGAATAGCGCCAGTACGGTGCCAGAGTGCACCAGCCATAGAGTCCCTCACATAGTGCCACCCATGACAGTGCCTGACACAGTGTCTATAGAATAGCGCCAGTACGGTGCCAGAGTGCACCAGCCGTAGGGACCCTCACATAGTGCCACCCATGACAGTGCCTGTCACAGTGTCTATAGAATAGCGCCAGTACGGTGTCAGAGTGCACCAGCCATAGGGTCCCTCACATAGTGCCACCCATGACAGTGCCTGACACAGTGTCTATAGAATAGCGCCAGTACGGTTCCAGAGTGCACCAGCCGTAGGGACCCTCACATAGTGCCACCCATGACAGTGCCTGACACAGTGTCTATATAATAGCGCCAGTACGGTGTCAGAGTGCACCAGCCATAGGGTCCCTCACATAGTGCCACCCATGACAGTGCGTGACACAGTGTCTATAGAATAGCGCCAGTACGGTGCCAGAGTGCACCAGCCGTAGGGACCCTCACATAGTGCCACCCATGACAGTGCCTGTCACAGTGTCCATAGAATAGTGCTAGTACGGTGCCAGAGTGCACCAGCCATAGGGACCCTCACATAGTGCCACCCATAACAGTGCCTGTCACAGTGTCCATAGAATAGTGCTAGTACGGTGCCAGAGTGCACCAGCCATAGGGACCCTCACATAGTGCCACCCATAACAGTGCCTGACACAGTGTCCATAGAATAGTGCTAGTACGGTGCCAGAGTGCACCAGCCATAGGGACCCTCACATAGTGCCACCCATAACAGTGCCTGTCACAGTGTCCATAGAATAGTGCTAGTACGGTGCCAGAGTGCACCAGCCGTAGGGACCCTCACATAGTGCCACCCATGACAGTGCCTGACACAGTGTCCATAGAATAGTGCTAGTACGGTGCCAGAGTGCACCAGCCGTAGGGACCCTCACATAGTGCCACCCATAACAGTGCCTGTCACAGTGTCCATAGAATAGTGCTAGTACGGTGCCAGAGTGCACCAGCCGTAGGGACCCTCACATAGTGCCACCCATGACAGTGCCTGTCACAGTGTCCATAGAATAGTGCTAGTACGGTGCCAGAGTGCACCAGCCGTAGGGACCCTCACATAGTGCCACCCATGACAGTGCCTGACACAGTGTCTATAGAATAGCGCCAGTACGGTGCCAGAGTGCACCAGCCGTAGGGACCCTCACATAGTGCCACCCATGACAGTGCCTGTCACAGTGTCTATAGAATAGCGCCAGTACGGTGTCAGAGTGCACCAGCCATAGGGACCCTCACATAGTGCCACCCATGACAGTGCCTGTCACAGTGTCTATAGAATAGCACCAGTACGGTGTCAGAGTGCACCAGCCATAGGGACCCTCACATAGTGCCACCCATGACAGTACCTGACACAGTGTCTCTAGAATAGCGCCAGTACGGTGTCAGAGTGCACCAGCCGTAGGGACCCTCACATAGTGCCACCCATAACAGTACCTGTCACAGTGTCCATAGAATAGCGCCAGTACGGTGTCAGAGTGCACCAGCCATAGGGACCCTCACATAGTGCCACCCATGACAGTACCTGACACAGTGTCTCTAGAATAGCGCCAGTACGGTGTCAGAGTGCACCAGCCGTAGGGACCCTCACATAGTGCCACCCATAACAGTGCCTGTCACAGTGTCCATAGAATAGCGCCAGTACGGTGTCAGAGTGCACCAGCCGTAGGGACCCTCACATAGTGCCACCCATGACAGTACCTGACACAGTGTCTCTAGAATAGCGCCAGTACGGTGTCAGAGTGCACCAGCCGTAGGGACCCTCACATAGTGCCACCCATGACAGTGCCTGACACAGTGTCTATAGAATAGCGCCAGTACGGTGCCAGAGTGCACCAGCCGTAGGGACCCTCACATAGTGCCACCCATGACAGTGCCTGACACAGTGTCTATAGAATAGCGCCAGTACGGTGACAGAGTGCACCAGCCATAGGGACCCTCACATAGTGCCACCCATGACAGTGCCTGACACAGTGTCCATAGAATAGCGCCAGTATGGTGTCAGAGTGCACCAGCCATAGGGACCCTCACATAGTGCCACCCATGACAGTGCCTGTCACAGTGTCCATAGAATAGCGCCAGTACGGTGCCAGAGTGCACCAGCCATAGGGACCCTCACATAGTGCCACCCATGACAGTGCCTGTCACAGTGTCTATAGAATAGCGCCAGTACGGTGCCAGAGTGCACCAGCCATAGGGACCCTCACATAGTGCCACCCATGACAGTGCCTGACACAGTGTCTATAGAATAGCGCCAGTACGGTGTCAGAGTGCACCAGCCATAGGGACCCTCACATAGTGCCACCCATGACAGTGCCTGTCACAGTGTCTATAGAATAGCGCCAGTACGGTGTCAGAGTGCACCAGCCGTAGGGACCCTCACATAGTGCCACCCATGACAGTGCCTGTCACAGTGTCCATAGAATAGCGCCAGTATGTTGTCAGAGTGCACCAGCCGTAGGGACCCTCACATAGTGCCACCCATGACAGTGCCTGTCACAGTGTCCATAGAATAGCGCCAGTACGGTGCCAGAGTGCACCAGCCATAGGGACCCTCACATAGTGCCACCCATGACAGTGCCTGTCACAGTGTCCATAGAATAGCGCCAGTACGGTGCCAGAGTGCACCAGCCATAGGGACCCTCACATAGTGCCACCCATGACAGTGCCTGTCACAGTGTCTATAGAATAGCGCCAGTACGGTGCCAGAGTGCACCAGCCATAGGGACCCTCACATAGTGCCACCCATGACAGTGCCTGTCACAGTGTCTATAGAATAGCGCCAATACGGTGTCAGAGTGCACCAGCCATAGGGTCCCTCACATAGTGCCACCCATGACAGTGCCTGACACAGTGTCCATAGAATAGCGCCAGTATGGTGTCAGAGTGCACCAGCCGTAGGGACCCTCACATAGTGCCACCCATGACAGTGCCTGACACAGTGTCTATAGAATAGCGCCAGTACGGTGCCAGAGTGCACCAGCCGTAGGGACCCTCACATAGTGCCACCCATGACAGTGCCTGACACAGTGTCTATAGAATAGCGCCAGTACGGTGTCAGAGTGCACCAGCCGTAGGGACCCTCACATAGTGCCACCCATGACAGTGCCTGTCACAGTGTCCATAGAATAGCGCCAGTATGGTGTCAGAGTGCACCAGCCGTAGGGACCCTCACATAGTGCCACCCATGACAGTGCCTGTCACAGTGTCCATAGAATAGCGCCAGTACGTTGTCAGAGTGCACCAGCCATAGGGACCCTCACATAGTGCCACCCATGACAGTGCCTGTCACAGTGTCCATAGAATAGCGCCAGTATGGTGTCAGAGTGCACCAGCCGTAGGGACTCTCACATAGTGCCACCCATGACAGTGCCTGTCACAGTGTCCATAGAATAGCGCCAGTACGGTGCCAGAGTGCACCAGCCATAGTGACCCTCACATAGTGCCACCCATGACAGTGCCTGACACAGTGTCTATAGAATAGCGCCAGTACGGTGCCAGAGTGCACCAGCCATAGGGTCCCTCACATGGTGCCACCCATGACAGTGCCTGTCACAGTGTCTATAGAATAGCGCCAGTACGGTGCCAGAGTGCACCAGCCATAGAGTCCCTCACATAGTGCCACCCATGACAGTGCCTGACACAGTGTCTATAGAATAGCGCCAGTACGGTGCCAGAGTGCACCAGCCGTAGGGACCCTCACATAGTGCCACCCATGACAGTGCCTGTCACAGTGTCTATAGAATAGCGCCAGTACGGTGTCAGAGTGCACCAGCCATAGGGTCCCTCACATAGTGCCACCCATGACAGTGCCTGACACAGTGTCTATAGAATAGCGCCAGTACGGTTCCAGAGTGCACCAGCCGTAGGGACCCTCACATAGTGCCACCCATGACAGTGCCTGACACAGTGTCTATATAATAGCGCCAGTACGGTGTCAGAGTGCACCAGCCATAGGGTCCCTCACATAGTGCCACCCATGACAGTGCGTGACACAGTGTCTATAGAATAGCGCCAGTACGGTGCCAGAGTGCACCAGCCGTAGGGACCCTCACATAGTGCCACCCATGACAGTGCCTGTCACAGTGTCCATAGAATAGTGCTAGTACGGTGCCAGAGTGCACCAGCCATAGGGACCCTCACATAGTGCCACCCATAACAGTGCCTGTCACAGTGTCCATAGAATAGTGCTAGTACGGTGCCAGAGTGCACCAGCCATAGGGACCCTCACATAGTGCCACCCATAACAGTGCCTGACACAGTGTCCATAGAATAGTGCTAGTACGGTGCCAGAGTGCACCAGCCATAGGGACCCTCACATAGTGCCACCCATAACAGTGCCTGTCACAGTGTCCATAGAATAGTGCTAGTACGGTGCCAGAGTGCACCAGCCGTAGGGACCCTCACATAGTGCCACCCATGACAGTGCCTGACACAGTGTCCATAGAATAGTGCTAGTACGGTGCCAGAGTGCACCAGCCGTAGGGACCCTCACATAGTGCCACCCATAACAGTGCCTGTCACAGTGTCCATAGAATAGTGCTAGTACGGTGCCAGAGTGCACCAGCCGTAGGGACCCTCACATAGTGCCACCCATGACAGTGCCTGTCACAGTGTCCATAGAATAGTGCTAGTACGGTGCCAGAGTGCACCAGCCGTAGGGACCCTCACATAGTGCCACCCATGACAGTGCCTGACACAGTGTCTATAGAATAGCGCCAGTACGGTGCCAGAGTGCACCAGCCGTAGGGACCCTCACATAGTGCCACCCATGACAGTGCCTGTCACAGTGTCTATAGAATAGCGCCAGTACGGTGTCAGAGTGCACCAGCCATAGGGACCCTCACATAGTGCCACCCATGACAGTGCCTGTCACAGTGTCTATAGAATAGCACCAGTACGGTGTCAGAGTGCACCAGCCATAGGGACCCTCACATAGTGCCACCCATGACAGTACCTGACACAGTGTCTCTAGAATAGCGCCAGTACGGTGTCAGAGTGCACCAGCCGTAGGGACCCTCACATAGTGCCACCCATAACAGTACCTGTCACAGTGTCCATAGAATAGCGCCAGTACGGTGTCAGAGTGCACCAGCCATAGGGACCCTCACATAGTGCCACCCATGACAGTACCTGACACAGTGTCTCTAGAATAGCGCCAGTACGGTGTCAGAGTGCACCAGCCGTAGGGACCCTCACATAGTGCCACCCATAACAGTGCCTGTCACAGTGTCCATAGAATAGCGCCAGTACGGTGTCAGAGTGCACCAGCCGTAGGGACCCTCACATAGTGCCACCCATGACAGTACCTGACACAGTGTCTCTAGAATAGCGCCAGTACGGTGTCAGAGTGCACCAGCCGTAGGGACCCTCACATAGTGCCACCCATGACAGTGCCTGACACAGTGTCTATAGAATAGCGCCAGTACGGTGCCAGAGTGCACCAGCCGTAGGGACCCTCACATAGTGCCACCCATGACAGTGCCTGACACAGTGTCTATAGAATAGCGCCAGTACGGTGACAGAGTGCACCAGCCATAGGGACCCTCACATAGTGCCACCCATGACAGTGCCTGACACAGTGTCCATAGAATAGCGCCAGTATGGTGTCAGAGTGCACCAGCCATAGGGACCCTCACATAGTGCCACCCATGACAGTGCCTGTCACAGTGTCCATAGAATAGCGCCAGTACGGTGCCAGAGTGCACCAGCCATAGGGACCCTCACATAGTGCCACCCATGACAGTGCCTGTCACAGTGTCTATAGAATAGCGCCAGTACGGTGCCAGAGTGCACCAGCCATAGGGACCCTCACATAGTGCCACCCATGACAGTGCCTGACACAGTGTCTATAGAATAGCGCCAGTACGGTGTCAGAGTGCACCAGCCATAGGGACCCTCACATAGTGCCACCCATGACAGTGCCTGTCACAGTGTCTATAGAATAGCGCCAGTACGGTGTCAGAGTGCACCAGCCGTAGGGACCCTCACATAGTGCCACCCATGACAGTGCCTGTCACAGTGTCCATAGAATAGCGCCAGTATGTTGTCAGAGTGCACCAGCCGTAGGGACCCTCACATAGTGCCACCCATGACAGTGCCTGTCACAGTGTCCATAGAATAGCGCCAGTACGGTGCCAGAGTGCACCAGCCATAGGGACCCTCACATAGTGCCACCCATGACAGTGCCTGTCACAGTGTCCATAGAATAGCGCCAGTACGGTGCCAGAGTGCACCAGCCATAGGGACCCTCACATAGTGCCACCCATGACAGTGCCTGTCACAGTGTCTATAGAATAGCGCCAGTACGGTGCCAGAGTGCACCAGCCATAGGGACCCTCACATAGTGCCACCCATGACAGTGCCTGTCACAGTGTCTATAGAATAGCGCCAATACGGTGTCAGAGTGCACCAGCCATAGGGTCCCTCACATAGTGCCACCCATGACAGTGCCTGACACAGTGTCCATAGAATAGCGCCAGTATGGTGTCAGAGTGCACCAGCCGTAGGGACCCTCACATAGTGCCACCCATGACAGTGCCTGACACAGTGTCTATAGAATAGCGCCAGTACGGTGCCAGAGTGCACCAGCCGTAGGGACCCTCACATAGTGCCACCCATGACAGTGCCTGACACAGTGTCTATAGAATAGCGCCAGTACGGTGTCAGAGTGCACCAGCCGTAGGGACCCTCACATAGTGCCACCCATGACAGTGCCTGTCACAGTGTCCATAGAATAGCGCCAGTATGGTGTCAGAGTGCACCAGCCGTAGGGACCCTCACATAGTGCCACCCATGACAGTGCCTGTCACAGTGTCCATAGAATAGCGCCAGTACGTTGTCAGAGTGCACCAGCCATAGGGACCCTCACATAGTGCCACCCATGACAGTGCCTGTCACAGTGTCCATAGAATAGCGCCAGTATGGTGTCAGAGTGCACCAGCCGTAGGGACTCTCACATAGTGCCACCCATGACAGTGCCTGTCACAGTGTCCATAGAATAGCGCCAGTACGGTGCCAGAGTGCACCAGCCATAGTGACCCTCACATAGTGCCACCCATGACAGTGCCTGTCACAGTGTCCATAGAATAGCGCCAGTACGGTGCCAGAGCGCACCAGCTATAGGGACCCTCACATAGTGCCACCCATGACAGTGCCTGTCACAGTGTCTATAGAATAGCGCCAGTACGGTGCCAGAGTGCACCAGTCATAGGGACCCTCACATAGTGCCACCCATGACAGTGCCTGTCACAGTGTCTATAGAATAGCGCCAGTACGGTGCCAGAGTGCACCAGCCATATGGACCCTCACATAGTGCCACCCATGACAGTGCCTGTCACAGTGTCTATAGAATAGCGCCAGTACAGTGCCAGAGTGCACCAGCCATAGGGACCCTCACATAGTGCCACCCATGACAGTGCCTGACACAGTGTCTATAGAATAGCGCCAGTACGGTGTCAGAGTACACCAGCCATAGGGACCCTCACATAGTGCCACCCATAACAGTACCTGTCATAGTGTCTATAGAATAGCGCCAGTACGGTGCCAGAGTGCACCAGCCATAGGGACCCTCACATAGTGCCACCCATAACAGTACCTGTCAAAGTGTTTATAGAATAGCGCCAGTACGGTGCCAGAGTGCACCAGCCATAGGGACCCTCACATAGTGCCACCCATGACAGTGCCTGACACAGTGTCTATAGAATAGCGCCAGTACGGTGTCAGAGTGCACCAGCCATAGGGACCCTCACATAGTGCCACCCATAACAGTGCCTGTCACAGTGTCCATAGAATAGCGCCAGTACGGTGTCAGAGTGCACCAGCCATAGGGACCCTCACATAGTGCCACCCATGACAGTGCCTGTCACAGTGTCTATAGAATAGCGCCAGTACGGTGCCAGAGTGCACCAGCCGTAGGGACCCTCACATAGTGCCACCCATGACAGTGCCTGTCACAGTGTCCATAGAATAGCGCCAGTATGGTGTCAGAGTGCACCAGCCATAGGGACCCTCACATAGTGCCACCCATGACAGTGCCTGTCACATTGTCCATAGAATAGCGCCAGTACGGTGCCAGAGTGCACCAGCCACAGGGACCCTCACATAGTGCCACCCATGACAGTGCCTGACACAGTGTCCATAGAATAGCGCCAGTATGGTGTCAGAGTGCACCAGCCATAGGGTCCCTCACATAGTGCCACCCATGACAGTGCCTGACACAGTGTCTATAGAATAGCGCCAGTACGGTGCCAGAGTGCACCAGCCGTAGGGACCCTCACATAGTGCCACCCATGACAGTGCCTGTCACAGTGTCTATAGAATAGCGCCAGTACGGTGTCAGAGTGCACCAGCCATAGGGTCCCTCACATAGTGCCACCCATGACAGTGCCTGACACAGTGTCTATAGAATAGCGCCAGTACGGTGCCAGAGTGCACCAGCCATAGGGACCCTCACATAGTGCCACCCATGACAGTGCCTGACACAGTGTCTATAGAATAGCGCCAGTACGGTGTCAGAGTGCACCAGCCATAGGGTCCCTCACATAGTGCCACCCATGACAGTGCCTGACACAGTGTCTATAGAATAGCGCCAGTACGGTGCCAGAGTGCACCAGCCGTAGGGACCCTCACATAGTGCCACCCATGACAGTGCCTGACACAGTGTCTATAGAATAGCGCCAGTACGGTGTCAGAGTGCATCAGCCATAGGGTCCCTCACATAGTGCCACCCATGACAGTGCCTGACACAGTGTCTATAGAATAGCGCCAGTATGGTGCCAGAGTGCACCAGCCGTAGGGACCCTCACATAGTGCCACCCATGACAGTGCCTGACACAGTGTCCATAGAATAGCGCCAGTATGGTGTCAGAGTGCACCAGCCATAGGGTCCCTCACATAGTGCCACCCATGACAGTGCCTGACACAGTGTCTATAGGATAGCGCCAGTATGGTGTCAGAGTGCACCAGCCATAGGGACCCTCACATAGTGCCACCCATGACAGTGCCTGACACAGTGTCTATAGAATAGCGCCAGTACGGTGCCAGAGTGCACCAGCCATAGGGACCCTCACATAGTGCCACCCATGACAGTGCCTGACACAGTGTCCATAGAATAGCGCCAGTATGGTGTCAGAGTGCACCAGCCATAGGGTCCCTCACATAGTGCCACCCATGACAGTGCCTGTCACAGTGTCCATAGAATAGCGCCAGTATGGTGTCAGAGTGCACCAGCCATATGGACCCTCACATAGTGCCACCCATGACAGTGCCTGACACAGTGTCTATAGAATAGCGCCAGTACGGTGCCAGAGTGCACCAGCCATAGGGACCCTCACATAGTGCCACCCATGACAGTGCCTGACACAGTGTCCATAGAATAGCGCCAGTATGGTGTCAGAGTGCACCAGCCATAGTGACCCTCACATAGTGCCACCCATGACAGTGCCTGACACAGTGTCTATAGAATAGCGCCAGTATGGTGTCAGAGTGCACCAGCCATAGTGACCCTCACATAGTGCCACCCATGACAGTGCCTGTCACAGTGTCTATAGAATAGCGCCAGTACGGTGTCAGAGTGCACCAGCCATAGGGACCCTCACATAGTGCCACCCATGACAGTGCCTGACACAGTGTCTATAGAATAGCGCCAGTACGGTGCCAGAGTGCACCAGCCGTAGGGACCCTCACATAGTGCCACCCATGACAGTGCCTGTCACAGTGTCCATAGAATAGCGCCAGTATGGTGTCAGAGTGCACCAGCCATAGGGACCCTCACATAGTGCCACCCATGACAGTGCCTGTCACAGTGTCCATAGAATAGCGCCAGTACGGTGCCAGAGTGCACCAGCCACAGGGACCCTCACATAGTGCCACCCATGACAGTGCCTGACACAGTGTCCATAGAATAGCGCCAGTATGGTGTCAGAGTGCACCAGCCATAGGGTCCCTCACATAGTGCCACCCATGACAGTGCCTGACACAGTGTCTATAGAATAGCGCCAGTACGGTGCCAGAGTGCACCAGCCGTAGGGACCCTCACATAGTGCCACCCATGACAGTGCCTGTCACAGTGTCTATAGAATAGCGCCAGTACGGTGTCAGAGTGCACCAGCCATAGGGTCCCTCACATAGTGCCACCCATGACAGTGCCTGACACAGTGTCTATAGAATAGCGCCAGTACGGTGCCAGAGTGCACCAGCCGTAGGGACCCTCACATAGTGCCACCCATGACAGTGCCTGACACAGTGTCCATAGAATAGCGCCAGTATGGTGTCAGAGTGCACCAGCCATAGGGTCCCTCACATAGTGCCACCCATGACAGTGCCTGACACAGTGTCTATAGAATAGCTCCAGTATGGTGTCAGAGTGCACCAGCCATAGGGACCCTCACATAGTGCCACCCATGACAGTGCCTGACACAGTGTCTATAGAATAGCGCCAGTACGGTGCCAGAGTGCACCAGCCATAGGGACCCTCACATAGTGCCACCCATGACAGTGCCTGACACAGTGTCCATAGAATAGTGCCAGTATGGTGTCAGAGTGCACCAGCCATAGGGTCCCTCACATAGTTCCACCCATGACAGTGCCTGACACAGTGTCTATAGAATAGCGCCAGTACGGTGCCAGAGTGCACCAGCCGTAGGGACCCTCACATAGTGCCACCCATGACAGTGCCTGTCACAGTGTCTATAGAATAGCGCCAGTACGGTGTCAGAGTGCACCAGCCATAGGGTCCCTCACATAGTGCCACCCATGACAGTGCCTGACACAGTGTCTATAGAATAGCGCCAGTACGGTGCCAGAGTGCACCAGCCGTAGGGACCCTCACATAGTGCCACCCATGACAGTGCCTGACACAGTGTCTATAGAATAGCGCCAGTACGGTGTCAGAGTGCACCAGCCACAGGGTCCCTCACATAGTGCCACCCATGACAGTGCCTGACACAGTGTCTATAGAATAGCGCCAGTACGGTGCCAGAGTGCACCAGCCGTAGGGACCCTCACATAGTGCCACCCATGACAGTGCCTGACACAGTGTCCATAGAATAGCGCCAGTATGGTGTCAGAGTGCACAAGCCATAGGGTCCCTCACATAGTGCCACCCATGACAGTGCCTGACACAGTGTCTATAGAATAGCGCCAGTATGGTGTCAGAGTGCACCAGCCATAGGGACCCTCACATAGTGCCACCCATGACAGTGCCTGACACAGTGTCTATAGAATAGCGCCAGTACGGTGCCAGAGTGCACCAGCCATAGGGACCCTCACATAGTGCCACCCATGACAGTGCCTGTCACAGTGTCCATAGAATAGCGCCAGTACGTTGCCAGAGTGCACCAGCCATAGGGTCCCTCACATAGTGCCACCCATGACAGTGCCTGTCACAGTGTCTATAGAATAGCGCCAGTACGGTGCCAGAGTGCACCAGCCATAGGGTCCCTCACATAGTGCCACCCATGACAGTGCCTGTCACAGTGTCTATAGAATAGCGCCAGTACGGTGCCAGAGTGCACCAGCGGTAGGGACCCTCACATAGTGCCACCCATGACAGTGCCTGACACAGTGTCCATAGAATAGCGCCAGTACGGTGTCAGAGTGCACCAGCCGTAGGGACCCTCACATAGTGCCACCCATGACAGTGCCTGTCACAGTGTCCATAGAATAGCGCCAGTACGGTGTCAGAGTGCACCAGCCGTAGGGTCCCTCACATAGTGCCACCCATGACAGTGCCTGTCACAGTGTCTATAGAATAGCGCCAGTACGGTGTCAGAGTGCACCAGCCGTAGGGACCCTCACATAGTGCCAGCCATGACAGTACCTGACACAGTGTCCATAGAATAGTGCTAGTACGGTGCCAGAGTGCACCAGCCATAGGGACCCTCACATAGTGCCACCCATGACAGTGCCTGACACAGTGTCTATAGAATAGCGCCAGTACAGTGCCAGAGTGCACCAGCCGTAGGGACCCTCACATAGTGCCACCCATAACAGTGCCTGTCACAGTGTCTCTAGAATAGCGCCAGTACGGTGCCAGAGTGCACCAGCCATAGGGACCCTCACATAGTGCCACCCATGACAGTGCCTGACAGTGTCTATAGAATAGCGCCAGTACAGTGCCAGAGTGCACCAGCCGTAGGGACCCTCACATAGTGCCACCCATGACAGTGCCTGACACAGTGTCAATAGAATAGCGCCAGTACGGTGCCAGAGTGCACCAGCCATAGGGACCCTCACATAGTGCCACCCATGACAGTGCCTGACACAGTGTCCATAGAATAGCGCCAGTATGGTGTCAGAGTGCACCAGCCATAGGGACCCTCACATAGTGCCACCCATAACAGTGCCTGTCACAGTGTCCATAGAATAGCGCCAGTACGGTGCCAGAGTGCACCAGCCATAGGGACCCTCACATAGTGCCAGCCATGACAGTGCCTGTCACAGTGTCCATAGAATAGCGCCAGTATGGTGTCAGAGTGCACCAGCCGTAGGGACCCTCACATAGTGCCACCCATGACAGTGCCTGTCACAGTGTCCATAGAATAGCGCCAGTACGGTGCCAGAGTGCACCAGCCACAGGGACCCTCACATAGTGCCACCCATGACAGTGCCTGACACAGTGTCCATAGAATAGCGCCAGTATGGTGTCAGAGTGCACCAGCCATAGGGTCCCTCACATAGTGCCACCCATGACAGTGCCTGACACAGTGTCTATAGAATAGCGCCAGTACGGTGCCAGAGTGCACCAGCCGTAGGGACCCTCACATAGTGCCACCCATGACAGTGCCTGTCACAGTGTCTATAGAATAGCGCCAGTACGGTGTCAGAGTGCACCAGCCATAGGGTCCCTCACATAGTGCCACCCATGACAGTGCCTGACACAGTGTCTATAGAATAGCGCCAGTACGGTGCCAGAGTGCACCAGCCGTAGGGACCCTCACATAGTGCCACCCATGACAGTGCCTGACACAGTGTCCATAGAATAGCGCCAGTATGGTGTCAGAGTGCACCAGCCATAGGGTCCCTCACATAGTGCCACCCATGACAGTGCCTGACACAGTGTCTATAGAATAGCTCCAGTATGGTGTCAGAGTGCACCAGCCATAGGGACCCTCACATAGTGCCACCCATGACAGTGCCTGACACAGTGTCTATAGAATAGCGCCAGTACGGTGCCAGAGTGCACCAGCCATAGGGACCCTCACATAGTGCCACCCATGACAGTGCCTGACACAGTGTCCATAGAATAGCGCCAGTATGGTGTCAGAGTGCACCAGCCATAGGGTCCCTCACATAGTGCCACCCATGACAGTGCCTGACACAGTGTCTATAGAATAGCGCCAGTACGGTGCCAGAGTGCACCAGCCGTAGGGACCCTCACATAGTGCCACCCATGACAGTGCCTGTCACAGTGTCTATAGAATAGCGCCAGTACGGTGTCAGAGTGCACCAGCCATAGGGTCCCTCACATAGTGCCACCCATGACAGTGCCTGACACAGTGTCTATAGAATAGCGCCAGTACGGTGCCAGAGTGCACCAGCCGTAGGGACCCTCACATAGTGCCACCCATGACAGTGCCTGTCACAGTGTCTATAGAATAGCGCCAGTACGGTGTCAGAGTGCACCAGCCGTAGGGACCCTCACATAGTGCCACCCATGACAGTGCCTGACACAGTGTCTATAGAATAGCGCCAGTACGGTGCCAGAGTGCACCAGCCGTAGGGACCCTCACATAGTGCCACCCATGACAGTGCCTGACACAGTGTCTATAGAATAGCGCCAGTACGGTGCCAGAGTGCACCAGCCGTAGGGACCCTCACATAGTGCCACCCATGACAGTGCCTGACACAGTGTCCATAGAATAGCGCCAGTATGGTGTCAGAGTGCACCAGCCATAGGGTCCCTCACATAGTGCCACCCATGACAGTGCCTGACACAGTGTCTATAGAATAGCGCCAGTATGGTGTCAGAGTGCACCAGCCATAGGGACCCTCACATAGTGCCACCCATGACAGTGCCTGACACAGTGTCTATAGAATAGCGCCAGTACGGTGCCAGAGTGCACCAGCCATAGGGACCCTCACATAGTGCCACCCATGACAGTGCCTGTCACAGTGTCCATAGAATAGCGCCAGTACGTTGCCAGAGTGCACCAGCCATAGGGTCCCTCACATAGTGCCACCCATGACAGTGCCTGTCACAGTGTCTATAGAATAGCGCCAGTACGGTGCCAGAGTGCACCAGCCATAGGGTCCCTCACATAGTGCCACCCATGACAGTGCCTGTCACAGTGTCTATAGAATAGCGCCAGTACGGTGCCAGAGTGCACCAGCGGTAGGGACCCTCACATAGTGCCACCCATGACAGTGCCTGACACAGTGTCCATAGAATAGCGCCAGTACGGTGCCAGAGTGCACCAGCGGTAGGGACCCTCACATAGTGCCACCCATGTCAGTGCCTGACACAGTGTCCATAGAATAGCGCCAGTACGGTGTCAGAGTGCACCAGCCGTAGGGACCCTCACATAGTGCCACCCATGACAGTGCCTGTCACAGTGTCCATAGAATAGCGCCAGTACGGTGTCAGAGTGCACCAGCCGTAGGGTCCCTCACATAGTGCCACCCATGACAGTGCCTGTCACAGTGTCTATAGAATAGCGCCAGTACGGTGTCAGAGTGCACCAGCCGTAGGGACCCTCACATAGTGCCAGCCATGACAGTACCTGACACAGTGTCCATAGAATAGTGCTAGTACGGTGCCAGAGTGCACCAGCCATAGGGACCCTCACATAGTGCCACCCATGACAGTGCCTGACACAGTGTCTATAGAATAGCGCCAGTACAGTGCCAGAGTGCACCAGCCGTAGGGACCCTCACATAGTGCCACCCATAACAGTGCCTGTCACAGTGTCTCTAGAATAGCGCCAGTACGGTGCCAGAGTGCACCAGCCATAGGGACCCTCACATAGTGCCACCCATGACAGTGCCTGTCACAGTGTCCATAGAATAGCGCCAGTACGGTGTCAGAGTGCACCAGCCGTAGGGTCCCTCACATAGTGCCACCCATGACAGTGCCTGTCACAGTGTCTATAGAATAGCGCCAGTACGGTGTCAGAGTGCACCAGCCGTAGGGACCCTCACATAGTGCCAGCCATGACAGTACCTGACACAGTGTCCATAGAATAGTGCTAGTACGGTGCCAGAGTGCACCAGCCATAGGGACCCTCACATAGTGCCACCCATGACAGTGCCTGACACAGTGTCTATAGAATAGCGCCAGTACAGTGCCAGAGTGCACCAGCCGTAGGGACCCTCACATAGTGCCACCCATAACAGTGCCTGTCACAGTGTCTCTAGAATAGCGCCAGTACGGTGCCAGAGTGCACCAGCCATAGGGACCCTCACATAGTGCCACCCATGACAGTGCCTGACACAGTGTCTATAGAATAGCGCCAGTACAGTGCCAGAGTGCACCAGCCGTAGGGACCCTCACATAGTGCCACCCATGACAGTGCCTGACACAGTGTCCATAGAATAGCGCCAGTACGGTGCCAGAGTGCACCAGCCATAGGGACCCTCACATAGTGCCACCCATGACAGTGCCTGACACAGTGTCCATAGAATAGCGCCAGTATGGTGTCAGAGTGCACCAGCCATAGGGACCCTCACATAGTGCCACCCATAACAGTGCCTGTCACAGTGTCCATAGAATAGCGCCAGTACGGTGCCAGAGTCCACCAGCCATAGGGACCCTCACATAGTGCCAGCCATGACAGTGCCTGTCACAGTGTCCATAGAATAGCGCCAGTATGGTGTCAGAGTGCACCAGCCGTAGGGACCCTCACATAGTGCCACCCATGACAGTGCCTGTCACAGTGTCCATAGAATAGCGCCAGTACGGTGCCAGAGTGCACCAGCCACAGGGACCCTCACATAGTGCCACCCATGACAGTGCCTGACACAGTGTCCATAGAATAGCGCCAGTATGGTGTCAGAGTGCACCAGCCATAGGGTCCCTCACATAGTGCCACCCATGACAGTGCCTGACACAGTGTCTATAGAATAGCGCCAGTACGGTGCCAGAGTGCACCAGCCGTAGGGACCCTCACATAGTGCCACCCATGACAGTGCCTGTCACAGTGTCTATAGAATAGCGCCAGTACGGTGTCAGAGTGCACCAGCCATAGGGTCCCTCACATAGTGCCACCCATGACAGTGCCTGACACAGTGTCTATAGAATAGCGCCAGTACGGTGCCAGAGTGCACCAGCCGTAGGGACCCTCACATAGTGCCACCCATGACAGTGCCTGACACAGTGTCCATAGAATAGCGCCAGTATGGTGTCAGAGTGCACCATCCATAGGGTCCCTCACATAGTGCCACCCATGACAGTGCCTGACACAGTGTCTATAGAATAGCTCCAGTATGGTGTCAGAGTGCACCAGCCATAGGGACCCTCACATAGTGCCACCCATGACAGTGCCTGACACAGTGTCTATAGAATAGCGCCAGTACGGTGCCAGAGTGCACCAGCCATAGGGACCCTCACATAGTGCCACCCATGACAGTGCCTGACACAGTGTCCATAGAATAGCGCCAGTATGGTGTCAGAGTGCACCAGCCATAGGGTCCCTCACATAGTGCCACCCATGACAGTGCCTGACACAGTGTCTATAGAATAGCGCCAGTACGGTGCCAGAGTGCACCAGCCGTAGGGACCCTCACATAGTGCCACCCATGACAGTGCCTGTCACAGTGTCTATAGAATAGCGCCAGTACGGTGTCAGAGTGCACCAGCCATAGGGTCCCTCACATAGTGCCACCCATGACAGTGCCTGACACAGTGTCTATAGAATAGCGCCAGTACGGTGCCAGAGTGCACCAGCCATAGGGTCCCTCACATAGTGCCACCCATGACAGTGCCTGTCACAGTGTCTATAGAATAGCGCCAGTACGGTGTCAGAGTGCACCAGCCATAGGGTCCCTCACATAGTGCCACCCATGACAGTGCCTGTCACAGTGTCTATAGAATAGCGCCAGTACGGTGCCAGAGTGCACCAGCCGTAGGGACCCTCACATAGTGCCACCCATGACAGTGCCTGTCACAGTGTCTATAGAATAGCGCCAGTACGGTGTCAGAGTGCACCAGCCATAGGGTCCCTCACATAGTGCCACCCATGACAGTGCCTGACACAGTGTCTATAGAATAGCGCCAGTACGGTGCCAGAGTGCACCAGCCGTAGGGACCCTCACATAGTGCCACCCATGACAGTGCCTGACACAGTGTCCATAGAATAGCGCCAGTATGGTGTCAGAGTGCACCAGCCATAGGGTCCCTCACATAGTGCCACCCATGACAGTGCCTGACACAGTGTCTATAGAATAGCGCCAGTATGGTGTCAGAGTGCACCAGCCATAGGGACCCTCACATAGTGCCACCCATGACAGTGCCTGACACAGTGTCTATAGAATAGCGCCAGTACGGTGCCAGAGTGCACCAGCCATAGGGACCCTCACATAGTGCCACCCATGACAGTGCCTGTCACAGTGTCCATAGAATAGCGCCAGTACGTTGCCAGAGTGCACCAGCCATAGGGTCCCTCACATAGTGCCACCCATGACAGTGCCTGTCACAGTGTCTATAGAATAGCGCCAGTACGGTGCCAGAGTGCACCAGCCATAGGGTCCCTCACATAGTGCCACCCATGACAGTGCCTGTCACAGTGTCTATAGAATAGCGCCAGTACGGTGCCAGAGTGCACCAGCGGTAGGGACCCTCACATAGTGCCACCCATGACAGTGCCTGACACAGTGTCCATAGAATAGCGCCAGTACGGTGCCAGAGTGCACCAGCGGTAGGGACCCTCACATAGTTCCACCCATGACAGTGCCTGACACAGTGTCCATAGAATAGCGCCAGTACGGTGTCAGAGTGCACCAGCCGTAGGGACCCTCACATAGTGCCACCCATGACAGTGCCTGTCACAGTGTCCATAGAATAGCGCCAGTACGGTGTCAGAGTGCACCAGCCGTAGGGTCCCTCACATAGTGCCACCCATGACAGTGCCTGTCACAGTGTCTATAGAATAGCGCCAGTACGGTGTCAGAGTGCACCAGCCGTAGGGACCCTCACATAGTGCCAGCCATGACAGTACCTGACACAGTGTCCATAGAATAGTGCTAGTACGGTGCCAGAGTGCACCAGCCATAGGGACCCTCACATAGTGCCACCCATGACAGTGCCTGACACAGTGTCTATAGAATAGCGCCAGTACAGTGCCAGAGTGCACCAGCCGTAGGGACCCTCACATAGTGCCACCCATAACAGTGCCTGTCACAGTGTCTCTAGAATAGCGCCAGTACGGTGCCAGAGTGCACCAGCCATAGGGACCCTCACATAGTGCCACCCATGACAGTGCCTGACACAGTGTCTATAGAATAGCGCCAGTACAGTGCCAGAGTGCACCAGCCGTAGGGACCCTCACATAGTGCCACCCATGACAGTGCCTGACACAGTGTCCATAGAATAGCGCCAGTACGGTGCCAGAGTGCACCAGCCATAGGGACCCTCACATAGTGCCACCCATGACAGTGCCTGACACAGTGTCCATAGAATAGCGCCAGTATGGTGTCAGAGTGCACCAGCCATAGGGACCCTCACATAGTGCCACCCATAACAGTGCCTGTCACAGTGTCCATAGAATAGCGCCAGTACGGTGCCAGAGTGCACCAGCCATAGGGACCCTCACATAGTGCCACCCATGACAGTACCTGACACAGTGTCCATAGAATAGCGCCAGTACGGTGCCAGAGTGCACCAGCCATAGGGTCCCTCACATAGTGCCACCCATGACAGTGCCTGACACAGTGTCTATAGAATAGCGCCAGTATGGTGTCAGAGTGCACCAGCCATAGGGACCCTCACATAGTGCCACCCATGACAGTGCCTGACACAGTGTCTATAGAATAGCGCCAGTACGGTGCCAGAGTGCACCAGCCATAGGGACCCTCACATAGTGCCACCCATGACAGTGCCTGTCACAGTGTCCATAGAATAGCGCCAGTACGTTGCCAGAGTGCACCAGCCATAGGGTCCCTCACATAGTGCCACCCATGACAGTGCCTGTCACAGTGTCTATAGAATAGCGCCAGTACGGTGCCAGAGTGCACCAGCCATAGGGTCCCTCACATAGTGCCACCCATGACAGTGCCTGTCACAGTGTCTATAGAATAGCGCCAGTACGGTGCCAGAGTGCACCAGCGGT
This sequence comes from Dendrobates tinctorius, assembly GCF_039654945.1. NCBI lineage: Eukaryota > Metazoa > Chordata > Amphibia > Anura > Dendrobatidae > Dendrobates > Dendrobates tinctorius. The sequence continues at coordinate 9,689,990 of NW_027361868.1, forward strand.
AGGGACCCTCACATAGTGCCACCCATGACAGTGCCTGACACAGTGTCCATAGAATAGCGCCAGTACGGTGCCAGAGTGCACCAGCGGTAGGGACCCTCACATAGTGCCACCCATGACAGTGCCTGACACAGTGTCCATAGAATAGCGCCAGTACGGTGTCAGAGTGCAACAGCCGTAGGGACCCTCACATAGTGCCACCCATGACAGTGCCTGTCACAGTGTCCATAGAATAGCGCCAGTACGGTGTCAGAGTGCACCAGCCGTAGGGTCCCTCACATAGTGCCACCCATGACAGTGCCTGTCACAGTGTCTATAGAATAGCGCCAGTACGGTGTCAGAGTGCACCAGCCGTAGGGACCCTCACATAGTGCCAGCCATGACAGTACCTGACACAGTGTCCATAGAATAGTGCTAGTACGGTGCCAGAGTGCACCAGCCATAGGGACCCTCACATAGTGCCACCCATGACAGTGCCTGACACAGTGTCTATAGAATAGCGCCAGTACAGTGCCAGAGTGCACCAGCCGTAGGGACCCTCACATAGTGCCACCCATAACAGTACCTGTCACAGTGTCCATAGAATAGCGCCAGTACGGTGTCAGAGTGCACCAGCCATAGGGACCCTCACATAGTGCCACCCATGACAGTACCTGACACAGTGTCTCTAGAATAGCGCCAGTACGGTGTCAGAGTGCACCAGCCGTAGGGACCCTCACATAGTGCCACCCATAACAGTGCCTGTCACAGTGTCCATAGAATAGCGCCAGTACGGTGTCAGAGTGCACCAGCCGTAGGGACCCTCACATAGTGCCACCCATGACAGTACCTGACACAGTGTCTCTAGAATAGCGCCAGTACGGTGTCAGAGTGCACCAGCCGTAGGGACCCTCACATAGTGCCACCCATGACAGTGCCTGACACAGTGTCTATAGAATAGCGCCAGTACGGTGCCAGAGTGCACCAGCCGTAGGGACCCTCACATAGTGCCACCCATGACAGTGCCTGACACAGTGTCTATAGAATAGCGCCAGTACGGTGCCAGAGTGCACCAGCCATAGGGACCCTCACATAGTGCCACCCATGACAGTGCCTGACACAGTGTCCATAGAATAGCGCCAGTATGGTGTCAGAGTGCACCAGCCATAGGGACCCTCACATAGTGCCACCCATGACAGTGCCTGTCACAGTGTCCATAGAATAGCGCCAGTACGGTGCCAGAGTGCACCAGCCATAGGGACCCTCACATAGTGCCACCCATGACAGTGCCTGTCACAGTGTCTATAGAATAGCGCCAGTACGGTGCCAGAGTGCACCAGCCATAGGGACCCTCACATAGTACCACCCATGACAGTGCCTGACACAGTGTCTATAGAATAGCGCCAGTACGGTGTCAGAGTGCACCAGCCATAGGGACCCTCACATAGTGCCACCCATGACAGTGCCTGTCACAGTGTCTATAGAATAGCGCCAGTACGGTGTCAGAGTGCACCAGCCGTAGGGACCCTCACATAGTGCCACCCATGACAGTGCCTGTTACAGTGTCCATAGAATAGCGCCAGTATGGTGTCAGAGTGCACCAGCCGTAGGGACCCTCACATAGTGCCACCCATGACAGTGCCTGTCACAGTGTCCATAGAATAGCGCCAGTACGGTGCCAGAGTGCACCAGCCATAGGGACCCTCACATAGTGCCACCCATGACAGTGCCTGTCACAGTGTCCATAGAATAGCGCCAGTACGGTGCCAGAGTGCACCAGCCATAGGGACCCTCACATAGTGCCACCCATGACAGTGCCTGTCACAGTGTCTATAGAATAGCGCCAGTACGGTGCCAGAGTGCACCAGCCATAGGGACCCTCACATAGTGCCACCCATGACAGTGCCTGTCACAGTGTCTATAGAATAGCGCCAGTACGGTGCCAGAGTGCACCAGTCATAGGGACCCTCACATAGTGCCACCCATGACAGTGCCTGTCACAGTGTCTATAGAATAGCGCCAGTACGGTGCCAGAGTGCACCAGCCATAGGGACCCTCACATAGTGCCACCCATGACAGTGCCTGACACAGTGTCTATAGAATAGCGCCAGTACGGTGTCAGAGTGCACCAGCCATAGGGACCCTCACATAGTGCCACCCATGACAGTGCCTGTCACAGTGTCTATAGAATAGCGCCAATACGGTGTCAGAGTGCACCAGCCATAGGGTCCCTCACATAGTGCCACCCATGACAGTGCCTGACACAGTGTCCATAGAATAGCGCCAGTATGGTGTCAGAGTGCACCAGCCGTAGGGACCCTCACATAGTGCCACCCATGACAGTGCCTGACACAGTGTCTATAGAATAGCGCCAGTACGGTGCCAGAGTGCACCAGCCGTAGGGACCCTCACATAGTGCCTGTGACGGGAGTATTCTCCAGAGCAAGGAGGGACAACAGGCCTGGGAATAATCCAACAGATTTATTGACCAAAAAACAGGAACAACACGAAGGTAATTTGCAGAGTCCCAAAATAAGTCCACAGGAAACTGATTCGGGGGCACCTCCCGACAATCCTTGTGCCAGATCACAAAACCATAGTCCTTTAAGAGTCCCAGAAATCCACCACGATCACACAGAGGCCGAAGCTTCCTCAGACAGCCTCGCCCTTCTCTTTTAGCATCCAACTCACATCTGATCTTAAAGCAAGAATGTATTGTCAGGGCTCCTGGGATCAGTCCATCTGAAGGGGGGTAGGGGTCACACCTACTATTCAATGGTTTGGTCCATCAGAAGATTCTAGAAATGTAAGGGCTCCACTTAGTCTACAGGATGTGTATTGTAGGTTATCTTCTGCTTAGGAAAACAATAGCCAAAGTTCCACTAGCTGTTGACACAAGCCTAAATTAGATTATGGTCCCGGTACATCACAAGACATTGCAAAGTATTGGGGGAAGGAGACATGGTTAATTTACAGCAAATGAATCAGAGGAAAGTTAAATGACCTATTATACAAAATACAGGACAGGGCAAGACTACAAATCATGACAATCCCTTCCCCTCCTAATTTGTGTACGTACTAGGGACCTCTACAGGTCACTGGTTAAGTACACACAGGCATGGCGTAACTTACATGTGGCTTCATGCAGCCACGAATTGGCATCGTAGCTTTCCCACATCATTGCCCAGGAGAACAGCTGCAGGCAGACCACCCATCACCCCAACCAAACATCGCCTGACCCCAAAACCAAAGTTCAGATCCACAGTGGCTGTGGGAATAGTCCTCCATTGTCCACCAGCCAGTTCAATGACAATTCCAGGTCCTCTATGGATTGCCTCAGGCCGAACCACTCGGGGATCAGCCAGTGTGAGGAAAGCCCCTGAGTCACAAAATCCAACAAGTCTTTGTCCATCCAGCACGACCTCCTGCAAGTGCTTACCTCGATGAGCTGAAGTCGTCATAGCTGCGGGTCGCACACCATAAACTCCTCGTGGTGCAACATGGGTGGGTGAGGCACTAGGCCAGTCCTCACTTAGTGGTGACACGTCTTCCTCCATGGCACTTGGCTGTACATAATTAATAATATGATTGGGTACAGGATCAATCCTCATTTGAACAGCTGGGCAGGAGGCTTGCAGATGCCCAGGCTGCCCACATCGATAGCATCTGTGCTGTGTCTCACTCCATCCAATGCGTCCTCTTGGGCGAGGAGTAAGGGAACCTGCCGGTCGGCTCCCACCTGAAGGTGCTGTAGGGGTTTGAGGACGATTCCTCCATGAGCTGGCTGGACATGAGGCCTGCAGATGCCCCGGATGCCCACAACCATAACACCTGCGCTCTGCTACTTCCTCTCCTCGTCGTATTCCAGAAAACGCAGTGGAAGCAACAGGAGGCACATTAACACAGGTATCAACACGAGGTGGTGGCTCAGAGGAACGGGGAACAATGGGGACAGAAGAACTGGGGGCCACCGGTGTTGTGGAGCTGGTAGGCCTCTCTCCATCCTCCAACAGAACTCTCCACCGAGGCTTGATGGTGAGAGCCTCATCAGCGAGAGATGCAGCTTCTTCCACTGTAGCAGGTTTCCTCTCACGCACCCATTCCCTGATCTCAGCGGGGCACTGGGCAAAAAATTGTTCTTTTAGGATAACCTGGAGACAGGTGTTCCAGGTTAAGGCCTCCTCTGCCTCCAGCCAGCGATTACATATTTGTTTGAGTCTGTGGGCATACATCATGAAAGACACTTCCTCATTACAGGCTAAAGTACGAAACTGGGTCCTGTAAGTGTCTGGGGTCACAGCATAATGTTCTAGAACAGTCCGTTTAATCTCTGCATACTCACAGTTCCACCGAGGGTCCATAGCTCTATAGGCTGCGGCAGCTCCACCCTCTAAGAGCCCCACAAGATGTCGGACGCGCTCCCTTTCCGGGACTTCCATTAATCGACACTGATGCTCAAAGTCCAGGAAGAAGCCCTCAATGTCACCGGAAGCCTCATTAAACGGCTTGAAGTCTTTGCGGGACACTCTGGGGAGTTCCCTCATGGGGGATGCTGTGGGTACAGTCTGTCTGGAGCTTCTCGCTGCCTCCAAAGTGATCTCCCTCTCCAGCATTGCCCTCTCCTCCATCCTGCGCTGCCTCTCCTTGGCTGTGCGCATGACCTCCCTCTTATCTTCTATGGTAGCCTCTTCTCCCAGCAAGGCCATCTCCTCCTCGTACCACACAACCCACTGACTTTTTTGGGTATTTACCTCCGACTGCCGCCTTTCCTCTCTTTGCTGTGAGGATTCTTCCTCAGCATCATCTTGCAGGTGAACTGCTTCCAAAGCCTCAATCAGCTGCTCCTTGGAGAGTCCCTTGCAGCTGACTCCCAGTTCACGGGCCTTTGTTTGTAGGTTCTTTGCAGTCCAGTTCTTGTACTCTGAGGCTCTGGTTCCAGATGTTGATGGGCCGTTGTCCTCCATTCCTTCTGCTCTGATCCCACTGCTGCCACCAGTTTGTGACGGGAGTATTCTCCAGAGCAAGGAGGGACAACAGGCCTGGGAATAATCCAACAGATTTATTGACCAAAAAACAGGAACAACACGAAGGTAATTTGCAGAGTCCCAAAATAAGTCCACAGGAAACTGATTCGGGGGCACCTCCCGACAATCCTTGTGCCAGATCACAAAACCATAGTCCTTTAAGAGTCCCAGAAATCCACCACGATCACACAGAGGCCGAAGCTTCCTCAGACAGCCTCGCCCTTCTCTTTTAGCATCCAACTCACATCTGATCTTAAAGCAAGAATGTATTGTCAGGGCTCCTGGGATCAGTCCATCTGAAGGGGGGTAGGGGTCACACCTACTATTTAATGGTTTGGTCCATCAGAAGATTCTAGAAATGTAAGGGCTCCACTTAGTCTACAGGATGTGTATTGTAGGTTATCTTCTGCTTAGGAAAACAATAGCCAAAGTTCCACTAGCTGTTGACACAAGCCTAAATTAGATTATGGTCCAGGTACATCACAAGACATTGCAAAGTATTGGGGGAAGGAGACATGGTTAATTTACAGCAAATGAATCAGAGGAAAGTTAAATGACCTATTATACAAAATACAGGACAGGGCAAGACTACAAATCATGACAGTGCCACCCATGACAGTGCCTGACACAGTGTCTATAGAATAGCGCCAGTACGGTGTCAGAGTGCACCAGCCGTAGGGACCCTCACATAGTGCCACCCATGACAGTGCCTGTCACAGTGTCCATAGAATAGCGCCAGTATGGTGTCAGAGTGCACCAGCCGTAGGGACCCTCACATAGTGCCACCCATGACAGTGCCTGTCACAGTGTCCATAGAATAGCGCCAGTACGGTGTCAGAGTGCACCAGCCATAGGGACCCTCACATAGTGCCACCCATGACAGTGCCTGTCACAGTGTCCATAGAATAGCGCCAGTATGGTGTCAGAGTGCACCAGCCGTAGGGACTCTCACATAGTGCCACCCATGACAGTGCCTGTCACAGTGTCCATAGAATAGCGCCAGTACGGTGCCAGAGTGCACCAGCCATAGTGACCCTCACATAGTGCCACCCATGACAGTGCCTGTCACAGTGTCCATAGAATAGCGCCAGTACGGTGCCAGAGTGCACCAGCTATAGGGACCCTCACATAGTGCCACCCATGACAGTGCCTGTCACAGTGTCTATAGAATAGCGCCAGTACGGTGCCAGAGTGCACCAGTCATAGGGACCCTCACATAGTGCCACCCATGACAGTGCCTGTCACAGTGTCTATAGAATAGCGCCAGTACGGTGCCAGAGTGCACCAGCCATATGGACCCTCACATAGTGCCACCCATGACAGTGCCTGTCACAGTGTCTATAGAATAGCGCCAGTACAGTGCCAGAGTGCACCAGCCATAGGGACCCTCACATAGTGCCACCCATGACAGTGCCTGACACAGTGTCTATAGAATAGCGCCAGTACGGTGTCAGAGTGCACCAGCCATAGGGACCCTCACATAGTGCCACCCATAACAGTACCTGTCACAGTGTCTATAGAATAGCGCCAGTACGGTGCCAGAGTGCACCAGCCATAGGGACCCTCACATAGTGCCACCCATAACAGTACCTGTCACAGTGTCTATAGAATAGCGCCAGTACGGTGCCAGAGTGCACCAGCCATAGGGACCCTCACATAGTGCCACCCATGACAGTGCCTGACACAGTGTCTATAGAATAGCGCCAGTACGGTGTCAGAGTGCACCAGCCATAGGGACCCTCACATAGTGCCACCCATAACAGTGCCTGTCACAGTGTCCATAGAATAGCGCCAGTACGGTGTCAGAGTGCACCAGCCATAGGGACCCTCACATAGTGCCACCCATGACAGTGCCTGTCACAGTGTCTATAGAATAGCGCCAGTACGGTGCCAGAGTGCACCAGCCGTAGGGACCCTCACATAGTGCCACCCATGACAGTGCCTGTCACAGTGTCCATAGAATAGCGCCAGTATGGTGTCAGAGTGCACCAGCCATAGGGACCCTCACATAGTGCCACCCATGACAGTGCCTGTCACAGTGTCTATAGAATAGCGCCAGTACGGTGCCAGAGTGCACCAGCCGTAGGGACCCTCACATAGTGCCACCCATGACAGTGCCTGTCACAGTGTCTATAGAATAGCGCCAGTACGGTGCCAGAGTGCACCAGCCGTAGGGACCCTCACATAGTGCCACCCATGACAGTGCCTGTCACAGTGTCCATAGAATAGCGCCAGTATGGTGTCAGAGTGCACCAGCCATAGGGACCCTCACATAGTGCCACCCATGACAGTGCCTGTCACAGTGTCCATAGAATAGCGCCAGTACGGTGCCAGAGTGCACCAGCCACAGGGACCCTCACATAGTGCCACCCATGACAGTGCCTGACACAGTGTCCATAGAATAGCGCCAGTATGGTGTTAGAGTGCACCAGCCATAGGGTCCCTCACATAGTGCCACCCATGACAGTGCCTGACACAGTGTCTATAGAATAGCGCCAGTACGGTGCCAGAGTGCACCAGCCGTAGGGACCCTCACATAGTGCCACCCATGACAGTGCCTGTCACAGTGTCTATAGAATAGCGCCAGTACGGTGTCAGAGTGCACCAGCCATAGGGTCCCTCACATAGTGCCACCCATGACAGTGCCTGACACAGTGTCTATAGAATAGCGCCAGTACGGTGCCAGAGTGCACCAGCCGTAGGGACCCTCACATAGTGCCACCCATGACAGTGCCTTACACAGTGTCTATAGAATAGCGCCAGTACGGTGTCAGAGTGCACCAGCCATAGGGTCCCTCACATAGTGCCACCCATGACAGTGCCTGACAGTGTCTATAGAATAGCGCCAGTACGGTGCCAGAGTGCACCAGCCGTAGGGACCCTCACATGGTGCCACCCATGACAGTGCCTGACACAGTGTCTATAGAATAGCGCCAGTACGGTGTCAGAGTGCACCAGCCATAGGGTCCCTCACATAGTGCCACCCATGACAGTGCCTGACACAGTGTCTATAGAATAGCGCCAGTACGGTGCCAGAGTGCACCAGCCGTAGGGACCCTCACATAGTGCCACCCATGACAGTGCCTGACACAGTGTCTATAGAATAGCGCCAGTACGGTGCCAGAGTGCACCAGCCATAGGGACCCTCACATAGTGCCACCCATGACAGTGCCTGACACAGTGTCTATAGAATAGCGCCAGTACGGTGTCAGAGTGCACCAGCCATAGGGTCCCTCACATAGTGCCACCCATGACAGTGCCTGACAGTGTCTATAGAATAGCGCCAGTACGGTGCCAGAGTGCACCAGCCGTAGGGACCCTCACATAGTGCCACCCATGACAGTGCCTGACACAGTGTCTATAGAATAGCGCCAGTACGGTGTCAGAGTGCACCAGCCATAGGGTCCCTCACATAGTGCCACCCATGACAGTGCCTGACACAGTGTCTATAGAATAGCGCCAGTACGGTGCCAGAGTGCACCAGCCGTAGGGACCCTCACATAGTGCCACCCATGACAGTGCCTGACACAGTGTCCATAGAATAGCGCCAGTATGGTGTCAGAGTGCACCAGCCATAGGGTCCCTCACATAGTGCCACCCATGACAGTGCCTGACACAGTGTCTATAGAATAGCGCCAGTATGGTGTCAGAGTGCACCAGCCATAGGGACCCTCACATAGTGCCACCCATGACAGTGCCTGACACAGTGTCTATAGAATAGCGCCAGTACGGTGCCAGAGTGCACCAGCCATAGGGACCCTCACATAGTGCCACCCATGACAGTGCCTGACACAGTGTCCATAGAATAGCGCCAGTATGGTGTCAGAGTGCACCAGCCATAGGGTCCCTCACATAGTGCCACCCATGACAGTGCCTGTCACAGTGTCCATAGAATAGCGCCAGTACGGTGCCAGAGTGCACCAGCCATAGGGACCCTCACATAGTGCCACCCATGACAGTGCCTGACACAGTGTCCATAGAATAGCGCCAGTATGGTGTCAGAGTGCACAGCCATATGGACCCTCACATAGTGCCACCCATGACAGTGCCTGACACAGTGTCTATAGAATAGCGCCAGTACGGTGCCAGAGTGCACCAGCCATAGGGACCCTCACATAGTGCCACCCATGACAGTGCCTGACACAGTGTCCATAGAATAGCGCCAGTATGGTGTCAGAGTGCACCAGCCATAGTGACCCTCACATAGTGCCACCCATGACAGTGCCTGACACAGTGTCTATAGAATAGCGCCAGTATGGTGTCAGAGTGCACCAGCCATAGTGACCCTCACATAGTGCCACCCATGACAGTGCCTGTCACAGTGTCTATAGAATAGCGCCAGTACGGTGTCAGAGTGCACCAGCCATAGGGACCCTCACATAGTGCCACCCATGACAGTGCCTGACACAGTGTCTATAGAATAGCGCCAGTACGGTGCCAGAGTGCACCAGCCGTAGGGACCCTCACATAGTGCCACCCATGACAGTGCCTGTCACAGTGTCCATAGAATAGCGCCAGTATGGTGTCAGAGTGCACCAGCCATAGGGACCCTCACATAGTGCCACCCATGACAGTGCCTGTCACAGTGTCCATAGAATAGCGCCAGTACGGTGCCAGAGTGCACCAGCCACAGGGACCCTCACATAGTGCCACCCATGACAGTGCCTGACACAGTGTCCATAGAATAGCGCCAGTATGGTGTCAGAGTGCACCAGCCATAGGGTCCCTCACATAGTGCCACCCATGACAGTGCCTGACACAGTGTCTATAGAATAGCGCCAGTACGGTGCCAGAGTGCACCAGCCGTAGGGACCCTCACATAGTGCCACCCATGACAGTGCCTGTCACAGTGTCTATAGAATAGCGCCAGTACGGTGTCAGAGTGCACCAGCCATAGGGTCCCTCACATAGTGCTACCCATGACAGTGCCTGACACAGTGTCCATAGAATAGCGCCAGTACGGTGCCAGAGTGCACCAGCCGTAGGGACCCTCACATAGTGCCACCCATGACAGTGCCTGACACAGTGTCTATAGAATAGCGCCAGTACGGTGCCAGAGTGCACCAGCCACAGGGACCCTCACATAGTGCCACCCATGACAGTGCCTGACACAGTGTCCATAGAATAGCGCCAGTATGGTGTCAGAGTGCACCAGCCATAGGGTCCCTCACATAGTGCCACCCATGACAGTGCCTGACACAGTGTCTATAGAATAGCGCCAGTACGGTGCCAGAGTGCACCAGCCGTAGGGACCCTCACATAGTGCCACCCATGACAGTGCCTGACACAGTGTCCATAGAATAGCGCCAGTATGGTGTCAGAGTGCACCAGCCATAGGGTCCCTCACATAGTGCCACCCATGACAGTGCCTGACACAGTGTCTATAGAATAGCGCCAGTATGGTGTCAGAGTGCACCAGCCATAGGGACCCTCACATAGTGCCACCCATGACAGTGCCTGACACAGTGTCTATAGAATAGCGCCAGTACGGTGCCAGAGTGCACCAGCCATAGGGACCCTCACATAGTGCCACCCATGACAGTGCCTGTCACAGTGTCCATAGAATAGCGCCAGTACGTTGCCAGAGTGCACCAGCCATAGGGTCCCTCACATAGTGCCACCCATGACAGTGCCTGTCACAGTGTCTATAGAATAGCGCCAGTACGGTGCCAGAGTGCACCAGCCATAGGGTCCCTCACATAGTGCCACCCATGACAGTGCCTGTCACAGTGTCTATAGAATAGCGCCAGTACGGTGCCAGAGTGCACCAGCGGTAGGGACCCTCACATAGTGCCACCCATGACAGTGCCTGACACAGTGTCCATAGAATAGCGCCAGTACGGTGCCAGAGTGCACCAGCGGTAGGGACCCTCACATAGTTCCACCCATGACAGTGCCTGACACAGTGTCCATAGAATAGCGCCAGTACGGTGTCAGAGTGCACCAGCCGTAGGGACCCTCACATAGTGCCACCCATGACAGTGCCTGTCACAGTGTCCATAGAATAGCGCCAGTACGGTGTCAGAGTGCACCAGCCGTAGGGTCCCTCACATAGTGCCACCCATGACAGTGCCTGTCACAGTGTCTATAGAATAGCGCCAGTACGGTGTCAGAGTGCACCAGCCGTAGGGACCCTCACATAGTGCCAGCCATGACAGTACCTGACACAGTGTCCATAGAATAGTGCTAGTACGGTGCCAGAGTGCACCAGCCATAGGGACCCTCACATAGTGCCACCCATGACAGTGCCTGACACAGTGTCTATAGAATAGCGCCAGTACAGTGCCAGAGTGCACCAGCCGTAGGGACCCTCACATAGTGCCACCCATAACAGTGCCTGTCACAGTGTCTCTAGAATAGCGCCAGTACGGTGCCAGAGTGCACCAGCCATAGGGACCCTCACATAGTGCCACCCATGAAAGTGCCTGACACAGTGTCTATAGAATAGCGCCAGTACAGTGCCAGAGTGCACCAGCCGTAGGGACCCTCACATAGTGCCACCCATGACAGTGCCTGACACAGTGTCCATAGAATAGCGCCAGTACGGTGCCAGAGTGCACCAGCCATAGGGACCCTCACATAGTGCCACCCATGACAGTGCCTGACACAGTGTCCATAGAATAGCGCCAGTATGGTGTCAGAGTGCACCAGCCATAGGGACCCTCACATAGTGCCACCCATAACAGTGCCTGTCACAGTGTCCATAGAATAGCGCCAGTACGGTGCCAGAGTGCACCAGCCATAGGGACCCTCACATAGTGCCACCCATGACAGTACCTGACACAGTGTCCATAGAATAGCGCCAGTACGGTGCCAGAGTGCACCAGCCATAGGGTCCCTCACATAGTGCCACCCATGACAGTGCCTGACACAGTGTCTATAGAATAGCGCCAGTATGGTGTCAGAGTGCACCAGCCATAGGGACCCTCACATAGTGCCACCCATGACAGTGCCTGACACAGTGTCTATAGAATAGCGCCAGTACGGTGCCAGAGTGCACCAGCCATAGGGACCCTCACATAGTGCCACCCATGACAGTGCCTGTCACAGTGTCCATAGAATAGCGCCAGTACGTTGCCAGAGTGCACCAGCCATAGGGTCCCTCACATAGTGCCACCCATGACAGTGCCTGTCACAGTGTCTATAGAATAGCGCCAGTACGGTGCCAGAGTGCACCAGCCATAGGGTCCCTCACATAGTGCCACCCATGACAGTGCCTGTCACAGTGTCTATAGAATAGCGCCAGTACGGTGCCAGAGTGCACCAGCGGTAGGGACCCTCACATAGTGCCACCCATGACAGTGCCTGACACAGTGTCCATAGAATAGCGCCAGTACGGTGCCAGAGTGCACCAGCGGTAGGGACCCTCACATAGTGCCACCCATGACAGTGCCTGACACAGTGTCCATAGAATAGCGCCAGTACGGTGTCAGAGTGCAACAGCCGTAGGGACCCTCACATAGTGCCACCCATGACAGTGCCTGTCACAGTGTCCATAGAATAGCGCCAGTACGGTGTCAGAGTGCACCAGCCGTAGGGTCCCTCACATAGTGCCACCCATGACAGTGCCTGTCACAGTGTCTATAGAATAGCGCCAGTACGGTGTCAGAGTGCACCAGCCGTAGGGACCCTCACATAGTGCCAGCCATGACAGTACCTGACACAGTGTCCATAGAATAGTGCTAGTACGGTGCCAGAGTGCACCAGCCATAGGGACCCTCACATAGTGCCACCCATGACAGTGCCTGACACAGTGTCTATAGAATAGCGCCAGTACAGTGCCAGAGTGCACCAGCCGTAGGGACCCTCACATAGTGCCACCCATAACAGTACCTGTCACAGTGTCCATAGAATAGCGCCAGTACGGTGTCAGAGTGCACCAGCCATAGGGACCCTCACATAGTGCCACCCATGACAGTACCTGACACAGTGTCTCTAGAATAGCGCCAGTACGGTGTCAGAGTGCACCAGCCGTAGGGACCCTCACATAGTGCCACCCATAACAGTGCCTGTCACAGTGTCCATAGAATAGCGCCAGTACGGTGTCAGAGTGCACCAGCCGTAGGGACCCTCACATAGTGCCACCCATGACAGTACCTGACACAGTGTCTCTAGAATAGCGCCAGTACGGTGTCAGAGTGCACCAGCCGTAGGGACCCTCACATAGTGCCACCCATGACAGTGCCTGACACAGTGTCTATAGAATAGCGCCAGTACGGTGCCAGAGTGCACCAGCCGTAGGGACCCTCACATAGTGCCACCCATGACAGTGCCTGACACAGTGTCTATAGAATAGCGCCAGTACGGTGCCAGAGTGCACCAGCCATAGGGACCCTCACATAGTGCCACCCATGACAGTGCCTGACACAGTGTCCATAGAATAGCGCCAGTATGGTGTCAGAGTGCACCAGCCATAGGGACCCTCACATAGTGCCACCCATGACAGTGCCTGTCACAGTGTCCATAGAATAGCGCCAGTACGGTGCCAGAGTGCACCAGCCATAGGGACCCTCACATAGTGCCACCCATGACAGTGCCTGTCACAGTGTCTATAGAATAGCGCCAGTACGGTGCCAGAGTGCACCAGCCATAGGGACCCTCACATAGTACCACCCATGACAGTGCCTGACACAGTGTCTATAGAATAGCGCCAGTACGGTGTCAGAGTGCACCAGCCATAGGGACCCTCACATAGTGCCACCCATGACAGTGCCTGTCACAGTGTCTATAGAATAGCGCCAGTACGGTGTCAGAGTGCACCAGCCGTAGGGACCCTCACATAGTGCCACCCATGACAGTGCCTGTTACAGTGTCCATAGAATAGCGCCAGTATGGTGTCAGAGTGCACCAGCCGTAGGGACCCTCACATAGTGCCACCCATGACAGTGCCTGTCACAGTGTCCATAGAATAGCGCCAGTACGGTGCCAGAGTGCACCAGCCATAGGGACCCTCACATAGTGCCACCCATGACAGTGCCTGTCACAGTGTCCATAGAATAGCGCCAGTACGGTGCCAGAGTGCACCAGCCATAGGGACCCTCACATAGTGCCACCCATGACAGTGCCTGTCACAGTGTCTATAGAATAGCGCCAGTACGGTGCCAGAGTGCACCAGCCATAGGGACCCTCACATAGTGCCACCCATGACAGTGCCTGTCACAGTGTCTATAGAATAGCGCCAGTACGGTGCCAGAGTGCACCAGTCATAGGGACCCTCACATAGTGCCACCCATGACAGTGCCTGTCACAGTGTCTATAGAATAGCGCCAGTACGGTGCCAGAGTGCACCAGCCATAGGGACCCTCACATAGTGCCACCCATGACAGTGCCTGACACAGTGTCTATAGAATAGCGCCAGTACGGTGTCAGAGTGCACCAGCCATAGGGACCCTCACATAGTGCCACCCATGACAGTGCCTGTCACAGTGTCTATAGAATAGCGCCAATACGGTGTCAGAGTGCACCAGCCATAGGGTCCCTCACATAGTGCCACCCATGACAGTGCCTGACACAGTGTCCATAGAATAGCGCCAGTATGGTGTCAGAGTGCACCAGCCGTAGGGACCCTCACATAGTGCCACCCATGACAGTGCCTGACACAGTGTCTATAGAATAGCGCCAGTACGGTGCCAGAGTGCACCAGCCGTAGGGACCCTCACATAGTGCCTGTGACGGGAGTATTCTCCAGAGCAAGGAGGGACAACAGGCCTGGGAATAATCCAACAGATTTATTGACCAAAAAACAGGAACAACACGAAGGTAATTTGCAGAGTCCCAAAATAAGTCCACAGGAAACTGATTCGGGGGCACCTCCCGACAATCCTTGTGCCAGATCACAAAACCATAGTCCTTTAAGAGTCCCAGAAATCCACCACGATCACACAGAGGCCGAAGCTTCCTCAGACAGCCTCGCCCTTTTCTTTTATCATCCAACTCACATCTGATCTTAAAGCAAGAATGTATTGTCAGGGCTCCTGGGATCAGTCCATCTGAAGGGGGGTAGGGGTCACACCTACTATTCAATGGTTTGGTCCATCAGAAGATTCTAGAAATGTAAGGGCTCCACTTAGTCTACAGGATGTGTATTGTAGGTTATCTTCTGCTTAGGAAAACAATAGCCAAAGTTCCACTAGCTGTTGACACAAGCCTAAATTAGATTATGGTCCCGGTACATCACAAGACATTGCAAAGTATTGGGGGAAGGAGACATGGTTAATTTACAGCAAATGAATCAGAGGAAAGTTAAATGACCTATTATACAAAATACAGGACAGGGCAAGACTACAAATCATGACAATCCCTTCCCCTCCTAATTTGTGTACGTACTAGGGACCTCTACAGGTCACTGGTTAAGTACACACAGGCATGGCGTAACTTACATGTGGCTTCATGCAGCCACGAATTGGCATCGTAGCTTTCCCACATCATTGCCCAGGAGAACAGCTGCAGGCAGACCACCCATCACCCCAACCAAACATCGCCTGACCCCAAAACCAAAGTTCAGATCCACAGTGGCTGTGGGAATAGTCCTCCATTGTCCACCAGCCAGTTCAATGACAATTCCAGGTCCTCTATGGATTGCCTCAGGCCGAACCACTCGGGGATCAGCCAGTGTGAGGAAAGCCCCTGAGTCACAAAATCCAACAAGTCTTTGTCCATCCAGCACGACCTCCTGCAAGTGCTTACCTCGATGAGCTGAAGTCGTCATAGCTGCGGGTCGCACACCATAAACTCCTCGTGGTGCAACATGGGTGGGTGAGGCACTAGGCCAGTCCTCACTTAGTGGTGACACGTCTTCCTCCATGGCACTTGGCTGTACATAATTAATAATATGATTGGGTACAGGATCAATCCTCATTTGAACAGCTGGGCAGGAGGCTTGCAGATGCCCAGGCTGCCCACATCGATAGCATCTGTGCTGTGTCTCACTCCATCCAATGCGTCCTCTTGGGCGAGGAGTAAGGGAACCTGCCGGTCGGCTCCCACCTGAAGGTGCTGTAGGGGTTTGAGGACGATTCCTCCATGAGCTGGCTGGACATGAGGCCTGCAGATGCCCCGGATGCCCACAACCATAACACCTGCGCTCTGCTACTTCCTCTCCTCGTCGTATTCCAGAAAACGCAGTGGAAGCAACAGGAGGCACATTAACACAGGTATCAACACGAGGTGGTGGCTCAGAGGAACGGGGAACAATGGGGACAGAAGAACTGGGGGCCACCGGTGTTGTGGAGCTGGTAGGCCTCTCTCCATCCTCCAACAGAACTCTCCACCGAGGCTTGATGGTGAGAGCCTCATCAGCGAGAGATGCAGCTTCTTCCACTGTAGCAGGTTTCCTCTCACGCACCCATTCCCTGATCTCAGCGGGGCACTGGGCAAAAAATTGTTCTTTTAGGATAACCTGGAGACAGGTGTTCCAGGTTAAGGCCTCCTCTGCCTCCAGCCAGCGATTACATATTTGTTTGAGTCTGTGGGCATACATCTTGAAAGACACTTCCTCATTACAGGCTAAAGTACGAAACTGGGTCCTGTAAGTGTCTGGGGTCACAGCATAATGTTCTAGAACAGTCCGTTTAATCTCTGCATACTCACAGTTCCACCGAGGGTCCATAGCTCTATAGGCTGCGGCAGCTCCACCCTCTAAGAGCCCCACAAGATGTCGGACGCGCTCCCTTTCCGGGACTTCCATTAATCGACACTGATGCTCAAAGTCCAGGAAGAAGCCCTCAATGTCACCGGAAGCCTCATTAAACGGCTTGAAGTCTTTGCGGGACACTCTGGGGAGTTCCCTCATGGGGGATGCTGTGGGTACAGTCTGTCTGGAGCTTCTCGCTGCCTCCAAAGTGATCTCCCTCTCCAGCATTGCCCTCTCCTCCATCCTGCGCTGCCTCTCCTTGGCTGTGCGCATGACCTCCCTCTTATCTTCTATGGTAGCCTCTTCTCCCAGCAAGGCCATCTCCTCCTCGTACCACACAACCCACTGACTTTTTTGGGTATTTACCTCCGACTGCCGCCTTTCCTCTCTTTGCTGTGAGGATTCTTCCTCAGCATCATCTTGCAGGTGAACTGCTTCCAAAGCCTCAATCAGCTGCTCCTTGGAGAGTCCCTTGCAGCTGACTCCCAGTTCACGGGCCTTTGTTTGTAGGTTCTTTGCAGTCCAGTTCTTGTACTCTGAGGCTCTGGTTCCAGATGTTGATGGGCCGTTGTCCTCCATTCCTTCTGCTCTGATCCCACTGCTGCCACCAGTTTGTGACGGGAGTATTCTCCAGAGCAAGGAGGGACAACAGGCCTGGGAATAATCCAACAGATTTATTGACCAAAAAACAGGAACAACACGAAGGTAATTTGCAGAGTCCCAAAATAAGTCCACAGGAAACTGATTCGGGGGCACCTCCCGACAATCCTTGTGCCAGATCACAAAACCATAGTCCTTTAAGAGTCCCAGAAATCCACCACGATCACACAGAGGCCGAAGCTTCCTCAGACAGCCTCGCCCTTCTCTTTTAGCATCCAACTCACATCTGATCTTAAAGCAAGAATGTATTGTCAGGGCTCCTGGGATCAGTCCATCTGAAGGGGGGTAGGGGTCACACCTACTATTTAATGGTTTGGTCCATCAGAAGATTCTAGAAATGTAAGGGCTCCACTTAGTCTACAGGATGTGTATTGTAGGTTATCTTCTGCTTAGGAAAACAATAGCCAAAGTTCCACTAGCTGTTGACACAAGCCTAAATTAGATTATGGTCCCGGTACATCACAAGACATTGCAAAGTATTGGGGGAAGGAGACATGGTTAATTTACAGCAAATGAATCAGAGGAAAGTTAAATGACCTATTATACAAAATACAGGACAGGGCAAGACTACAAATCATGACAGTGCCACCCATGACAGTGCCTGACACAGTGTCTATAGAATAGCGCCAGTACGGTGTCAGAGTGCACCAGCCGTAGGGACCCTCACATAGTGCCACCCATGACAGTGCCTGTCACAGTGTCCATAGAATAGCGCCAGTATGGTGTCAGAGTGCACCAGCCGTAGGGACCCTCACATAGTGCCACCCATGACAGTGCCTGTCACAGTGTCCATAGAATAGCGCCAGTACGGTGTCAGAGTGCACCAGCCATAGGGACCCTCACATAGTGCCACCCATGACAGTGCCTGTCACAGTGTCCATAGAATAGCGCCAGTATGGTGTCAGAGTGCACCAGCCGTAGGGACTCTCACATAGTGCCACCCATGACAGTGCCTGTCACAGTGTCCATAGAATAGCGCCAGTACGGTGCCAGAGTGCACCAGCCATAGTGACCATCACATAGTGCCACCCATGACAGTGCCTGTCACAGTGTCCATAGAATAGCGCCAGTACGGTGCCAGAGTGCACCAGCTATAGGGACCCTCACATAGTGCCACCCATGACAGTGCCTGTCACAGTGTCTATAGAATAGCGCCAGTACGGTGCCAGAGTGCACCAGTCATAGGGACCCTCACATAGTGCCACCCATGACAGTGCCTGTCACAGTGTCTATAGAATAGCGCCAGTACGGTGCCAGAGTGCACCAGCCATATGGACCCTCACATAGTGCCACCCATGACAGTGCCTGTCACAGTGTCTATAGAATAGCGCCAGTACAGTGCCAGAGTGCACCAGCCATAGGGACCCTCACATAGTGCCACCCATGACAGTGCCTGACACAGTGTCTATAGAATAGCGCCAGTACGGTGTCAGAGTGCACCAGCCATAGGGACCCTCACATAGTGCCACCCATAACAGTACCTGTCACAGTGTCTATAGAATAGCGCCAGTACGGTGCCAGAGTGCACCAGCCATAGGGACCCTCACATAGTGCCACCCATAACAGTACCTGTCACAGTGTCTATAGAATAGCGCCAGTACGGTGCCAGAGTGCACCAGCCATAGGGACCCTCACATAGTGCCACCCATGACAGTGCCTGACACAGTGTCTATAGAATAGCGCCAGTACGGTGTCAGAGTGCACCAGCCATAGGGACCCTCACATAGTGCCACCCATAACAGTGCCTGTCACAGTGTCCATAGAATAGCGCCAGTACGGTGTCAGAGTGCACCAGCCATAGGGACCCTCACATAGTGCCACCCATGACAGTGCCTGTCACAGTGTCTATAGAATAGCGCCAGTACGGTGCCAGAGTGCACCAGCCGTAGGGACCCTCACATAGTGCCACCCATGACAGTGCCTGTCACAGTGTCCATAGAATAGCGCCAGTATGGTGTCAGAGTGCACCAGCCATAGGGACCCTCACATAGTGCCACCCATGACAGTGCCTGTCACAGTGTCCATAGAATAGCGCCAGTACGGTGCCAGAGTGCACCAGCCACAGGGACCCTCACATAGTGCCACCCATGACAGTGCCTGACACAGTGTCCATAGAATAGCGCCAGTATGGTGTTAGAGTGCACCAGCCATAGGGTCCCTCACATAGTGCCACCCATGACAGTGCCTGACACAGTGTCTATAGAATAGCGCCAGTACGGTGCCAGAGTGCACCAGCCGTAGGGACCCTCACATAGTGCCACCCATGACAGTGCCTGTCACAGTGTCTATAGAATAGCGCCAGTACGGTGTCAGAGTGCACCAGCCATAGGGTCCCTCACATAGTGCCACCCATGACAGTGCCTGACACAGTGTCTATAGAATAGCGCCAGTACGGTGCCAGAGTGCACCAGCCGTAGGGACCCTCACATAGTGCCACCCATGACAGTGCCTTACACAGTGTCTATAGAATAGCGCCAGTACGGTGTCAGAGTGCACCAGCCATAGGGTCCCTCACATAGTGCCACCCATGACAGTGCCTGACAGTGTCTATAGAATAGCGCCAGTACGGTGCCAGAGTGCACCAGCCGTAGGGACCCTCACATGGTGCCACCCATGACAGTGCCTGACACAGTGTCTATAGAATAGCGCCAGTACGGTGTCAGAGTGCACCAGCCATAGGGTCCCTCACATAGTGCCACCCATGACAGTGCCTGACACAGTGTCTATAGAATAGCGCCAGTACGGTGCCAGAGTGCACCAGCCGTAGGGACCCTCACATAGTGCCACCCATGACAGTGCCTGACACAGTGTCTATAGAATAGCGCCAGTACGGTGCCAGAGTGCACCAGCCATAGGGACCCTCACATAGTGCCACCCATGACAGTGCCTGACACAGTGTCTATAGAATAGCGCCAGTACGGTGTCAGAGTGCACCAGCCATAGGGTCCCTCACATAGTGCCACCCATGACAGTGCCTGACAGTGTCTATAGAATAGCGCCAGTACGGTGCCAGAGTGCACCAGCCGTAGGGACCCTCACATAGTGCCACCCATGACAGTGCCTGACACAGTGTCTATAGAATAGCGCCAGTACGGTGTCAGAGTGCACCAGCCATAGGGTCCCTCACATAGTGCCACCCATGACAGTGCCTGACACAGTGTCTATAGAATAGCGCCAGTACGGTGCCAGAGTGCACCAGCCGTAGGGACCCTCACATAGTGCCACCCATGACAGTGCCTGACACAGTGTCCATAGAATAGCGCCAGTATGGTGTCAGAGTGCACCAGCCATAGGGTCCCTCACATAGTGCCACCCATGACAGTGCCTGACACAGTGTCTATAGAATAGCGCCAGTATGGTGTCAGAGTGCACCAGCCATAGGGACCCTCACATAGTGCCACCCATGACAGTGCCTGACACAGTGTCTATAGAATAGCGCCAGTACGGTGCCAGAGTGCACCAGCCATAGGGACCCTCACATAGTGCCACCCATGACAGTGCCTGACACAGTGTCCATAGAATAGCGCCAGTATGGTGTCAGAGTGCACCAGCCATAGGGTCCCTCACATAGTGCCACCCATGACAGTGCCTGTCACAGTGTCCATAGAATAGCGCCAGTACGGTGCCAGAGTGCACCAGCCATAGGGATCCTCACATAGTGCCACCCATGACAGTGCCTGACACAGTGTCCATAGAATAGCGCCAGTATGGTGTCAGAGTGCACAGCCATATGGACCCTCACATAGTGCCACCCATGACAGTGCCTGACACAGTGTCTATAGAATAGCGCCAGTACGGTGCCAGAGTGCACCAGCCATAGGGACCCTCACATAGTGCCACCCATGACAGTGCCTGACACAGTGTCCATAGAATAGCGCCAGTATGGTGTCAGAGTGCACCAGCCATAGTGACCCTCACATAGTGCCACCCATGACAGTGCCTGACACAGTGTCTATAGAATAGCGCCAGTATGGTGTCAGAGTGCACCAGCCATAGTGACCCTCACATAGTGCCACCCATGACAGTGCCTGTCACAGTGTCTATAGAATAGCGCCAGTACGGTGTCAGAGTGCACCAGCCATAGGGACCCTCACATAGTGCCACCCATGACAGTGCCTGACACAGTGTCTATAGAATAGCGCCAGTACGGTGCCAGAGTGCACCAGCCGTAGGGACCCTCACATAGTGCCACCCATGACAGTGCCTGTCACAGTGTCCATAGAATAGCGCCAGTATGGTGTCAGAGTGCACCAGCCATAGGGACCCTCACATAGTGCCACCCATGACAGTGCCTGTCACAGTGTCCATAGAATAGCGCCAGTACGGTGCCAGAGTGCACCAGCCACAGGGACCCTCACATAGTGCCACCCATGACAGTGCCTGACACAGTGTCCATAGAATAGCGCCAGTATGGTGTCAGAGTGCACCAGCCATAGGGTCCCTCACATAGTGCCACCCATGACAGTGCCTGACACAGTGTCTATAGAATAGCGCCAGTACGGTGCCAGAGTGCACCAGCCGTAGGGACCCTCACATAGTGCCACCCATGACAGTGCCTGTCACAGTGTCTATAGAATAGCGCCAGTACGGTGTCAGAGTGCACCAGCCATAGGGTCCCTCACATAGTGCTACCCATGACAGTGCCTGACACAGTGTCCATAGAATAGCGCCAGTACGGTGCCAGAGTGCACCAGCCGTAGGGACCCTCACATAGTGCCACCCATGACAGTGCCTGACACAGTGTCTATAGAATAGCGCCAGTACGGTGCCAGAGTGCACCAGCCACAGGGACCCTCACATAGTGCCACCCATGACAGTGCCTGACACAGTGTCCATAGAATAGCGCCAGTATGGTGTCAGAGTGCACCAGCCATAGGGTCCCTCACATAGTGCCACCCATGACAGTGCCTGACACAGTGTCTATAGAATAGCGCCAGTACGGTGCCAGAGTGCACCAGCCGTAGGGACCCTCACATAGTGCCACCCATGACAGTGCCTGTCACAGTGTCTATAGAATAGCGCCAGTACGGTGTCAGAGTGCACCAGCCATAGGGTCCCTCACATAGTGCTACCCATGACAGTGCCTGACACAGTGTCCATAGAATAGCGCCAGTACGGTGCCAGAGTGCACCAGCCGTAGGGACCCTCACATAGTGCCACCCATGACAGTGCCTGTCACAGTGTCTATAGAATAGCGCCAGTACGGTGTCAGAGTGCACCAGCCATAGGGTCCCTCACATAGTGCTACCCATGACAGTGCCTGACACAGTGTCTATAGAATAGCGCCAGTACGGTGCCAGAGTGCACCAGCCGTAGGGACCCTCACATAGTGCCACCCATGACAGTGCCTGACACAGTGTCCATAGAATAGCGCCAGTATGGTGTCAGAGTGCACCAGCCATAGGGTCCCTCACATAGTGCCACCCATGACAGTGCCTGACACAGTGTCTATAGAATAGCTCCAGTATGGTGTCAGAGTGCACCAGCCATAGGGACCCTCACATAGTGCCACCCATGACAGTGCCTGACACAGTGTCTATAGAATAGCGCCAGTACGGTGCCAGAGTGCACCAGCCATAGGGACCCTCACATAGTGCCACCCATGACAGTGCCTGACACAGTGTCCATAGAATAGTGCCAGTATGGTGTCAGAGTGCACCAGCCATAGGGTCCCTCACATAGTTCCACCCATGACAGTGCCTGACACAGTGTCTATAGAATAGCGCCAGTACGATGCCAGAGTGCACCAGCCGTAGGGACCCTCACATAGTGCCACCCATGACAGTGCCTGTCACAGTGTCTATAGAATAGCGCCAGTACGGTGTCAGAGTGCACCAGCCATAGGGTCCCTCACATAGTGCCACCCATGACAGTGCCTGACACAGTGTCTATAGAATAGCGCCAGTACGGTGCCAGAGTGCACCAGCCGTAGGGACCCTCACATAGTGCCACCCATGACAGTGCCTGACACAGTGTCTATAGAATAGCGCCAGTACGGTGTCAGAGTGCACCAGCCATAGGGTCCCTCACATAGTGCCACCCATGACAGTGCCTGACACAGTGTCTATAGAATAGCGCCAGTACGGTGCCAGAGTGCACCAGCTGTAGGGACCCTCACATAGTGCCACCCATGACAGTGCCTGACACAGTGTCCATAGAATATCGCCAGTATGGTGTCAGAGTGCACCAGCCATAGGGTCCCTCACATAGTGCCACCCATGACAGTGCCTGACACAGTGTCTATAGAATAGCGCCAGTATGGTGTCAGAGTGCACCAGCCATAGGGACCCTCACATAGTGCCACCCATGACAGTGCCTGACACAGTGTCTATAGAATAGCGCCAGTACGGTGCCAGAGTGCACCAGCCATAGGGACCCTCACATATTGCCACCCATGACAGTGCCTGTCACAGTGTCCATAGAATAGCGCCAGTACGTTGCCAGAGTGCACCAGCCATAGGGTCCCTCACATAGTGCCACCCATGACAGTGCCTGTCACAGTGTCTATAGAATAGCGCCAGTACGGTGCCAGAGTGCACCAGCCATAGGGTCCCTCACATAGTGCCACCCATGACAGTGCCTGTCACAGTGTCTATAGAATAGCGCCAGTACGGTGCCAGAGTGCACCAGCGGTAGGGACCCTCACATAGTGCCACCCATGACAGTGCCTGACACAGTGTCCATAGAATAGCGCCAGTACGGTGTCAGAGTGCACCAGCCGTAGGGACCCTCACATAGTGCCACCCATGACAGTGCCTGTCACAGTGTCCATAGAATAGCGCCAGTACGGTGTCAGAGTGCATCAGCCGTAGGGTCCCTCACATAGTGCCACCCATGACAGTGCCTGTCACAGTGTCTATAGAATAGCGCCAGGACGGTGTCAGAGTGCACCAGCCGTAGGGACCCTCACATAGTGCCAGCCATGACAGTACCTGACACAGTGTCCATAGAATAGTGCTAGTACGGTGCCAGAGTGCACCAGCCATAGGGACCCTCACATAGTGCCACCCATGACAGTGCCTGACACAGTGTCTATAGAATAGCGCCAGTACAGTGCCAGAGTGCACCAGCCGTAGGGACCCTCACATAGTGCCACCCATAACAGTGCCTGTCACAGTGTCTCTAGAATAGCGCCAGTACGGTGCCAGAGTGCACCAGCCACAGGGACCCTCACATAGTGCCACCCATGACAGTGCCTGTCACAGTGTCTATAGAATAGCGCCAGTACGGTGCCAGAGTGCACCAGCCATAGGGACCCTCACATAGTGCCACCCATGACAGTGCCTGACACAGTGTCTATAGAATAGCGCCAGTACAGTGCCAGAGTGCACCAGCCGTAGGGACCCTCACATAGTGCCACCCATGACAGTGGCTGACACAGTGTCCATAGAATAGCGCCAGTACGGTGCCAGAGTGCACCAGCCATAGGGACCCTCACATAGTGCCACCCATGACAGTGCCTGACACAGTGTCCATAGAATAGCGCCAGTATGGTGTCAGAGTGCACCAGCCATAGGGACCCTCACATAGTGCCACCCATAACAGTGCCTGTCACAGTGTCCATAGAATAGCGCCAGTACGGTGCCAGAGTGCACCAGCCATAGGGACCCTCACATAGTGCCAGCCATGACAGTGCCTGTCACAGTGTCCATAGAATAGCGCCAGTATGGTGTCAGAGTGCACCAGCCGTAGGGACCCTCACATAGTGCCACCCATGACAGTGCCTGTCACAGTGTCCATAGAATAGCGCCAGTACGGTGCCAGAGTGCACCAGCCACAGGGACCCTCACATAGTGCCACCCATGACAGTGCCTGACACAGTGTCCATAGAATAGCGCCAGTATGGTGTCAGAGTGCACCAGCCATAGGGTCCCTCACATAGTGCCACCCATGACAGTGCCTGACACAGTGTCTATAGAATAGCGCCAGTACGGTACCAGAGTGCACCAGCCGTAGGGACCCTCACATAGTGCCACCCATGACAGTGCCTGTCACAGTGTCTATAGAATAGCGCCAGTACGGTGTCAGAGTGCACCAGCCATAGGGTCCCTCACATAGTGCCACCCATGACAGTGCCTGACACAGTGTCTATAGAATAGCGCCAGTACGGTGCCAGAGTGCACCAGCCGTAGGGACCCTCACATAGTGCCACCCATGACAGTGCCTGACACAGTGTCCATAGAATAGCGCCAGTATGGTGTCAGAGTGCACCAGCCATAGGGTCCCTCACATAGTGCCACCCATGACAGTGCCTGACACAGTGTCTATAGAATAGCTCCAGTATGGTGTCAGAGTGCACCAGCCATAGGGACCCTCACATAGTGCCACCCATGACAGTGCCTGACACAGTGTCTATAGAATAGCGCCAGTACGGTGCCAGAGTGCACCAGCCATAGGGACCCTCACATAGTGCCACCCATGACAGTGCCTGACACAGTGTCCATAGAATAGCGCCAGTATGGTGTCAGAGTGCACCAGCCATAGGGTCCCTCACATAGTGCCACCCATGACAGTGCCTGACACAGTGTCTATAGAATAGCGCCAGTACGGTGCCAGAGTGCACCAGCCGTAGGGACCCTCACATAGTGCCACCCATGACAGTGCCTGTCACAGTGTCTATAGAATAGCGCCAGTACGGTGTCAGAGTGCACCAGCCATAGGGTCCCTCACATAGTGCCACCCATGACAGTGCCTGACACAGTGTCTATAGAATAGCGCCAGTACGGTGCCAGAGTGCACCAGCCGTAGGGACCCTCACATAGTGCCACCCATGACAGTGCCTGACACAGTGTCTATAGAATAGCGCCAGTACGGTGTCAGAGTGCACCAGCCATAGGGTCCCTCACATATTGCCACCCATGACAGTGCCTGACACAGTGTCTATAGAATAGCGCCAGTACGGTGCCAGAGTGCACCAGCCGTAGGGACCCTCACATAGTGCCACCCATGACAGTGCCTGACACAGTGTCCATAGAATAGCGCCAGTATGGTGTCAGAGTGCACCAGCCATAGGGTCCCTCACATAGTGCCACCCATGACAGTGCCTGACACAGTGTCTATAGAATAGCGCCAGTATGGTGTCAGAGTGCACCAGCCATAGGGACCCTCAAATAGTGCCACCCATGACAGTGCCTGACACAGTGTCTATAGAATAGCGCCAGTACGGTGCCAGAGTGCACCAGCCATAGGGACCCTCACATAGTGCCACCCATGACAGTGCCTGTCACAGTGTCCATAGAATAGCGCCAGTACGTTGCCAGAGTGCACCAGCCATAGGGTCCCTCACATAGTGCCACCCATGACAGTGCCTGTCACAGTGTCTATAGAATAGCGCCAGTACGGTGCCAGAGTGCACCAGCCATAGGGTCCCTCACATAGTGCCACCCATGACAGTGCCTGTCACAGTGTCTATAGAATAGCGCCAGTACGGTGCCAGAGTGCACCAGCGGTAGGGACCCTCACATAGTGCCACCCATGACAGTGCCTGACACAGTGTCCATAGAATAGCGCCAGTACGGTGCCAGAGTGCACCAGCGGTAGGGACCCTCACATAGTGCCACCCATGACAGTGCCTGACACAGTGTCCATAGAATAGCGCCAGTACGGTGTCAGAGTGCACCAGCCGTAGGGACCCTCACATAGTGCCACCCATGACAGTGCCTGTCACAGTGTCCATAGAATAGCGCCAGTACGGTGTCAGAGTGCACCAGCCGTAGGGTCCCTCACATAGTGCCACCCATGACAGTGCCTGTCACAGTGTCTATAGAATAGCGCCAGTACGGTGTCAGAGTGCACCAGCCGTAGGGACCCTCACATAGTGCCAGCCATGACAGTGCCTGACACAGTGTCTATAGAATAGCGCCAGTACGGTGCCAGAGTGCACCAGCCATAGGGACCCTCACATAGTGCCACCCATGACAGTGCCTGACACAGTGTCTATAGAATAGCGCCAGTACAGTGCCAGAGTGCACCAGCCGTAGGGACCCTCACATAGTGCCACCCATGACAGTGGCTGACACAGTGTCCATAGAATAGCGCCAGTACGGTGCCAGAGTGCACCAGCCATAGGGACCCTCACATAGTGCCACCCATGACAGTGCCTGACACAGTGTCCATAGAATAGCGCCAGTATGGTGTCAGAGTGCACCAGCCATAGGGACCCTCACATAGTGCCACCCATAACAGTGCCTGTCACAGTGTCCATAGAATAGCGCCAGTACGGTGCCAGAGTGCACCAGCCATAGGGACCCTCACATAGTGCCAGCCATGACAGTGCCTGTCACAGTGTCCATAGAATAGCGCCAGTATGGTGTCAGAGTGCACCAGCCGTAGGGACCCTCACATAGTGCCACCCATGACAGTGCCTGTCACAGTGTCCATAGAATAGCGCCAGTACGGTGCCAGAGTGCACCAGCCACAGGGACCCTCACATAGTGCCACCCATGACAGTGCCTGACACAGTGTCCATAGAATAGCGCCAGTATGGTGTCAGAGTGCACCAGCCATAGGGTCCCTCACATAGTGCCACCCATGACAGTGCCTGACACAGTGTCTATAGAATAGCGCCAGTACGGTACCAGAGTGCACCAGCCGTAGGGACCCTCACATAGTGCCACCCATGACAGTGCCTGTCACAGTGTCTATAGAATAGCGCCAGTACGGTGTCAGAGTGCACCAGCCATAGGGTCCCTCACATAGTGCCACCCATGACAGTGCCTGACACAGTGTCTATAGAATAGCGCCAGTACGGTGCCAGAGTGCACCAGCCGTAGGGACCCTCACATAGTGCCACCCATGACAGTGCCTGACACAGTGTCTATAGAATAGCGCCAGTACGGTGCCAGAGTGCACCAGCCATAGGGACCCTCACATAGTGCCACCCATGACAGTGCCTGACACAGTGTCCATAGAATAGCGCCAGTATGGTGTCAGAGTGCACCAGCCATAGGGTCCCTCACATAGTGCCACCCATGACAGTGCCTGACACAGTGTCTATAGAATAGCGCCAGTACGGTGCCAGAGTGCACCAGCCGTAGGGACCCTCACATAGTGCCACCCATGACAGTGCCTGTCACAGTGTCTATAGAATAGCGCCAGTACGGTGTCAGAGTGCACCAGCCATAGGGTCCCTCACATAGTGCCACCCATGGCAGTGCCTGACACAGTGTCTATAGAATAGCGCCAGTACGGTGCCAGAGTGCACCAGCCGTAGGGACCCTCACATAGTGCCACCCATGACAGTGCCTGACACAGTGTCTATAGAATAGCGCCAGTACGGTGTCAGAGTGCACCAGCCATAGGGTCCCTCACATATTGCCACCCATGACAGTGCCTGACACAGTGTCTATAGAATAGCGCCAGTACGGTGCCAGAGTGCACCAGCCGTAGGGACCCTCACATAGTGCCACCCATGACAGTGCCTGACACAGTGTCCATAGAATAGCGCCAGTATGGTGTCAGAGTGCACCAGCCATAGGGTCCCTCACATAGTGCCACCCATGACAGTGCCTGACACAGTGTCTATAGAATAGCGCCAGTATGGTGTCAGAGTGCACCAGCCATAGGGACCCTCAAATAGTGCCACCCATGACAGTGCCTGACACAGTGTCTATAGAATAGCGCCAGTACGGTGCCAGAGTGCACCAGCCATAGGGACCCTCACATAGTGCCACCCATGACAGTGCCTGTCACAGTGTCCATAGAATAGCGCCAGTACGTTGCCAGAGTGCACCAGCCATAGGGTCCCTCACATAGTGCCACCCATGACAGTGCCTGTCACAGTGTCTATAGAATAGCGCCAGTACGGTGCCAGAGTGCACCAGCCATAGGGTCCCTCACATAGTGCCACCCATGACAGTGCCTGTCACAGTGTCTATAGAATAGCGCCAGTACGGTGCCAGAGTGCACCAGCGGTAGGGACCCTCACATAGTGCCACCCATGACAGTGCCTGACACAGTGTCCATAGAATAGCGCCAGTACGGTGCCAGAGTGCACCAGCGGTAGGGACCCTCACATAGTGCCACCCATGACAGTGCCTGACACAGTGTCCATAGAATAGCGCCAGTACGGTGTCAGAGTGCACCAGCCGTAGGGACCCTCACATAGTGCCACCCATGACAGTGCCTGTCACAGTGTCCATAGAATAGCGCCAGTACGGTGTCAGAGTGCACCAGCCGTAGGGTCCCTCACATAGTGCCACCCATGACAGTGCCTGTCACAGTGTCTATAGAATAGCGCCAGTACGGTGTCAGAGTGCACCAGCCGTAGGGACCCTCACATAGTGCCAGCCATGACAGTACCTGACACAGTGTCCATAGAATAGTGCTAGTACGGTGCAAGAGTGCACCAGCCATAGGGACCCTCACATAGTGCCACCCATGACAGTGCCTGACACAGTGTCTATAGAATAGCGCCAGTACAGTGCCAGAGTGCACCAGCCGTAGGGACCCTCACATAGTGCCACCCATAACAGTGCCTGTCACAGGGTCTCTAGAATAGCGCCAGTACGGTGCCAGAGTGCACCAGCCATAGGGACCCTCACATAGTGCCACCCATGACAGTGCCTGACACAGTGTCTATAGAATAGCGCCAGTACAGTGCCAGAGTGCACCAGCCGTAGGGACCCTCACATAGTGCCACCCATGACAGTGCCTGACACAGTGTCCATAGAATAGCGCCAGTACGGTGCCAGAGTGCACCAGCCATAGGGACCCTCACATAGTGCCACCCATGACAGTGCCTGACACAGTGTCCATAGAATAGCGCCAGTATGGTGTCAGAGTGCACCAGCCATAGGGACCCTCACATAGTGCCACCCATGACAGTGCCTGACACAGTGTCCATAGAATAGCGCCAGTACGGTGTCAGAGTGCACCAGCCATAGGGACCCTCACATAGTGCCACCCATAACAGTGCCTGTCACAGTGTCCATAGAATAGCGCCAGTACGGTGCCAGAGTGCACCAGCCATAGGGACCCTCACATAGTGCCACCCATGACAGTACCTGACACAGTGTCCATAGAATAGCGCCAGTATGGTGCCAGAGTGCACCAGCCATAGGGTCCCTCACATAGTGCCACCCATGACAGTGCCTGACACAGTGTCTATAGAATAGCGCCAGTATGGTGTCAGAGTGCACCAGCCATAGGGACCCTCACATAGTGCCACCCATGACAGTGCCTGACACAGTGTCTATAGAATAGCGCCAGTACGGTGCCAGAGTGCACCAGCCATAGGGACCCTCACATAGTGCCACCCATGACAGTGCCTGTCACAGTGTCCATAGAATAGCGCCAGTACGTTGCCAGAGTGCACCAGCCATAGGGTCCCTCACATAGTGCCACCCATGACAGTGCCTGTCACAGTGTCTATAGAATAGCGCCAGTACGGTGCCAGAGTGCACCAGCCATAGGGTCCCTCACATAGTGCCACCCATGACAGTGCCTGTCACAGTGTCTATAGAATAGCGCCAGTACGGTGCCAGAGTGCACCAGCGGTAGGGACCCTCACATAGTGCCACCCATGACAGTGCCTGACACAGTGTCCATAGAATAGCGCCAGTACGGTGCCAGAGTGCACCAGCGGTAGGGACCCTCACATAGTGCCACCCATGACAGTGCCTGACACAGTGTCCATAGAATAGCGCCAGTACGGTGTCAGAGTGCAACAGCCGTAGGGACCCTCACATAGTGCCACCCATGACAGTGCCTGTCACAGTGTCCATAGAATAGCGCCAGTACGGTGTCAGAGTGCACCAGCCGTAGGGTCCCTCACATAGTGCCACCCATGACAGTGCCTGTCACAGTGTCTATAGAATAGCGCCAGTACGGTGTCAGAGTGCACCAGCCGTAGGGACCCTCACATAGTGCCAGCCATGACAGTACCTGACACAGTGTCCATAGAATAGTGCTAGTACGGTGCCAGAGTGCACCAGCCATAGGGACCCTCACATAGTGCCACCCATGACAGTGCCTGACACAGTGTCTATAGAATAGCGCCAGTACAGTGCCAGAGTGCACCAGCCGTAGGGACCCTCACATAGTGCCACCCATAACAGTGCCTGTCACAGTGTCCATAGAATAGCGCCAGTACGGTGCCAGAGTGCACCAGCCATAGGGACCCTCACATAGTGCCACCCATGACAGTGCCTGACACAGTGTCTATAGAATAGCGCCAGTACAGTGCCAGAGTGCACCAGCCGTAGGGACCCTCACATAGTGCCACCCATGACAGTGCCTGACACAGTGTCCATAGAATAGCGCCAGTACGGTGCCAGAGTGCACCAGCCATAGGGACCCTCACATAGTGCCACCCATGACAGTGCCTGACACAGTGTCCATAGAATAGCGCCAGTACGGTGCCAGAGTGCACCAGCCATAGGGTCCCTCACATAGTGCCACCCATGACAGTGCCTGTCACAGTGTCTATAGAATAGCGCCAGTACAGTGCCAGAGTGCACCAGCCGTAGGGACCCTCACATAGTGCCACCCATGACAGTGCCTGACACAGTGTCCATAGAATAGCGCCAGTACGGTGCCAGAGTGCACCAGCCATAGGGACCCTCACATAGTGCCACCCATGACAGTGCCTGACACAGTGTCCATAGAATAGCGCCAGTACGGTGCCAGAGTGCACCAGCCGTAGGGTCCCTCACATAGTGCCACCCACGACAGTGCCTGTCACAGTGTCTATAGAATAGCGCCAGTACGGTGTCAGAGTGCACCAGCCGTAGGGACCCTCACATAGTGCCAGCCATGACAGTACCTGACACAGTGTCCATAGAATAGTGCTAGTACGGTGCCAGAGTGCACCAGCCATAGGGACCCTCACATAGTGCCACCCATGACAGTGCCTGACACAGTGTCTATAGAATAGCGCCAGTACGGTGCCAGAGTGCACCAGCCATAGGGACCCTCACATAGTGCCACCCATGACAGTGCCTGACACAGTGTCTATAGAATAGCGCCAGTACGGTGCCAGAGTGCACCAGCCATAGGGACCCTCACATAGTGCCACCCATGACAGTGCCTGACACAGTGTCTATAGAATAGCGCCAGTACAGTGCCAGAGTGCACCAGCCATAGGGACCCTCACATAGTGCCACCCATGACAGTGCCTGACACAGTGTCTATAGAATAGCGCCAGTACAGTGCCAGAGTGCACCAGCCGTAGGGACCCTCACATAGTGCCACCCATGACAGTGCCTGACACAGTGTCCATAGAATAGCGCCAGTACGGTGCCAGAGTGCACCAGCCATAGGGACCCTCACATAGTGCCACCCATGACAGTGCCTGACACAGTGTCTATAGAATAGCGCCAGTACGGTGTCAGAGTGCACCAGCCATAGGGACCCTCACATAGTGCCACCCATGACAGTGCCTGACACAGTGTCTATAGAATAGCGCCAGTACGGTGTCAGAGTGCACCAGCCATAGGGACCCTCACATAGTGCCACCCATGACAGTGCCTGACACAGTGTCCATAGAATAGCGCCAGTACGGTATCAGAGTGCACCAGCCATAGGGACCCTCACATAGTGCCACCCATGACAGTGCCTGACACAGTGTCTATAGAATAGCGCCAGTACGGTGTCAGAGTGCACCAGCCATAGGGACCCTCACATAGTGCCACCCATGACAGTGCCTGACACAGTGTCTATAGAATAGCGCCAGTACGGTGTCAGAGTGCACCAGCCGTAGGGACCCTCACATAGTGCCACCCATGACAGTGCCTGACACAGTGTCCATAGAATAGCGCCAGTACGGTGCCAGAGTGCACCAGCCAAAGGGACCTTCACATAGTGCCACCCATGACAGTGCCTGACACAGTGTCTATAGAATAGCGCCAGTACGGTGTCAGAGTGCACCAGCCATAGGGACCCTCACATAGTGCCACCCATGACAGTGCCTGACACAGTGTCTATAGAATAGCGCCAGTACGGTGTCAGAGTGCACCAGCCATAGGGACCCTCACATAGTGCCACCCATGACAGTGCCTGACACAGTGTCTATAGAATAGCGCCAGTACGGTGTCAGAGTGCACCAGCCGTAGGGACCCTCACATAGTGCCACCCATGACAGTGCCTGACACAGTGTCCATAGAATAGCGCCAGTACGGTGCCAGAGTGCACCAGCCATAGGGACCCTCACATAGTGCCACCCATGACAGTGCCTGACACAGTGTCTATAGAATAGCGCCAGTACGGTGTCAGAGTGCACCAGCCATAGGGACCCTCACATAGTGCCACCCATGACAGTGCCTGACACAGTGTCTATAGAATAGCGCCAGTACGGTGCCAGAGTGCACCAGCCATAGGGTCCCTCACATAGTGCCACCCATGACAGTGCCTGACACAGTGTCTATAGAATAGCGCCAGTACGGTGCCAGAGTGCACCAGCCATAGGGACCCTCACATAGTGCCACCCATGACAGTGCCTGACACAGTGTCTATAGAATAGCGCCAGTACGGTGCCAGAGTGCACCAGCCATAGGGACCCTCACATAGTGCCACCCATGACAGTGCCTGACACAGTGTCTATAGAATAGCGCCAGTACGGTGCCAGAGTGCACCAGCCATAGGGTCCCTCACATAGTGCCACCCATGACAGTGCCTGACACAGTGTCTATAGAATAGCGCCAGTACGGTGTCAGAGTGCACCAGCCGTAGGGACCCTCACATAGTGCCACCCATGACAGTGCCTGACACAGTGTCCATAGAATAGCGCCAGTACGGTGCCAGAGTGCACCAGCCAAAGGGACCCTCACATAGTGCCACCCATGACAGTGCCTGACACAGTGTCTATAGAATAGCGCCAGTACGGTGTCAGAGTGCACCAGCCATAGGGACCCTCACATAGTGCCACCCATGACAGTGCCTGACACAGTGTCTATAGAATAGCGCCAGTACGGTGCCAGAGTGCACCAGCCATAGGGTCCCTCACATAGTGCCACCCATGACAGTGCCTGTCACAGTGTCCATAGAATAGCGCCAGTACGGTGCCAGAGTGCACCAGCCATAGGGTCCCTCACATAGTGCCACCCATGACAGTGCCTGTCACAGTGTCCATAGAATAGCGCCAGTATGGTGTCAGAGTGCACCAGCCATAGGGACCCTCACATAGTGCCACCCATGACAGTGCCTGTCACAGTGTCCATAGAATAGCGCCAGTATGGTGTCAGAGTGCACCAGCCATAGGGACCCTCACATAGTGCCACCCATGACAGTGCCTGACACAGTGTCTATAGAATAGCGCCAGTACGGTGTCAGAGTGCACCAGCCGTAGGGACCCTCACATAGTGCCACCCATGACAGTGCCTGTCACAGTGTCCATAGAATAGCGCCAGTATGGTGTCAGAGTGCACCAGCCATAGGGACCCTCACATAGTGCCACCCATGACAGTGCCTGTCACAGTGTCCATAGAATAGCGCCAGTATGGTGTCAGAGTGCACCAGCCATAGGGACCCTCACATAGTGCCACCCATGACAGTGCCTGACACAGTGTCTATAGAATAGCGCCAGTACGGTGTCAGAGTGCACCAGCCATAGGGACCCTCACATAGTGCCACCCATGACAGTGCCTGTCACAGTGTCCATAGAATAGCGCCAGTATGGTGTCAGAGTGCACCAGCCATAGGGACCCTCACATAGTGCCACCCATGACAGTGCCTGACACAGTGTCTATAGAATAGCGCCAGTACGGTGTCAGAGTGCACCAGCCATAGGGACCCTCACATAGTGCCACCCATGACAGTGCCTGTCACAGTGTCCATAGAATAGCGCCAGTATGGTGTCAGAGTGCACCAGCCATAGGGACCCTCACATAGTGCCACCCATGACAGTGCCTGTCACAGTGTCCATAGAATAGCGCCAGTATGGTGTCAGAGTGCACCAGCCATAGGGACCCTCACATAGTGCCACCCATGACAGTGCCTGACACAGTGTCTATAGAATAGCGCCAGTACGGTGTCAGAGTGCACCAGCCGTAGGGACCCTCACATAGTGCCACCCATGACAGTGCCTGTCACAGTGTCCATAGAATAGCGCCAGTATGGTGTCAGAGTGCACCAGCCATAGGGACCCTCACATAGTGCCACCCATGACAATGCCTGTCACAGTGTCCATAGAATAGCGCCAGTATGGTGTCAGAGTGCACCAGCCATAGGGACCCTCACATAGTGCCACCCATGACAGTGCCTGTCACAGTGTCCATAGAATAGCGCCAGTACGGTGTCAGAGTGCACCAGCCATAGGGACCCTCACATAGTGCCACCCATAACAGTGCCTGTCACAGTGTCTATAGAATAGCGCCAGTACGGTGTCAGAGTGCACCAGCCATAGGGACCCTCACATAGTGCCACCCATAACAGTGCCTGTCACAGTGTCCATAGAATAGCGCCAGTACGGTGTCAGAGTGCACCAGCCATAGGGACCCTCACATAGTGCCACCCATGACAGTGCCTGTCACAGTGTCCATAGAATAGCGCCAGTATGGTGTCAGAGTGCACCAGCCATAGGGACCCTCACATAGTGCCACCCATGACAGTGCCTGTCACAGTGTCCATAGAATAGCGCCAGTATGGTGTCAGAGTGCACCAGCCATAGGGACCCTCACATAGTGCCACCCATGACAGTGCCTGTCACAGTGTCCATAGAATAGCGCCAGTATGGTGTCAGAGTGCACCAGCCATAGGGACCCTCACATAGTGCCACCCATGACAGTGCCTGTCACAGTGTCCATAGAATAGCGCCAGTACGGTGTCAGAGTGCACCAGCCATAGGGACCCTCACATAGTGCCACCCATGACAGTGCCTGTCACAGTGTCCATAGAATAGCGCCAGTACGGTGTCAGAGTGCACCAGCCATAGGGACCCTCACATAGTGCCACCCATAACAGTGCCTGTCACAGTGTCCATAGAATAGCGCCAGTACGGTGTCAGAGTGCACCAGCCATAGGGACCCTCACATAGTGCCACCCATGACAGTGCCTGTCACAGTGTCTATAGAATAGCGCCAGTACGGTGCCAGAGTGCACCAGCCACAGGGACCCTCACATAGTGCCACCCATGACAGTGCCTGTCACAGTGTCCATAGAATAGCGCCAGTATGGTGTCAGAGTGCACCAGCCATAGGGACCCTCACATAGTGCCACCCATGACAGTGCCTGTCACAGTGTCTATAGAATAGCGCCAGTACGGTGCCAGAGTGCACCAGCCACAGGGACCCTCACATAGTGCCACCCATGACAGTGCCTGTCACAGTGTCCATAGAATAGCGCCAATACGGTGCCAGAGTGCACCAGCCATAGGGACCCTCACATAGTGCCACCCATGACAGTGCCTGTCACAGTGTCCATAGAATAGCGCCAGTACGGTGTCAGAGTGCACCAGCCACAGGGACCCTCACATAGTGCCACCCATAACAGTGCCTGTCACAGTGTCCATAGAATAGCGCCAGTACGGTGCCAGAGTGCACCAGCCATAGGGACCCTCACATAGTGCCACCCATGACAGTGCCTGTCACAGTGTCCATAGAATAGCGCCAGTACGGTGTCAGAGTGCACCAGCCATAGGGACCCTCACATAGTGCCACCCATGACAGTGCCTGTCACAGTGTCTATAGAATAGCGCCAGTACGGTGCCAGAGTGCACCAGCCGTAGGGACCCTCACATAGTGCCACCCATGACAGTGCCTGACACAGTGTCCATAGAATAGCGCCAGTACGGTGCCAGAGTGCACCAGCCATAGGGACCCTCACATAGTGCCACCCATGACAGTGCCTGTCACAGTGTCTATAGAATAGCGCCAGTACGGTGCCAGAGTGCACCAGCCACAGGGACCCTCACATAGTGCCACCCATGACAGTGCCTGTCACAGTGTCCATAGAATAGCGCCAGTACGGTGCCAGAGTGCACCAGCCATAGGGACCCTCACATAGTGCCACCCATGACAGTGCCTGTCACAGTGTCCATAGAATAGCGCCAGTACGGTGTCAGAGTGCACCAGCCACAGGGACCCTCACATAGTGCCACCCATAACAGTGCCTGTCACAGTGTCCATAGAATAGCGCCAGTACGGTGCCAGAGTGCACCAGCCATAGGGACCCTCACATAGTGCCACCCATGACAGTGCCTGTCACAGTGTCCATAGAATAGCGCCAGTACGGTGTCAGAGTGCACCAGCCATAGGGACCCTCACATAGTGCCACCCATGACAGTGCCTGTCACAGTGTCTATAGAATAGCGCCAGTACGGTGCCAGAGTGCACCAGCCGTAGGGACCCTCACATAGTGCCACCCATGACAGTGCCTGACACAGTGTCCATAGAATAGCGCCAGTACGGTGTCAGAGTGCACCAGCCGTAGGGACCCTCACATAGTGCCACCCATGACAGTGCCTGTCACAGTGTCCATAGAATAGCGCCAGTACGGTGTCAGAGTGCACCAGCCATAGGGACCCTCACATAGTGCCACCCATGACAGTGCCTGACACAGTGTCTATAGAATAGCGCCAGTACGGTGTCAGAGTGCACCAGCCGTAGGGACCCTCACATAGTGCCACCCATGACAGTGCCTGTCACAGTGTCCATAGAATAGCGCCAGTACGGTGCCAGAGTGCACCAGCCATAGGGACCCTCACATAGTGCCACCCATGACAGTGCCTATCACAGTGTCCATAGAATAGCGCCAGTACGGTGTCAGAGTGCACCAGCCATAGGGACCCTCACATAGTGCCACCCATGACAGTGCCTGTCACAGTGTCCATAGAATAGCGCCAGTACGGTGTCAGAGTGCACCAGCCATAGGGACCATCACATAGTGCCACCCATGACAGTGCCTGACACAGTGTCCATAGAATAGCGCCAGTACGGTGTCAGAGTGCACCAGCCATAGGGACCCTCACATAGTGCCACCCATGACAGTGCCTGACACAGTGTCTATAGAATAGCGCCAGTACGGTGCCAGAGTGCACCAGCCGTAGGGACCCTCACATAGTGCC
The DNA here is from genome assembly GCF_039654945.1 of Dendrobates tinctorius. NCBI lineage: Eukaryota > Metazoa > Chordata > Amphibia > Anura > Dendrobatidae > Dendrobates > Dendrobates tinctorius. The sequence goes on from NW_027361868.1 coordinate 9,728,280, forward strand.
ACCCATGACAGTGCCTGACACAGTGTCCATAGAATAGCGCCAGTACGGTGTCAGAGTGCACCAGCCATAGGGACCCTCACATAGTGCCACCCATGACAGTGCCTGACACAGTGTCTATAGAATAGCGCCAGTACGGTGTCAGAGTGCACCAGCCATAGGGACCCTCACATAGTGCCACCCATGACAGTGCCTGTCACAGTGTCCATAGAATAGCGCCAGTACGGTGTCAGAGTGCACCAGCCATAGGGACCCTCACATAGTGCCACCCATGACAGTGCCTGACACAGTGTCCATAGAATAGCGCCAGTACGGTGTCAGAGTGCACCAGCCACAGGGACCCTCACATAGTGCCACCCATGACAGTGCCTGACACAGTGTCTATAGAATAGCGCCAGTACGGTGCCAGAGTGCACCAGCCATAGGGACCCTCACATAGTGCCACCCATGACAGTGCCTGACACAGTGTCCATAGAATAGCGCCAGTACGGTGCCAGAGTGCACCAGCCGTAGGGACCCTCACATAGTGCCACCCATAACAGTGCCTGACACAGTGTCTATAGAATAGCGCCAGTACGGTGTCAGAGTGCACCAGCCATAGGGACCCTCACATAGTGCCACCCATGACAGTGCCTGACACAGTGTCCATAGAATAGCGCCAGTACGGTGTCAGAGTGCACCAGCCACAGGGACCCTCACATAGTGCCACCCATGACAGTGCCTGACACAGTGTCTATAGAATAGCGCCAGTACGGTGCCAGAGTGCACCAGCCATAGGGACCCTCACATAGTGCCACCCATGACAGTGCCTGACACAGTGTCCATAGAATAGCGCCAGTACGGTGCCAGAGTGCACCAGCCGTAGGGACCCTCACATAGTGCCACCCATAACAGTGCCTGACACAGTGTCCATAGAATAGCGCCAGTACGGTGCCAGAGTGCACCAGCCGTAGGGTCCCTCACATAGTGCCACCCATGACAGTGCCTGTCACAGTGTCTATAGAATAGCGCCAGTACGGTGTCAGAGTGCACCAGCCGTAGGGACCCTCACATAGTGCCACCCATGACAGTGCCTGACACAGTGTCTATAGAATAGCGCCAGTACGGTGCCAGAGTGCACCAGCCGTAGGGACCCTCACATAGTGCCACCCATGACAGTGCCTGACACAGTGTCCATAGAATAGCGCCAGTACGGTGCCAGAGTGCACCAGCCATAGGGACCCTCACATAGTGCCACCCATGACAGTGCCTGACACAGTGTCCATAGAATAGCGCCAGTACGGTGCCAGAGTGCACCAGCCATAGGGACCCTCACATAGTGCCACCCATAACAGTGCCTGTCACAGTGTCTATAGAATAGCGCCAGTACGGTGTCAGAGTGCACCTGCCGTAGGGTCCCTCACATAGTGCCACCCATGACAGTGCCTGACACAGTGTCTATAGAATAGCGCCAGTACGGTGCCAGAGTGCACCAGCCATAGGGACCCTCACATAGTGCCACCCATGACAGTGCCTGACACAGTGTCTATAGAATAGCGCCAGTACGGTGCCAGAGTGCACCAGCCGTAGGGTCCCTCACATAGTGCCACCCATAACAGTGCCTGTCACAGTGTCTATAGAATAGCGCCAGTACGGTGTCAGAGTGCACCAGCCGTAGGGTCCCTCACATAGTGCCACCCATAACAGTGCCTGTCACAGTGTCTATAGAATAGCGCCAGTACGGTGTCAGAGTGCACCAGCCATAGGGACCCTCACATAGTGCCACCCATGACAGTGCCTGTCACAGTGTCTATAGAATAGCGCCAGTACGGTGCCAGAGTGCACCAGCCATAGGGACCCTCACATAGTGCCACCCATAACAGTGCCTGTCACAGTGTCTATAGAATAGCGCCAGTACGGTGTCAGAGTGCACCAGCCGTAGGGTCCCTCACATAGTGCCACCCATAACAGTGCCTGTCACAGTGTCTATAGAATAGCGCCAGTACGGTGTCAGAGTGCACCAGCCGTAGGGTCCCTCACATAGTGCCACCCATAACAGTGCCTGTCACAGTGTCTATAGAATAGCGCCAGTACGGTGTCAGAGTGCACCAGCCGTAGGGTCCCTCACATAGTGCCACCCATAACAGTGCCTGTCACAGTGTCTATAGAATAGCGCCAGTACGGTGTCAGAGTGCACCAGCCGTAGGGTCCCTCACATAGTGCCACCCATAACAGTGCCTGTCACAGTGTCTATAGAATAGTGCTAGTACGGTGCCAGAGTGCACCAGCCATAGGGTCCCTCACATAGTGCCACCCATGACAGTGCCTGTCACAGTGTCTATAGAATAGCGCCAGTACGGTGCCAGAGTGCACCAGCCGTAGGGTCCCTCACATAGTGCCACCCATAACAGTGCCTGTCACAGTGTCTATAGAATAGCGCCAGTACGGTGCCAGAGTGCACCAGCCATAGGGTCCCTCACATAGTGCCACCCATGACAGTGCCTGTCACAGTGTCTATAGAATAGTGCTAGTACGGTGCCAGAGTGCACCAGCCATAGGGTCCCTCACATAGTGCCACCCATAACAGTGCCTGTCACAGTGTCTATAGAATAGCGCCAGTACGGTGCCAGAGTGCACCAGCCATAGGGACTCTCACATAGTGCCACCCATGACAGTGCCTGTCACAGTGTCTATAGAATAGCGCCAGTACGGTGTCAGAGTGCACCAGCCGTAGGGACCCTCACATAGTGCCACCCATAACAGTGCCTGTCACAGTGTCTATAGAATAGCGCCAGTACGGTGTCAGAGTGCACCAGCCGTAGGGACCCTCACATAGTGCCACCCATAACAGTGCCTGTCACAGTGTCTATAGAATAGCGCCAGTACGGTGTCAGAGTGCACCAGCCATAGGGACCCTCACATAGTGCCACCCATGACAGTGCCTGTCACAGTGTCCATAGAATAGCGCCAGTACGGTGCCAGAGTGCACCAGCCATAGGGACCCTCACATAGTGCCACCCATGACAGTGCCTGACACAGTGTCCATAGAATAGCGCCAGTACGGTGTCAGAGTGCACCAGCCATAGGGACCCTCACATAGTGCCCGTTATACTGACAGCGTCCCAGTCAATCAACTTTTACATCTCAAAAATCTACAACAACCTACAAACCCCACTCACACAAAATACAAGCGGATCCAGGTATCACTGCTGTGCTTTTCTGTAATTGATATGCTTGTAAATTGCAGCTAATAATGACCATTACATCAAGTTATACATTTGTATTGGGCTTGTTTGCACATTGTTTACTTATATTTTGGAAGGGAAATCGATATTTGCTATGATTAGTTTTTATATATTTTCATATGTAACGTTCTGTTGGTTATTGGCGGATTATGTGAGCGGTATCGGATCACTGTCACCCTGTGATCAACCGGAGGCACAGAAATGTCAGAACGGCCTCTGCTGCCATCTACTGTATATTTGATAGAATGCATCTAAGAACATCATCCAAAACTTTACTGAAATGATTGGTACAAGATATAATTTATAGACTGGATTATATCATATCTAGAATAGTAATAGACTAAAGCGCTAATGACAGTAAATAACAGTACACAAACTACAATTCGATTAACAAAATACATATTATACAATGCAAACATAGATTACCGATTTTATATTCTACAAATTATTAATCCACCAGACACGATATTTCCCCTATCCCCAAAGCTAAGTCATATTAATATTGTTCTTTGATTTCCTTATCAAACATCTCCAACTTCTTTTGTAGAAAGCAAATCAAACTTCTGTCTGCCATCTTGAGTAACCCCTTTGTACCTGGAATTTTACTTTTTTTTTCACTTTTGTATTTTTCTCACCTTATTTCCTGAAGACCCTTTTTTTTTTTCTTCCATCGATTTTTTTTTTTTTTTGGCTGATCAGATGCATTTTTGAATTACACCATTCACTTTACAATACACAGTAATTCCAAGTGGGATGAAACTGAAAAAACAAACAAAAAACTCCCCATAAATCCGCTATTGATATTCAGGTTGTCTGATTCTACAGGTCAATGTGATAACATTGATACCAAATTTATATATATATATAAATATTGCAGTGGTTATTTTTTTTTTTTTAACTTTATGAAAAACTTTTTAGTTTGTGTCACCATTTTCCGTTACCAGTAACTTTAGTTTTCCTTCAATGGAGCTGCGTGAGGGCTTTTTTTTTTGCACACTGAGCTCTGATATTTTTGTGAATACCATTTTCAAAGACTGTTGAAATTTTAATCACTTTTTTATTGCATTTTTATGGAAAAGTGCAGCAATGGATAAACCACAAATACGGTGTTTTGATTTTACTTTTGGAGTTTTAATCGGTTGATTAATTTTATGTTTTGATAGATCGGACTTTTATAGGTGCTGTGGTAGCATATCAATCCCCCGACCCAATTTCTTTATTTTGAAAAAGGGATATTTTAAACTTGATAATTTTTTTTTTTAATTATATTTTCATATTTTTGTCTCCCCTCCCCCCAGGGGACTTTAACCTGCAATCATTGAATCTTTTTTGTTAATTACAGTATATGGTTAAATTGACATCTTCCTATGAAGCTCAGCTATAGGATGGGCTTCTTTGCAAGACGAACATGGCTGCAATGGGGGCATGCAGCAAGAAGCAGAACATGGTGATTCATTGGGAACTCGCATTTTCATCACAGCGGAGTAGCCAGTGATCTCACCATTTAAATGATGATGGTACAGATTAACAGCAGCAGGTAAATGGTTAAACAGCAGTGATAGGAGCTAGCGCCGGCCGCTGCTGGCTGTGTAACACAGCAGTAACATGCCCGGTAAGGATGGGGCTCAGCGTCTGAGCCTCCTCGATGCACGCGCACCATGAATGTGATGGACAGATAAGCAAGTGTAAGGCTGGTTTCACACTTGCGTTTTTTTTCGCGGTATTTTAGCGCTAAATAGCGCATACGTTTTTTTTTCCTATACTTTGCATGGGATGCGCTTATGTGCGCATACACATGCGTTTGTACGCGTTTTTCCGCGCATGCGTTTTTTTGCGGTATGCGCTCGGGCGCACAAAATGCAACCTGTTGCATTTTTTGGTGCGTCCGACTTGCCTCAAAAAAACGCATGCGCGCGCAATGCGTTTTTTTACAGCAAGACACCCATTATAGTCTATGGGTGCGCATATGTGCGCATTGGCATGCTTATGTATGCGTTTTTTTGCACATGCGTTTTTTTTGTTAACCATGGAATTTAGGGGTTTGGGTTAGAGTTAGGGTTAGTTAAGGGGGTTTAGGGTTAGGGTTAGGGTCAGGGTTAGGGTTAGGTTTAGGGTCAGGGTTAGTTAGGGTTTAGGGTTTGGGTTAGGGTTAAGTATGGTTTGGTTAAGGGTTAGGGTCAGGGTTAGGGTTAGGTTTAGGGTCAGGGTTAGGGTTAGTTAGGGTTTAGGGTTTGGGTTAGGGTTAAGTATGCTTTGGTTAAGGGTTAGGGTCAGGGTTAGGGTTAGGGTCAGGGTTAGGGTTAGGGTTAGGTTTAGGGTCAGGGTTAGGGTCAGGGTTAGTTAGGGTTTAGGGTTTGGGTTAGGGTTAAGTATGGTTTGGTTAAGGGTTAGGGTCAGGGTTAGGGTTAGGTTTAGGGTCAGGGTTAGGGTTAGTTAGGGTTTAGGGTTTGGGTTAGGGTTAAGTATGGTTTGGTTAAGGGTTAGGGTCAGGGTTAGGGTTAGGGTCAGGGTTAGGGTTAGTAAAGTCATGGTTTGGGTTAGTGTGAGCGGCCACCTAATGTTTGGAAAAAACGCAAACGCGGTAAAAACGCACTAAAAACGCATACAAACGCATAAAAACGCTGCGTTTTTTTCATGCATGCTCATAAAAATGCTTGAAAAAACCGCAGCAGTTGTATGCTTTTGTATGCGTTTTTTCAATGCGTTTTTTTGCGGGAAAAACGCGCTGCAAAAAAAAGCAAGTGTGAAACCAGCCTAAGTTACAGTTGTGGCCAAAAGTATTGACACCCCTGTAATTCTGTCAGATAATACTCAGTTTCTTCCTGAAAATGATTGCAAACACAAATTCTTTGGTATTATTATCTTCATTTAATTTGTCTTAAATGAAAAAACACAAAAGAGAATGAAGCAAAAAGCAAAACATTGATCATTTCACACAAAACTCCAAAAATTGGCCAGACAAAAGTATTGGCACCCTCAGCCTAATACTTGGTTGCACAACCTTTAGCCAAAATAACTGCGACCAACCGCTTGCGGTAACCATCAATGAGTTTCTTACAATGCTCTGCTGGAATTTTAGACCATTCTTCTTTGGCAAACTGCTCCAGGTCCCTGATATTTGAAGGGTGCCTTCTCCAAACTGCCATTTTTAGATCTCTCCACAGGTGTTCTATGGGATTCAGGTCTGGACTCATTGCTCGCCACCTTAGAAGTCTCCAGTGCTTCCTCTCAAACCATTTTCTAGTGCTTTTTGAAGTGTGTTTTGGGTCATTGTCCTGCTTCAAGACCCATGACCTCTGAGGGAGACCCAGCTTTCTCACACTGGGCCCTACATTATGCTGCAAAATTTGTTGGTAGTCTTCAGACTTCATAATGCCATGCACACGGTCAAGCAGTCCAGTGCCAGAGGCAGCAAAGCAACCCCAAAACATCAGGGAACCTCCGCCATGTTTGACTGTAGGGACTGTGTTCTTTTCTTTGAATGCCTCTTTTTTTTCTCCTGTAAACTCTGGCATGTTGATGCCTTTGCCCAAAAAGCTCTACTTTTTTCTCATCTGACCAGAGAACATTCTTCCAAAACTTTTTAGGCTTTTTCAGGTACGTTTTGGCAAACTCCAGCCTGGCTTTTTTATGTCTCGGGGTAAGAAGTGGGGTCTTCCTGGGTCTCCTACCATACAGTCCCTTTTCATTCAGACACCGACGGATAGTACGGGTTGACACTGTTGTACCCTCGGACTGCAGGGCAGCTTGAACTTGTTTGGATGTTAGTCGAGGTTCTTTATCCAACATCTGCACAATCTTGCGTTGAAATCTCTTGTCAATTTTTCTTTTTTGTCCACATCTAGGGAGGTTAGCCACAGTGCCATGGGCTTTAAACTTCTTGATGACACTGCGCACGGTAGTCACAGGTACATTCAGGTCTTTGGAGATGGACTTGTAGCCTTGAGATTGCTCATGCTTCCTCACAATTTGTTTTCTCAAGTCCTCAGACAGTTCTTTGGTCTTCTTTCTTTTCTCCATGCTCAATGTGGTACACACAAGGACACAGGACAGAGGTTGAGTCAACTTTAATCCATGTCAACTGGCTGCAAGTGTGATTTAGCTATTGCCAACACCTGTTAGGTGCCATAGGTAAGTTACAGGTGCTGTTAATTACACAAATTAGAGAAGCATCACATGATTTTTCGACAAAGACAAATTAAATGAAGATGATAATATCAAAGAATGTGTTTGCAATCATTTTCAGGAAGAAACTGAGTATTATCTGACAGAATTGCAGGGGTGTCAAAACTTTTGGCCACAACTGTAAAGATTTACTGATCTGCTGGCAGTTGCATGTCCATGTCCTATAATGACTTAACAAGATGAGATGTGTCTGGCTAACATCTATTAGACGTTAACATTACACTATATAGGTTCCTTCAAAGTGTGAACTACTACTGGAAGACACATATTAAGACCTCCTTCACACATCCTGATTTTAGCGGCACTGGAAAAACCAGAAGCGGTGTTATCTGAGTTGCATGTCAGTGTCAGGAGGCTGACGAAGAAGAGAAACGTGCCTTGGGGTGGTGGTGGTGTTGCTCTCTATACACTATCGCCTAACCAGCTACAGTAAAGGAAAAGTAAATCCAATCGGATGGGCAAATAATAGTAGTAGTCTTTATCTGTATTTTTTACAATGTGAATTGTTGTCATGTTGTGTGGTGTTTATTGCAGTCCCTGCTCTTTGGTTATTGTGATTGAAGAAAAACTGTTTTTATCAGGCATTAAATACTTTTCGGGCTTGTTCCAGCTATTTTTGTTGTGTTCTAGAGTTTCAAGTTTTGCCTTTTTCATATTGTATTTATGGATATTTTACTGCAGTTATTACTAATATGGCCCTGTTTGTAGTATACATAGCAAAATCCAGCTGACAGGTTCTCTTTGAGGCTGGGTTCACACGTAACGGAACTCTTGCGGAAATTACCGCGAGAATTACATTCCGCGGGAAAATCGCATTTTCAATTCCCGTGATTTTCCCGCGGAAAAACTAGCATTTTGCAAGCGTAATTAGCTTGCAGATTTGCTAGCGTTTTCCAAGCGATCTGTAGCATCGCTTGGAGAACTGATTGACAGGTTGGTCACACTCGTCAAACATAGTGTTTGACGAGTGTGACCAACTTTTTACTATTGAGGCCGCCTATGCGGCCTCAATAGTAAAAGATTGAATGCAAAAAATAATAATAAAAAAAAAAATATTGTTATTCTCACTTTCCGACGTCCCGCGCAGCCTTCCCGCCTCTCTCCACGCTCCCGGTCCCAGTAATCCTTTGCGACAATTACCGCAATGACGTCTGTTCTCACGGGATCGCGACGTTTCGCGATGACGTCGCGCAAATGACCGCGAGAACGGACGTCATCGCTCGCAAAGGCTTACTGGGACCGGGAGCGTGGAGAGAGGCAGGAAGGCTGGGCGGGACGTCGGAAGGTGAGAATAACAATATTTTTTATTTTAAATTCTATTTTTTACAGGGATATGGTACCCAGAGCCCGGAGGACAGTCTCCTCTCCTCCGGACCGTGGGTACCATCCATAAATGTTCTGCTTACTTTTCGCATGGTGTGCACAGCCAAAGGTGGAAAGTAAGCAGAACAATGCATTCCTATGGGTGTGGGATTGACGCAATTCCGCGAAATTAATGAGCATACTGCGTTTTTTTACTGCGAAGCGATTCCGCCGCGGTAAAAACCGCAGCATTAGCACAGCATTGCGGAATCCCATAGGAATACATGGGATGCTTATTTTTCGCGTTTTCGCTGCAAAATCGCGTGGTTAAAACCGCCGCGGAAACGCAAAAAAAACGCCACTTGTGAACTCAGCATAAGGCTAGCCCATTGTGGGGAAGAGGTTTGGGAGTCTCTGGTTAGTGTGAGGAACAGGAAATATTGTTCAATTGGAAAGTGAGAAGTGACAGCAGCAGTTGCAGGTAATAGGCTGCTAGGAACAACGTGGGCTTAATACAGTGGATTGCCAAAGAACCCTTCCATGTGAATCCGTCTGCTGGCCTGGGAACCTTGAGATGTACATCGGGCCTTTGGGCGCACTCAGTCTGTGAAGATACAGGGTAAGATGGACTCAAACTCTAAAAGGTGGGAGGTATTGAAATATGGGTGCAATGCTCGTGGGGAAGGAGAACTCCTAGTGCTAGAGAAGACATCAGGAGGGACATTCTGCCCATACTGAGAACCAGTGCTGAAGTTGTGTCCGGTACCTGTGGGGAAGACGACAACCCGTTGGGCCTTATCCTGTATGCCCGTTTGTAAAGACTGTCAGTTGTCAAGTAAAAGTTTGATTGTATTTACGAATCCTGTGTCCCCTGGATTGATTGCTGTCAAGGTTCCAGAAGAGGAAAACCTGTAGCCACTGGAGGTCTGCGGACCAGAAGTGAGTGTGATGCACCTCGAACACAGCAGGGCCTTGGGACAGGGAAATATGTTGTCTGTAGAGTGCCAGAGCGAGTAGGAGCAGCAGCTTGCCCACGACTACCTCGCTTGGGCACTTTACACACTGGCAGTCAGGGTAATGGGGCTTGACTAGTGGCGTACCGCCAATGGTGGCAGACCATGTAGCCACTATGAGGCCTGTGAGTTGGGGGTGCCCTATGCCAGCGATGGAACCTGGCTCCCACTCCTGACATCGTACTGTCAATAGTATATGCATCCTGGTCCTGCATGTTGATTCAGTTAAAAAAAAATGATGGGAGAAGGAGTAGTCAGCCGATTCTCCCTCTCCCATAATTGCCCCTCTGTGTCTGAGCTCTGTGACGTCACTAGGTGCAGAGGGCACGATGACGACACTAAAGGTAGTGCAGAGGGTCAGAATTCGTGCTGCAGAGACCAGAGCAGTGAGGAATGGGGAGAGATGAGTATTTATTTTTAATGTGGGTCCCATGTACTGTATGTAGGGACTATACAGGGCCCATAATAATGTACAGAGATCTATATGGGGCCCATTATACTTTATGAAGGACTATGTGGGACCCCTAATATTGTATGGATGACAATATGGGGCCCATAATACTGTATGGAGGACTATTTGGCACACATAACACACGGGGATTATAAAAGATTCATCGGGTTTCAAAGAGGTATGTATCAAAATGTATTACATGCACAATAGTGAATGGCATATGATACCGAACATAAACTTTCCAAGTTTATCACATAATCTTTACAAATGTTCTATGTATCTTCCTTTTGTCACACGACACACATCTACGCGGTAATCCAGTTCTACCACAAAACACCGTGCAGCACATCCCCGTTGATGGTCATTAGAGTGGCGGTAAAATGTGATCCTGGAGCTCATCCAGTGCTGATGGCAATTATGACACAGAAACAATGTCTCAACAAGGAAGAAGAAAAAGCACTGCTGCAAAGTTGCGCACACTAACCCAAAATAGAATAATATCAATGAACTTTATTAGTACACAAAAGAGCAATAAAACATAAGTAAAATCACACAACCATGATTATCTGCAAAGTTAGCATAATACATAGATCTAGCAATATCATATCAAAAGATGTATAATTATATATATATATACCCGGTAACATGTGCAAATATAACCCCCATCTATCGATATGGCTCATGAGGACATAATAGAATCTATATAGAGCTCATAAAAAGTAACAAAGTCATGAAACATGACATAATAAATACAGCCATAGGGCTAAAATAAGGCTCCGTCCTGATAACATACAAGTTCCTCAAAATAGAGATCACGACTAGGGATATAATAAACCCTAGTCAGAAGAAAGCAAACGCCGAGCCTATGTAATGTGCATGGCCTGGCTTACAAGAAACTACAGTGGGCAAAATAGCTTAATTACTCACCGATAACGGTGTTTCACGGAACCCATGACAGCACCACGGAGAGAGGGGGTCCGCCCATCAAGGACAGGAACCTACAGATAAAAAGGCGGCACCTCTCCTCCGCCCCCAGTTGGTTACAGAGCATCAGAGGGTCTCCCGGTTAGTTAACAACAAAAGTATATACATAACATTATAATATTGCATATTATGGAGAAGCACCGTGTCTAATGAAAACACTCGACACATTAAACCGTGCTCACCGCACACGTGAAGGGGGGGAATAAGCAGGTGCTGTCATGGGTTCCGATAAACACCATTATCGGTGAGTAACTAAGCTATTCTCTCTCACCCATGACAGCACCACAGAGAGAATTTCAGAGATTGGTAGCTTAGAGAGGGACCACCGCCTGAAGAACCCTTCTCCCGAAGGTCAGGTCAGACGTAGAGGCTAGATCTAAACGATAGTATCTGAAAAAGGTGGAAGGTGTTGACCAGGTGGCCGCCTTACAGATCTGTTCTATCGATACCTCTGATCTTTCTGCCCATGAGGTCACCATTGCCCTTGTAGAGTGAGCTTTTAAACCCTCCGGGATGGTATTCCCGCTGGATGAATACGCCAGGGCAATCGCATCTCATCCACCTTGCTAGGGTACTCTTGGATGCCTTGAGTCCCTTCCGAGGTCCCTGGAAACACACAGAGAGACCCTTCCTTCCTACATCCCTTGGTGGCCTCTAAGTACTGAACTAGGCACCTCTTCACATCTAGGGCGTGAAATCTCTCCTCTCCCCTATTCCTAGGATTTGGGCAGAAGGAAGGAAGGACTATTTCTTGGGACCTATGGAAGTGTGACGCTACCTTAGGTAGATATGCCGGATCAGGTTTCAATATGACTCTATCGTCTAGGATTTTAGTGAACGGTGGCATCGCTGAGAGAGCCTGAATATCGCTCACTCTGCGAGCGGATGTTAGGGCCACTAGAAGTACAGTCTTTAATGATAGGGTTTTTAGGGGTGCTGACTGGATGGACTCAAATGGGGGCCTTGTTAGTGCAGACAATACTAGGTTTAGATCCCATGACGGTAATTTCTGGGTGATTATTGGTCTAGACCTGGCTGCGGCCCTAATAAACCGTGCTACCCAGGGATTGCCTGCCACATCCTGGTTATACAGGGCACCTAGGGCCGCTATCTGTACCTTCAATGTATTAGTCACCAGCCCCTGTTCTAACCCCTTTTGCAGGAATTCGAGAATTTTGTCAATCTGGACTCCATCTTGCACTCTTGCCCCCGAGCTAGACAGAAATTTCCTCCAAGTTCTCCCATAGGCTTTGGTGTATTTGGTTTCCTACTCTTTTGTAGCGTGGAAACTAGGTTTTCTGAGAACCCCCTCAGCAGTGCCCTTTCAAATTCCATGCTGTTAAATGGAGGTTCACTGCCCGAGGGTGTAACACGGGACCTTGGGACAGAAGGTCCGGGAGATCTGGTAGAGCCCAATGGTCGGTTATTGACAGTATTCTCAACCAGGAGAACCAGGTTCTTTTTGGCCAAAAAGGGGCTATTAGTATCATTCTTGCCCTGTCTTCTCTGACTTTCCTTATGACTGCCGGGATGAGAATGGGCGGCGGAAAGGCATAAATTAGGCCCTGTGTCCACGGAAGCATAAACGCATCCAGGGTCCGGGGATTTCCCCTGGGGTTTAGGGAACAAAATGCTTCCACTTTTTTCTTTTTGTGGTCAGCAAACAGACCCATGTCCGAGGTTCCCTACATTTTTACAATCTGTCGAAAAATGGACTGTTTTAGGACCCATTCCCCCTGGTGTAACTGGGTGCGATTCAGAAAGTCTGCTGTCTGGTTTTCTGCTCCCCGTATGTGTAGTACAGAGAGGGATAGTAGGTTTTTCTCGGCTAGGGTGAATATTTCGGAGGATGTGTTCATTAGTGTTTGGGATCTGGTTCCCCCCTGATGATTTATGTAGGCCACCGTCACCCGATTGTCTGAAAATATGCGGACATGATGACGTAGTGCCGGTAGGAAGTGTGTTAGGGCATAGCCCACTGCCAGTAGTTCCTTTTGGTTCGAGGAGGCTTCTAGTTCCTGACCTTCCCATTCCCCCTGAGCCACCCTGTTGCTCATATGTGCTCCCCATCCCTTGGGACTGGCATCCGTGGTAACTATGTGTGTGATTTTTATTACCCAGGGAATCCCTTTGGATAGCTTGTCTCTGCTTCTCCACCAAGCTAGGGAATGAATAGTTTTGGAGTCTAGTGTAACGTGACCTTCCAAGTGACCTCCTAATGCTAACTGGTTGGCTAATACATCCCATTGTAGATCTCTAGTATGTAGCTGCGCCCACTGGACCGCTGTCAGGCAGGCGGAGAGTGACCCTAGTAGTGACATCGCTTTTCTTAGCGTCATGGAAGGGTTCTGAATCGCTCTTGCTACCATCTGAGCAATCCTCTCTTTTTTTTTTGTGGTCTGGAAGGTAACACTCCTGGGTGTTTGAGTCCAGTGTTAATCCTAGGAACTCCTGAACTTTGCTGGGCTCCAACCTTGATTTTTTTTTTTTTAGGTTTAGAAGCCAGCCGAGGTTTTGTAAAGTGTCCATCACTCTGTCCCTCTGTTCCTTGCATCTTTGGGCCGAGTTGCTCGCTATTAAAAAGTCGTCCAAATATGGGATTATTAGAATATCTTGTTCTCTTAGGTGAGCCATCATTTCTGCTACTAGTTTTGTGAAAATTCGCGGGGCTACCGAAATCCCAAATGGCAGGGCCCTGTACTGAAACTCCCTTATTTCGCCTCCTATGGAGACCGCCAGTCTGAGGTATTTTCGGGAGTCTTTGTGGATGGGGACGTGATAGTACGCATCGCTGAGGTCTAATACGGTCATGAAGCAATGTGGGAATAGAATTTTGGTGGTTGACTTGATTGACTCCATTTTGAATTTTTGGTTTTTGACATAATCGTTTAGCCTCTTTAGATTTAGAATTGTCCGGAAGGTACCGTCTGGTTTGGTCACTAGAAAAAGAGGGGAGTAGAACCCTCTGCCTCTCTCCTGCGTGGGAACTTCCTGGAGGACTCTTTTTTGCTTAACAAGCTTAGGACCTCTTTTTCAAGAGCTTTTTGTTCCTTTATCGACGATCTTAGTGGAGTCACCACATATTTTTGAGGAGAGAGGGAGAGAAAGTCGATCCTTAGCCCTGATCCTATCAGATTTAATAACCAGGGGTTGTTCGATATTTTCCTCCAGGCTGGGAGAAAAAAGCTTAGCCTCCCTCCCACCCTGGGCAAACAGTCACTTGGAGGGTTTTTTGTCTCGGGACGAGTTACCGAAGAAGAACCCCCTGTCCCTCCTTCTGTCGTCCCATTTCTGTTCTCTCAGGGGTCTCCTTTGAAAAAACTTTTTATTCCGAAAGGACCTTTTAAAGCATGTAGGACGCAGGTTTGGGAATCCCTTCTTTTTATCCCCTGCCTTTTGGAGGATGTCATCCAGTGTCTCTCCAAAAAGGAATTTTCCTTCACAGGGGATGGAGCATAGCTTCATCTTAGTCTGTAAGTCCCCTGGCCAACATTTGAGCCACAGCGTTCTCCGGGCTGCGTTTGACAGGGCTGCTGCTTTAGATGACAACCTTACTGAATCAGCTGATGAATCAGCTAAGAAGGCCGCCGCTCCCCTTATTACTGGAATGGATTCCAGGATCTTCTCCCTGGGTGTACCTTCCCTTAACTGCTTCTCTAGTTGATCCACCCACACCATGAGGGCTCTGGAGGTGCATGTTGCCGCTATCGCTGGTCTAAGATTTCCCCCAGCTGATTCCCAAGTGCCTTTGAGGAAAGTATCGGCTTTTTTATCTAAGGGGTCTTTTTGAGTACCCATATCCTCAAAGGGGAGTGCAAATTTTTTTGAGGCCTTGGCGACCGCCACGTCTAGTTTCGGGGCTTGGTCCCAAGACGTGGATGCCTCCTCGTCAAATGGATATTTTCTCTTAAGGGAAGGGACCGTGGAGTTCTTCCTATCCGGTCTTTCCCATTCTTTTTTTATCAGGCCCTGTACATTCTCATTTAGCGGAAACACTCTGCATTTCTTTTGGCCTAGTCCACCGAACATTATGTCCTGGACTGATCTATCAGGCCGAGGGTCTGCAACCCCCATGGTAGACCTTACTGCCCTTACTAACATGTCTACCTCATCTAGGGGAAAACAGTGACGGCCCCCTGTTTCTCCATCTGAGGATGATGAGTCGGTGTCCGAAGTCTGTGAGGAAACTTCCCCTGACGTCGAGACTTCTGACTGGGAGCCTACTACTACATCCCTTCTTTTTGGTTTGCCCTTGTGTTTTAGGGATGAAAAGGCACTCTGAAACTCCGAACGGATTACTGCTCTTAGATCCGAGGCGTAATCCGGGGTTTCATCACAAAGAACTCCCTGTATGCAGGAGTCGCAGAGCTTTTTATCCCAAGAAGCTGGTAGTGGTCTGCTACAGGTGGGGCATTCCCTGTTCTTTGTTTTCTCTTTCTTCTTTCCCTAATAAGGGAAAGAATTCTATTACAATGGGGAACATTCACGTAGATCACTTACCCCATTATGCTCGGTTGCAGGTACCGGTTCGGGAGGTGGATTCAGATCCCTCACGGGTTGATCCACGGAAGGTGACTAGATCCTCGCAGTCAACTTGCTCCGCTGCGTGGAGTGGCTACTGGACCGGCCCTCACGCCTTGTCCTTCTCTTTTTGTCGGTGATGGTGGTGTTGCCTGTGCTGCTGCTACTTAGGCTGCAGCATTGGCTGCTCCTCGTGCTGGTCGCTGTCCTCCATACTTACAGGACGCTTCCAGCAAGGAGTAGCTCCAGCGTTCTCCTTTTGAATTTCCCGGCCGTGACATCACCTCCTCTCCCAGCCTGCCCGCTGTACACCGGGGGAGCGCGCAGTGCACATGCGCCGACCGCGGGGACCCGGAAGTGGTTCACTCCGTTTCCAGGGCAGCGCCATCTTGGTACACCTCTGTACCGTGGTGCTGCCCCCGTGTGTACCGGCGTCCTCCAGCCCTGGCCTCCTTTCCAGAGCGGCGGCTCGGTCCTCTCCCCCCCGCTCACCCTGTGAAGACCCTCCGCTACAGCGGTGGCGGCTTCAGGAACCGACCCCCGCCTCAGCAGGGGCCTCCCCGCTGCCAATACAGACGGGACGGCCCTGGACTCCTCTTCAAAGGTAAGCTGTTGCCGCTGCCGCTGGTTCCACGGGTCACCCATCAAGGACAGGAACCCAACTGGGGGCAGAGGAGAGGTGCCGCCTTTTTATCTGTAGGTTCCTGTCCTTGATGGGCGGACCCCCTCTCTCCGTGGTGCTGTCATGGGTGAGAGAGAAATAGGAGATGTTTACCGGGAAGATCATATGCCACAAGTGAAGTCCCAGAGTCATGGAGGCAAACCCTAAAGCATGGCCCCATGAGTATCACCGTAACATACACACAGCTCTACTGCCTGTATGTCCTACATATACACACAGCTCTACTGCCTGTATGTCCTACATATATACACACAGCTCTGCTGCCTGCATGTCCTACATATATACACACAGCTCTACTGCCTGTATGTCCTACATATATACACACAGCTCTGCTGCCTGTATGTCCTACATATACACACTGCTCTCCTGCCTGCATGTCCCACATATATACACACAGCTCTACTGCCTGCATGTCCCACATATATACACACAGCTCTACTGCCTGCATGTCCTACATATACACACAACTCTACTACAAATAATAATACATATGTGACAAAGTGCTAATCAGACAAAGTAGACGATATCAACCCAAAATACCCTACTCCTCCACCAAGATGGAAAAGTGGCCCCATTGTGCATCCCCATAGGGGCCCACGTCCTGCAAGCCTTTTTTGCCTTTATTGTTTTTAATTTTATATGTGTTTTTTCACTAATTTTAACTTTTTCTTTTGTATGTGTATTTCCTTATAGTACTTCTCCTGTTCTGGACACTGATGTGACTCTATCATATGATTGGACTGCTACTATCAAGTTTCTGCAGCACTATATGGATATTTATATTTGTCTGATTATTGGAATTCTTTTATAAAAATTATCCGCTGTACACTGTGTTCCAAATTATTATGCAAATTATATTTTTCTATGATTTTCCTAAATAGTCAGTACAAATAACAGTCAGTCTAATAAAAGTCATCACCCGTTAGAGTATACATCAAATTTTATTGAAGAAACCTCCCAATGATAACAGTATAATCTCCAAAATGAATAAAAACTCAAATTGCACTGTTCCAAAATATTAGGCACAGTAGAATTTCTAAACATTTGATCTGTTTTAAAGAACTGAAAATGTTCATTTGTGGAATTTGCAGCATTAGGAGGTCACATTCACTGAACAAAAAAGCTATTTAACTCCAAAACATCCTTACAGGCCAAGTTACATGCTATCATAGGAACCCTTCTGTGACATCACCTTCACAATTCTTGCATCCATTGAACTTGGGAGTTTTTGGAGAGTTTCTGCTTGGATTTCTTTGCATGAAGTCAGAATAGCCTCCCAGAGCTGCTGTTTTGATGTGAACTGCCTCCCTCATAGATCTTTTGCTTGATGATACTCCAAAGGTTCTCTACAGGGTTGAGGTCAGGGGAAGATGGTGGCCACACCATGAGTTTATCTCCTTTTGTGCCATAGCAGCCAATGACTCAGAGGTATTCTTTGCAGCATGAGATGGTGCATTGTCATGCATGAAGAGGATTTTGCTCCTGAAGGCACATTTCTGCTTTTTATACCATGGAAGACAGCTGTCAGTCAGAAACTCTATATACAGTACTTTGCAGAGGTCATTTTCACACCTTCAGGAACCTTAAAGAGCCCTACCAGCTATTTCCTCATGATTCCGGCCCAAAACATGACTCCTCCTCCTTGCTGAAGTCGCAGCCTTGTTGGGACTTAGTGGCCATCCACCAAACATCCATCTCATAGAATCATAGAATCATAGAATCGTAGAGTTGGAAGGGACCTCCTGGGCCATCTGGTCCAACCCCCTGCTCAAAGCAGGATTCGCTAAATCATCCCAGTTAGATGTCTGTCCAGCCTCTGTTTGAAGACTTCCATTGAAGGAGAACTCACCACTTCTCGTGGCAGCCTGTTCCACTCAATGATCACTCTAACTGTCAAAAAGTTTTTTCTAATATCTAATCTGTGTCTCCTCCCATTCAGCTTCATCCCATTGCTTCTAGTCTTTCCTTGTGCAAATGAGAATAAAGTTGATCCTTCTACAATGTGACAGCCCTTTAGATATTTGTAGACAGCTATTAAGTCTCCTCTCAGTCTTCTCTTTTGCAAACTAAACATTCCCAAATCCTGCAACCTTTCCTCATAAGACAGGGTTTGCAGACCGGTCACCATTCTGGTCGCTCTTTTCTGAACTTGCTCCAGTTTGTTGATGTCTTTTTTAAAATGTGGTGCCCAAAATTGGACACAATATTCCAGATGAGGTCTGACCAAAGAGGAGTAGAGGGAAATAATTACTTCACGTGATCTAGACTGTATGCTTCTGTTAATACATCCTAGAATTGCATTTGCCTTTTTTGCTGCTGCATCACACTGTTGACTCATATTCAGTCTGTGATCTATTAGTATACCCAAGTCTTTTTCACATGTGCTGTCACTTAGCCCTATTCCTCCCATTCTATATATGCTTTTTTCATTTTTATTGCCAAGATGTAGTACTTTGCATTTCTCCCTGTTAAAAACCATTCTGTTAGTTGCTGCCCACTTCTCCAGTTTATTTAAATCTTTTTGAATCCTCTCTCTCTCTTCTCTAGTATTAGCTATCCCTCCTAGCTTTGTGTCATCAGCAAATTTAATCAGTTTACCCTCAATTCCTTCATCTAAATCGTTGATAAAGATGTTGAACAATACAGGGCCCAGGACAGAGCCCTGTGGTACCCCACTTGAGACATTCTTCCAACTGGATGTGCAGCCATTTACGACCACTCTTTGGGTCCGATCACTAAGCCAGTTATGAATCCACCTAACAGTTGCCTTGTCCATTCCATACTTAGTCATTTTTTCAATAAGGATTGTATGAGAGACTTTGTCAAATGCTTTGCTGAAGTCAAGATATACTATATCTACAGCATTTCCTTGATCCACCCAATCAGTAATACCATCATAGAAGGAAATTAAATTAGTCTGACATGACTTATTAGTTACAAACCCATGCTGACTCTGTTTAATCACTTCATTCTTATCCAGGTACTGACATACATGTTGTTTAATAATTTGTTCAAAGATCTTTCCTGGTATAGAAGTCAGACTCACCGGCCTATAGTTGCCTGGGTCCACCTTCTTCCCCTTTTTGAAGATAGGAACAACATTTGCTGGACCATCCAGGGTTGCTCGACACTCATCAGTAAACAAGACTGTATGAAAAATAGTCTTCATGTATGTCTGGACCCACTGCTACAATTTCTGCTTGTGAACACTGTTTAGGGGTGGCCGAATAGTAGGTTTATGCACCACAGCAAGCCTTTGAAGGATCCTACACCATGAGGTTCGAGGGACTCCAGAGGCACCAGCAGCTTTAAATATCTGTTTGCTGGTTTGTAATGGCTTTTTAGCAGCTGCTCTCTTAATCCGATGAACTTGCCTGGCAGAAACCTTCCTCATTCTGCCTTTATCAGCACAAACATGTCTGTGCTCAGAATCAACCACAAATCTCTTAACAGTACAATGATCACGTTTAACTTTTTGGGAAATGTCAGGGGAGTTTCAGTCTTCCAATTAGAAATCGTCCAGACCTGAATAAGTAAGATGCTTCTTTATTGGACATGCCGGCATGGAGAGAGAATGACGACCACACAAGATGTGAGGAGTCCTCTGTCTAACTTAATACATATTCTTAAGAGTTTAAATAGCAAAACCCAAAGGGTGTTGGAACATTGCGTTTGCAAAAAAGAGTACATACAATATGCTGAGCTTGTTAGAAATCCTTATCTACAGTTACCAGAGAAGTCATGTAAGACAAGGAAACCTGCTAACGTTCACAAAAAGTAACACCCAAAAGTAACACCCATGTATTACATCAGCTGAAAAGAGTTTCAAAGTCTTAAGCAAAAATAAATGGCATATATGCAGTCATGTGCATAGATACATATATACATACATATATATATACATATACACACACTCATACATACATACACGCATGGGCATATATATATACACACATATATATATATACACATACACCCATGCACACATAAGAAAGAACTTTATTACAATTATTATAACATTCCCTCATCTTGTAATAAAATCATCTATCTGTACACATTGGGGACAGATTTCTTTTTGTCAGATTTCACAGATCTTCATATAATCTAGAGGGAGATTAATATGTTCAGTATATTTATCATTAAGTCCCAAAATGTTCATTCTTTCGTTGGATTCCGAGGTCTCCATTCCTTGATGCATAGTTTTTGTTATGGCAGAGTCAATCAGTCTTTGAACAAGTCCTCTAATGCATAGAATAGCACAGCGTCCACAAGCAATCAGCACTCCGGCCACGATGGTAAGAGATGTCAACGCAGAAATGAATAATCCAGACCATTTCCCAAACCATCCTTCAGTCCAGGAATATGTCATCATATCCAGAGTTCTCTGCTAATTCATTAGACAGGGCAGTCAGTCCATCAAGAGCTTTGGAGATACTTCCATCAGGATCTGTATCAGGGATAAAGGGTGCAACAAAAATCCTCCAAACATTTTATACACACCTCCCTTTTCTGCTAAGAACTTGTCTAATGCCATCCTATTCTACCAAGCCATGAGAGGAGATGGTCCTAATTGCTCAGCTATCCCTTTAACTGCATCTCAGGTATAATTAACAAATCCCTACTGGTTATAGTATAAGTAGTTTATCCAATCTACATTCATTTTTATAATCACCCACCAAATTATGGATTCCCACCCGGCTGCTACCTGGTTACTAGCCTTGTACTCGCTGGTCACTCCCCTAGGAACTCCAATGTCATCTCTGTAGATACTAGAATGGAAGGATCCTTGCGGAGTTTCACGCTTCTGTCTCTTCCACTACGTACCTTTGGCCATATCCCTGTTGACAACAGGTGGAACGGCATGATTGGCTGGACCACCGCACAATCCCCTCGGGAACCATGTGGTAGTCTGGCTCTTATGCTTTTATCACCGCATAACCACCATACATCCGCTCTCAGGGTAGTGTGGTCTGACCATATGGCTGAGTACTTGGCCCTGTGGGAGACAATGATCCATTCTCTACAAGAGTCGCCTTGGAGCTCTCCGAAGTCGTGCCCATGCCCTGGAAGACTAAAACAAGTATAGTTACCAGGATTAGCAATCACCTGTGGTGGATATCCGGTTTCTCAAGTGGAGGATATAAAAATGATAACATTTTACATTTTCCTTCCCTTTCTAAGCAGACATAAGTTTTACTATATAGCTTAATTTTTTTAAGCTTTTTGCAATGTAGTTAAGCCATTCTAACCATTCATTCTTCTCCTCACAGCCTCTCTCTAAAGCTAGTTTATCTTCATAAGTTAGGTTAGACAATCCAACTATGATGTCATGATCCAGTGTTGGATCTGGCGGTATTAAAAGCACAAAGTGAACTTTTTTTACTTTGCTTAAGTTCAAAGGTATTTTGACTGTCCCCGGTGGTGGTTAGTGGTATCACACCTTAGGTTTCAGTTAATGTGCACGTAATTAGGAATCAGGTGTGGGGCTCTATAAAGGTGTGCTAGGGGTGTGCAATCACTGCCTGTGATATTGTGAGTTTGTTTTCACTTTGTGTTTGAGAGCCTGGAGGAAGGATGGAGCTGGTGAGGAGTCCTGCGCAGCTTAGCCATGGGGGACGTGTTTCAGCTATGGTGTCTGGACGAAGGGCTGGCATGGCGTGGTGGGGTCGCAGTGATGGTGTCAGCGGGAAGTGTCTGCACGGTCTGGTGGAGTGGCTACTATGGAGAGTGGCACTCACCATGTGGGACTTGGCTGCTGAGCTGGACTCAAGCATGCTTGACTTCGTGGCAGAAGCTGAACTCATCCTTGGGACTCTGTTATTAAGCTGCAGCAACTGGTGGTGGACTCTGCTCCTAGGCAGCACTATGGTGCAGGATCCTGTTATGGTGCTGGATCCGGGTGGAGGAGAAGACGCACGCAGGTGGAGGGCTCTGTTGCTAGGAGCGTACGCAACAGAGCAAAGCTAAGTGGTGTTTCCCCTGTATTGTCTCTTTCCTCATGTGTGTTATTAGTGCAGTGGTAGGATTAGTCTCCGCACCGACCTATTCCCTAGTGAGGGTTTAGGTTCAGGGCGAGCAAGGGGTTTAAGGTTCGCATGCGGCGACAGGTTCGGAGCCTGTATAGGGAACGTAAGGAGTGCAGGGACACTGGCTCAGGGGAGCTTAGGAGGTCTCCACGTCCCCCATTCCCTATTGCAGGGCCCACCATTGTTAAAGTTTCCCAGGTTCCCCCTTTATTATTTAAATTCGCCTTACTGGAGGCGGGGTTTCCAGATCGTATGTATAACGTGTAATTCCTAAATTCGCCAGGTGGAGGCGGCGTGTCCACCTGCACGTGTTATTATTTAAATGCGCCCCACTGGAGGCAGTGTATCCAGGGTCACGTGTGTCACATGGGTTCGCCTTGCGGTAACATCTGCGTCCTGACACACGTGACCATGACATATGAACCCTATGGACTCTGTTATGGATTCTCTCTGGCATACCTTCCTTGGGTCTATGTATGCTATTATTCTGAACTTCTAAGTAGAAATATCATATTGGCTCTAATCCTGACATATCAGCTCTTCTAACCTTTGATCCCTCATCTTAGGTTTTTTTAAAAAATTCTCAGTAGCTGATTACAATTATTCTTATTTGTGTAAGGGGATCTCCTTTTTCCTACTGGGGAATCTGGCTTTTAAATCTATGTAGCCATAAGGCTTATACCTATAGTCTCAGGCTGCAGTTGTCCATGCTGCTTTACTCCAGTCACACACATACATCCCCTCTGCTATTAGAGCTCATAACACAAACATACTTATCAGACTGCTAGTCTCACAGCTTGTTCCCTGTCTCTGCATCATTTATACAACAGACAGAAATCCAGTAACATGGCGGCCTCCTGCCCAATTTCAAAAGTAAGATTGAAAGTCTTAAATCTGAAACCATTCTACCACCCTGGACTTTCCTCTCCTGCTGGGTCTATTACCCTCCAATCTCCCATCACTATGGTCACGAAGAATATACCTGTGACTAACCCTGATGTACACATCCTAGATCTGACCGTCTTGTCCGGGTAGGGGGATGAATGGGAGACTTCACCAGTTTGAGACAAGCTTTCCCTTGTGGAAAACCTCCCCTTGTAGCTGGACTTTGACAAGCAAGTCAGATCCTACTCTGTCCCTACCTGTCTGACAAGTTTACAGTGTGAACGATGGACCCAAGAATCTTGACCGCAGTAGGAGAAGTCCACAGGACTTGGTAAGGACCTTCCCACTTAGGATGGTGCTGATGTCTCTTCTTTATCACCTTCACAAGGACCCAGTCTGCAGGTTTCACGATCTCAGGTTTTGTTAGTGGGTTTCCTGGAACAAAACTACAAGTAGAAACTTCTTTGTGAGTTAATATCTTAGCCATATATTCTGCTAATGTACAATCAACTTCCGCATCTATTCTTTTAAAGGATTTTAGCTGAGGTAACAGAAAAGATCTCCCGTATACGATTTCAAAGGCTGTCAGCACTACCGATGTCCGTGTGACATACATATATAGTACAACCAATCTTTCCTGTTTCCTGCATGGTCTTTGTCAACCTGTTTTTCAAGCTCCCACTGTGCCTCTCAACCAGTCCGGCTGACTGAGGATGACAGGCACAGCAGTTTCCCAACTCAATTGACAATGTTTTAGGTAATAATAACATTACTTAGTTTACAATATATTTTCTGGAACCCCAAATCTGGGTATGATTTCCTTTAGAAGGGCCTTCGGTACCATTAATGCATCAGAGTGCACAGCTTCAATCCACCTGCTGAAAGCATCCATAATAACAAGGCCGTACTTTTTCCCTCACACTTGTTCAATAAAATCCATACAAATGTGTTGGAATAAGTATTCAGGGTGAGGACATTGTCCTCTCTCTGGTCTCAGATTCCTTTAGGAATTATTTTTGCACAAGTAATGCAGATTAAACAAAAAATTTAATAGTTAGTAAAGCCATACATCATAACTACGTAAGATATGACCTCTACCAGCCCCCCTGTTGAGACATAGCTTATGCCATGGCTCAATACTGTGACATATCGTAGGAGGTCACTGTGCAGTTTATACATATAGGGCATCTATAAAGAAATAACCCCTTTTGTTACCAATTTTTTTTTTTTTTTTTCTTTTAATGCCGATAGCATGTTATCCACATACAAGAGCATCTGGCTCCCTTCTGGTGACTCACACTGAGCTAGGTTAGCCGATTTTACCTGTAAACAATAGTAGGTGATTCACAGTACCCTTGTGGGATTCCGGTGAATGTATACCTGCTCCCCTTATATGTGAATACAAACCAAACCTGGCTATCTGGATGTACCAGGATGCTGAAGAAGACATTACTGAGATCACTGTAAAGACCTTATTTTCCGGCCTCCAGTCATTCAGCAGAGTATGGGGGTCCGGCACTGTGGGGGCTCTTGTTATCACCGCCTTATTTACAGATGGGGCGCCCTCCCTACTGGAAACAAGGTTGTGTTACAAGGTGAGCTGGACAGGGTATAATCACCCCTATTATCAATCCCACATCTGCAGGTCATGAGGACCACAAAGATTCTGGGTATGTGGTCAATTCTTCCTCTAATTCTAGGAAAGGATCAGCATTTCTCACTCGTTCCCCTGCCTCCCTGCAGATGGACACTGGGTTTAGAAATGGTGTTCCACTTCAGTAATTGTGATTATGCCTGCAGTCTGGCATTGTAAAATGAGCCATCACCCAAATCCTCCCATTGTTACTTTCCTTACACTCTTCAACAAAATCACCAAGGAATTTCCATGATCTACCTTTACATCTGGAAAGGGAAACATGTGGCTCAGTATCTCTAAAAAGCAAAAACAACAATTTAATTTGTTCTGACAGTTTACACCTGACGGCACAGTTCCCTTTATAATTCCAGTATATGGTGTGCAAAGAACAATCTAGAGCAGTGGTCCCCAACCTTTTTTGCACCAGGGACCGGTTTCAAGCAAGACCATTCTTCCATGGCCCGGCAGGGCGGGGATGGAGGTGTGGCAGGGGCGGGGCTATGGACACTGTTGTAGTTTAGCAGTGCATACTTATAATTAAATAACATTTATAATGTGACTCAACTCACCATAGGTTTTGAATGAGTGCTCCATGACCCCCTTCTCCCCATCATTGCCTTCACCCCATCACTCCCTTCTCCCCATCATTGCCTTCACCCCATCACTCCCTTCTCCCCATCATTGCCTTCACCCCATCACTCCCCTCTCCCCATCACTGCCGTCTCCCCATCATTGCCTTCACCCCATCACTGCCATCTCCCCATCATTGCCTTCACCCCATCACTCCCCTCTTCCCATCACTGCCGTCTCCCCATCATTGCCTTCACCCCATCACTCCCCTCTCCCCATCACTGCCTTCACCCCATCACTCCCCTCTCCCCATCACTCCCCTCTTCCCATCATTGCCTTCACCCCATCACTGCTGTCTCTCCATCATTGCCTTCACCCCATCACTCCCCTCATGACCTTCTCCTCATGTCCCCATCTCCTCCAGGGCCAGGCTACACAAACACAGACACAGACAGACAGACACACACCACCTCTCTCCTCTCACCTGCCCGCCGCCCGCGCTTCCTCGCTCTGACACAGCAGCG
Source organism: Dendrobates tinctorius (assembly GCF_039654945.1). NCBI lineage: Eukaryota > Metazoa > Chordata > Amphibia > Anura > Dendrobatidae > Dendrobates > Dendrobates tinctorius. The sequence goes on from NW_027361868.1 coordinate 9,754,280, forward strand.
GCCACGCTCTCCTCTCTGTGTCAGAGACAGGAAGCGCGGGCGGTGGGCAGGAAGCTGGACGGGTCCTTGCAGCTCCGCTCCTGCTATTCCCTCTTGCAGGCAGCGGAGCTGCTTGATCGCTCCCTGGCCGCCGCTAAGAACTGCTGCGCGCCGCCCCAGCCCCCGCTACGCCACTGACCGCCCCTGGCTCCCCTTGTGTCCGCGGACCGGCAAGGGCACTGCAGCGGCCCGGTGCTGGGCCGCGGACCGGCGGTTGGGGACCCCTGATCTAGAGCATGGAAATTCTCATATTTTACATCAGGACCCCTGAAATACCTGTAGTACATGGTGCTGTGTAGTTCTTCAGGTGTGTGAACATCTACATTTGTATACCTTTATCTATTGCTTCCTTGATGAAGGACTCCGTAATAAAGGATGGTCCTGCAGTTATTAGATCTAGACTGTAATAATATCTGGATTCTCCATACCTCTGGAGCACCATTGTCTCAGCCATGGATTTCACCTATAGTCCGGCAGCAGTAGGAAGTATTCCCAGGCTCAGGGCTGCATCATATCCCTCCCACACAGCTGATATTATAATTTGTGCAATTGCACTTTTACCTGTGCCGAGGGCCTGGTGTCTCCACAGGCGTAGACAATGGTTCTCTGTGTCTTACCACTTGCTCCTTTTACCATTATGCAGGCAGCAGACAGCCCAATAGTCGGTATCTCTTCTGGATGTACTAAGGTTCTAGTGGCTCCTGAATCAACAAGAAAAGTGACCTCATGGCTTCCTACAAGGACGGTTACTTCTGGAAATACAGTGTTTTTTATAAATGTATTTCTACTTTAGCCAAATTAAATATTTCCTCTCATTACACATTTCTTGTACCAAATTTTCACATTATATGAAATACAACCCATCTGTCAAAAGACACATTCAGGGTCTCCTAGTGGCCCCTTCTTATATCAAAACCACAACCACATTCCACAACACATCTCATGCTCACAGCTTATCTCCCACCTCAGGACTGTTTGCTCTGGGTGGTGCCTACTCCTTGTTTTTTCAAGACTAAAAAGACATTGTCAGGGATCTACAATGTTTACTCTCTATTTGTTATAATATATGAGTTAGGCCTATAAGTTCCCAATAAGGACACATTGCACATTTGATCTGAAGACTGTTCTCTCTGGGTACCTGATGAGAAAGGACCATATCCAGTCTCATTCCAGGGATACCTTCTTGGTACAATATTAATAACTTTCCAGCCATCAGATGAAATGGTCAATAACAATCCTGCCTTACAATGAGGACAAGATCTTAAAATATATATCTATGGGATAAAGTCCCATAATGATGTTACATAAAATTCTTAAACACAAAAAGACAAACAACAAAATAAGGACTATACACAATATAAACCCTGGAGCACAATGGATTTTTACCCACTTATAAGAAGTTTGACAAATATCAGTGAAATTAATATGTCAACAAGAAGATAAAAAACCAACAACAACAATTCAATTACTGCTCCTAATATCCAGGATCTAAATAATCCTCACTGATTACACTATGTCCCAGATATTTACCTGCTTGTATCTCTATATCTTGCCATCTCCGTCCAATGAAGGCCTGTAAGGGCCTAGTATGACAACACAGTGTGACAAACGTGAACGGTCCCCAAGGAATGGGGTCAGGATGATAAATGTGGTCACTGATCTGAACAAGAAAAATATGCTCACAGGGACTTCTGACCAGTGTAACAGTACAAACACACAACATACAACACTCTTCACAGTTAGGGATTGGACAGACACACGTACACAGAGACATAAGACAGGAGAGTAAAGTTCCCTCGTACTCCTATTCCTGAAGTGCTGAGATAAAGTCCAATGACACCGCCTCTTTACATACAGAGACGTTCCCGTTCTTAATATCAGGTATTCAGAGCACCACAGGCGCAGACTCTCCTCAGTGAAACGAGGAGGGTTCAGTCACTCTGTGTTATTAAAAGAAAAAAACATAACAAAACAACATAGAATATTCTCTATGGGGATCAGGTGACATGTACCTAGGTGATTTATACCACTATAATAACCTATGATTTGTCTCCAGTCCACAGATGACTGTTGACCACGCCTACTGGACTCCCTAATACAGTCAGGATTTTATATTGCAATCCTCATACATTCACTCAAGATAACATTCAAGGAGTCTCATGTGTAACATAAAACATATATTTATGGCGTTTTAGTTCTATGTAGTTTTAAAAGACAGACAAAACAGGACACTTAACAGGAAACAACATTCAACAAAGTACAGAAGACAAAACAGAAAACCGGCAAAAATTCATCTTATACCGGATTCCTTAACCCCTTAGTAGCCCTTTTTAAAAACAGCACCCCCTGACATATTGAAAACTTCTGTCAGATAGTTTATTAACCCTTCAGGTGATTTACAGGAATTAATGCAAAGTGGTATAGGAGGATACAGCAAGTTGTCAGCTATAGTAGACAGCCGACAGCTGCTGGATCGTCACCTGTGTGGGGATGATATACTCCTATATCTCAGGTCAGAAAAAAGATATATTGGCTGTCATTAAGGGGTTAATCTAACGAGAATCTCCCTCGATTCTCCCATCTAAATCAATTTAACGTGCACACTGAGTTTTTTATTCCACAGTAGCCTTCTCACACTGGCTTTGTACCCATTCAAAAATAAAAAAATAAAATAAATAGAGATTATTGTTATTTAGCGGAATATCTTAAAAGAACAAACAAACCCCAAATCTATGGAGCTCCAATTGCGTGTAAACTTCCAATTTACAGGAGCCTCTCACAAACCCCAATTGGAAAAGTCTACCGGTTCCCTATTCAATTCCTAAAATAACATTCATAATATAATGAAAATTATTAAATGTTCTTACCTGTATTCAGATACAGACGATTCCCAGAGATCCTTAGACTATACGAAATCCGTCACTTTCCCTCAAACCGGGATAACTGATTAATGCCCCTGGTGACGCCTAATGTCAAGGCGGAGGACTTACTTAAGGAGTCCCAGACTCCCCTGTGCACGGTTTACAGTACTCACCGGTGAGGGAAAGGTGTTGGATTCCCGGCCAACGCACCAAAATGTCAGGGGAGTTTCAGTCTTCCAATTAGAAATCGTCCAGACCTGAATAAGTAAGATGCTTCTTTATTGGACATGCCGGCATGGAGAGAGAATGACGACCACACAAGATGTGAGGAGTCCTCTGTCTAACTTAATACATATTCTTAAGAGTTTAAATAGCAAAACCCAAAGGGTGTTGGAACATTGCGTTTGCAAAAAAGAGTACATACAATATGCTGAGCTTGTTAGAAATCCTTATCTACAGTTACCAGAGAAGTCATGTAAGACAAGGAAACCTGCTAATGTTCACAAAAAGTAACACCCAAAAGTAACACCCATGTATTACATCAGCTGAAAAGAGTTTCAAAGTCTTAAGCAAAAATAAATGGCATATATGCAGTCATGTGCATAGATACATATATACATACATATATATATATATATACACATATACACACACTCATACATACATACACGCATGGGCATATATATATACACATATATATATACACATACACCCATGCACACATAAGAAAGAACTTTATTACAATTATTATAACAGGAAATATCTAATGTTTTCATCTCTTGACCAAGGCATTGCACTATTTGATGCTTTTCAGCAGCAGAGAGATCCTTTTTCTTTCCTAAATTCCTTGAAACCTGTGCCTTGCTTAATAATGTGGAACATCATTCTTAAGTAGTTTTCCTTTAATTGAGCTCACCTGGTAAACTAATTATCACAGGAATTTGAGATTGATTTCAGTGATGCAAAGAGCCCTGATACACAATACCATCTATGAGTTTATATGAAAAACAAAAAATTACATCTTTATGACACTTAAATCCAATTTGCATAATAATTTGGAACGGTGTATATATGTATTCCTCTACTAAAATACCGCCATATCTACTCCTATATAAATTTATAACCAACTAAGTGTTGCTGTTACTTGTATACTCCCTGTTTAGGCTATATATGCATCATGCTATTTATATTTGGCTCTTTTTAGATGGACGTAAATATAGTTTGTATGGTATTATATACATGCATTATGCATTTCTCTCCTTTTTTAATATTTTGTATTACTTTTGCTGCACCTACTCTTTTGTTTAAACTTCCCTCCCATTTCTTGTCCTATCTCCGTGATGGATGGCTGTGCGCATCGCTTCCTGCACTTTGCGGCTCCACTTTGCAGCCGGCATCTATATGTACTGCGCGTGTGCCTGGGGTACAAGATGCCCGCACTGCTTTGTAGGACCTGCGGTGACTGAGGCGCATGCGCCAAGCGCGCCATTACCATTGGCTAACCCCGGTCACATGACCAAGTTCAGGGGCTACTTTAAGGTCCTGTTTGGACCTCTTATTAGATTCCTCTTGATAAAGCGGCCTGAGGCGCCGCGAAACGCGCGTCAGGGGTGGCATAGCCTGGTTCTCCCTCTCCTCCCTGTCCCGGTAAGCTCCCCTGTGGTCTGTCTTTGATATTGCTTGGCTGCACATTGCGGCGGGTCATTATACTATACTGGCGCCCTTCCTTACTTTGTCTCTTGATTTCTAATCTTGGATTTACTGTTTGGGCGCTTCCATCATTCCATTACTTGCAGGACATGGGCCCCTATGGGGATGCACACTGGGGCCACTTTTCCATTTTGGTGGAGTAGCGTATAATGGGTCGATACCATCTACTTTGTCTGATTAGCACTTTGTCACATATGTATTATCATTTGTAGTACTTTATTCTAATAAAATTTGACTATTTTATATGCTAATTATCGCATGCTCCCATTTTTTCTCCTGGTTCTCATATATATATACACAGCTCTGCTGCCTGCATGTCCTACATATATATATATACACAGCTCTGCTGCCTGCATGTCCCACATATATATACACACAGCTCTGCTGCCTGCATGTCCCACATATATATACACAGCTCTGCTGCCTGCATGTCCTACATATATATACACAGCTCTGCTAACTGCATGTCCCACATATATACACAGCTCTGCTGCCTGCATGTCCCACATATATATACACACAGCTCTGCTGCCTGCATGTCCTACATATATATACACAGCTCTGCTAACTGCATGTCCCACATATATACACAGCTCTGCTGCCTGCATGTCCTACATGTATACACAGCTCTGCTGCCTGCATGTCCCACATATATACACACAGCTCTACTGCCTGAAAGTCACACATATATACACAGCTCTGCTGCCTGCATGTTCCACATATATATACACAGCTCTGCTGCCTGCATGTTCCACATATATACACACAGCTCTGCTGCCTGCATTTTCCACATATATATACACAGCTCTGCTGCCTGCATGTTCCACATATATATACACAGCTCTGCTGCCTGCATGTTCCACATATATATACACAGCTCTGCTGCCTGCATATCCCACATACATATACACAGCTCTGCTGCCTGCATATCCCACATATATATACACAGCTCTGCTGCCTGCATGTCCCACATATATACACACAGCTCTGCTGCCTGCATGTCCCACGTATATACACACAGCTCAACTGCCTGCATGTCCTACATATATACACAGCTCTACTGCCTGCATGTCCTACATATATACACAGAGCTCTGCTGCCTCTATGTCCCACATATATACACACAGCTCTGCTGCCTGCATGTTGTTAGGGCTGGCGGAATGCACCAAAATAATAAAAGATGGTAATGAGGTGCGTTTGCAGCCCGGGGTCCACCGTGCAGAGATGGTAGACTGCTGCTCGGTAATGGCGGACAGAAACTGGCGGTATAGCAAACACACTCAGGTTAACTTCACCCGGTGAATAGGAGGCGGACCCTGTTGCTTCTCAGGGCCGCGATACCGCAGAATGAACGCTAGTGTCTTGGTCACAGGACCCTACCCCAAGGACACGGGGTTAGAGTCCCTCTAGACCCACTAGCGTTCGGTGCCGCAACTGCGACGCCAGGGAGAGACCCTTACTGAAAGTTGTGCCCTTTTAACAGACACAGGGTGCAGCTGATAGATGAATACCGCACTAAGTACGTACAGCGCAGCTCTGGCGGACGCAACTAACCAGCCTAAGCTTTGGTCTGGAATGCGCATTAATGGCGCATGGTGCCGCTCTGATTGATATCGCTGAACGTGCAGTACCGTAGTGTCTCATGTAGTGTGGCGCCACTGGCGTTAACTTGTGATAGGAGCTGGCGACACTGCGGCGCTATGCAGTGCCACTACTCGGCGCTGATTCAAAACACTAATCCCTACTAACGTGTATCAGAGGGAAGGGGTTTCATAATGAGTCAGTCAGCGGTTCACAAGCATCCATCATCACACACTACTACAAATTACAGACTATACTAGCGCATGGCCGAGCGGCCATGCAAACCTTTTATAGCAGTGTCCTTCCGGGACCTTCCTGATGGTCCAATCCGAGCTGGAGAAGGACCTGAGTGTGTGACCCCCGACATCCAATGAGAGGTTGTCCAACGGGCATGCTCAGAAGGCTGCAAAAAAGGACTTAACCTCTGGAGCTGCTCGCTGCTGGCTAGTGCGGATTGCCAAAGCTGACCCAGAGGTGGCAGCAGCAACCAACCTGACTGCGCTAGCCTGAGCAAGACTCTGGGAATCACATCTTTGCTGAGCAGACTCCTCTGCGGCTGGGACTGAATGGGAAACCGCAGAAGGCAAGGCTTGAGATTCCTCCTGTGCAGAGGTAGGAATCTGACATCTAACATTACCCCCCCCTCCTAGGGCCCCTTCCCTCCTGCGCCTCGCTATGCTCAAAGGCCGCAATGAGCAGGGGAGCACGAATATTCTCCACAGGCTCCCAGGTCCTATCCTCTGGGCCTTGACCCTTCCAGTCTATCAGTAATACCTTTTGCCATGTACCACCTTACACCCCATGATGGCGTTCACCTCGTACTCGTCCGAGGACAAGTCCGATGTCCCGGTAGATGACTCAGAAAACTGGGATAAGTGAAAGGGCTTAAGAAGAGACACGTGGAAGGTGTCCATGATACCCATGTGTCGAGGAAGGGCCAGACGGTAGACCACAGGGTTAACTTGCTCAAGGACCTTGCAGGGACCTATAAAGCGCGGCGCGAACTTAGTGGACTCAACCCGCAGCCTGATGTTACGAGCGGAGAGCCACACCGAATCGCCGGGAGCAAAGGTGGGAGCGGGGCACCGGTGTGCGTCAGTGGAAGACCTCATTCTCTCCTTGGAGGCCCGTATGGCATCTGTCAGGGGTGCTTCAGCAGCACCGCCACCTCAAGTAACAAGGACACAGAGTGAACGTGGAGGACTCTTACCCGCAGCCACGGGAGTCCTGGCGTCTAACATGGGTAGGAGCAGAGTGGCTTGAAGACCTGCGGGAGGTGGAGCAACGATGAAGAGCTAGGTGCGCACAGGACCTATGATCATGTGACTGCAGGGGGCGGGGCTTAGCGTCCTACTACTGCAGATTATATAATATACTCGCTACAGGAATACTGAAGTAGAGGAGAGGGGAACTCAGGTCAGGCATGCCAGGAGGTCATACACAGGGCGGGCAGCGAGGTACAGGAGGGATAATCACAGAAAGGTCAATACGTAGCCAGGGGTCATACACAGAGCGGGCATAGAGGTACAGAGTTAGAATACAAGAGATGTTAACCGAGACAGGACCGAATCAAACACCAAGCAAGCATATGAAGACAGGCATGAAGCGCAGACAGTACAGGGTCAGGCACACTCAGCTAGGAGTATAAACGACAGTGGATGGCTCCTCCATGAGGCTATACGAACCCTCCCCAGTTCCATAGAGAGGCTTGCCAGATTAACCTCTGCACCGCTTAACCTGGAGCCTCAGTAAACCATGACAGCATCCTAAGGGTGGTCCCAAATGTCACGTGCCTCCACCGCCCAGTCTGACACCCTAGAGTCGGTGGACGACACGGGCATGGGCACAGGAATGCGCGGATGCTGGCCGTAATTTGGGAGGAATGGGGTCTGACCGGTGGAATCGGCCACAGCGTTGTTCAAAGCGAACTTCGCCCATTTCAGCAAGGATGCCCAGTCATCTTGCCTGGCCGAGACAAAATGTCGAAGATATGTGACCAGGGTCTGGTTGGCCCTCTCTACCAACGCGTTCATCTCGGGGTGATAAGCCGAGGAGATATTCAGCTCAATACTGAGCAGATGACATAACTCTCTCCAAAAGCGAGACGCGAACTGGGGACCCCGGTCACTAACAATCTTGTTCGGCATACCGTGCAGACGGAAGACATGCTTAATGAACAACGCTGCCAGGCCCCGTGCAGAAGGTAACCGGGAAAGAGGCACCAGGTGCACCATCTTAGAGAAATGGTCGGTGACAACCCAAATGTCACGTGGATCCGTCCTGTGTGACACGACCAGCAGGCCGGTAACTAAAACAACAAGACACAGGGGAAGGGGAAACAGTTACAATGGTGGGCCCTGCGATGGGGAACGTGGAGACCTCCTGCTCTCCCCCGAGTCAGTGTCCCTCACCGGACGCCGATCAGGATACCTGTCACCCTAGCACACCCTACATCTATTCCTTACTAGGGAGCTGGGTGGTGCAGGCACTGGCCCCACCGCTGTACTAATACACATCAGGGGAAACACCAAAACACTTAGCTTGCTCTGCTGCAGCAGAGTGCATCACCGGATTAACTTTTCGCAGTGGCTCGACATCTCAGAGCCAGCTGCCACCTTCACCTTCTCACTCTGCTGCGGACACCGGGCAGCCAGAGTTCACACCAATTTCAGCAGTGGCTCCAACCTTCCAGCCAGCTGCTTACTTCACCAGGTTTCTGCAGTGGCTTCACACCTCAGCCATCTGCTCCCTTCGCTGTGGTTGGAATCCCAAAAAGATGCTATCACCAACACCTGCTCATAGACCATGTGACCCTAAATAGGAAAAGGGAATGGTTAAATGATCAGGGGCCAAAAGCTGCAATAATGCCAGTGACCACCGGGGGCAAAAGGCAAAGCAAAGAAAACATCAAGTGCAATGGCCCTAACGGCCACCGGGGGGGCAAAACTAGAAAAAAGACACCACTGTGTAATAACCCTAATGGCCACCGGGGGCAAAACCAAGCCTGAGCAAACAGCTCAAAGAAAAAAAAAGGTTACTTATACAAAAACCTGTCATAATCCAGCATGGATCATGACACCAAATGACCGTGCTGCCCCTGGACTTGGGCAGTCCCACCACAAAATCCATACCGACCATCTCCCAGGGCCTGTCCGCTACTGGCAGGGGGTATAGTAGCCCAGTGGGCCGTTGCCGAGGGGACGTATTCTGGGCGCAGGAGACACACGCCCGAATATAGTCCCTGACGTCACGGGCCATATGCGGCCAGCAGTACGTCCTCGCCAGAAGCTCAGAGGTCCGTTTTGTCCCAAAATGACCACCCACCTTGGATGAGTGAGCCCAAAAGAGGACCTCCGGTTGCAGATGAGCCCGGACAAATGTCTTGTCCGGGGGTACAGACTCAAGAGCGACCGGAGCCACAGTCCTCAGGCTCTCAGAAGGGACAATCAGCCGAGGCTCCTCCGATGACACCACAGAGCGGGAGAGAGCATCGGCCCGGACGTTCTTCTCATTGGAGAGGAAATGGAGGGTGAAGTGGAACCGGGAGAAGAACAGGGACCAACTGGCCTGGCGAGAATTTAGCCGCTGGGCTGTTTGCAAATACACCAAGTTCTTGTGGTCAGTGAACACCTGGAAAGGGAGGCGAGCCCCCTCCAAGAGAGCCAACTTCATCGCTAGCAACTCCCTGACCCCGATGGAATAATTCCTCTCCGCCGGTGTGAAGGTCTTGGAGAAAAAGAAGCATGGGTGCTTCCGACCCTGCGAGTCCTTCTGGAACAGGACGGCTCCAGCACCGACGGAAGAGGCATCCACCTCCAGAATGAAGGGTTTATCTACATCGGGGCGATGTAGAATGGGAGCACTAGCGAAATGGGACTTAATGGAGGAGAAGGCCTTGAAGACAGGTTCTGACCACAACTTGTGATTTGTACCCTTCTTGGTGAGGGCCACCAAGGGGGCTACCAAAGTCGAGAAGTGGGGGATAAATTGGCGATAGTAATTTATGAACCCCATAAAGCGCTGCACCGCTTTAAAGGGAACCTGTCACCCCCCCAGGGCGTTTTTCAGTTAAAGAGCCACGTTCAGCAGCACTATGGCTGCATTCTGTGAAGGTGGCTCTTTTTTTTCTGAGCCCCAGTAATGCCAAAATATTGAATTTTATAATTAGCTCCTCATACCTGTAATGTGTCCCACAGGAATGTTGTGTCCCCCTATATAAGCTGCCTACCATCCGTCAATCATGCCTGTCCGAGGCCTCGGCGCTGCCCACGATATGTCCATCATGATGCCCCGTGTGTCGCTGCCTCATCTTAATTTGAATCCCGGCGCCTGCGCTGTAACAAGTGTTCTCAGGCATGTGCAGTGCGCGCTGCCCGAGAACCGACATCAGGCTATTGCGCCTGCGCATTGTGGAGGCCCCAGATCCCGCCCCACAGTGTGTTATGTATTTACACTGCGGGGCTGGGGCCTCCGTAAAACGCAGGCGCAATAGTAGGCGAGAGTAGATGAGAATATCATCCAGACAGACTACTACCGAGGTGGTACGCATATCCCGGAAGATATCGTTCACAAAGTCTTGGAAGACGGCCGGGGCATTACCAGGTATTCATAGTGCCCATCCCTGGTATTAAATGCCATCTTCCATTCTTCCCCCTCACGGATGCGAATCAGGTTGTAGGCCCACCGCAGATCAAGTTTAGTAAACACTCGCTCCCCGTAGCCTATCAAACAGTTCCGATATCAGGGGCAGAGGATACATGTTCTTAACGGTGATGGCGTTAAGACCCCTGTAATCGATGCAGGTACGTAGTTCTCCATTCTTCTTCTGGACGAAGAATCCCGCCCCCGCTGGTGACACTGACTTCCTAATAAATCCCCTTGCCAGATTCTCCCTGATGCATTGAGCCATGGCCTCTGTCTCCGTGAGAAACAAGGGGTAGACTCCACCCCGGGGAGGCTCAGCACCAGGCAAGAGGTCAATAGGACAGTCATAGGGGCGATGTCGTGGAAGGGTTTCCGCCACCTTTTTGGAGAACACGTCTGCGTACTGTCGATAGTGTTTGGGGAGAGAGGAAAGATCTGTGGGGACCTCAGTGGAGGCAACCTGGACGCACTCCCTCAGACATCTACCCTCACGTTTTACTCCATCCCAGAATTCTCCCTGAGGACCACTCTATATGAGGGGAGTGGTAGCGTAGCCAGGGGACCCCTAAAAGGACCTGATCGATACCCTTGGGCATGACGAGAAGGGATATCGTCTCCTGATGGGATGGAGACACCAAAGGGGCGGTCCGGTGTGTAATCTGTGAGGGGAGGGTCGCGCCGTTCACCACTCTGACAGTGATTGTTTTGGATAGCATAACCAGAGGTATTGCGTGCCATTGAGCGAAGGGAGTCCACGCATACCTCCACCGCCAGAGTGGATGAACCAAACTCAAGCGTCCCCTCAAAGGACAGCTTGGAGGAAAATGCCGCTGAATCCAGTAAGCCTCCCCCAATGACCACTGGACGGGGGCGTTTTCCTGACCGCTGTGGGCATCGGTTGGCAAGGTGACCAGACTGCCGACACACATAGCAGACCACGGGTGCTCGAGCGGACGGAGACCTGGTTCCCAAGCGAGAACCCTCCGTGGCCTCCTGGGGCTCGGATGCCCTATCAGAAGACTCCTGAGGTTTAGAAAAACTAGGTGCCAACCTAGACGTCTGCCTACACTGGGCCCGCTCCAACCTTTGCTCGACGAAGCAAAGGTCAATACGGGTAGAGACGGTAATAAGCTCCTCCAGTGTAGTGGGAATCTCCATGGTGGACAGGGCGTCCTTCATGTGGTCAGTCAGGCCTCTCCAGAACACTGGGATGAGGACCTTGTCTGGCCACTCCAGCTCAGAGACCAGGGTCCGGAACTGGATGGCATAATGGCTGACCAAGGACGAGCCCTGTGACAGTGCCAGCAGCTGGAGTGTGGTGTCATGGGTGGCTCGCGGTCCCAAGACGACCTGCTTCAGAGAGGCCAAGAAATGAGAAGCGCTCTGCACCACCTGATCACCGCGCTCCCACAATGGTGTGGCCCACTCTAAAGCCCTGCCCGACAAGAGGGAAAACACAAATCCCACCTTAGACTGCTCTGAGGGGAATCGTGCCGCCAGCAGCTCTAGCTGTATAGAGCACTGGCTCACGAAACCCCTACATGAAGCACTATCACCTGAGAACTTCTCGGGCAGTGGGAGACGGGACAAAGTCAGGGCAGGGATGGCAGTGGTCACACGGGAGACAGATAAAATATGGTAATGAGGTGCGTTCGCAGCCCGGGGTCCACCGTGCAGAGATGGTAGACTGCTACTCGGTAATGGCGGACAGAAACTGTTAGCATAGCAAACACACTAGGGTTAACTTTACCCGGTGAATAGGAGGCGGGCCCTGTTGCTTCACAGGGCCGTGATACCGCAGAGTGAAAGCTAGTGTCTTGGTCACAGGACCCTGCCCCAAGGACACGGGGTTAGGGTCTCTCAAGACCCACTAGCGTTCGGTGCCGCAACTGCGATGCCAGGGAGAGACCCTTACTGAACGCTGTGCCCTGACAAGTCACAGGGTGCAGCTGATAGATGAATACCGTACGAAGTACGTACAGCGCAGCGCTGGCGGACGCCACTAACCAGTCTAAGCTTTGGTCCGGAAAAGCGCATTAATGGCGCAAGGCACCGCTCTGACTGTAGTTGCTGAACGTGCGGTATCATAGTGCCTTATGTAGCGTGGCGCACACTAGCGCCAACATGTGATTGGAGCTGGGAGCACTGCGGCGCTAGGCAGTGCCACTACTCGGCGCTGACTCGAAACACTAAACCCTACTAAACATGCGTATCAGAGGGAAGGGGTTTCATAATGAGTCAGTCAGCGGTTCACAAGCATCCATCATCACACACACTACTACAAATTACAGACTATGCTAGCGCACGGCCGTGCGATCCTTTTATAGGCGCAGCCTTCCGGGACCTTCCTGACGGCCCAATCAGAGCTGCTTGAGGACCTGAGCGTGTGACCTCCGACCTCCAATGAGAGGTCGTCCCACAGGCATGCTTAGAAGGCTGCAAAAAGGACTTAGCCTCTGGAGCTGCTCGCTGCTGGCTACTGCGGATTGTCAAAGCTGACCCAGAGGTAGCGTAGCAACCAACCTGACCACACTAGCCTGAGCAAGACGCTGGGAACGATGTCTTTGCTGAGCAGGCTCCTCTGCGGCTGGGACTGAATGGGAGAAGGCAAGGCTTGAGATGCCTCCTGTGCAGAGGCAGGAATCCGTCTCTTAACACGTCCTACATATATACACACAGCTGTGCTGCCTGCATCTACCACATATATACACACAGCTGTGCTGCCTGCATGTCACACATATACACACACAGCTCTGCTGCCTGCATGTCCTACACATATACACACACAGCTCTGCTGCCTACATGTCCCACATATATACACAGCTCTGCTGCCTGCATGTCCCACATATATACACACAGCTCTGCTGCCTGCATGTCCCACATATATACACAGCTCTGCTGCCTGCATGTCCTACATATACACACACAGCTCTGCTGCCTGCATGTCCCACATATATACACAGCTCTACAGTCATGGCCAAAAGTTTTGAGAATGACACAAATATTAATTTTTACAAAGTCTACTGCTTCATTTTTTCTAATGGCAATTTGCATATACTCCAGAATGTTATAAAGAGTGATCAGCTTAACAGCAATTACTTGCAAAGTCAATATTTGCCTAGAAAATTAACTTTATCCCCCAAAACACATTTCAACATCATTGCAGCCCTGCCTTAAAAGGACCAGCTAACATCGTTTCACTGATTGCTCCATTAACACAGGTGTGGGTGTTGATGAGGACAGGGCTGGAGATCAATCTGTCATGATTAAGTAAGAATGACACCACTGGACACTTTAAAAGGAGGCTGGTGCTTGGCATCATTGTTTCTCTTCTGTTAACCATGGTTATCTCTAAAGAAAAACGTGCAGTCATCATTGCACTGCACAAAAATGGCCTAACAGGGAAGAGTATCGCAGCTAGAAAGATTGCACCTGTCAACAATCTATCGCATCATCAAGAACTTCAAGGAGAGAGGTTCCCTTGTTGCCAAAAAGGCTCCAGGGCGCCCAAGAAATACCAGCAAGCGCCAGGACCGTCTCTTAAAAGTGTTTCAGCTGCGGATCGGGCTACCAGCAGTGCAGAGCTTGCTCAGGAATGGCAGCAGGCAGGTGTGAGTGCATCTGCACGCACTGTGAGGCGGAGACTCTTGGAGCAAGGCCTGGTCTCAAGGAGGGCAGCAAAGAAGCCACTTCTCTCCAGAAAAAACATCATGGACAGACTGATATTCTGCAAGAGGTACAGGGAGTGGACTGCTGAGGACTGGGGTAAAGTCATTTTCTCTGATGAATCCCCTTTTCGATTGTTTGGGACATCTGGAAAACGGCTTATTCGGAGAAAACCTGGTGAGCGCTACCACCAGTCTTGTCTCATGCCAACTGTCAAGCATTTTGAAACCATTCATGTGTGGGGTGGCTTCTCATCCAAGGGAATGGGCTCTCTCTCAGTCTTGCCTAAAAACACAGCCATGAATAAAGAATGGTACCAGAATGTCCTCCAAGAGCAACTTCTCCCAACCGTCTAAGAGCAGTTTGGCGATCAACAATGCCTTTTTCAACATGATGGAGCACCTTGCCATAAAGCAAAGGTGATAACTAAATGGCTCAGGGAACAAAACATAGAGATTTTGAGACCATGGCCTGGAAACTCCCCAGATCTTAATCCCATTGAGAACTTGTGGTCAATCATCAAGAGACGGGTGGACAAACAAAAACCTTCAAATTCAGACAAAATAAAAGCATTGATTTTGCAAGAATGGACTGCTATCAGTCAGGATTTGATCCAGAAGTTGATTGAGAGCATGCCAGGGAGAATTGCTGAGGTCCTGAAGAAGGGTCAACACTGCAAATATTGACTTGCTGCATTAACTCATTCTAAAGGGGGTTTTACACTAAGCGATATCGCTAGCAATATCGCTAAAACGTCACTGGTTTTGTGACGTTATAGCGATATTGCTAGCGATATCGCTATGTGTGATACTTACCAGCGACCGGCTCCCCCGCTGTCCATCGCTGATCGTGCGAGAATGTCCGGCTCCATTTCTCGTCGGGCGCTTCCTGCTGAGACTTCCTGCTGTGACGACGAGCGACGCTGGAGGCGGGCGGGAGGACGTCAGGATCGCTGTGTGTGAATGGTAAGTATCGTGCGCTGCGTCGCTGCTGAATCGCTGTGAGATCTTTCTGTATGAAAGCTCACTAGCGATCATTTAGCGATGCACCAGCGATCCTGACCGGGTCGGATCGCTGGTCGGATTGCTGGTGCATCGCTAAATGTAAATGGGCCTTTACTGTCAATATAAACTTTTGCTACTCATAATATGATTGCAATTATATTTCTGTATGTGATAAAAACATCTGACAAACACACATAAAAACCAGAGGCCAGCAGATCATGTGAAAATATAATATTTGTGTCATTCTCTAAACTTTTGGCCATGACTGTACTGCCTGCATGTCCCACATATATACACACAGCTCTGCTGCCTGCATGTCCCACATATATACACACAGCTCTGCTAACTGCATGTCCCACATATATACACAGCTCTGCTGCCTGCATGTCCTACATATACACACACAGCTCTGCTGCCTGCATGTCCCACATATATACACAGCTCTGCTGCCTGCATGTCCCACATATATACACACAGCTCTGCTGCCTGCATGTCCTACATATATACACACTGCTCTCCTGTCTGCATGTCCCACATATACACACAGCTCTGCTGCCTGCATGTCCCACATATATACACACAGCTCTACTGCCTGCATGTCCCACATATATACACAGCTCTGCTGCCTGTATGTCCCACATATATACACACAGCTCTGCTGCCTGCATGTCCCACATATATATACACAGCTCTGCTGCCTGCATGTCCTACATATATACACAGCTCTGCTGCCTGTATGTCCCACATATATACACACAGCTCTGCTGCCTGCATGTCCCACATATATACACACAGCTCTGCTGCCTGCATGTCCTACATATATACACAGCTCTGCTGCCTGCATGTCCCACATATACACACAGCTCTGCTGCCTGCATGTCCCACATATATACACAGCTCTGCTGCCTGCATGTCCCACATATATATACACACAGCTCTGCTGCCTGCAGGTCCTACATATATACACACAGCTCTGCTGCCTGCATGTCCTACATATATACACAGCTCTGCTGCCTGCATGTCCAACATATATACACAGCTCTGCTGCCTGCATGTCCTACATATACACACAGCTCTGCTGCCTGCATGTCCTACATATACACACAGCTCTGCTGCCTGCATGTCCTACATATATACACAGCTCTGCTGCCTGCATGTCCCACATATATACACACAGCTCTGCTGCCTGCATGTCCCACATATATACACACAGCTCTGCTGCCTGCATGTCCCACATATATACACAGCTCTGCTGCCTGCATGTCCCACATAAATATATACACACAGCTCTGCTGCCTGCAGGTCCCACATATATACACAGCTCTGCTGCCTGCATGTCCCACATATATATACACACAGCTCTGCTGCCTGCATGTCCTACATATATACACACAGCTCTGCTGCCTGCATGTCCTACATATACACACATCTCTGCTGCCTGCATGTCCCACATATATACAGTATATACACAGCTCTGCTGCCTGCATGTCCTACATATACACACATCTCTGCTGCCTGCATGTCCCACATATATACAGTATATACACAGCTCTGCTGCCTGCATGTCCTACATATATACACACAGCTCTGCTGCCTGCATGTCCTACATTTACACACAGCTCTGCTGCCTGTATGTCCCACATATATATATATACACAGCTCTGCTGCCTGCATGTCCCACATATATATATACACAGCTCTGCTGCCTGCATGTCCTACATATATATATACACAGCTCTGCTGCCTGCATGTCCTACATATATACACACAGCTCTGCTGCCTGCATGTCCTACATATACACACATCTCTGCTGCCTGCATGTCCCACATATATACAGTATATACACAGCTCTGCTGCCTGCATGTCCTACATATACACACATCTCTGCTGCCTGCATGTCCCACATATATACAGTATATACACAGCTCTGCTGCCTGCATGTCCTACATATACACACATCTCTGCTGCCTGCATGTCCCACATATATACAGTATATACACAGCTCTGCTGCCTGCATGTCCTACATATATACACACAGCTCTGCTGCCTGCATGTCCTACATTTACACACAGCTCTGCTGCCTGTATGTCCCACATATATATATATATACACAGCTCTGCTGCCTGCATGTCCCACATATATATATATATACACAGCTCTGCTGCCTGCATGTCCTACATATATATATATATACACAGCTCTGCTGCCTGCACGTCCTACATATATATATATATACACAGCTCTGCTGCCTGCATGTCCCACATATATATATACACAGCTCTGCTGCCTGCATGTCCCACATATATATATACACAGCTCTGCTGCCTGCATGTCCCACATATATACACACTGCTCTGCTGCCTGCATGTCCTACATATATACACACTGCTCTCCTGCCTGCATGTCCCACATATATATACACACAGCTCTGCTGCCTGCATGTCCTACATATATACACACTGCTCTCCTGCCTGCATGTCCTACATATATACACACTGCTCTCCTGCCTGCATGTCCTACATATATACACACTGCTCTCCTGCCTGCATGTCCCACATATACACACACAGCTCTGCTGCCTGCATGTCCCACATATATATATACACAGCTCTGCTGCCTGCATGTCTCACATATATACACACAGCTCTGCTGCCTGCATGTCCCACATATACACACAGCTCTGCTGCCGGCTGCATGTCCCACATATACACACAGCTCTGCTGCCTGCATGTCCCACATATATACACAGCTCTGCTGCCTGCATGTCCCACATATATACACAGCTCTGCTGCCTGCATGTCCCACATATATACACAGCTCTGCTGCCTGCATGTCCCACATATATACACAGCTCTGCTGCCTGCATGTCCCACATATACACACAGCTCTGCTGCCTGCATGTCCCACATATATACACAGCTCTGCTGCCTGCATGTCCCACATATACACACAGCTCTGCTGCCTGCATGTCCCACATATACACACACAGCTCTGCTGCCTGCATGTCCCACATATATACACAGCTCTGCTGCCTGCATGTCCCACATATATACACACAGCTCTGCTGCCTGCATGTCCTACATATATACACACTGCTCTCCTGCCTGCATGTCCTACATATATACACACTGCTCTCCTGCCTGCATGTCCCACATATACACACACAGAGCTCTGCTGCCTGCATGTCCCACATATATATATACACAGCTCTGCTGCCTGCATGTCTCACATATATACACACAGCTCTGCTGCCTGCATGTCCCACATATACACACAGCTCTGCTGCCTGCATGTCCCACATATATACACAGCTCTGCTGCCTGCATGTCCCACATATATACACAGCTCTGCTGCCTGCATGTCCCACATATACACACAGCTCTGCTGCCTGCATGTCCCACATATATACACACAGCTCTACTGCCTGCATGTCCCACATATATACACAGCTCTGCTGCCTGTATGTCCCACATATATACACACAGCTCTGCTGCCTGCATGTCCCACATATATATACACAGCTCTGCTGCCTGCATGTCCCACATATATACACACAGCTCTGCTGCCTGCATGTCCTACATATATACACAGCTCTGCTGCCTGCATGTCCCACATATACACACAGCTCTGCTGCCTGTATGTCCCACATATATACACAGCTCTGCTGCCTGCATGTGCCACATATATACACAGCTCTGCTGCCTGCATGTCCCACATATATATACACACAGCTCTGCTGCCTGCAGGTCCTACATATATACACACAGCTCTGCTGCCTGCATGTCCCACATATACACACAGCTCTGCTGCCTGCATGTCCCACATATATACACAGCTCTGCTGCCTGCATGTCCCACATATATATACACACAGCTCTGCTGCCTGCAGGTCCTACATATATACACACAGCTCTGTTGCCTGCATGTCCCACATATACACACAGCTCTGCTGCCTGCATGTCCCACATATATACACAGCTCTGCTGCCTGCATGTCCCACATATATACACAGCTCTGCTGCCTGCATGTCCCACATATATATACACACAGCTCTGCTGCCTGCAGGTCCTACATATATACACACAGCTCTGCTGCCTGCATGTCCCACATATATATACACAGCTCTGCTGCCTGCATGTCCTACATATATACACAGCTCTGCTGCCTGCATGTCCAACATATATACACAGCTCTGCTGCCTGCATGTCCTACATATACACACAGCTCTGCTGCCTGCATGTCCCACATATATACACAGCTCTGCTGCCTGCATGTCCCACATATATACACAGCTCTGCTGCCTGCATGTCCTACATATACACACAGCTCTGCTGCCTGCATGTCCTACATATACACACAGCTCTGCTGCCTGCATGTCCAACATATATACACAGCTCTGCAGCCTGCATGTCCTACATATACACACAGCTCTGCTGCCTGCATGTCCTACATATATACACACAGCTCTGCTGCCTGCATATCCTACATATACACACATCTCTGCTGCCTGCATGTCCCACATATATACAGTATATACACAGCTCTGCTGCCTGCATGTCCTACATATACACACATCTCTGCTGCCTGCATGTCCCACATACTGTATATACAGTATATACACAGCTCTGCTGCCTGCATGTCCTACATATACACACATCTCTGCTGCCTGCATGTCCCACATATATACAGTATATACACAGCTCTGCTGCCTGCATGTCCTACATATATACACACAGCTCTGCTGCCTGCATGTCCTACATTTACACACAGCTCTGCTGCCTGTATGTCCCACATATATATATACACAGCTCTGCTGCCTGCATGTTCCACATATATATATATATATACACAGCTCTGCTGCCTGCATGTCCTACATATATATATATACACAGCTCTGCTGCCTGCATGTCCTACATATATATATATACACAGCTCTGCTGCCTGCATGTCCTACATATATATATATATATATATATACACAGCTCTGCTGCCTGCATGTCCCACATATATATATACACAGCTCTGCTGCCTGCATGTCCCACATATATATATACACAGCTCTGCTGCCTGCATGTCCCACATATATACACACTGCTCTGCTGCCTGCATGTCCTACATATATACACACTGCTCTCCTGCCTGCATGTCCCACATATATATACACACAGCTCTGCTGCCTGCATGTCCTACATATATACACACTGCTATCCTGCCTGCATGTCCTACATATATACACACTGCTCTCCTGCCTGCATGTCCTACATATATACACACTGCTCTGCTGCCTGCATGTCCCACATATACACACACAGCTCTGCTGCCTGCATGTCCCACATATATATATACACAGCTCTGCTGCCTGCATGTCTCACATATATACACACAGCTCTGCTGCCTGCATGTCCCACATATACACACAGCTCTGCTGCCTGCATGTCCCACATATACACACAGCTCTGCTGCCTGCATGTCCCACATATACACACAGCTCTGCTGCCTGCATGTCCCACATATATACACACAGCTCTGCTGCCTGCATGTCCCACATATATATACACAGCTCTGCTGCCTGCATGTCCCACATATATACACACAGCTCTGCTGCCTGCATGTCCCACATATATACACAGCTCTGCTGCCTGCATGTGCCACATATACACACAGCTCTGCTGCCTGCATGTCCCACATATATATACACACAGCTCTGCTGCCTGCAGGTCCTACATATATACACACAGCTCTGCTGCCTGCATGTCCCACATATACACACAGCTCTGCTGCCTGCATGTCCCACATATATACACAGCTCTGCTGCCTGCAGGTCCTACATATATACACACAGCTCTGCTGCCTGCATGTCCCACATATACACACAGCTCTGCTGCCTGCATGTCCCACATATATACACAGCTCTGCTGCCTGCATGTCCCACATATATACACAGCTCTGCTGCCTGCATGTCCCACATATATATACACACAGCTCTGCTGCCTGCAGGTCCTACATATATACACACAGCTCTGCTGCCTGCATGTCCCACATATATATACACAGCTCTGCTGCCTGCATGTCCTACATATATACACAGCTCTGCTGCCTGCATGTCCTACATATATACACAGCTCTGCTGCCTGCATGTCCTACATATACACACAGCTCTGCTGCCTGCATGTCCTACATATACACACAGCTCTGCTGCCTGCATGTCCTACATATATACACAGCTCTGCTGCCTGCATGTCCCACATATATACACACAGCTCTGCTGCCTGCATGTCCCACATATATACACACAGCTCTGCTGCCTGCATGTCCCACATATATACACACAGCTCTGCTGCCTGCATGTCCCACATATATACACAGCTCTGCTGCCTGCATGTCCCACATATATATACACACAGCTCTGCTGCCTGCAGGTCCTAAATATATACACACAGCTCTGCTGCCTGCATGTCCCACATATATACACAGCTCTGCTGCCTGCATGTCCCACATATATATACACACAGCTCTGCTGCCTGCATGTCCTACATATATACACAGCTCTGCTGCCTGCATGTCCCACATATATATACACACAGCTCTGCTGCCTGCATGTCCTACATATATACACACAGCTCTGCTGCCTGCATGTCCCACATATATACACAGCTCTGCTGCCTGCATGTCCCACATATATACACAGCTCTGCTGCCTGCATGTCCCACATATACACACAGCTCTGCTGCCTGCATGTCCCACATATATACACAGCTCTGCTGCCTGCATGTCCCACATATATACACACAGCTCTACTGCCTGCATGTCCCACATATATACACAGCTCTGCTGCCTGTATGTCCCACATATATACACACAGCTCTGCTGCCTGCATGTCCCACATATATATACACAGCTCTGCTGCCTGCATGTCCCACATATATACACACAGCTCTGCTGCCTGCATGTCCTACATATATACACAGCTCTGCTGCCTGCATGTCCCACATATACACACAGCTCTGCTGCCTGCATGTCCCACATATATACACAGCTCTGCTGCCTGCATGTGCCACATATATACACAGCTCTGCTGCCTGCATGTCCCACATATATATACACACAGCTCTGCTGCCTGCAGGTCCTACATATATACACACAGCTCTGCTGCCTGCATGTCCCACATATACACACAGCTCTGCTGCCTGCAGGTCCTACATATATACACACAGCTCTGCTGCCTGCATGTCCCACATATACACACAGCTCTGCTGCCTGCATGTCCCACATATATACACAGCTCTGCTGCCTGCATGTCCCACATATATACACAGTTCTGCTGCCTGCATGTCCCACATATATATACACACAGCTCTGCTGCCTGCAGGTCCTACATATATACACACAGCTCTGCTGCCTGCATGTCCCACATATATACCGTATACACAGCTCTGCTGCCTGCATGTCCTACATATATACACAGCTCTGCTGCCTGCATGTCCTACATATATACACAGCTCTGCTGCCTGCATGTCCCACATATATACACACAGCTCTGCTGCCTGCATGTCCCACATATATACACACAGCTCTGCTGCCTGCATGTCCCACATATATACACAGCTCTGCTGCCTGCATGTCCCACATATATATACACACAGCTCTGCTGCCTGCAGGTCCTAAATATATACACACAGCTCTGCTGCCTGCATGTCCCACATATATACACAGCTCTGCTGCCTGCATGTCCCACATATATATACACACAGCTCTGCTACCTGCATGTCCTACATATATACACAGCTCTGCTGCCTGCATGTCCCACATATATATATACACACAGCTCTGCTGCCTGCATGTCCTACATATATACACACAGCTCTGCTGCCTGCATGTCCCACATATATACACAGCTCTGCTGCCTGCATGTCCCACATATATACACAGCTCTGCTGCCTGTATGTCCCACATATATATATACACAGCTCTGCTGCCTGCATGTCCCACATATATATATACACAGCTCTGCTGCCTGCATGTCCTACATATATATATACACAGCTCTGCTGCCTGCATGTCCCACATATATATACACACAGCTCTGCTGCCTGCATGTCCTACATATATACACAGCTCTGCTGCCTGCATGTCCTACATATACACACATCTCTGCTGCCTGCATGTCCCACATATATACAGTATATACACAGCTCTGCTGCCTGCATGTCCTACATATATACAGTATATACACAGCTCTGCTGCCTGCATGTCCTACATATACACACATCTCTGCTGCCTGCATGTCCCACATATATACAGTATATACACAGCTCTGCTGCCTGCATGTCCTACATATACACACATCTCTGCTGCCTGCATGTCCCACATATATACAGTATATACACAGCTCTGCTGCCTGCATGTCCTACATATATACACACAGCTCTGCTGCCTGCATGTCCTACATTTACACACAGCTCTGCTGCCTGTATGTCCCACATATATATATGTACACAGCTCTGCTGCCTGCATGTCCCACATATATATATATACACAGCTCTGCTGCCTGCATGTCCCACATATATATACACACAGCTCTGCTGCCTGCAGGTCCTACATATATACACACAGCTCTGCTGCCTGCATGTCCCACATATATATACACAGCTCTGCTGCCTGCATGTCCTACATATATACACAGCTCTGCTGCCTGCATGTCCTACATATATACACAGCTCTGCTGCCTGCATGTCCTACATATACACACAGCTCTGCTGCCTGCATGTCCTACATATATACACAGCTCTGCTGCCTGCATGTCCCACATATATACACACAGCTCTGCTGCCTGCATGTCCCACATATATACACACAGCTCTGCTGCCTGCATGTCCCACATATATACACACAGCTCTGCTGCCTGCATGTCCCACATATATACACACAGCTCTGCTGCCTGCATGTCCCACATATATACACAGCTCTGCTGCCTGCATGTCCCACATATATATACACACAGCTCTGCTGCCTGCAGGTCCTAAATATATACACACAGCTCTGCTGCCTGCATGTCCCACATATATACACAGCTCTGCTGCCTGCATGTCCCACATATATATACACACAGCTCTGCTGCCTGCATGTCCTACATATATACACAGCTCTGCTGCCTGCATGTCCCACATATATATACACACAGCTCTGCTGCCTGCATGTCCTACATATATACACACAGCTCTGCTGCCTGCATGTCCCACATATATACACAGCTCTGCTGCCTGCATGTCCCACATATATACACAGCTCTGCTGCCTGCATGTCCCACATATACACACAGCTCTGCTGCCTGCATGTCCCACATATATACACAGCTCTGCTGCCTGCATGTCCTACATATATACACACAGCTCTACTGCCTGCATGTCCCACATATATACACAGCTCTGCTGCCTGCATGTCCCACATATATACACACAGCTCTACTGCCTGCATGTCCCACATATATACACACAGCTCTGCTGCCTGCATGTCCCACATATATACACACAGCTCTGCTGCCTGCATGTCCCACATATATACACACAGCTCTGCTGCCTGCATGTCCCACATATATACACAGCTCTGCTGCCTGCATGTCCCACATATATACACAGCTCTGCTGCCTGCATGTCCCACATATACACACAGCTCTGCTGCCTGCATGTCCCACATATATACACAGCTCTGCTGCCTGCATGTCCTACATATATACACACAGCTCTACTGCCTGCATGTCCCACATATATACACAGCTCTGCTGCCTGCATGTCCCACATATATACACACAGCTCTACTGCCTGCATGTCCCACATATATACACAGCTCTGCTGCCTGCATGTCCTACATATACACACATCTCTGCTGCCTGCATGTCCCACATATATACAGTATATACACAGCTCTGCTGCCTGCATGTCCTACATATACACACATCTCTGCTGCCTGCATGTCCCACATATATACAGTATATACACAGCTCTGCTGCCTGCATGTCCTACATTTACACACAGCTCTGCTGCCTGTATGTCCCATATATATATATATATATATACACAGCTATGCTGCCTGCATGTCCTACATATATATATACACAGCTCTGCTGCCTGCATGTCCCACATATATATATACACAGCTCTGCTGCCTGCATGTCCCACATATATATATATATATATATACACAGCTCTGCTGCCTGCATGTCCTACATATATATATATACACAGCTCTGCTGCCTGCATGTCCCACATATATATATACACAGCTCTGCTGCCTGCATGTCCCACATATATACACTCACTGGCCACTTTATTAGGTACACCTGTCCAACTGTGTGTTAAGACTTAATTTCTAATCAGCCAATCACATGGCGGCAACTCAGTGCATTTAGGCATGTAGACATGGTCAAGACAATCTCCTGCAGTTCAAACCGAGCATCAGTATGGGGAAGAAAGGTGATTTGAGTGCCTTTGAACGTGGCATGATTGTTGGTGCCAGAAGGGCTGGTCTGAGTATTTCAGAAACTGCTGATCTACTGGGATTTTCACGCACAACCATCTCTAGGGTTTACAGAGAATGGTCCGAAAAAGAAAAAAAATCCAGTGAGCGGCAGTTCTGTGGCCGGAAATGCCATGTTGATGCCAGAGGTCAGAGGAGAATGGGCAGACTGGTTCGAGCTGATAGAAAGGCAACAGTGACTCAAATTGCCACCCGTTACAACCAAGGTAGGCAGAAGAGCATCTCTGAACGCACAGTGCGTCGAACTTTGAGGCAGATGGGCTACAGCAGCAGAAGACCACACTGGGTACCACTCCTCTCAGCTAAGAACAGGAAACTGAGGCTACAATTTGCACAAGGTCATCGAAATTGGACAGTAGAAGATTGGAAAAACGTTGCCTGGTCTGATGAGTCTCGATTTCTGCTGCGACATTCGGATGGTAGGGTCAGAATTTGGCGTAAACAACATGAAAGCATGGATCCATCCAGCCTTGTATCAACGGTTCAGGCTGGTGGTGGTGGTGTCATGGTGTGGGGAATTTTTTCTGGGCACTCTTTGGGCCCCTTGGTACCAATTGAGCATCGTTGCAACGCCACAGCCTACCTGAGTATTGTTGCTGACCATGTCCATCCCTTTATGACCACAATGTACCCAACATCTGATGGCTACTTTCAGCAGGATAATGCGCCATGTCATAAAGCTCGAATCATCTCAGATTGGTTTCTTGAACATGACAATGAGTTTACTGTACTCAAATGGCCTCCTCAGTCACCAGATCTCAATCCAATAGAGCATCTTTGGGATGTGGTGGAACGGGAGATTCGCATCAGGGATGTGCAGCCGACAAATCTGCGCCAACTGTGTGATGCCATCATGTCAATATGGTCCAAAATCTCTGAGGAATGCTTCCAGCACCTTGTTGAATCTCTGCCACGAAGAATTGAGGCAGTTCTGAAGGCAAAAGGGGGTCCAACCCCTTACTAGCATGGTGTACCTAATAAAGTGGCCAGTGAGTGTATATACACAGCTCTGCTGCCTGCATGTCCTACATATATATACACAGCTCTGCTGCCTGTATGTCCTACATATATACACAGCTCTGCTGCCTGCATGTCCTACATATATATATACACAGCTCTGCTGCCTGCATGTCCCACATATATATATATACACAGCTCTGCTGCCTGCATGTCCCACATATATATATACACAGCTCTGCTGCCTGCATGTCCCACATATATATATATACACAGCTCTGCTGCCTGTATGTCCTACATATATATACACAGCTCTGCTGCCTGCATATCCCACATATATATACACAGCTCTGCTGCCTGTATGTCCTACATATATACACACTGCTCTGCTGCCTGCATGTCCTACATATATATACACAGCTCTGCTGCCTGCATGTCCCACATATATATATACACAGCTCTGCTGCCTGCAGGTCCTACATATATACACACAGCTCTGCTGCCTGCATGTCCTACATATATATACACAGCTCTGCTGCCTGCATGTCCCACATATATATACACAGCTCTGCTGCCTGCAGGTCCTACATATATACACACAGCTCTGCTGCCTGTATGTCCTACATATATATATACACAGCTCTGCTGCCTGTATGTCCTACATATATACACAGCTCTGCTGCCTGCATGTCCCACATATATATATATACACAGCTCTGCTGCCTGCAGGTCCTACATATATACACACAGCTCTGCTGCCTGCATGTCCCACATATATATATACACAGCTCTGCTGCCTGTATGTCCTACATATATACACAGCTCTGCTGCCTGTATGTCCTACATATATACACAGCTCTGCTGCCTGCATGTCCTACATATATATACACAGCTCTGCTGCCTGCAGGTCCTACATATATACACACAGCTCTGCTGCCTGCATGTCCCACATATATACACAGCTCTACTGCCTGCATGTCCTACATATATACACAGAGCTCTGCTGCCTGCAGGTCCTACATATATACACACAGCTCTGCTGCCTGCATGTCCTACATATATACACACTGCTCTGCTGCCTGCATATCCCACATATATATACACAGCTCTGCAGCCTGCAGGTCCTACATATATACACACAGCTCTGCTGCCTGCATGTCCCACATATATATATACACAGCTCTGCTGCCTGTATGTCCTACATATATACACAGCTCTGCTGCCTGTATGTCCTACATATATACACAGCTCTGCTGCCTGCATGTCCTACATATATATACACAGCTCTGCTGCCTGCATGTCCCACATATATATATACACAGCTCTGCTGCCTGCAGGTCCTACATATATACACACAGCTCTGCTGCCTGCATGTCCCACATATATATATACACAGCTCTGCTGCCTGTATGTCCCACATATATATATACACAGCTCTGCTGCCTGCATGTCCCACATATATATATACACAGCTCTGCTGCCTGCATGTCCCACATATATATATACACAGCTCTGCTGCCTGTATGTCCTACATATATACACAGCTCTGCTGCCTGTATGTCCTACATATATACACAGCTCTGCTGCCTGCATGTCCCACATATATATATACACAGCTCTGCTGCCTGCATGTCCCACATATATACACAGCTCTGCTGCCTGCATGTCCCACATATATATATACACAGCTCTGCTGCCTGCATGTCCCACATATATATATACACAGCTCTGCTGCCTGTATGTCCTACATATATACACACTGCTTTGCTGCCTGCATGTCCCACATATATATATACACAGCTCTGCTGCCTGCATGTCCCACATATATATATACACAGCTCTGCTGCCTGCATGTCCCACATATATACACAGCTCTGCTGCCTGCATGTCCCACATATATATATACACAGCTCTGCTGCCTGTATGTCCTACATATATACACACTGCTTTGCTGCCTGCATGTCCCACATATATATATACACAGCTCTGCTGCCTGCATGTCCCACATATATATATACACAGCTCTGCTGCCTGCATGTCCCACATATATATATACACAGCTCTGCTGCCTGCATGTCCCACATATATACACAGCTCTGCTGCCTGCATGTCCCACATATATATATACACAGCTCTGCTGCCTGCATGTCCCACATATATACACACAGCTCTGCTGCCTGCATGTCCTACATATATACACAGCTCTGCTGCCTGCATGTCCTACATATATACACAGCTCTGCTGCCTGCATGTCCTACATATATACACACAGCTCTGCTGCCTGCATGTCCTACATATATACACAGCTCTGCTGCCTGCATGTCCCACATATATACACACAGCTCTGCTGCCTGCATGTCCTACATATATACACAGCTCTGCTGCCTGCATGTCCTACATATATACACAGCTCTGCTGCCTGCATGTCCCACATATATACACAGCTCTGCTGCCTGCATGTCCCACATATATACACAGCTCTGCTGCCTGCATGTCCCACATATATACACAGCTCTGCTGCCTGCATGTCCTACATATATACACAGCTCTGCTGCCTGCATGTCCCACATATATACACACAGCTCTGCTGCCTGCATGTCCTACATATATACACAGCTCTGCTGCCTGCATGTCCTCCATATATACACAGCTCTGCTGCCTGCATGTCCTACATATATACACACAGCTCTGCTGCCTGCATGTCCTCCATATATACACAGCTCTGCTGCCTGCATGTCCCACATATATACACAGCTCTGCTGCCTGCATGTCCCACATATATACACAGCTCTGCTGCCTGCATGTCCTACATATATACACAGCTCTGCTGCCTGCATGTCCTACATATATACACAGCTCTGCTGCCTGCATGTCCCACATATATACACAGCTCTGCTGCCTGCATGTCCCACATATATACACAGCTCTGCTGCCTGCATGTCCCACATATATACACAGCTCTGCTGCCTGCATGTCCTACATATATACACACTGCTTTGCTGCCTCCTTGAGTCGTCCCACACACACAGAGCCCTTGCACAAGCCCCGCCCAACACGCATGTGATCACATGACCATGACGTCACTGAAGGTCCTTTCTCCTCCTTTCTGGCTCATTAGTAGGAATGTTGTGATGTTTTATTCTCGCTGAATGTTTGGAGTCCGAGTCCGGGCGGCTGCAGGTACCGGGGGGCGGGGGTCACCAGTGTCGGCTGAGAGCTTCTGCCCGTCACTCTGCAAAAGGACCACATGTCCCAGCATGCCTTGCTAAGTTTAGCCTTGCAGTCACGTGACGCCATCTTTCAATGTGAAGTGTGCAGGCAATTGCTTAAGCGGCAACTCCTCAATGTAATGGCAGAACTGACCCATCAGCAGCAGGAGAGAGGGGATAATAATGGAGTGGCTCCATACTGGCAGATTATAATATGGAACTTCCTGGATTACAGGGTGCGGAAACATTGTACCAAACCTAAATGTGTGACGGTGAGCAGGGCTGTGTGCACGAGAAAGTAGGGTGCAGTGAGTCACATGCATGATGCAGTCAGTCATTTGCAGGGTGCAGTGAGTCACATGCATGATGCAGTCAGTCATTTGCAGGGTGCAGTGAGTCGCATGCATGATGCAGTCAGTCATTTGCAGGGTGCAGTGAGTCACATGCATGATGCAGTCAGTCATTTGCAGGGTGCAGTCAGTCATTTGCAGGGTGCAGTGAGTCACATGCATGATGCAGTCAGTCATTTGCAGGGTGCAGTCAGTCATTTGCAGGGTGCAGTCAGTCACATGCATGATGCAGTCAGTCATTTGCAGGGTGCAGTGAGTCGCATGCATGATGCAGTCAGTCATTTGCAGGGTGCAGTGAGTCGCATGCATGATGCAGTCAGTCATTTGCAGGGTGCAGTGAGTCACATGCATGATGCAGTCAGTCATTTGCAGGGTGCAGTGAGTCACATGCATGATGCAGTCAGTCATTTGCAGGGTGCAGTGAGTCGCATGCATGATTCAGTCAGTCATTTGCAGGGTGCAGTGAGTCGCATGCATGATGCAGTCAGTCATTTGCAGGGTGCAGTCAGTCACATGCATGATGCAGTCAGTCATTTGCAGGGTGCAGTGAGTCGCATGCATGATGCAGTCAGTCATTTGCAGGGTGCAGTCAGTCACATGCATGGTGCAGTCAGTCATTTGCAGGGTGCAGTCAGTCATTTGCAGGGTGCAGTCAGTCACATGCATGATGCAGTCAGTCATTTGCAGGGTGCAGTGAGTCGCATGCATGATGCAGTCAGTCATTTGCAGGGTGCAGTGAGTCGCATGCATGATGCAGTCAGTCATTTGCAGGGTGCAGTGAGTCACATGCATGATGCAGTCAGTCATTTGCAGGGTGCAGTGAGTCACATGCATGATGCAGTCAGTCATTTGCAGGGTGCAGTGAGTCGCATGCATGATTCAGTCAGTCATTTGCAGGGTGCAGTGAGTCGCATGCATGATGCAGTCAGTCATTTGCAGGGTGCAGTCAGTCACATGCATGATGCAGTCAGTCATTTGCAGGGTGCAGTGAGTCGCATGCATGATGCAGTCAGTCATTTGCAGGGTGCAGTCAGTCACATGCATGGTGCAGTCAGTCATTTGCAGGGTGCAGTGAGTCGCATGCATGATGCAGTCAGTCATTTGCAGGGTGCAGTCAGTCATTTGCAGGGTGCAGTCAGTCACATGCATGATGCAGTCAGTCATTTGCAGGGTGCAGTGAGTCGCATGCATGATGCAGTCAGTCATTTGCAGGGTGCAGTGAGTCGCATGCATGATTCAGTCAGTCATTTGCAGGGTGCAGTGAGTCGCATGCATGATGCAGTCAGTCATTTGCAGGGTGCAGTGAGTCGCATGCATGATGCAGTCAGTCATTTGCAGGGTGCAGTGAGTCGCATGCATGATGCAGTCAGTCATTTGCAGGGTGCAGTCAGTCATTTGCAGGGTGCAGTGAGTCACATGCATGATGCAGTCAGTCATTTGCAGGGTGCAGTGAGTCGCATGCATGATTCAGTCAGTCATTTGCAGGGTGCAGTGAGTCGCATGCATGATGCAGTCAGTCATTTGCAGGGTGCAGTCAGTCACATGCATGATGCAGTCAGTCATTTGCAGGGTGCAGTGAGTCGCATGCATGATGCAGTCAGTCATTTGCAGGGTGCAGTCAGTCATTTGCAGGGTGCAGTGAGTCACATGCATGATGCAGTCAGTCATTTGCAGGGTGCAGTGAGTCGCATGCATGATTCAGTCAGTCATTTGCAGGGTGCAGTGAGTCGCATGCATGATGCAGTCAGTCATTTGCAGGGTGCAGTCAGTCATTTGCAGGGTGCAGTGAGTCACATGCATGATGCAGTCAGTCATTTGCAGGGTGCAGTGAGTCGCATGCATGATGCAGTCAGTCATTTGCAGGGTGCAGTGAGTCGCATGCATGATGCAGTCAGTCATTTGCAGGGTGCAGTGAGTCGCATGCATGATGCAGTCAGTCATTTGCAGGGTGCAGTGAGTCGCATGCATGATGCAGTCAGTCATTTGCAGGGTGCAGTGAGTCGCATGCATGATGCAGTCAGTCATTTGCAGGGTGCAGTCAGTCATTTGCAGGGTGCAGTGAGTCGCATGCATGATGCAGTCAGTCATTTGCAGGGTGCAGTGAGTCGCATGCATGATGCAGTCAGTCATTTGCAGGGTGCAGTCAGTCATTTGCAGGGTGCAGTGAGTCACATGCATGATGCAGTCAGTCATTTGCAGGGTGCAGTGAGTCGCATGCATGATGCAGTCAGTCATTTGCAGGGTGCAGTGAGTCGCATGCATGATGCAGTCAGTCATTTGCAGGGTGCAGTGAGTCGCATGCATGATGCAGTCAGTCATTTGCAGGGTGCAGTGAGTCGCATGCTTGATGCAGTCAGTCATTTGCAGGGTGCAGTGAGTAGCATGCATGATGCAGTCAGCCGCATGCAGGGCGCAGTCAGCTGCATGTAGGGCGCAGTCAGTCGGATGTTGCGAGTATGATGCAGTCCCTTGCAGGATGTAGCAAGTAATATGCGGTCAGTCGGATGCAGTTAGTCACATGCAGATGTAGCGGGTATGATGCAGTTATTCAGATGCAGTCCGTTGCATGCATGATGCAGCGGGTCACTTTTAGGATGCAATCTGTTGCATGCAGGATACAGTTAGTCGCATGTACAATAAAATTAGTCACATGCAGGATGCAGCCAGTCGGATATAGCGAGTATGATGCAGTCCGGTGCATGCATGATACAGTTTCTCACATTCATATGAAACGAATAGGGTTCTGTTACTCGGATGCAGTCAGTCGCATTCAGGATGCAAGCCCGTCACTTACAAGATGCAGTCAGTCGCATGTCTGATGAAGTTGGTCCCATGCAGGATTTAGCCAGTAGTCTGTAGTCATTTTCTTGCAGTTGCATAGAGGACGCTCACATCAGGACGGGGCAAGAAGTGTGAGAATAAACCGATGACTGTCGCGCTTGTTACTCAGTGGTTGCTGGTGTCGGGCACTTTTGATGGGAATATTGGTGCAGCGCGTGAGATCGGGGTCTCATTCACACCACCGCATTTTCGCTTAGAAAGCTGTTCGTAAAAACTAGCACAATGTTATTCAATGAGGTGATTTTTTTTTTTCTGAGTGCGAAAAAAATTGCAGTACGAACTTGTTTCTTCAGAAAGTCGGATGCGATTCGCCCATTCAAGTCTATCGTGCAAAAAAAAAAAAAAAACAGCAAAAAACGACGGCTGCCATATGGAGCCACAGCCCAGCATCCCTTTCTGCTACAAACACTTTGCAATTCTGTAACAGGAAACTGTAAATGTTCTTGTAAATTATTATTAGCTGCTGCTGTAAAAGAATAAGATTGCATCCAGATAACAAGTGAGAAAAAAAAATTGTTTCAGATTTCTAGATGAAAATGACAATTTTTTTTATCTGCTCATATGAACCTGGCCAAAGAGAAAGAGGCAGAGAGAAGGTGCTACTTCTTTTACTAGTAAGTGTTTTATCTCACCCTAGACCTGGATTCACATCTACACTGCTGTATAATATCCTTTATACTGCTGCTGCTGATAATCTTGTGCTATATATAAACATTAGAGAGGGAATCCATCATGTCTATGGTCTAGTCCAGACCTGAGCAAAGTGCGGTCCGTGAGTCACATCCGGCCCTTTGGCTGTCTCAGTCCGGCCTGCGAACCGAGTCAGCTGTGGGGCTGGAAACCAGAGGTCCACAGGCCGCATCGTGCCCGCCTGCTCGCTGTCTCCATCTGCGCTGACTTCTTTGGTTGCGGAGGATCCTCCGGCCACTTCCTCCACCAATCAGCGTGTGAAACAGCTGACGCGATGACGTAATTTCATCTCGTCAGCTGTGTGCTGCGGAGAGTCAGCGCGTCAGAGGCAGGGAGGGAGGGAGAGAAGCAGAGCGCCGGGGGAACGGGACCGAGGTGAGTATGTGATGTTCTCCCCCATGTGTATGGGATGATTGGGTGGGCATGGGGAGGCTATGGGGCTCATCCAGTGTATATAGGGAGGCTGTGTGGGGCTCATGCAGTGTATATAGGGAGGCTGTGCAGGGCTCATGCAGTGTATATAGGGAGGCTGTGTGGGGCTCATGCAGTGTATATAGGGAGGCTGTGTGGGGCTCGTGCAGTGTATATAGGGAGGCTGTGTGTGGCTCATGCAATGTGTATATATAGGGATGCTGTGTGGGGCTCATGCAGTATATAGGGATGCTGTGTGGGGCTCATGCAGTATATAGGGAGGCTGTGCGGGGCTCATGCAGTGTATATATAGGGAGGCTGTGTGTGGCTCATGCAATGTGTATATATAGGGAGGCTGTGTGGGGCTCATGCAGTGTATATAGGGAGGCTGTCTGTGGCTCATGCAGTGTGTATAGGGAGGCTGTGTGTGGCTCATGCAGTGTATATAGGGACGCTGTGTGGGGCTCATGCAGTGTATATAGGGAGGCTGTGTGATGCTCATACAGTGTATATAGGGAGGCTGTGTGGGGCTTATGCAGTGTATATAGGGAGGCTGTGTGTGGCTCATGCAATGTGTATATATAGGGAGGCTGTGTGGGGCTCATGCAGTGTATATAGGGAGGCTGTGTGGGGCTCATGTAGTGTATATAGGGAGGCTGTGCGGGGCTCATGCAGTGTATATAGGGAGGCTGTGTGATGCTCATACAGTGTATATAGGGAGGCTGTGTGGGGCTCATGCAGTGTATATAGGGAGGCTGTGTGGGGCTCATGCAGTGTGTATATATGGAGGCTGTGCGGGGCTCATGCAGTGTATATAGGGAGGCTGTGTGTGGCTCATGCAATGTGTATATATAGGGAGGCTGTGTGGGGCTCATGCAGTATATATAGGGAGGCTGTGTGGGGCTCATGCAGTGTATATAGGGAGGCTGTGCGGGGCTCATGCAGTGTATATAGGGAGGCTGTGTGATGCTCATACAGTGTATATAGGGAGGCTGTGTGGGGCTCATGCAGTGTATATAGGGAGGCTGTGTGGGGCTCATGCATTATATAAGGAGGCTGTGCGGGGCTCATGCAGTATATATAGGGAGGCTGTGTGGGGCTCATGTAGTGTATATAGGGAGGCTGTGTGGGGCTCATGCAGTGTATATAGGGAGGCTGTGTGATGCTCATACAGTGTATATAGAGGCTGTGTGGGGATCATGCAGTGTATATAGGGAGGCTGTGTGGGGCTCATGCAGTGTATATAGGGAGGCTGTGTGGGGCTCATGCAGTGTATTTAGGGAGGCTGTGCGGGGCTCATGCAGTATATATATTGAGGCTGTGCGGGACTCATGCAATGTATATAGGGAGGCTGTGGGGCTCATGCAGTGTATATAGGGAGGCTGTGTGATGCTCATACAGTGTATATAGGGAGGCTGTGTGGGGCTCATGCAGTGTATATAGGGAGGCTGTGTGGGGCTCATGCAGTGTATATAGGGAGGCTGTGTGGGGCTCATGCAGTGTATATAGGGAGCCTGTGTGGGGCTCATGCAGTGTATATATTGAGGCTGTGCGGGACTCATGCAATGTATATAGGGAGGCTGTGGGGCTCATGCAGTGTATATAGGGAGGCTGTGCGGGGCTCATGCAGTGTATATAGGGAGGCTGTGTGATGCTCATACAGTGTATATAGGGAGGCTGTATGGGGCTCATGCAGTGTATATAGGGAGGCTGTGCAGGGCTCATGCAATGTATATAGGGAGGCTGTGCGGGGCTCATGCAGTGTATATAGGGAGGCTGTGTGTGGCTCATGCAATGTGTATATATAGGGAGGCTGTGGGGCTCATGCAGTGTATATAGGGAGGCTGTGTGGGGCTCATGTAGTGTATATAGGGAGGCTGTGCGGGGCTCATGCAGTGTATATAGGGAGGCTGTGTGATGCTCATACAGTGTATATAGGGAGGCTGTATGGGGCTCATGCAGTGTATACAGGGAGGCTGTGCAGGGCTCATGCAATGTATATAGGGAGGCTGTGCGGGGCTCATGCAGTGTATATAGGGAGGCTGTGTGTGGCTCATGCAATGTGTATATATAGGGAGGCTGTGGGGCTCATGCAGTGTATATAGGGAGGCTGTGTGGGGCTCATGCAGTGTATATAGGGAGGCTGTGTGGGGCTCATGCAGTATATAGGGAGGCTGTGCGGGGCTCATGCAGTATATATAGGGAGGCTGTGTGGGGCTCATGTAGTGTATATAGGGAGGCTGTGTGGGGCTCATGCAGTGTATATAGGGAGGCTGTGTGGGGCTCATGTAGTGTATATAGGGAGGCTGTGCGGGGCTCATGCAGTGTATATAGGGAGGCTGTGTGATGCTCATACAGTGTATATAGAGGCTGTGTGGGGCTCATGCAGTGTATATAGGGAGGCTGTGTGGGGCTCATGCAGTGTATATAGGGAGGCTGTGTGGGGCTCATGCAGTGTATTTAGGGAGGCTGTGCGGGGCTCATGCAGTATATATAGGGAGGCTGTGTGGGGCTCATGCAGTGTATATATTGAGGCTGTGCGGGGCTCATGCAGTGTATATATTGAGGCTGTGCGGGACTCATGCAATGTATATAGGGAGGCTGTGGGGCTCATGCAGTGTATATAGGGAGGCTGTGTGGGGCTCATGCAGTGTATATAGGGAGGCTGTGTGGGGCTCATGCAGTGTATATAGGGAGGCTGTGTGGGGCTCATGCAGTGTATATAGGGAGCCTGTGTGGGGCTCATGCAGTGTATATATTGAGGCTGTGCGGGACTCATGCAATGTATATAGGGAGGCTGTGGGGCTCATGCAGTGTATATAGGGAGGCTGTGCGGGGCTCATGCAGTGTATATAGGGAGGCTGTGTGATGCTCATACAGTGTATATAGGGAGGCTGTATGGGGCTCATGCAGTGTATATAGGGAGGCTGTGCAGGGCTCATGCAATGTATATAGGGAGGCTGTGCGGGGCTCATGCAGTGTATATAGGGAGGCTGTGTGTGGCTCATGCAGTGTATATAGGGAGGCTGTGCAGGGCTCATGCAATGTATATAGGGAGGCTGTGCGGGGCTCATGCAGTGTATATAGGGAGACTGTGGGGCTCATGCAGTGTATATATTGAGGCTGTGCGGGGCTCATGCAATGTATATAGGGAGGCTGTGTGGGGCTCATGCAGTGTATATAGAGAGGCTGTGCGGGGCTCATGCAGTGTATATATTGAGGCTGTGCGGGGCTCATGCAGTATATAGGGAGGCTGTGCGGGGCTCATGCAGTGTATATAGGGAGGCTGTGCGGGGCTCATGTAGTGTATATATTGAGGCTGTGCGGGGCTCATGCGATGTATATAGGGAGGCTGTGTGGGGATCATGTAGTGTATATAGGGAGGCTGTGCGGGGCTCATGTAGTGTATATATGGAGGCTGTGCGGGGCTCATGCAGTGTATATATGGAGGCTCTGCGGGACTCAAGCAATGTATATAGGGAGGCTGTGGGGCTCATGCAATGTATATAGGGAGATTGTGTGAGGCTCATGCAGTGTATATATTGAGGATGTGCGGGGCTCATGCAGTGTATATAGGGAGGCTGTGCGGGGCTTATGCAGTGTATATAGGGAGGCTGTGCGGGGCTCATGCAATGTATATAGGGAGGCTGGGTGGGGCTCATAGTGTATATAGGGAGGCTGTGCGGGGCTCATGTAGTGTATATATGGAGGCTGTGCGGGGCTCATGTAGTGTATATATGGAGGCTGTGCGGGGCTCATGCAGTGTATATATGGAGGCTGTGCGGGGCTCATGCAGTGTATATATTGAGGCTGTGTGGGGCTCATGCAATGTATATAGGGAGGCTGTGTAGGGCTCATGTAGTGTATATATGGAGGCTGTGCGGGGCTCATGTAGTGTATATATGGAGGCTGTGCGGGGCTCATGCAGTGTATATATTGATACTGTGCAGGGCTCATGCAATGTATATAGGGAGATTGTGTGTGGCTCATGCAGTGTATATAGGGAGGCTGTGCGGGGCTCATGTAGTGTATATAGG
The DNA here is from genome assembly GCF_039654945.1 of Dendrobates tinctorius. Lineage (NCBI taxonomy): Eukaryota > Metazoa > Chordata > Amphibia > Anura > Dendrobatidae > Dendrobates > Dendrobates tinctorius. The sequence goes on from NW_027361868.1 coordinate 9,792,812, forward strand.
GAGGCTGTGCGGGGCTCATGCAGTGTATATATTGAGGCTGTGCAGGGCTCATGCAATATATATAGGGAGGCTGTGTGGGGCTCATGCAGTGTATATATTGAGGCTGTGCGGGGCTCATGCGATGTATATAGGGAGGCTGTGTGGGGCTCATGTAGTGTATATATGGAGGCTGTGCGGGGCTCATGTAGTGTATATATGGAGGCTGTGCGGGGCTCATATAGTGTATATATGGAGGCTGTGCGGGGCTCATGCAGTGTATATATTGAGGCTGTGCGGGGCTCATGCAGTGTATATATTGAGGCTGTGCGGGACTCATGTAATGTATATATGGAGGCTGTGCGGGGCTCATGCAATGTATATATTGAGGCTGTGCGGGGCTCATGCAGTGTATATATTGAGGCTGTGCGGGACTCATGTAGTGTATATATGGAGGCTGTGCGGGGCTCATGCGATGTATATAGGGAGGCTGTGTGGGGCTCATGTAGTGTATATAGGGAGGCTGTGCGGGGCTCATGTAGTGTATATATGGAGGCTGTGCGGGGCTCATGTAGTGTATATAGGGAGGCTGTGCGGGGCTCATGTAGTGTATATATGGAGGCTGTGCGGGGCTCATGTAGTGTATATAGGGAGGCTGTGCGGGGCTCATGTAGTGTATATAGGGAGGCTGTGCGGGGCTCATGTAGTGTATATATGGAGGCTGTGCGGGGCTCATGTAGTGTATATAGGGAGGCTGTGCGGGGCTCATGTAGTGTATATATGGAGGCTGTGCGGGGATCATGTAGTGTATATATTGAGGCTGTGCGGGGCTCATGCTGTGTATATATTGAGGCTGTGCGTGACTCATGCAGTTTATATAGGGAGGCTGTGGGGCTCATGCAGTGTGTATATAGGGAGGCTGTGGGGCTCATGCAATGTGTATATAGGGAGGCTGTGTGGGGCTCATGCAGTGTATATAGGGAGGCTGTGCGGGGCTCATGTAGTGTATATAGGGAGGCTGTGCGGGGCTCATGTAGTGTATATATGTAGGCTGTGTGGGGCTCATTTAGTGTATATAGGGAGGCTGTGCGGGGCTCATGCAGTGTATATAGGGAGGCTGTGTGATGCTCATACAGTGTATATAGGGAGGCTGTGTGGGGTGCATGCAGTGTATATAGGGAGGCTGTGTGGGGCTCATGCAGTGTATATAGGGAGGCTGTGTGGGGCTCATGCAGTGTATTTAGGGAGGCTGTTCGGGGCTCATGCAGTATATATAGGGAGGCTGTGTGTGGCTCATGCAGTGTATATAGGGAGGCTGTGTGGGGCTCATGCAGTGTATATAGGGAGGCTGTGTGGGGCTCATGCAGTGTATATAGGGAGGCTGTGTGGCGCTCATGCAGTGTATATAGGGAGGCTGTGTGGGGCTCATGCAGTGTATATAGGGAGGCTGTGTGGGGCTCATGCAGTGTATATAGGGAGGCTGTGTGGGGTTCACGCAGTGTATATAGGGAGGCTGTGTGGGGCTCACGCAGTGTATATAGGGAGGCTGTGTGGGGCTCATGCAGTGTATATAGGGAAGCTGTGTGGGGCTCATCCAGTGTATATAGGGAGGCTGTGTGGGGCTCATGCAGTGTATATATTGAGGCTGTGCAGGGCTCATGCAATGTATATAGGGAGATTGTGTGAGGCTCATGCAGTGTATATATTGAGGATGTGCGGGGCTCATGCAGTGTATATAGGGAGGCTGTGTGGGGCTCACGCAGTGTATATAGGGAGGCTGTGTGGGGCTCACGCAGTGTATATAGGGAGGCTGTGCGGGGCTCATGCAGTGTATATAGGGAGGCTGTGCGGGGCTCATGCAGTGTATATAGGGAGGCTGTGTGATGCTCATACAGTGTATATAGGGAGGCTGTGTGGGGCTCCTGCACTATATGGGAAGGCTATGTGGGGCTCATGCAGTGTATATAGGGAGGCTGTGTGTGGCTCATGCAGTGTATATAGGGAGACTGTGGGGCTCATGCAGTGTATATATTGAGGCTGTGCGGGGCTCATGCAGTATATATAGGGAGGCTGTGTGGGGCTTATGCAATGTATATAGGGAGGCTGTGCGGGGCTCATGTAGTGTATATAGGGAGGCTGTGTGTGGCTCATGTAGTGTATATATGGAGGCTGTGCGGGGCTCATGCAGTATATAGGGAGGCTGTGCGGTGCTCATGCAATGTATATAGGGAGGCTGTGTGGGGCTCATGCAGTGTTTATATTGAGGCTGTGCAGGGCTCATGCAATGTATATATGGAGGCTGTGCGGGGCTCATGTAGTGTGTATATATGGAGGCTGTGTGGGGCTCATGTAGTGTATATATGGAGGCTGTGTGGGGCTCATGCAGTGTATATATGGAGGCTGTGCGGGGCTAATGTAGTGTATATATGGAGGCTGTGCGGGGCTCATGCAGTGTATATATTGATGCTGTGCAGGGCTCATGCAATGTATATAGGGAGGCTGTGCAGGGCTCATGCAATGTATATAGGGAGGCTGTGCAGGGCTCATGCAATGTATATATTGAGGCTGTGCAGGGCTCATGCAATGTATATAGGGAGGCTGTGCGGTGCTCATGCAGTGTATATAGGGAGGCTGTGCGGGGCTCATGTAGTGTACATATGGAGGCTGTGCGGGGCTCATGTAGTGTACATATGGAGGCTGTGCGGGGCTCATGCAGTGTATATATTGAGGCTTTGCGGGGCTCATGCAATGTATATAGGGAGGCTGTGTGGGGCTCATGCAGTGTATATAGGGAGGCTGTGTGGGGCTCATGCAATGTGTATATATAGGGAGGCTGTGTGTGGCTCATGCAGTGTATATATGGAGGCTGTGTGGGGCTCATGCACTATATGGGAAGGCTATGTGTGGCTCATGCAGTGTATATATTGAGGCTGTGCAGGGCTCATGCAATGTATATAGGGAGGCTATGCGGGGCTCATGCAGTGTATATAGGGAGGCTGTGCAGGGCTCATGCAATGTATATAGGGAGATTGTGTGTGGCTCATGCAGTGTATATATTGAGGCTGTGCAGGGCTCATGCAATGTATATAGGGAGGCTGTGTGGGGCTCATGCAGTGTATATAGGGAGGCTGTGTGTGGCTCATGCAGTATATATAGGGAGGCTGTGCGGGGCTCATGCAGTGTATATATTGAGGCTGTGCGGGGCTCATGCAATGTAAAGTGGGGAAAAAAAGTATTTAGTCAGTCAGCAATAGTGCAAGTTCCACCACTTAAAAAGATGAGAGGCGTCTGTAATTTACATCATAGGTAGACCTCAACTATGGGAGACAAACTGAGAAAAAAAAATCCAGAAAATCACATTGTCTGTTTTTTTTTTCATTTTATTTGCATATTATGGTGGAAAATAAGTATTTGGTCAGAAACAAAATTTCATCTCAATACTTTGTGATATATCCTTTGTTGGCAATGACAGAGGTCAAACGTTTTCTGTAAGTCTTCACAAGGTTGCCACACACTGTTGTTGGTATGTTGGCCCATTCCTCCATGCAGATCTCCTCTAGAGCAGTGATGTTTTTGGCTTTTCGCTTGGCAACACGGACTTTCAACTCCCTCCAAAGGTTTTCTGTAGGGTTGAGATCTGGAGACTGGCTAGGCCACTCCAGGACCTTGAAATGCTTCTTACGAAGCCACTCCTTCATTGCCCTGGCGGTGTGCTTTGGATCATTGTCATGTTGAAAGACCCAGCCACGTTTCATCTTCAATGCCTTTGCTGATGGAAGGAGGTTTGCACTCAAAATCTCACGATACATGGCCCCATTCATTCTTTCATGTACCCGGATCAGTCGTCCTGGCCCCTTTGCAGAGAAACAGCCCCAAAGCATAATGTTTCCACCACCATGCTTTACAGTAGGTATGGTGTTTGATGGATGCAACTCAGTATTCTTTTTCCTCCAAACACGACAAGTTGTGTTTCTACCAAACAGTTCCAGTTTGGTTTCATCAGACCATAGGACATTCTCCCAAAACTCCTCTGGATCATCCAAATGCTCTCTAGCAAACTTCAGACGGACCCGGACATGTACAGGCTTAAGCAGTGGGACACGTCTGGCACTGCAGGATCTGAGTCCATGGTGGCGTAGTGTGTTACTTATGGTAGGCCTTGTTACACTGGTCCCAGCTCTCTGCAGTTCATTCACTAGGTCCCCCCGCGTGGTTCTGGGATTTTTGCTCACCGTTCTTGTGATCATTCTGACCCCACGGGGTGGGATTTTGCGTGGAGCACCAGATCGAGGGAGATTATCAGTGGTCTTGTATGTCTTCCATTTTCTAATTATTGCTCCCACAGTTGATTTCTTCACTCCAAGCTGGTTGGCTATTGCAGATTCAGTCTTCCCAGCCTGGTGCAGGGCTACAATTTTGTTTCTGGTGTCCTTTGACAGCTCTTTGGTCTTCACCATATTGGAGTTTGGAGTCAGACTGTTTGAGGGTGTGCACAGGTGTCTTTTTATACTGATAACAAGTTTAAACAGGTGCCATTACTACAGGTAATGAGTGGAGGAAAGAGGAGACTCTTAAAGAAGAAGTTACAGGTCTGTGAGAGCCAGAAATCTTGATTGCTTGTTTCTGACCAAATACTTATTTTCCACCATAATATGCAAATAAAATGAAAAAAAAACAGACAATGTGATTTTCTGGATTTTTTTTTCTCAGTTTGTCTCCCATAGTTGAGGTCTACCTATGATGTAAATTACAGACGCCTCTCATCTTTTTAAGTGGTGGAACTTGCACTATTGCTGACTGACTAAATACTTTTTTTCCCCACTGTATATAGGGAGGCTGTGCGGGGCTCATGTAGTGTATATAGGGAGGCTGTGTGGGGCTCATGCAGTGTATATAGGGAGGCTGTGTGGGGCTCATGCACTATATGGGAAGGCTATGTGTGGTTCATGCAGTGTATATAGGGAGGCTGTGTGGGGCTCATGTAGTGTATATAGGGAGGCTGTGTGGGGCTCATGCAGTGTATATAGGGAGGCTGTGTGTGGTTCATGCAGTGTATATATTGAGGCTGTGCGGGGCTCATGCAGTATAAAGGGAGGCTGTGCGGGGCTCATGTAGTGTGTATATATGAAGGCTGTGCGGGGCTCATGCAGTATATAGGGAGGCTGTGTGGGGCTTATGTAGTGTATATAGGGAGGCTGTGTGGGGCTCATGTAGTGTACATAGGGAGGCTGTGCGGTGCTCATGTAGTGTATATAGGGAGGCTGTGCGGGGCTCATGTAGTGTATATAGGGAGGCTGTGCGGGGCTCATGCAGTGTATATAGGGAGGCTGTGCGGGGCTCATGTAGTGTATATAGGGAGGCTGTGCGGGGCTCATGCAGTGTATATAGGGAGGCTGTGCGGGGCTCATGCAGTGTATATAGGGAGGCTGTGCGGGGCTCATGCAGTGTATATATTGAGGCTGTGCGGGGCTCATGTAGTGTATATAGGGAGTCTGTGCGGGGCTCATGCAATGTATATAGGGAGGCTGTGTGGGGCTCATGTAGTGTATATAGGGATGCTGTGCGGTGCTCATGTAGTGTATATATGGAGGCTGTGCGGGGCTCATGTAGTGTATACATGGAGGCTCTGCGGGGCTCATGTAGTGTATATATGGAGGCTGTGCGGGGCTCATGCAGTGTATATATTGAGGCTGTGCAGGGCTCATGCAATGTGTATAGGGAGATTGCGTGAGGCTCATGCAGTGTATATATTGAGGCTGTGTGTGGCTCATGCAATGTGTATATATAGGGAGGCTGTGTGTGGCTCATGCAATGTATATATGGAGGCTGTGCGGGGCTCATGCAGTGTATATAGGGAGGCTGTGCGGGGCTCATGCAGTGTATATAGGGAGGCTGTGTGGGGCTCATGCAGTGTATATAGGGAGGCTGTGTGGGGCTCATGCAGTGTATATAGGGAGGCTGTGCTTGGCTCATGCAGTGTATATAGGGAGGCTGTGCGTGGCTCATGCAGTGTATATATGGAGGCTGTGCGGGGCTCATGCAGTGTATATATGGAGGCTGTGTGGGGCTCATGCAGTGTATATATTGAGGCTGTGCGGGGCTCATGCAATGTATATAGGGAAGCTGTGCGGGGCTCATGCAGTGTATATATTGAGGCTGTGCGGGGCTCATGCAATGTATATAGGGAGGCTGTGCGGGGCTCATGCAGTGTATATATTGAGGCTGTGCGGGGCTCATGCAATGTATATAGGGAGGCTGTGCGGGGCTCATGCAGTGTATATATGGAGGCTGTGCGGGGCTCATGCAGTGCATATAGGGAGGCTGTGTGGGACTCATGCAGTGTATATAGCGAGGCTGTGTGGGTATATAGGGAGGCTGTGGGGCTCATGCAGTGTATATAGGGAGGCGGTGTGGGGATCATGCAGTGTATATAGGGAGGCTGTGTGGGGCTCATGCAGTGTATATAGGGAGGCGGTGTGGGGCTCATGCAGTGTATATAGGGAGGCTGCGTGGGGCTCATTCAGTGTATATAGGGAGGTTGTGTGGGGCTCATGCAGTATATAGGGAGGCTGTGTGGGGCTCATGCAGTATATAGGGAGGCTGTGGGGCTCATGCAGTGTATATAGGGAGGCTGTGTGGGGTTCATGCAGTATATGGGGAGGCTGTGTGGGGCTCATACAGTATATGGGGAGGCTGTGTGGGACTCATGCAGTGTATATAGGGAGGCTGTGTGGGGCTCATTCAGTGTATATAGGGAGGCTGTGTGGGGCTCATTCAGTGTATATAGGAAGGCTGTGTGGGGCTCATGCAGTATATAGGGAGGCTGTGGGGCTCATGCAGTGTATATACGGAGGCTGCGTGGGGCTCATACAGTATATGGGGAGGATGTGTGGGGCTCATACAGTTTATGGGGAGGCTGTGTGGGGCTCATACAGTATATGGGGAGGCTGTGTGGGACTCATGCAGTGTATATAGGGACGCTGTGTGGGGCTCATTCAGTGTATATAGGGAGGCTGTGTGGGGCTCATGCAGTGTATATAGGGAGGCTGTGTGGGGCTCATTCAGTGTATATAGGGAGGCTGTGTGGGGCTCATGCAGTGTATATAGGGAGGCTGCGTGGGGCTCATACAGTATATGGGGAGGCTGTGTGGGGCTCATACAGTTTATGAGGAGGCTGTGTGGGGCTCATACAGTTTATGGGGAGGCTGTGTGGGGTTCATGCAGTATATAGGGAGGCTATGTGGGGCTCATGCACTATATAGGGAGGCTGTGTGGGGCTCATGCAGTGTATATAGGGAGGCTGCGTGGGGCTCATACAGTATATGGGGAGGCTGTGTGGGGCTCATACAGTTTATGGGGAGGCTGTGTGGGGCTCATACAGTTTATGGGGAGGCTGTGTGGGGCTCATGCAGTATATAGGGAGGCTGTGTGGGGCTCATGCACTATATAGGGAGGCTGTGTGGGGCTCATGCAGTGTATATAGGGAGGCTGTGTGGGGCTTATGCAGTGTATATAGGGAGGCGGTGTAGGGCTCATGCCGCATATAAGGGGCTGCACTCAAATTCAAACGATATATAGGGGGATGTCAGCATACTTGATTCTGCTCAATATTAAGTGATATATAATTGTCAGTAATATAATAATTATAATATATCGATATTAATATTAAGCAGAGTTAATTTCGGCTTAAAGGCGAAGTCACGGTGGCAGTGACCCGGTCCGTGGCCCTGGGCGTCCAGTAATTAAATATAGAGGATAGTTATGTGGTGTGTAATTGTGACGCCACCCGTGGTGTTCGGCAATGTGTGGCCGATGCTGTGGTTTTAGTCCTCTGGGGCTGATGGTGACGCAGCAAATGGTTCAGCTCCCCACGGGTAGAGCAGGGCCCCAGGGCAAAGATATTTGATTGTTCAGATGGTGTTGAACATTGGGGTGCAGAGAATAAGTGAAGGACACAGAGAGGTGCAGTTTTCTTTACCTTTTACTTGAAAGTAGTTGCAATCTGGGGTATCACATACAGATGATGGATTGAGTCCGACTTGGCTGGAGGCATTCAGGTGAGGTTGGGGACCTTCCTTCCGCGCTCTGTTTTCGGGTCCCTGCTGCTTGTAGCTAAGCTGCAGCCCTCACTTGCGTGATGGTTTCTAACCTGTAAGGCAGACAGCGTGAGCCTATATCACGGGCATTGTCTTGTTCACTGTCAGCCCCGGGCTCTTGGTCTGCTGCCGTGCCTTCAGGTGTTCAGTATCGCCAATGAACTTGCAGTCCCCTGTACTCCAGATTCGGCTGACAAGGGCGTACATCTCCTGCCCAGCCACGGACTCTGGCGTCCCTTTTTACATCAGCTCTTCGCTCTGGGGTCAGCTATACCCAATTTTAGTTCCCCCAGAGCCCCTTCTGACCCTTCCCTCTTCACAGACCAACTGTCAGCTGTCTCTAACTGTCTTGTCATGAGCTCAGCTGCTCCCGTTTCCATGACAACTCCTTTGTTTACCCTCTCAGGTGACTTCTTACTGACTCACTAACCCCACCTGCTGGCCAGAATTTATAAGGAAGCTCCCCTTTTTGACCTGCAGCAGGAATTGTCATGTAACCTGTGTTACCTGGCATGGGGACCCCCCTCCTGCCTCCGGGCATGACATCACCCCTTAGAGGGAGGCAATGTCACTCTGGCAACCAGACTCTGGGGTGTCACAGAAACCCATGCAAACATGAGGTGAACATACAAATTCCTTGCAGAGATTTGAACCCAGAACCTCAGTGCTGCTAAGCAACCGTCTACCCACTGAGCCACCTTCACATTTTGTTCTGAAATTTTCAATACACTTGAGAATTCCTTGTTCTTTCTCAGAATCATAAAGTTTTTTAATATATTTACAAAAGATTTCTGTCTTATCCAATATTGGGGTGCAGCTTTGGGGGTGCAAAGGTAATAGTGGCACCCGGTCCAAGCACCCTCAGCCACATAAGACGACAGTAATGTGATAAATATCACATGGAGATTGGGGGGGCCCTGATAAAAATGTTGCATCAGTCACTGGTGCCAACACTTGAATTCCCAAAAATACAATAATTCACAGCCTTGCAAAATATTAGTGAACCTTTAAATCCCTACTGCAGAAAAGATTATCATCGCCTGCCAAATAAAGTACATAAAACACCAACTAATAATGTAAGCAAAAGAAAAATTAGACTTTCAATGTTAATCTTTCATTTGACCTTTGCTAATTATGTAGCAATTTAGTAAACCTGAAACTGTAAATACTAAATTATAGCTCTAGAATGTGCGCTTTTATATCACAGATGAGCAACATAATGCAAAATGACCACAAGATGGTGCCAGAGAGGCGTGCAGCGGCTATGCCGGCCAGAGACGCAGAGCAGGGCCGCCCCACATCAGCGCAGTATGGACACAGTTTTCGTATCTAATCCCTGTACTTTACATTGAGTAGCGAAGATCTGATTTTATCTAAGATTTAGCGTAATTAATGTTTCAGGTTTCAACCTTTAGACACTGTTGGAAAATTAACTTTTTCTTTTTTTTTTTTTTTTCTGCTTGGTAACTATCCAGGATTCACAAGTGTTCAGTCACAGAGAGGGACCGCTGACTTGTAGGCTAAGGCCAGAAAAACCCTTTAATGAGTATCCAAATGTGCACAGTATGTTTTCTTATTTGACAGGCACTTTAATTGCCTACAGATTGCTGGGGGTTAGGCTCTTGAGACTCCAAATGATCGATTATTGGGGGTCTCAGAACCCGGACCACCACCTATGTACCTATGTTTAAAGTGCCTGTTAAATATTTAAAAAAAAATGTAAAAGTTTATTTTGTTACTCTTTAATACAGCGTCATCTGCTGCTTGTTCTGAGCAATCCCTTCTAGGTATAAGCCTGCAGCTGTTGTATACAACAATTTACCCAACATGTCTTACTCTAAACACTCTGGATGTGTCAGAAATGTCCTATCGGTCATTATATATCCTCCACTACTATGTAATAGTGACCAAAAGTAATTAATGGACTGCTGCATCTTCTACTTCTCGCTTCTTGTATAACTTGCCATTCAGGCTTCTAGCTTTCCAGAAAAGCAGTTATCGCTAAGAAGCCATACGCTACACACTAGGGCCATAACATAAATAGCATCTGAATAATCCCCTTCCCCCTGGGTAGAGTGACACGGCAGGAGATCCGGCGAGATTGTGTCTCTTAGCAAAGCCGCCCGGATTATCTTCTTGTCAATAGCGCTGTTTATTCTCAATATCACCTGCTGCATTGTGTTTCCTGCCCGTCAGTCTCCCGCAGCGCCGTCCCACTCACTGTTCCTTTCTCTCCCACACCTACACACTTTTCCACTTACCCCCCTTTCAGATCCTTCCACCTTTTTTTCCATCTTACTGACCTAGTGTGTAACAATACGTCCATCTCATCCTCAGATTTTACACCTCGGGGGTCGCGAAGCCGGTGATTACTACTTGGCGTAGACATAAAATAAATGAAGACTCGGGGGGCTGGCAGAGACATTTTGTTGCCCCTCAGATGCACAGAACATAAAGAAACTACAGTTGTGCGCAAAACTTTACACACCCCCGGCAGAATTTTAACTTTCTTGGCCTTTTTTCAGAGAAAGTAAAAAAATGGCCAAGAAAGTAAAAATTCTGCCGGGGTGTGTAAACTTTTGAGCACAACTGTGTATGTACACCATATCTGTGCTGCTTTTCTGCTGTCACATTTTTAAGAGGTTTTTTTTTTTTTTTTTTGAATGTATAAAAAAAAATATGGTATGTTCCTACAGTTTGTTACAATGTGTCAGTGCAGTCATATAGATAAGTTTAGCATCCAGCCTGTTTAGCTCACAGAGGATTGTCCAGACTGGATACTGTTGTATTGTAAGGGCCGGATGATTGCTGTCCCACAAAAACATATCTGCCAATCAAATGATCATTCGATCACATGCTCTTTACGGACATTAATGCCACCTTTTGTCAGCGGCGTTTCTGGAGGAAAGTGCTGCCGAGAATAATGATATCCCATGTAAATGAATGATTGTTCAGTCACATACAGTGGCGATGATTGCTCCATGGAAATGGAGGGAAGCGAGCGCCAATCGACTTTTATCACTGAGCAGCAATCATTTTGGCTATGAAATCTGACCTATGTAAGGTGGCTGCTGGACACTTAGTTGATGCGAGGTGTGTATCACAGAGGCTGTTGTCCTCTGTGATGTAATTCTGGAGTAATGCTCTAGTACACATAGTACTAAGAGGCTTGTTTTGTGTATCTAGGTCAGGTTTAGGGGCAGCCTGAGAGATGGGTGGGTCTGGCGGCCTATATAGCCCCACCTCCGGGTGTCGTTTACAGTGTATATTGAAGTGTGTTTGTTGGACACATGGTCTATATCTAGAGGTGAGACTCCTGTGTGATATCTCCAGACAGAGCCGCTACGCTGGGTGCTATCCAGCCTGTGTGTTTTGGACTGTCTCTAATGTGACTTTGTTGGAACTGTTTACTTTGCTTTGTCTGCACTGAAAGGCTGTTTATTTTCCTTTTGCTTGTGGCATGGTTTATGAAGCACCAATAAACCAGCCTGGACATTTAAATGGAAAGGATTCCTGTGTTACCTCACCATGCACCCATGTGAGAAGCATTCCCACACCATGTAAAAGAAAAAAATCATACAATTTTCATCCAATAAAGGTTTTCTATGTTAATAATAATAACAAAGTATCTATAAAAACTGTATGCAGTAGGAATGATTAGTGATGAGCAAATGTGCTGGGATAAAGTGTTAGCCGTGCTCGGGTGCTCACCGAGTGTCTTCAGCGTGCTTGAAAAATATGTTCGAGTCCCCGCGGCTGCATGTCTCCCTGCTGTTCGACATCCACAACACATGTAGGGATTACCTGTTTGTTAGGCAATCCCTCCATGTGTTGCAGCCGCGGGGACTCGGAACATATTTTTCGAGCACGCCGAAGACACTCTATTAGCACATGAGCATGCTCAGATAACACCTTATTCGAGCGCGTTGGCTTATCACTAGTCACAAGTCTTTTCATCACCTCTTTTTGAGTGGCTAAAATGTTCATAAAAAATATAGTTTTTTTTAATCACATGATATAAAATCCATTGCAAAAACCAAGGGAAAATGCTCCTCAAAAATTCCAGGCTATAGGACTATCACAATATGGCATATGTAGTCATAAATAACAATATAGTGGATAAAGTGTATACACCAACAAATGAGAAAGTGACACTAAAGTTTTGTTGTACACTGCGGTATAAACAGAAAAGTCATATATTGTAAGTATCATATATTAAGTACAAGTTCTATCCAGAATGTAATTACAGACGATAGGTCACAGAAATATAAGTCAACATCTTGAAAGTATTATATGAAAAAATCCTACATATTATAGCTATTTTCATGCATGAACAGTATGCTCTGAGCGGTACAACAATCATACAAGAGTGGTATAAATATTATTAGTCGAGGTCACTTTAAATAAATATAATATAAAGAAGCCAAGTGTTATAATCCATTTATTATAAAGTGACAAGTTCTATTAAATTGACTGTGCAAAGAGGCTATAAATACCGGAAAGTAAGCTAGATAATACAGTAGCATAATATACAAAAAGTTGACAAATAGATGGCGGATACTAACCCCACAACTACTGCACATACCCAACACACATTTCACCTACAGCTTTGACGAAGGGAAGCATTATAGGTACCGGAACCTTCTTTCTCTCATGTCCCAACATGCATTGTGCATGATTGTCCAATAGCGTGTTGCCCTGAAAAGAGAGACCACCTCTCTGTTATGCCTCTATGCAGTCTGGAGCAGAGAGACAAAGACCCTACCCATCTTCCTGTAAAGACCCCACCCCACTTCCTGTATGGAGAGATGAACTTCCCCTCACTTCCTGTAGAGACAAAGATCCCCCCCCCCCACACTTTATGTATGGAGATAGAAACTTCCCCTCACTTCCTATATGAATCCGCCCACCCATGACTTCCTGATGTAGACATGAACTTGCCCTAACCTTTATAGACAAAGACTTACTACCACTACTTGTAAGTAGACATGAACTTTCTCCCTGTTCTTGTAGACAGACAATGACCCTTCCCCATTTCCTGAATGTAGACATGAACCTCTCACTTTCTGTAGGCGGACAAAGACCCACCAACACTTCCTGTATTTAGGCATGAACTTCCACTTATTTCCTGTAGGCAAAGACGCATCCTCACTTCCTGTATAGACATGAACTTCCTCTCCTTTCTTGTAGATCATGACCCACCAACACTTCCTGTATGTAGACCTGAACTTCCTCTCCTCGTCGACAGACAATAACCCACCACCACTTCCTGTATGTAGACATGAACTTCCTCTCCTTCTCGTAGACAGACAATAACCCATCCCCACTTCCTGTATGTAGACATGAACTTCCTCTCCTTCTTGTAGACAGACAATAACTCACCACCACTTCCTGTATGTAGACCTGAACTTCCTCTCCTCGTAGACAGACAATAACCCACCACCACTTCCTGTATGTAGACATGAACTTCCTCTCCTTCTCGTAGACAGACAATAACCCATCCCCACTTCCTGTATGTAGACATGAACTTCCTCTCCTTCTTGTAGACAGACAATAACCCATCCCCACTTCCTGTATGTAGACATGAACTTCCTCTCCTCGTAGACAGACAATAACCCACCACCACTTCCTGTATGTAGACATGAACTTCCTCTCCTTCTTGTAGACAGACAATAACCCACCACCACTTCCTGTATGTAGACCTGAACTTCCTCTCCTCGTAGACAGACAATAACCCACCACCACTTCCTGTATGTAGACATGAACTTCCTCTCCTTCTCGTAGACAGACAATAACCCATCCCCACTTCCTGTATTTAGACATGAACTTCCTCTCCTTCTCGTAGACAGACAATAACCCATCCCCACTTCCTGTATGTAGACATGAACTGCCTCTCCTTCTCGTAGACAGACAATAACCCATCCCCACTTCCTGTATGTAGGCATGAACTTCCTCTCCTTCTTGTAGACAGACAATAACCCACCACCACTTCCTGTATGTAGACCTGAACTTCCTCTCCTCGTAGACAGACAATAACCCACCACCACTTCCTGTATGTAGACATGAACTTCCTCTCCTTCTCGTAGACAGACAATAACCCATCCCCACTTCCTGTATTTAGACATGAACTTCCTCTCCTTCTCATAGACAGACAATAACCCATCCCCACTTCCTGTATGTAGACATGAACTTCCTCTCCTTCTCGTAGACAGACAATAACCCATCCCCACTTCCTGTATGTAGACATGAACTTCCTCTCCTTCTCGTAGACAGACAATAACCCATCCCCACTTCCTGTATGTAGACATGAACTTCCTCTCCTTCTCGTAGACAGACAATAACCCATCCCCACTTCCTGTATGTAGACATGAACTTCCTCTCCTTCTTGTAGACAGACAATAACCCACCACCACTTCCTGTATGTAGACCTGAACTTCCTCTCCTCGTAGACAGACAATAACCCACCACCACTTCCTGTATGTAGACATGAACTTCCTCTCCTTCTCGTAGACAGACAATAACCCATCCCCACTTCCTGTATGTAGACATGAACTTCCTCTCCTTCTCGTAGACAGACAATAACCCATCCCCACTTCCTGTATGTAGACATGAACTTCCTCTCCTTCTCGTAGACAGACAATAACCCATCCCCACTTCCTGTATGTAGACATGAACTTCCTCTCCTTCTTGTAGACAGACAATAACCCACCACCACTTCCTGTATGTAGACCTGAACTTCCTCTCCTCGTAGACAGACAATAACCCACCACCACTTCCTGTATGTAGACATGAACTTCCTCTCCTTCTCGTAGACAGACAATAACCCATCCCCACTTCCTCTATGTAGACATGAACTGCCTCTCACTTCCTGTAGACAGACAATAACCCGCCACCACTTCCTGTATGTAGACATGAACTTCCTCTCCTTCTCGTAGACAGACAATAACCCATCCCCACTTCCTGTATGTAGACATGAACTTCCTCTCCTTCTTGTAGACAGACAATAACCCACCACCACTTCCTGTATGTAGACCTGAACTTCCTCTCCTCGTAGACAGACAATAACCCACCACCACTTCCTGTATGTAGACATGAACTTCCTCTCCTTCTCGTAGACAGACAATAACCCATCCCCACTTCCTGTATGTAGACATGAACTTCCTCTCCTTCTCGTAGACAGACAATAACCCATCCCCACTTCCTGTATGTAGACATGAACTGCCTCTCACTTCCTGTAGACAGACAATAACCCACCACCACTTCCTGTATGTAGACATGAACTTCCTCTCCTTCTTGTAGACAGACAATAACCCACCACCACTTCCTGTATGTAGACCTGAACTTCCTCTCCTCGTAGACAGACAATAACCCACCACCACTTCCTGTATGTAGACATGAACTTCCTCTCCTTCTCGTAGACAGACAATAACCCATCCCCACTTCCTGTATGTAGACATGAACTTCCTCTCCTTCTCGTAGACAGACAATAACCCATCCCCACTTCCTGTATGTAGACATGAACTTCCTCTCCTTCTCGTAGACAGACAATAACCCATCCCCACTTCCTGTATGGAGACATGAACTGCCTCTCACTTCCTGTAGACGGACAATGACCCATCCCCACTTCCTGATTTTTGGCTGAATTGTTTATAAACTTGGATTGACCTCCATGCTTACAGGCTGACTTTCCTCTTTTAGGTTCCCTCGTTAAGCATCATGAAACATAACCCACTGCCAAAGTCCGAATACTACCTGTACCTGCTGCTGTCACTGGGGATTCACCTCTATTCATTTTATGAAGTCTACGTGTCGTCTAGAGGTAAAATTACATTTCAGACATAAATGATATACAGTTTATGAACCAGATCCAAACTTTAGAACTAATGGGAAGTAAATTTAAAGGGTTTTTTTTTTTTTACCATCTAACATAGAAAAAATTCAAAAAAATTTACACAACAAGATATGGCCTTACCAAAACCCTGTCTGATGACAAATGCACGTATAGCAGGATGCAGCAGGCCTCCACTAATAAAGGCAAGGGGGCAGCACAGGTGCAAACTACTGAAAAAAAAAAAAACAACCACCCCACACCTAACAAACCATGGAGGGGTTGGCTGCCTAGTAGGAAAAATGCACCTAGATAAGGCTTGCATAGGACGTCAGTCACACATATAAGTGTGATGCAAAGTGTCTGGCTTGCAACCTATTAATGACACCCATAGTATTATCAGGCGGGCTGCTCCAGCACTATAATGTGCAACACACAGTGACAGAGGCCCCAATAGACCAAGCCAACAAAAAGGGGCCCGGCTGCATCCTGCAAAAAATGATGTAAGTGCAAAAAATTACTGCATACAATGAGTACATTAAATGAGGTATTGGTTAATATTTTGGCCGAAATAGATAAAGCCTGCAAGCCAACATCAAGGCTCCTCATAATATTGCAGGTCCCTAACACTAATGTCAAAACAGCTAACATAGAAAAAATTCAAAAAAACTCACAACAAGATATGGCCTTACCAAAACCCTGTCTGATGACAAATGCACATATAGCAGGATGCAGCGGGCCTCCACTAATATATGTGTGACTGGCGGCCTATGCAAGCCTTATCTATGTGCATTTTTCTTACTAGGCAGCCAACCCCACCATGGTTTGTTAGGTGTGGGGTGGTTGTTTTTATCAGTAGTTTGCACCTGAGCTGCCCCTTGCCTTTATTAGTGGAGGTCCGCTGCATCCTGCTATATGTGCATTTGTCATCAGACAGGGTTTTGGTAAGGCCATATCTTGTTGTGTGAGTTATTTTTCTTTTACCATTAATAACAATTTACAACTACCCATAAGATAGGTAATAAATGTATGAACAGCCAGGGCACCCACTGGTCACAAGAATAAGGTTCAGTGTTCCTCTACAACTACACCCGGGATAGAAGACCCCCATTCTTCTGACTGGTGGGTGTCCCAGTATTTTGACATCCAGTGATCATACATTTATTCCCTGCACGCTAGATAGCTGATAAATGCTTTTAATTTAACATATAACCACTTTACGTGACCATAAGATAAATATTGCCTAAGCCTCTGTTCACACTGCTTTCTAAGCCATCTTCGACAGTTTTGTTGTATTTCGCAGCCGCAATAGCAAATCATACAGTTTTATTCTTGCTGTCAAATCGACGGACACCCCAATCAACCTGATCAGTACAGTTCATTGGGTGCCGTTGGGATGGGTGATATGACAGATCAGATGTGGCAAACTCCTTTTTTTTTTTTTTTTTTTTTTTTCTGATAGACCAGTCAAAACATACAGTAACACAGATTCAGTATTGACTCACAACCAGTCAGGTGTTCAGTCTATTCAGGGGGTCTCACAAGATGGACATCTCCATTTTGACCACCATGAATTGGTGTCAGCTTCTTCACAGTACATAGCATCCAAGGAAATAATCCTGAAGTGCTACTTATAGACTATGATAATTTAAAAGTCCAGCATGCTTCATTTATTTTGTCCGAACCAGGGTTTCGCCCTTCCGGCTTTGTCTAGGGTACATCCCTGGACAAAGCCAGAAGGGTGAAACCCTGGGTCGGGCAAGATACATGAACATGCTGTTTTATGAACTTTCAAATTAACCTAAATCACTGTTTTATCAGTCTATAAGTAGCACTGGAAGATTATTATTCCTCCAGCTGCTTTGTATTGAGAAGGAGCTGATGCCGATCCATGGTGCTTTAAATGGAAACATGTATGTTATGAGAACCCTGATCAGACTGTAACAACACCTTACTCTGGTTGTAAGCTGGCTCTGAATCTGTATTACCTAGTGTTTCGAGCAGTCCAGCACAATGTTTATTGTCACTTTTCTTCTAGAATTTACATGTATATTGAATGGTTTTTACTCTGTGTACTTTAATTTTTTGTGTGTGCTGATATTTACAGCAGTTTCTCTCTTCTGCAGATCATGAAGAGATCATCGAGGAAGAAGTCGGACTAGAAAGAGATATTTATTTTTGGGGTTTAAAAAAGGTATTTATTCTTGTCTTATTCGGTTTAGGATTGTGATGGCAACCCAAAACCAGAAAGAAATGTTAAACAAAAGAGGGGTAAAAAGAGATGAACACTTTCCAGACAGCACACTATGAGAAAAAGGCGTACACTCAATTAAAATGGTTAAGGCAAGGTAAAGCGGACAGTCGACAGGCGAGGTCTTGGTGCGGCCCGTAGGCCACTTTTTTCAGTCCTTCAGCTGTCTCAGTCCAGGCCGGAGAGGAACAGCCGGATGTGACCCTCGAGCCGCAGTTTGCTCTGCTCTGCCGATGAACTGTTCACATGGATTTTTTTTTTTTTGGAAGACTGATTGTCAGCCAAAAATTAAAAAGGAGACATGTCCATTGTTCAATCTGGTTTTCAAATCCCATGGATCTAAAGAACGGACACCTGAATGGGTTGGTCACAAACCATGTTTCCTCTTTGTAACCCTACAAGGGGCTCCTTTGTTGTGTCCCAGAAATGATTAAATCATCAGAAAAAAAAAAAAACAACTTTAAAAAGTTTGCAGATCCGAAAAGAAGGAAGAATATTGAAGCCGATCAGGATTGTGAGCTGTACAAAACGTTGTGGCCATTTATTATGGTCTTCATCAGATACATAAAACATCTCAAACAGCAAATATATTTTTCCCAGTTGAGCAAAATCATATTATCACTGTTGACAGCATAACATACATCAGATAGAAAGAGATTGATGGTTGAACACTTGTTGACCCAGTGATCGCCTGGAGAATGATCATTTTGCTAATGCAGCCATACACATATTGGCTCATATTGATTGTTACACTCATTCTTTCAGGCCATACATATTTAATAACACCGGGTGAAGGATGAACAATCTTTTTGGGAGCGTTCCTTCAACGGAAGGTCTTCCGTGTACTACCAACTATCAGACAAAATGTTCAAACATGTCTGACTTTAGAGATGATGACAGTGTGTAATATCTCATTGGACGAATGGGCACCTTAAAGGGGTCTCCGCCATCGGACAGATGGAACATCAAGAGGAAGTGGGAGCAGTCGCAGCCCTGACATCCTGTTGATGTGCGATTTGTCCGGGATAGTGACTCCGGACGGGGCAAAGATTCAGATTGCGAAAGGGTTGTCCTAGTAGTGGACAACTCTTAATATACTTCTCTCCTGGGGTAATAAAAAGGATCAGGAATTTTATGAATTTGTGCTGTTCGATCCTTTTCTTCAGCCGCACTACTTCTGGAAGTACAGCAGAAGACGGGTTCAAAATAAAGTGGCGGATAAGCCGGCGCTCTCCGAGCTTGCTTTTTTCATTGCCTTGCCCGCTGTTTACCTGGTACTGACAGTTTTGGTAATCGCTCCAGATGTATCAGATGTAAGTGACTTATTGCAGAGTTAGTGCTTAACCCTCCCGTACTGTACTCCGCATATGACTGGATGTCATGCACGGCCTGTCATTTCCCCCGAAGGTGGCAGATTATGAAGTTTCATTGGTTCAGCTAATTTAATTAAAGTGTCGGAACCGTCTGGGGAAGCTCGTTACACAGGTTACATGTCGGCATCGCTGTGCTAAGTAATAAGCTTTCTGGCAGAAAATGGGGGAATCAGATCCATTCTTAGGAGGCTGGAAATCAAAGCAAAGAAAAGCTAAAGTTCTGCTCTTCTCAAAGTTGTCGATGAATGCAACTTACAAATTTTTTGGACTTTAAGACACACCTAAGTTTTAGAGGAAGATAATAGAAAAAAAATTGAAGCAAAAAATGTGATCCGCGATGCACTGTTATGATGAGGGGGATCTGCTGCTGACACTATTATAGGTTAATATCCCCCAATTCTGTACTAATATCCCACATCCTGGTATATATGGCCCCCATCCAGGTATATAGATCCCCATCCAGGTATATAGATCCCCATCCAGGTATATAGATCCCCATCCAGGTATATAGATCCCCATCCAGGTATACATGGCCCCCAATTCAGGTATATAGATCCCCATCCAGGTATATAGATCCCCATCCAGGTATATAGATCCCCATCCAGGTATATAGATCCCCATCCAGGTATACATGGCCCCCAATTCAGGTATACATGGCCCCCCTTCCTGGTATACATGGCACTCCATCCTGGTGTACATGGCCCCTCCCATCCTAGTATGCAAGCCCCCCATCCTAGTGTATATATATGTCTCCCTTCCAGGTATCCATGGCCCCCCATCCTGTTGTACATGGTCCCCCATCCTTGTATACCTTCCCCCCCCCATCCAGGTATATATGGCCCCCCTATAGTGGTATATGACAATTCTACTTACTTTCCCTCCGATCCCTCGCAGCACGACGTCCTGATCTGATGGCAGACGCTGATTTCAGCATATAAGCAGGCCATGACATCACTGGTATGTGCCCTCACACACCAAGCTCAGCTGCCGGAATATTTACTGCTCTTTACACCCAATACTATGGGAGAGGAGAGCAGTGAATATTCATCTTTTTTAATAGCGGACACACTGTTAGCCGCAGCCATTGGCTCCTGCAGGTTCTGGGCGATCTTGTGTGCCTGCTATTAAAGAAAATGAATATTCACTGCTCCCCACACCCATACTCCCTCTTACCTCTCGACGCCGACTTCAGTGCATAGAGATGAGAGGGATTCTGGGCGTGGGGAGCAGTGAATATACAAGTTAGCTGCAGCAGCCGGCTCCTGCCTTCTGTAACCCGCTCCTCCCCCGCAGCCGTCCCACCCCCCCAATCCACAGCCAGACTAAGACCAGATGAGGTACATCCAAACTATAAGACGCACCCCCCACTTTGCTCCAAAATTTTCCAATAAATACGGTTCTAATGCACTGTGTGATGCAAGTATTCACCTGTTACCAGCTTTTTCTGCTGTCTGGGAAAATCTGTAACAAACTCTCTATTTCAGCCCGGCAATGCATTAACGAGCGCCTATTGACTAAATAACAAGTCGTTCCGCACTCATTAACTACACTGTTAGTAGAATCAAGCGGACAGTGATGGACACAGAACAGTCGCGATATCATTGTCCCGTCCCCTGTAGGGATTCACTCTCAAGTAGGCATTAGGTAGCGTTCACACAGGCCAGTGTGGTTTGGTCCAAACAAGTGCAGTTTTATTGCTTTCATAAAACTCCAAAGGATTCAAAGCCAGCGTCTTCTGGGCACAAAGGTATCACAGCAAATAAACAGTTAATTCAGCAGGCACATATTTGTCATTGCGGGCTCACCCGAACAGAGTAGTGTCCTTTATCCCAGAGCAAATTTTATACACACAAGAGGCACGATCCCACCAGTCTTGTTATCACCTTCAGCCTGAGCTCCATCAGCTCCCAACACCAAACAGAAGTGTTCAACTCCAGATACAGTTCACACTGAACAGGCTGCAGCTTCCACCTATTACTCTATAGCTCCAACACACAGACTGCTCAGCTTTCCTACCTGGCCCGTGCAGTGTCCATTCAAAGAAAGACTTTGGCTTGTCTTTCTCCCAGCTACAGCTCACGTTTTGGCTGGTGACTCACCAGCTTCAACACACTACAATTTGCTCAACATCCAGCAGACTGACAAAGGGTGAACCTATTTCCTGGTTTTTCGTTAAAAATAACCAGGTGCATCTAATTAAGACCCTTAGGGCTAGGACATAACCCAGTCTTAGCTGGCTTTGCTACAACACATACAATGTCAAGTTATCAACGGTACGTAATGTGCTGCCGAGAACGATGATTTTTTTTTTACCTAACCAAAGAGATCCAACCATCCGACAAAAGATTGTTTAATTTGTTCATCAGATGACTGTCAGTGTGTTTACTCAGATGGGAGCGAGCATTCCATTATTTAATGCACCATTGTCTATTCACTTTTAACAAATACCATTAATCTTAATAATTGCCGCCTCTGCTTCTCTGTACAGGACGTCTCCGACTTTGAGTGGAACTTCTGGATGGAATGGGCTCGATCGCAACTTTTTTGGCTTATGCTGGGACATGCGCTGCTGTCACAATTTGGCAGAAGTTTCCTCAGGAAGGTAGGTAATTTTACGTAACCATTTATATAGGGGACACATGCGTATCTAAGTCGGGGTATCTACAAGCCCTGTTCTCACAGACCGAAGCTCCAGTACATTGTGATAAACAACTGAACATCGTACTTTAGGGATTATCCGAATACACAGACCTGCAGATGGGGTGGTCGGCACTCCCGACAAATCACGTCCATGTGCCGAAAATGGCCACACTTAGCATAAACCTTCATTATTATTCCACCCTCTACCATACAGTGCGATGACTTGACGCTTTACAATAGCCGGGATCAACTTTTGACCACAATATTTAAATAAGTGATATCTAATCAAAAAAGTCAAATCAATTTAACTAAAAGGAAATGTCTTGTCAGGAAATGCCCTAATCATTAAATCAGATATTAATACATATGGTGCGCTGTGACATCACCTGTTGTAAGTGGTGGATCCTCTATTATCTACTGTATATAGAGGTGTTATCAGTCATTGTACAGGAGGAGGAGGTGAGCTGTGACATCACCTATTGTGAGTGCTGGATCCTGTGTTATCTACTGTATATAGAGGTGTTATTGTAAAGGAGGAGGAGGTGAGCTGTGACATCACCTATTGTGAGTGCTGGATCCTGTGTTATCTACTGTATATAGAGGTGTTATTGTAAAGGAGGAGGAGGTGAGCTGTGACATCACCTATTGTGAGTGCTGGATCCTGTGTTATCTACTGTATATAGAGGTGTTATTGTAAAGGAGGAGGAGGTGAGCTGTGACATCACCTATTGTGAATGGTGGATCCTGTATTATCTACTGTATATAGAGGTGTTATTGTACAGGAGGGGGAGGTGAGCTGTGACATCACCTATTGTGAATGGTGGATCCTGTATTATCTACTGTATATAGAGGTGTTATCAGTCATTGTAAAGGAGGAGGAGGTGAGCTGTGACATCACCTATTGTGAGTGGTGAATCCTGTGTTATCTACAGTATATAGAGGTGTTATCAGTCATTGTAAAGAAGGAGGAGGTGAGCTGTGACATCACCTATTGTGAGTGGTGAATCCTGTGTTATCTACAGTATATAGAGGTGTGATCAGTCATTATACTTTATAGGAGGATGGGGAGGTGAGCTGTGATATCACCTGTTGTGAATAGTGGGTCCTCTGTTATCTACAGTATATAGAGGTGTTATCAGTCATCATACAGGAGGATGAGGAGATGAGCTGTGATATCACCTGTTGTGAATGGTAGATCCTGTGTTATCTACTGTATATAGAGGTGCTATCAGTCATCGTACAGGAGGCGGAGGAGGTGAGCTGTAATATCACCACATATTGTGAATGGTGGAGCCTATGTTATCTATTATGTATAGAGGTGTTACATTTATTTCTAATTCCATCTATGATGATAATGAGATTGCTGATAAGTCTTCTGTTCAAAACATAAAATGGTGTCTAGTATAAAGCATAGCAGCCAGTGTGAAACACTTAAAAAAAAAAAAAAAAAAAAAAAAAAATAATTTAAAGTTAAAACTTAATGCAAATGTATTTTTTTTTCATACATCAATATTTACATAATTAATTTGCATTTTATTGCATGAAATAAGTATTTGATATAATAGAACTTAATATTTGGTCCAGAAACCTTTGTTTGCAATTACAGAGGTCGGACGTTTCCTGTAATTCTTGACCAGGTTTGCACACACTGCAGCAGGGATTATGGCCCACTCCTCCATACAGATCCTCTCCAGATCTCTCAGGCTATGTGCACACGGTGCGGATTCTGCTGCGGATCCGCAGCGTTTCAGGCTCTGCGGGTCCGCAGCAGATTTAGCTGCGTTGTACAGTACCATTGTTTTCAATGGTAAACTGAAAAACGCTGTGCACATGCTGCAGATTTTTCCACACGGATTTGCTGCGTGTTACAATCCGCAGCATGTCAATTCTTTGTGCGGATTCCTTCTCCATTATGAGGTGTGAATCCGCAGGTAAACCGCAGGACTTTTGTCCTGCAGATTTACCTGCGGATTTTTCAACAAAATCCGCACAACTTAAAAACTACGTGTGCACATAGCCTCAGGTTTCGGGGCTGTCGCCGGGCAACGTTGAGTTTCAGCTCCCTCCAAAGATTTTCTATTGGGTTCCGGTCTGGAGACTGGTAGGACCACTCCAGGACCTTGAAATACTTCTTACGGAGCCATTAATAAGCTTGTTAATAGACCGGGTTTATATCTAACGAGGAACTGGTGGCAGCATACTATTCTGGTTCTATTGGGGAATCCTGGCAGTGACGGATCAGAGGTGTGTGTGTGTGTGTGTATAATGTATATATGTGTGTGTGTATATATATATATATATATATATATATATACAGTGGGGCAAAAAAGTATTTAGTCAGTCAGCAATAGTGCAAGTTCCACCACTTAAAAAGATGAGAGGCGTCTGTAATTTACATCATAGGTAGACCTCAACTATGGGAGACAAACTGAGAAAAAAAATCCAGAAAATCACATTGTCTGTTTTTTTTTCATTTTATTTGCATATTATGGTGGAAAATAAGTATTTGGTCAGAAACAAGCAATCAAGATTTCTGGCTCTCACAGACCTGTAACTTCTTCTTTAAGAGTCTCCTCTTTCCTCCACTCATTACCTGTAGTAATGGCACCTGTTTAAACTTGTTATCAGTATAAAAAGTCACCTGTGCACACCCTCAAACAGTCTGACTCCAAACTCCACTATGGTGAAGACCAAAGAGCTGTCAAAGGACACCAGAAACAAAATTGTAGCCCTGCACCAGGCTGGGAAGACTGAATCTGCAATAGCCAACCAGCTTGGAGTGAAGAAATCAACTGTGGGAGCAATAATTAGAAAATGGAAGACATACAAGACCACTGATAATCTCCGTCAATCTGGTGCTCCACGCAAAATCCCACCCCGTGGGGTCAGAATGATCACAAGAACGGTGAGCAAAAATCCCAGAACCACGCGGGGGGACCTAGTGAATGAACTGCAGAGAGCTGGGACCAATGTAACAAGGCCTACCATAAGTAACACACTACGCCACCATGGACTCAGATCCTGCAGTGCCAGACGTGTCCCACTGCTTAAGCCTGTACATGTCCGGGCCCGTCTGAAGTTTGCTAGAGAGCATTTGGATGATCCAGAGGAGTTTTGGGAGAATGTCCTATGGTCTGATGAAACCAAACTGGAACTGTTTGGTAGAAACACAACTTGTCATGTTTGGAGGAAAAAGAATACTGAGTTGCATCCATCAAACACCATACCTACTGTAAAGCATGGTGGTGGAAACATCATGCTTTGGGGCTGTTTCTCTGCAAAGGGGCCAGGATGACAGATCCGGGTACATGAAAGAATGAATGGGGCCATGTATCGTGAGATTTTGAGTGCAAACCTCCTTCCATCAGCAAGGGCATTGAAGATGAAACGTGGCTGGGTCTTTCAACATGACAATGATCCAAAGCACACCGCCAGGGCAACGAAGGAGTGGCTTCGTAAGAAGCATTTCAAGGTCCTGGAGTGGCCTAGCCAGTCTCCAGATCTCAACCCTATAGAAAACCTTTGGAGGGAGTTGAAAGTCCGTGTTGCCAAGCGAAAAGCCAAAAACATCACTGCTCTAGAGGAGATCTGCATGGAGGAATGGGCCAACATACCAACAACAGTGTGTGGCAACCTTGTGAAGACTTACAGAAAACGTTTGACCTCTGTCATTGCCAACAAAGGATATATCACAAAGTATTGAGATGAAATTTTGTTTCTGACCAAATACTTATTTTCCACCATAATATGCAAATAAAATGAAAAAAAAACAGACAATGTGATTTTCTGGATTTTTTTTTCTCAATTTGTCTCCCATAGTTGAGGTCTACCTATGATGTAAATTACAGACGCCACTCATCTTTTTAAGTGGTGGAACTTGCACTATTGCTGACTGACTAAATACTTTTTTGCCCCACTGTATGTGTGTATATATATATATATATATATATATATATATATATATTTATTCCCGGCCTGGGACTGGTGATATATATACCGCCATCACTGCAGAGTGACTCGATAACCAGTACGTAACAGGGCAGCCTCTCCGGCGACTACTTATCCTACGTGCAGTTCCCTGACTGACCTGAGATTAAGGGGGGCGCCAGAGAGCTGTGACTGTGTAAGCTCCGTCAAAGATTGGTGACGACAGGAGGCTATCTGTATCCCCCAGCTCTCGCTCGTCACAGCCATGGTGGAGGGGTTGGAGTGTGATTGAGTGTGTGGACAGGTGTCTGTTATACAGGTAACGAGATCAAACAGGTGCAATTAATCCAGGTAATGAGGGCAGAGTAGGAGGGCTTCTTAAAGAAAAACTAAAAGGTCTGTGAGAGCCAGAATTCTTGCCGGTTGGTAGGGGATCAAATACTTATTTCATGCAATAAAATGCAAATTAATTATTTAAAAATCATAGAATAGGATTTTTATTTTTAGATTCTGTCTCTCACAGGTGAAGTGTACCTACGATAAAATTTACAGACCTCTCCATTCTTTGTAGGTGGGAAAACTTGAAAAATCGTCAGTCAATCAAATGCTTACTTTCCCCACTGTATATGATGCTGCTATTAGGGAATATTCTGCACTTCATGGCGGGTCGTCAACTCTCCTGCTCTAAGAATTTCCCAATTGTGTAGTAACCAGATTAAGGATAAGTGTATAAATGCAGGTTCATCAATAAAACACTGCACTGTAAAAGCATTTTTACAGCCTGTAGCGTTTCACTGCAGGAGAAGAACACTTATACAATTCCCACTTTCTCGCCTTTTACTCGTAGCCCCTTGCTGGTAATATGATTGTCAGCGACTTTCTTGGAAGCGGATATGACACTGATCTGGAAATCACAGTCGTTGCTTGATGAAAACTTAGTGTATCCTACATCACTTACCAGGAGCGGTCTGTCGGTTCTGAATATCTACATGACATGAATCCAGTTACAATGATGTATAATAATAGTATCACTGATAGGTTATTTTTCACCTGCCCTACCTATGTGTATAATCATGCAGGTTGCATGATAAAGGAAATTAAAGGGGTTGTCTCAATTACTGTAACTTGCTCCAAAAATGGAGTTAAGTACCTTGTAAAAATCCCTGTGCTCCCCTGATGAAGCCGCTCTTTTCTGTTTTGTGCTGCGTCGCTCCATTACAGAGATGTTCAGATTTATTTCTTCTGAAGTACAATATGTGAAATTTCTGCTTGCAGACCAATTGGGTGTTTTTTCTATGGTGGCTTGCGCTTTCACCCCTCCCTTCCATCACAGCTTGGCAGCATCTGAGACAGACTGCTACATCAGCTGCTGAGCTGTGATTGACAGCGCCTGGAACGGAGAAGAAGCACCTAGTTGGACTGCAAGCAGAAATTTCACATATTCTACTCCAGACGAAATAAATGTCAATATCTCTACAATGGAGCGACGCAGCACAAAACGGAGAAGGGCGACAGGATCAGGGAAGCACAGGGATTTTTGCATTCCGATTTTTGAGCAAGTGAGAGATTCTTTCCAATTGTAACTATTTTTAAATGTTCTTGTAAAAATAAACAACATTGCAAATTTTACCTTTTATTAAAAATACTCTTGATTTTTAAGAATGGACGGACTTTTCATTTTATAGTTTACTGCTCATTGTCTAAGATACCGGCCACCTTTACAGTCTATCAGTGGTGGTCGGTTTCCTAGAGAAGGTGGTCACAATTGTAAACTATTTGCTAGAGCTGCCTAGATCACTGTCTCCATCCAGCTTCAGTTTCCCTGCGCTCCTCCGATACTGCAGAGGTTTGGTATCAGTATCAAACTATTCGTGCCGGCCATGCTACTGGCCTCACCTGTCAATCTTCAGGAGCGTACTCTATCCCCACTGCAAGCAGAAACCCGGGAGGCAGAGGAGCATTGCACTCCTGAAGAAAGAAGATGAGTGAACCCCCTTTAAACCCCTGAATCAGATGTTTCCCCGTTTGCATCATGTACTTACCCCCACAACGTCAATCATCATTGTCATTGTGGCATTTCTCTTTCTCACCTACGTTTGGATTCATAGTCACAGGACATTTTTTAACCCCCACTGTTCTACTTTTAAGGACGCCATAAATGATCAGACATATCCCCCTACAGTGCCCTCTTTACTTTTTTTGTGGTCTGCCTTGCCCTTTGAAAATTAAGCCATATGGTACAAGGGTCATGAAGCTGTTCACATGACCCATCTTGACCGGCTTCCCGAAAGGGCACACTGTGTCTAGCACACATTACTCTCCCACTTGTGGCCACCTCATTGAAGATTTAGATTGCCAGTAAGTTTTGGTGAGATAACGCTTGATGGTGAACTCACCATTAGATTTACAAACTCGTCTTTCATTCCAATATTTTTGTTTTACTTTGTTCTATTCAGTTCCTTTCTTTAGCATAGAGTAGACTTTAGTCATATTTCCTTGGCATTAATTATCTGGATACTCTGTGGAGAGATGTTTTATGCTCTGCGTGCTTACCTATGGTCACCCAGTGGTTATGATGTGGATTGCAACCTATCAAGATGTTGTTCATTAGTCCTGGCTCCAGCGCTGGATGTTGCGTCTTCCTTCTGCCTTGACTGGCTCCTTCTGCGCATTGGGTTATCATGTGATACCACTTCACTTGGCCTTTAAGGCCTACTCGGGTGGTATAGCAAAGCCTGAGTATTCAGGTATTTGGCATCTTTTCCATTTCTTTGAACTGCTTCGATTTTTATCCCTAGAAATACTTTATCAATCCAGCTCTGCTACACTGCTGGTTACTCTGCTACACTGGTGGTCTGATCTACTTGGAATTTTTCTGAACTGGGTACACTGCTAAACCACTGTCATTTGCAACTTGAACTCTGTAACAAACATCGCTCTGCTCTATGACTCGGTCAGCTCTACTGTACCATTTCCAGCTGTACATTGGGCTCTGTTGCAAACTTAGCTCTGCTACATTGCCGATTCATCGCTGCCATTTCTCTTTCATCTCATTGGGGGACACAGGAACCGTGGGTGTGTGCTGCTGTCACTAGGAGGTTGACACTATGCCATGAAAAAAATGTTAACTCCGCCTCCGCAGTATTACACCCCTCCGACCGACTGTAGGACAATCAGTTTTGCTTAGTGTCAGCAGGAGGTGGACAGGGGTCTCTCGCAGACCCATGCCTACCTTAATGTGCGTCGTTCCTTTTCAGGTATGGAGGGATACAGAGTAGATCTGCTACATCTGTATTCCCACACCGGGATTATGCTTACGGTGTGTACTGCCACACTGTATCCTCATGAATCCCACGGGCAGGACCCTAACCCCTAACACAGGACTCGTGTTCAGGTGGCCGCTCCTGGTCCTGACCTTCGTCTCCCATCACTCGCCCACCAGTGCCTGATGATCGAGTGAGACGCCCTGCAGAAACCTGCACGTCCCCATTTTTCAGGGACGTCAAAGGTTTCTTCGTTTTGCTGTCCAAAAGCAGCATTTCCAGTTTGTGGCCCTGCCATTTGGGCTGGCAACAGCCCCCAGAATTTTTACAAATATTATGGCAGCGATGGTAGCTATATTAAGGGTCAGATGCATAATATTAGTACCATATCTCGACGATATTCTCATCAAAGCGCCCTCCTTCGCTCAGGCCCAGGAAAGCCTAGCAGTGGTTTTAAACACGCTGTCCCGGTTTGGTTGGATCGTAAACAGGGAGAAATCTCACCTAACACCAACACAACGCCTAGAATTCTTAGGGATGATAATCGACACCCGCCGCTCGAGGGTCTTTCTCCCAGAAAGAAAGTGGATTACCCGCCAGCAGGGAATTCGCTTTCTGTTAAAATTCCGGCTTCTATCCTTTTGTGCTGCCATGAGAGTCCTGGGGAGGATGGTGGCAGCCTCAGAGGCAATACCCTTTGCCCTGTTCCGTTCTAGGATACTGCAAAGGAACATCTACCTTCAGTGGGACAGGTCCATCTCTTCGCTGGATCGCCCCTTCCTCCCTTCCATTCAAACCAGGGAGTCCCTCAAGTGGTGGCTGACCTCCCCCCTCGTTCATCTGGGACGGCCTTTTCCCCCTGTCCACTGGCAGGTGGTAACTACAGATGCCAGTCTCCTGGGCTGGGGTGCGGTATTCCGTCACCTGGCGGTCCAGGGACGACGGTCAAGGCGAGAATCCTCACTATCAATCAACATTCTAGAACTGAGGGTGGTCTTTCTAGCACTCCTACATTGGGAAAGATACCTCAACAACCAGCCAGTCCGGATTCAAACGGACAATGCCACAGCGGTAGCATACATCAATCACCGAGGGGGAACCAGGAGTCCCCGGGAACTGGCCGAGGTATCTAGAATCTTCAACTGGGCGGAAACCGCGATTCCGGCAATTTCGGCAGTCTACATTCCCGGCACAGACAACACAGCCGCCGACTCAGTTGGGAGGGGCTCGCGGCAGGAGAATGGTCCTTACATCAGGACGTGTTCCGTCAGATATGCCGGCTATGGGGGACTCCAGACGTGGACCTTCTGGCGACAGAACAGAAGGGTCCAACAGTTTGTCTCAAGATACCGCGATCCTCTAGCAATAGGGGTCGACGCGCTAGTCATTCCCTGGACACAGTTCAGACTCCCTTACCTGTTCCCTCCCCTTCCTCTCCTGCCCAGACTGCTAAAGAAGATCAAGGCGGAAGGGGTGCCGGTCATATTGATCGCCCCCTCCTGGCCCAGGAGGGCCTGGTTCGCAGTAATTATCAATCTTCTCGCAGGCACCCCCTGGAGACTCCCCGACAGACTCCTGGCTCAGGGGCCGTTTTACCACCCGAACTCTCGGTTGCTCAATTTGACGGCGTGGCCGTTGAAACCACAATACTGAGAGCAGCGGGATTTTCGGACCGAGTCATTAATACAATGATCCAGGCTAGGAAGCCATCCTCTTCCAGGGTCTATTATCAAGCCTGGAAGGCCTATTTTGGCTGGTGTGAGTCTAATCACATCACACCTATGCCCTGTTCCCTACCATCTGTCCTAGTTTTTCTCCAGGCAGAGTTAGATGCCGGTCTGGCCCTAAGTTCCTTGAAATGTCAGGTATCTGCTCTCTCTATTCTTTTTCAAAGAAATTTGGCCTCCCGCTTACAGGTTAAGACCTTTCTGCAGGGGGTGGCACATGCAGCCGCTCCTTACAGATCCCCAGAGGCTCCATGGGATCTTAACTTGGTCTTGGAAGCCTTGACAGATTCACCCTTTGAACCCCTCCAGGAAGCTCCCATGTTTTTGTTGTCCTGGAAGGTGGTATTTCTCGTAGCCATCACCTCTATTACGCGGGTTTCAGAATTAGAGGCATTGTCCTGTCGCCCTCCATTCTTAATTGTGCACCAGGACAAGGTTGTTTTGCGGCCTCCTATCTTTCTTCCCAAGGTGGTATCGGTCTTCCACCTGAACGAGGATATAATCCTTCCGTCATTTTGTCCCGCTCCAACCCATCCTCTGGAGCGTTCTTTGAATAAGCTAGACCTGGTCAGGACGATAAGGGTCTACCTGGCCAGGACCGCTCCCTTCAGGAAGGCAGACTCGCTCTTTGTTATCCCCAATGGGGTGAGAAGAGGCCTGCCGGCCTCTAAGGCAACAATTGCCCGCTGGATCAGAATGGCAAGGTTCTATAATGGCAATGCTTCAGTGGACGCCAGCCTAGGCAGAAGAATTTTGCAGGCGGCAGTGGTGAGTTCTCCGACCTGAAGAAAGTTTGTCTTCTCCCACCCCAGGGACTGCTTTTGGACGTCCCACGGTTCCTGTGTCCCCCAATGAGACGAAAGAGAAAACAGGATTTTGGTTGCTTACCGTAAAATCTGTTTCTCAGTCTTCATTGGGGGACACAGCGCCCTCCCATGATTTTGTTACTTGTAATGAATATATGAAGACTTACATAATGTCTCCTCCTACTGCTTTTTCACTAACTGATTGTCCTACAGCCGGTCGGAGGGGTGTATACTGCGGAGGCAACATTTTTTTCATGGCATAGTGTCAACCTCCTAGTGACAGCAGCACACACCCACGGTTCCTGTGTCCCCCAATGAAGACTCTGAGAAACAGATTTTACAGTAAGCAACCAAAATCCTGTTATTGTTGTGAGATTCATCTCTGCTCCCGCGGTTCTTCATCACTCGGCTTCCTTGGGGACTACAACTCTTTCATGCCTGTTGGCATTTTCCCAAGTCTGCTGCAATGGGTTTCGTGAATCCATTTGCTCCTCTTGCAGCCATTAAGCTACCACAGCTTCTATTGGATATGTGATACTTATTGATTGAGGGTCTGACCTCTGGGACCTGCATCGATTGGCAGAATGAGGCTCTTTTGTCCCTGTTAGAATGGGATGGGTGGTAGACGTTTCCCGTTCTTCCGATCGGTGCAGATCTCAGCAGTCGCACCTCCAACAATCAATAAGTTATCCCCTATCTCGTGATAACCTATTTTCCCCGGAGAACCTCCTTTAAGGCTAGTTTCACACTAGCGTTCTTGGGCGCAGCGCCGCTGCTAAGCCCCGCCCCCGGCCGCGCCCCCTCCGGTCAGTTCCTCCTCTGATCGCATGAGGTTGCATGTGATCAGCGTATCCTATATTTAGCGTTGGGTACGCTGACCGTGCGCTGGTATGACTTTGCTAGCGCTGCGCCCAGCGCACAAAAACGCGTTGTGTTGCATTTTTGTGCTATGGGCGCAGTGCCAAAAGGGCGCAGCGCTAGCAAAATCATGTCAGCGCACGATCAGCGTATCCAACGCTAAATATAGGATACGCTGATCGCGTGCAGCCTCATGCGATCAGAGGAGGAACTGACCGGAGGGGGCGCGACCGGGGACGGGGCTTAGCGGCGGCCCTGCGCCCAAGAACGCTAGTGTGAAACTAGCCTAAGAGCTTTGCAACAGGAAAAATATTGCCGACACAGCACAAATTACGTGTCACAACGCTCCTGATAAATTCATAAGTAGGGTTTACACTTGACAGACCATCACCTGCCAGATCTCATTGTTATAGAAGTGTGAGAGCTGGGTCCCCATTGACTGCCACAATGAAAGCGTCTCTCATGTTCTTCCAAGCTTCGCTGCCCTTCATATATTAAATCAGAGCTCTTTGGATCTTCAAGCCTAGTGTTGACAGCGCTGCCGTAGATCCCAACCAAGGATATCGTCTGATTGCTCCTTATGGCATTTTAAATTCTAGATAACTCCGAGAGTGACTTTAAAGAAAAAACCCTTAAAACAAAAAAGTTTTTGATATGTGATTTTGATGGCAAAAACGTAAAGTGCCCATCGCGTCCCCGATGAGAAACACAATGCCATAAGCGTCCTAACGATTGTTATTAGCATACGTACAAAGGATAGTCATCGCAAATCAAGCCCTCATTTCCATTTTGCTGATTTACCGGCGCGCTGACCCAACATCTCGACGTATACAGCTCTGGTTAAGAATTTAGGAGGTGATTTCTGTATCATTTATGAAGCCGCATGTTGTGCCCAGCAGCAGAAATTACATAAATGGTAAAAAACAAAACGAGCTCAGAACGGAAAGTAAAGGTTAATTGAAAACAAGAAAACCAATTTCAAAAGCCGAATAAGTGGAAGACAGAGTAATTATTACAGGGGACGTTATTAGGAGGGAAAAAGAAAACATGTTAGCACGCCCCGGAGTCATCTCCGCGTACATAATTTCTGAACTAATCATCTATGGGGCAATAGTGTTTTTGCGCTCGTGGGTGAAAGAGTAGCATTACTACGTGGCGGATGATGGGTCATGAGCTGTGTAAAAGTCTTTTACTTTCAACCACCATTAAATCAAGACTGGTGCTGCTGGGTGCAGGGAGAATCATCAGTCGAGGAAAACTTTGTCAGGGGATACAGGAACTTGCCATATCCCCTGAAGAAGTTTTCCTTCACTGATGATTCTCATCTCTTTTTGATTCTACATTTCTATTTTTTTTCAGTCTAGATGGGGTGCAGAGTGTACATTAATGAGAAAAAAAAAGAATTTTTTTTTAATTTACCAAATGGCTGCAATGAAACAAAAAGTGAAAAATTTAAAGGGGTCTGAATACTTTCCGAACCCACTGTATATTTATATTTATGTCAGGCAAATGTGGAAAAATGTTGCTTAGCAATAATACTTTCAATAAGATATATTTATAACTGTAGCAAAGCCAGGTGGGCTAGGGTTAAATACTAGCTCTATGGGCCCTGATTAGATCACCCGGTTAGCCCTTCATCTAACTAGGTTAGCTGTTCACCTTAGGCATTGAGCTCAGGGAAGCTGACCAGACTGGATGTGTTTTGGGGTTGAAGAGAGACACAGAGCGGAATCCCTCTCTGAGAACAGACTGCGCAGGCCGTGAATAGAGAACCGCAAGTATCAGTAGTTGCTATGTACACCAGCCATATTTTTTTTACTGAACTGGGGCTAGCTCAGTCTTGAGTGAGTAACCAGGATCTCTTCTATTTAGTTCAGTTTAAATATATATACATGATTATGTCTCACCTACTGAGGTGTATCGTTGAAGCTTCTGATCCAGGTCAGACCTTCGTAAAGAGCCGTCACATCTCGTGGGCTTCGCTATAAACACCCAAAATCTTGTGAAGCCATTGATTCTGGAAGTCTTTTTTTTTTTTTTTGTACCCCTCCATCTCAGAAAGGTGGAGATCGAGACATAGAGGGATAGGGAATGAGATACAAGGGATTTGTTCTGTAACAAAGAGGTCTAAGTTACACCCAAATTTTTTTAAAGATTACCAGGATGGCGACTATCTAAATTTGGCATAGACCTAAGAAAACTCTAAGAAGCCAATCTTTTTCATAGTGTTTGGAGTATAAGTTGCTGTTAGACTTGTCTTGTAGAATCATACAATCCTATAATGGTAGAGTTGGAAGGGACCTCCAGTGTCATCGTGTCCAACCCCCTGCTCAATGCAGGAGTCACTAAACCGTCTCAGACAGATGTCTGTCCAGCCTCTGTTTGAAGACTTCCATTGAAGGAGAACTCACTCGTCACCACCTCTCATGGCTGCCTGTTCCACTCATTGATCACCCTCACTGTCAAAAAGTTTTTTTTCTAATGTCTAATCTGTATTTATTTCACAACCACAATAAATATGTTGAGTGTACCTGAACATTCTCAGATGATGGGGAACATATTGCTTAACCCCCCAATAACTATCAGGTTATCAATGCAAACCTTTATCTAAACTTTCAAGGAAGTTTTTGTAAACGAGACCTAATGTTTTCTGATGAACTGGCGGCACAGAGCTCAGTATAAATGTTCCCCACCGTGCGGAGGGTTCGGTGAGACATAAATGAAGACACAAACGCTAATTTTCCTTCTTTTCCCAGCACGTAGAAGGATTTGCTTTGAACGTCGCCTATGGCCGGGAGGCATGATTATAGAGCTGCAGATCACTATTGGCATGATCGCTGCCTGTGTTTGCATTCCTTTCTTTGTACTGATGGAAATCTCCGTAGAGAGGATCTGTGTAGTGCGGTGTACGGAAGGGTCAGAAGCTGAACCCGGGATCTGAGAAAACCTTTAATCATCCCATTTATTGATCTAGGACAGATTTTGCTGTGTAAATGAGAAAAATGTACAATGGACAATGTTACATTATTTTTTCATATTTTACTGCAATATTAAAATTAAAGGGTACCTGTTGTTTCAGGTGACCTTTCTTAACAAGATGTCATGTGTCTGTGTATACTTGAAGAATAGCACCATTCTGGCCATTATATATTTTGTATCCTTCATTTGTCACTTGTTTCTTCTTTCTAGTTTTCAGTTGTCCCTGAGCTGTTGAGTGGAGACTAGCTGCTATAATGCCCCTCATACACAGCACACATAAACATGAGGGATTCCCACTCTCCTGTCTCCATAGCAGCAGCAGCAGCAGCATTGAGGACATTATACAGGAGTATTGAGCAGTGTGGCTGTGAATCCAGCTCTGGACTGAGATAAACACTTACTAGAAAGCAACAGCATGGAGGAAATTATACAGCAGTACTGAGCAGTGTGACTGATTCCAGCTCTGGTTTGAGATAAACAATTACTAGAAAGCAGCATCATAGAAGACATTATACAGCAGTACTGAGCAGTGTAGATATCATTCCAGCACTGAAGTGAAATTCATCTGCTAGACTTTGAAGCTCGATCTGCCTGTATCTGACTTGTCTCTCACTGTGTTGAATGCTCTTCACTTCTACTAGAGTATAATAGCAAGTGTAATTTAACACTTTATGGTGCTGGCAGTCTGTTTTACTTTGACCAAAACAGCTTTAAGCTGTTTTTTTATTTTCACAGAGTGAGAGGTGAATTCAGGAGGCAGGATGGAGAGGAGGAAGTGGCTCACAAGTGGAGCAAGAAGCAGAATTCTCTAATAAGAAATAATACAAGGTTTCTTATATTCACCTGTAGTATTGATTTATACAAAATTGTTGTAAGGACATCCCATTTACTTGTTTTATTATATGTGTAGTAATAAACGCTGCATCTTTTACTATTCAGAGACATTTCAATTAATATCATTTCTTTTCCAGTATCACCCCTGGCTGCTGATGGTGTATGGCATGTTGGCATGCTGGCTGGTACTGGGAATTAAAGGCCTGGCTGTCATTCTTCTGAATACCATCATATTCTACTTGACAGCGCAGATGAGGATCCCCACGATTACGTGGCTCATCTCTGTGTTAATGCTTCTGTTAGTGCACAATGAGTCTGTGCAGGATATCCAGGTAAGATGTTATATGGAATCAAAATACACATACTCATTCTCTTTGTGTTATCTGGAAGCCGTATCATTAACCCAAAAATACTATATATTTTATGTATGAGTCGACCATTTCAGAAAATCTCCTTTTAGTGGTCAGATCTCTAGTTTTCAGATATTAATGGGGTTGTCCAGGCTTGGGGTTCAAGACTGCACATTTGTGAATCCTCACAGCACGCAGTTTGCAAGCTGTCAGGATTTGCCAGTGCTGGGAATGGGCTCATGACTGCGAGTATGCAGTTTGCATACATATTATCACATGCCGACTAGACGTGCACGGCCTCACTTAATACTATTGAATTGGGGGAGGACAGACACGTCTAGCTGTACTGTGGCCAGAAGCATGTATATCACATGCTTGCGGTGACATGACTGTATGCTACTGGCGCTGCAGATCCTAACAGCACACATTGTGGGCACTGTGAGGATTCACAAGTCTGCAGACACACAGAGTGCAGAGGAATACATGCCAGACACAGACGTGAATAAATATTTAACTTTTTTATTAGTAATCATTAAAACATTATTAAAAAGAAGTTAAAAACATAGACATGACTGATGTAAAGGAATATGTAAAGTGCATATGTGCATAGAGAGTGGCCATTACATTATAAAGGTAATGCCCAGACTGTGTAATTACAATCAAACCATAAATAAGATATACTGTAAATAGTTTAGTGGGCACAAGTTGGAACACACAGCCAGACAAGACACATATCAAACAATTAAGCCATCCAGCAATAAGAATATATACCCATCTGTAGGTAAACGGACCCGACGCGCGTTTCGCTAAGATATTATTTATGGTTTATCTTATTTGTATACAGTTAGCTCCCCCTAGGGGACAGTCCAGGCAGCCAGAATTGTATCTTTCATTGCTGCAGCTTTTTATTTGTTTTGGAGAACTGAGCTCCGACAGCTATGACAATCTATTAAGAAATTGCAAATTTTTCTATTTTTCTTTTTACCTACTTTTTTTTTTTTTTTTTACTGATTTGGAAAGTTTAGGATTGTGTAAATGTATCCTTTGTGAGCAACCATGGTGCATAAAATAAAACACTCTATCAGTCTAAACTATAACTAGTCATTCATGCACACCATTACTAAATCAGATGGAGCAGTGAACACGGGGATCAGACATTTTTCTGAAATCACTACTGTCCTCTAATGGCTGAAAACAGTGAACAATAAATTACAACTGTAGAAGAAGTGAGGATGAGACTAACTCCATATTTAGTGTCCCTTTAAATCATTGTCTGAAGAGGAAATGACTCCAGATCAGTATGTGTCAGGACCGCACTGCGCTCCTTGTCCTTACACCGACGTTACCGGCTCCCGAGACGCAGATAATGTCATTGGGTCCTGCAAACATTTCTAGCTGCGTCCTTTCACAATGTCACAATCTCCATGTTTGAGTCACAGAATAGCTGGCAGGCCATAAATATCTAGTGGGAAAGGCAATTTGCATTGCTCACACGACATTGTGATTTCAGCACATCTACAATATGTGTGCGGGTAGAAGGCACGGTGCTCGGTTCGTAGTTCCCTGAAAATCAGGACATATGTTACCCAAGGTGACCTAGTGTGCTTCCACTAAATGGCTCCTTACAGTGACCTCTGCCCCTTTTTATAGGATAGCTTGTATTTTCATGAATCCAAAGTATTATTATACAGTCATGGCCAAAAGTGTTGGCACTCTTGAAATTATTCCAGAAAATGAAGTATTTATCCCAGAAATGTTTCCTATTTCCTTTGTGTTTATTGGAACAACAGAAAAAAAAGCAAATTTGACACCATTTCACACAAAACCCCCAAAAATCGGTCGAACAAAATTATTGGCACCCCTCTACTTAATATTTGGCTGCACAACCTTTGAAATAAATAACTGCAATCAATCGCTTCCTATAAACATCAACAAGCTTTCTTACTCCTCTCAACTGGATTTTTGGACCACTCTTCTTTTGCAAACTGCTCCAGATCTCTCATATTTGAAGGCGCCTTCTCCCATCAGAAATTTTAAGATCTCTCCACAGGTGTTCAATGGGATATAGATTTGGCACCCAGTACCAGAGGCAGCAAAACAACCCCAAAACATCTTTGACCCTTCATCATATTTGACTGTAGGTACTGTGTTCTTTTCTTTATTGGCCTCATTCCATTTTCGGTAAACAGTAAAATTATGTGCTTTACCTAAAAGTTCTATCTTTCCCAGTACTATTTTGGCTTACTCAGACATTTTGAAAACTGCAGTATATACAATTAACTTGCGCTAATTTATTGTACCCAGGTTACATATAGGAATGTATAGTAATAACAAATCTAGAAATGACCAGATAGAAGGATGGATTACCTTACACAGTGCTTGATTAGCAAGAGGGAAGTAGTTCTGGAGAGGAGAGTCTTCAGAAGCGGAATAAATAAAAAGTCCCGTCCAAAGGTGAACAATGGCTCAGCGAAAAAAAGTTGTCTCTGATGTTAAGGGTTGCAATCTCCAAGCATACTGCTGTCCCGCCGGTGACTAGTGTGCAGCTGAAGATGTAAAGCAGCAAACTGCAGGGGTAACAGGCGCCGCATACAAAAGCAAGCCTGCAAGGTCCAAAAACGCTGAAGGACTTTGCATGACGTCACAGTCACAACACGTGACGGGCAGAAAGAGCTAAGGAGCGCTGAGGGGGCCAACAGCAATTGAAAATCCTACGCGTTATGGAATTCAAGGATTCCTTCTTCAGAACCTGGGTACAATAAATTAGTGCAAGTTAATTATATATACTGTTATTATCTTATACCCTTTTGGACAAATTGAGTGGTATATTGTCCTATCACTTGCTGCTTTGTACTTTTAGGTTTTGCGCTTAGCGCCTTTGGCTACGTATATTTATTGTATTTTGAAAACTGCAGTCTAGCTTTTTATGTCTGGGTGTCAGTAGTGGGGTCCTCCTGGGGCTCCTGCCATAGCATTTTATTTCATTCAAATGTTGAAGGAGAGATCATGCTGACACTGATGCACCCTGAGCCTGCAGGACAGTATGAATTTCTTTGGATCTTGATTGGCGCTGCTTATCCATCATGCAGACTATCCTGCG
Source organism: Dendrobates tinctorius (assembly GCF_039654945.1). NCBI lineage: Eukaryota > Metazoa > Chordata > Amphibia > Anura > Dendrobatidae > Dendrobates > Dendrobates tinctorius. The sequence goes on from NW_027361868.1 coordinate 9,832,820, forward strand.
TTGCAACCTTTTTTCAACTTTTCTCTGCCGTCCACATCCAGGGAGATTAGCTACAGTGTCATGGGTTGTGAACTTCTTGATTATGTTGCGCACCGTGGACAAAGGAACATCAACCTCTCTGGAAATGGACTTGTAACCTTGAGATTGTTCATATTTTTTTAAAAATTTTGGTTCTCAAGTCCTCAGGCAGTTTTCTTCTCCCCTCTCTGTTCTCCATGCTTAGTGTGGCACACACAGACACACAACTCAAAGATTGAGTCAACATCTCCCATTTTATCTGGTTTGTGGGATTTTCATATTGTCCACACCTGTTACTTGCCACAGGTGGGTTTGAACGAGCATCACACGCTAGAATCAAAGTGGTCTACCCACAATTTTTGAAAGATGCCAACAATTTTGTCCAACCCATTTTTGTGGTTTTGTGTTATGTTCAGTTTGTTTTTTTCCAATTTAAAGGGTGCCAACACTTTTTGCCATCAAAGTTTCAGTCCTCAAAGTCTTTGGTGGTGGGACACCTGGCACCCCTGCTGATCAGCTGTTCCCGGTGTCGCCGTCGTTGGAACTGCTCAGTTATGAAGCTGCACAGTGGAGTTACGTCAACTCTATAGAGGCCGCGATCGGGTACTGCACATCCGCATCTCTGTAACTGAGCAGTTCCAGCTGCCGCCGACACCGGATACTAGTGTTAAAGTAATGGACAACCCCTTTAACCTAATTCTGTACCTCTTTACCTATACTTATTTTGTTCTCTGTGTGACTGATGGATATAGTCAGATACAGCTCTAGACTTTCTCCCGCAGTTCCACATGTGCAACCATTTCTCCTATTAAACGGTGGTCTCCTGAGCCCATTTTTGGGATCAGTTGGGGTCCCAGCAAGATATAATCTATGCTGTGTATAGGTGATAACTCGCATTTATGGTATAACCCGTTTAAAGAATCACTCCTCCTCCTCCCATCAAAGTTTTTATCCACCTTATATATTGCAGTCATCATATTTTATAGCACTGTGTACTTACAATTGCTAATTTTTTCTTTCTACCCAGATAATTCTTCTCTTGTCCATTAGGTCTATGACACAGTGTGATTAAAAGCTGACTAATGAATCCTTTCTAATGTAGAAACAGGAGGTCAATTTTCCCTGTATGAGTCATCAGTCACTGCAAAAGTTCCTGGCAGTGGGAGGAGGGAGCAGCTGGGTCAGTAGTTGAAGAGGAGAATGGAAAAATGCAGGGATAAGAGACTTCCTATTTCTATATTGGGCAGAGAAAAGAGAAGAATTATCTGGGTAGAGAGGCAAAATGAGCAATTGTAAGTACACAGCGCTATATAATATGATGACTGCAATATATTAAGAGGATAAAAACTTTGATGTGAGTGCTTCTTTAATTACTTTTTAGGCTTACATTATGTCACACAGTGCTTATTGTGTACTTGTAGTTTTCCCTGTAGGTAATGTAGTTCCCAAAGCACAAACTATTATCCCTGTAAAATAATGAATGTGAGTTTTGTGTGTTTACAGGGTGCTGCTATTTTCATTAGCTCATACGACAATCCAGTTTCTATCCTGCAGTCTAAATGTGCTTTCCTCCTTGTCTATAGCTTGTTTTCCCTGCCCTCCCTGAAATACTTTCTTCCCTCTCCCATGTTTTGGATGTCTGTATACAGCACATTCTCTGCTGCTATCTCTAACACTGAAGAAGGGAGAGTAGAGCAAGCAGAAGCAAAAGGGTGGATATGTTTTTAATGGCGACTACTAGATTGAAACATTTGGAAGCTTTTTTTTTTTTTTTTGATGGCCACTGCCTTTTTTTTCAAAAGAAGGTGGATCTGCAGTACTTGGCGGCAGACACTAAAGAAATTACAGAGCTGCTGTGTGCCGGCAGCGTACAAGGACTTCTGGCTTCTGATGGCACCGGTAACAGCTGATTGATGGTGGTTCTGAGTGTCGCACAACCCCCGATCCGATATTGGTGGCCTAGCCTAAAGATAGGCTATCAATGAAAAAGTTGTGGCCTAACCTTTTATCTTTGCATCTAAGGAGCAAATGAGCAGTAATGAAAGTTCCGAGTGACGGTGTACTGTACATAGCCATGAAATGCATTTGTGGTCTGATTTTCATGTCTTCTTTCTTCCAGCGGGCTTGGTACGGCAGTGAGAATGAGTTTTACCTCCTGCAGTTCACACTTACTGTCCGCTCCTTGTTTTATACAAGTTACTGCCTGGAATACAGCAATCTCCAATCAAGTGACAAATCCGCCTTCTCTTTGCCTTCATTGCTGCTGTACGTTTTTTATTACCCCCTTTTCCACAACGGTCCCATTATCACCTACAATGAATTCAGTAAACAGGTACGTTCCTGGATATAAAAGTCCTCCCTTCACTGTTGCACTAATGAACTATTCTTCAACAGGCAAATTAGTCAGAACCAAGCATTGCAATGTGCACCTATTCTTTAAATTGTGGAAACCCATTTTTCCCAGTAGCGCACAGTGGAGATCCAACACGTTGCATTTTTACCTCCCTGATGCACTTTTTCCAGATGTTGTTTTTTTTTTTTTTTTTTTTTTGCAGCTTTTTAATCAATAAATCAGCCATCACCTTTAGGCTGGGGCTACATGGTGACGTTGGCCGAGACGCACGTCCGCGTCATGCTACCAAAGATTGCACCAGATTTTAAAATGATGTTAGTAAATGGAGATTCGCTGCAAGTTACAAGTTTCTGTGACTAAGACAAGCAAGTTGCAGAGTCAAAATCAGAACTTGTGAGTCACAACCCAGACCCATTCACTAATAATTTGCTGTGATGTAGCAGCGACACAGCGCAATATTTTCTGCTCATGTGTCACGGCCAAAGTTGCCATCTAGGTCTAGTCTAAAGCCACTGACAAGGACAGTGAATATCATTGATCGCTCGACAATGACACCTGAGAAAAGGCAGAAAGTGACTAGTCAATTCTTCTGGAGGACCGGTAACTTGCTCCAAAAATTCCTGATTCTACCACTCTTTTCCGTTTTGCCCTACGTCTCTCCATTGCAGAGATATTCACATTTGTTTCTTCTGGAGCTCAGTATGTGAAATCTCTGCTTTGCAGTCCAGCTGAGCATTTCTTCAGAGTCTTCTCTTTTCTGAGTCTTCTCCGGGGGGGGGCGTGTGATTCATCCTTCCCTTCCCAACAATCACAGCTTAGGAGCTGATCTAGCAGTCTCAGACACCGTTAAGCTGGGATTGGCAACGTCTGGGAGGGAGGAATGAAAGCGCACGCCCCCCCCCAGAGAGGACTCTGAAGAAACAAACCGTTGGTCTGCAAGCAGTTTTCACATACTGAGCTCCAAAAGCACAAAATGAAAAGAAGCAGTAGAATTAGGGAAACTCAGTGATTTTTTTTTTTAAAAGGCACTTCATTCAATTTTTTTGGACAAGTGACAGGTCTTCTTTAACCCCTCCATTATGGATATATCTGTTATGAATCTAATCGGCTTGTATGGAGAGGGCTCCATACAGGACAGATGCCAGATGTGTTACATAGTGGACATCTGTCACCCCATTTTTCGAGTATCAGCTGCCGCCACTGCCATCAGGGGCTTATCTACAGCATTCTGTAATGCTGTAGATAAGCCCCCTATGTAACCTGAAAGAGAAGAAAAATGACTTATATTTTACTCACCCAGGGGCGGTCTGGTTTTGGTCCGATGGGTGTTGTGGTCCGGTCCGGTGCCTCCCATCTTCTAGCGGTGACGTCCTCTTCTTTGCTTCCCGTCGTGGCTCCTGTGCAGGCACACTTTATCTGCCTTGTTGAGGCGCCGGAAAAGGTCAGAGAGGTCCGGCGCCTGCTCACTGCAGGACTCTGCTCACTTCTCTTTCAGGTTACATCGGGGGCTTATCTACAGCATTACAGAATGCTGTAGACAAGCCCCTGATGGCGGTGGCCACATCTTATAGGGCAAAAATGGGGTGACAGATTCCCTTTAACAGCAATGATCGGACTTAGTTGCTGTCAATCGCTGATAAAAGCATTTAAGTCGGGAAGTCCTGATCTCTATTCCGGACAACTGCTGCGATGTGATCACAGGGTATCGATAGGTTTTGATGGCAGCTGGGTCTTACTGAAGGCCCCCGTCGCTTCCATGCTGGTTCTCCTGCAAAGCCTAATCACAAGCCAGGCTTCATAGAAGAATGTGATTTGGACTATATAGTGCAGTACTGAAGTATTACACAGTATAGTACTAGCCATTAAACAATTGCAGGATAAAGTCACCTTTACAAAAGTTTTCCTCAGTTAAAGGGAACCTGTCAACAGTTTTGGATGATATAAGATACAGCAATCAATTTTCAGGGCTGAAATACAGCATTCTATAATGCTGTGTATCTACCCCCAACCCGACCTGCAAGAGAAAAAAATAACTTTTATTAAACTTACCTGCTGTCCGGTCCGAGGGGTTTCGCTCTTCTTGGTCTGGCGCCTCCCATCTTCTTGCGATGCCGCCCTCCTGCTTGCTTCATGTGGATGATGCATAATAAAATGAGTATAATAAAAGCTATTTTTCTTCTCTTGCAGGTCAGGTTGGCGGCAGTTATACAGCATTATAGAATGCTGTGTATAAGCCCTGAAGGGCGATGGCCGTATCTTATATAGGCCAAAACTGCTGACGGGTTTACTTTAAAAATAATGAAATGTAAAAAAAAAAAAAAAAGCATATTTGTTTTTGTGCTCTCTGTAAAAGTCCGGTCTATCAACATATAAAATTGTTTAACTCATAAGGTCAATAAACCTTTTAAAGAAAAAAAAAAATCAAAATTGCCATTCTTAATCCTTGCACCTCCAATCCAATAAAAAAAAAATCAATAAGAAGTGACCACAAAGTAACATATACACCAAAATTGTAAAAACCACAGCTCTGCTAGCAAAATCAGACACCCACTCAACTCAACTGAGTGGCCATCTCAGTCTCCTGACCTCAATATCATTGAGCCACTCTGGGGAGATCTCAAGCGCGCAGTTCATGCTAGACAGCCCAGGAATTTACAGGAACTGGAGGCTTTTTGCCAAGAAGAGTGGGCAGCTTTACCATCTGAGAAAATAAAGAACCTCATCCACAACTACCACAAAAGACTTCAAGCTGTCATTGATGTTAGAGGGGGCAATACACTTGTATTAAGAAATGGGGTATGTGAACTTTTGATCAGGATCATTTGGATGTTTTCGGTTTTCATTATGATTTAAAAAGAGAAAAAACAGTAGTTTGACAATAAATGGCTTCACCCAACCACTAACCATGAGTGGAGAAAAAGTTTTGGTGTTATCATTCATATTCTCTGAAGAAAGGCCACGAAAGCAAAAATTCTGCCGGGGTATGTAAACTTTTGAGCACAACTGTACATACATACACACATACATGCACATATACATAAATACAGTACATACACACATGACCGTTGTTGGACCCCGGTGGTATTGACAGACTCCAATCTGCGCCACTGATTCCATGTAAAAATATGTATCTTATACTATTACTCGGTGCCGCCATGTCACAAGCCTTTCACATTGGCGCCGCTTCCTGCCGCGCGTAACTAATACTTTTTGTTCTTTTTCTAGATCTGTTGCTATGACAAATAATTTCATATACATTTCTAATGTGACACAAGTAAGTGTGGGTGTAAGTAATGTATCCAGCATGAGAGAGAACTTTCTGTTGTATCACTCCACATCATGCAGAATGACATACCGCCGGGGTCCACGCTCCCTCCGCGGGGGTGTCTGTGTAATGCGGTATAATTACACACTGCATTTATTAAAGGAACCATAAAAGCCTTGCTGTTGTTTTATTTTTCATATTTTTATAAAGAAAGCGGCACTCCACCTCTGCTGGCGTTATTGACACGTGTAAGGGAGTTTGTTCTCTTACTTGTCAGGCTCTTTTGTATTTTTTTTTTCTCCTTCGTCTCATTGGGGGACACAGAGACTGTGGGTGTGTGCTTCTGCCGTCTGGAGGCTGACACTAAGTATACAAAAAAAGAGTTAGCTCCTCCTCCGCCGCATACACCCTCGCCCCCAGACCGGGCGTAACTCAGTTTTTTGCTTAGTGTCTGATGGAGGCACACGCAGTCTGGAGCTCCAGACTAGGTTTTTTTTTTTTTTTTTCCTTTCTTTGAAGATAAGACAGGGGCGACGGATCCTATAGAGAGGGTCCGATCTCCCCAAATCATCAACGGGCGACCACGTGTGAGTAGTCCTCCACGTGTTTTCTCTCCCGCACCGAGGGACACATCTGGGACTTTTCCCCAGACAACCATTTTTCTTTTTTATTTTGTAAAGAGGGGCAACGCATCCTGATGAGAGGATTCGATTTCCCCATGAACTACAACGGGCGAGCACGTGTGAGCGATGGGCGATCCCCAACGGACTCCACGTTTTTTGTTCCTCTCCTGCAACGCGGGATTTCAGGTTGGCCCCTTCCACCCCTAGGTAGTGACACCAGGGGTGCAGTTGGAGGCGCAGGTGAGCCAGGGGATCGAAGCATCCACCCCCAGTAGCCTCCCCCTCCCCGCCCAGGGATGGGGTTGAGAGCACCCCAAGAGAGCCCCCCCGGCGGCCAGGCTCACCTTTTGTTTGTAGGGGCACCCCCCGGAACGGGACCCTCCAGAATGCGCCGCGGGGCTGTCTGTTCCCCCGCCCGACGGGGTTACTTTCGGGGCCCGACTCTCTCCCCGGTGGAACCCGGTGCGAGTAGTGCCACATGCTGAGTGCGGCAGAAGTCCCGCCGGCGGCCGCGGTCCCCGCGGTATGGGGAGATCCGCAAGGCCGCATGAGGCCTGCCCGCCCCTTCCGGTGGTAGCCGGAAGCCCCGCCCACTGACTTCCGGCAGCCCGGGGGGCGCGGCGGGCGCGCAGTGACCGGGGAGCGCGCGCCCTCCTCCCCCTCCTCGCAGGTCCCCGCCGGAGTACGGCTGAAGCTCCGCCGGCGGCCGCGGTCCCCGCTGTATGGGGAGGGCCGCGAGTTCCGCGCGAGGCCCGCCCGCCGCTTCCGGTGGGGGCCGGAAGCCCCGCCCACTGACTTCCGGCGGCCCGGGGAGCGCGGCGGGCGCGCACAGTGACCGGAGGCTCCCGCCCCCCTCCCCCTCCTCGCATTTCCTCGCCGGAGTGCGGTCGGAAGCCCCGCCGCCTCTCTCCAAAGTGCACCGCAGTGCCCCCGGCGAGTAACGGCACGTGAAGCAGCTCGTCCACGTCTCAGAGTTTTCGCTGCGGCCAGAGCACCCCGTGGAAGAGGTGGGACGTTACCGGTGGGTGAGTGCAACCCCGTTTCGAGTGCCGCACTGGTTGTCAAGGAAGGGGTTACCCTCCTCCTCCTACCCTACCCTGCAATATGTCTGGCAAAGGGAAAGCTCACTCTTTCCTATACGCTGTTTGCGTTTCCTGTGGGGTCAGGCTGCCTAAGGCGCAGCCGGGGAAATTTTGCGAAGCCTGTGAGTCGGAGCGAGCCCAGGAGCCCCCCATTGTTGCAGAGCCCAGGGGTCAGGACCCCCCAGAATGGGCAGTGTCTTTATCGCATTCTATGATGTCCCTTACGAAGGCAATTGAGTCCCTTCGGGGCCCGGGCAGGGTCAAGGATGGTGGTCTGCCAGCGGAAGACAGCTCGTCCACGTCTCAGGACCCTTCGTCCGTTAGGGGCCGCTCCAGCACCAGACAAGCTCATGGTAAGAGAGCTCGTTCTCCGTCGGCCGGGCCCTCTGGGGAGTCGGCGGCGATTTTTAGGGCATCTCGTTCCCTGTCGCCAAGCTCAGGAAGCGATCAGGACGAGGGCGAGGAGGAGGAGGAGGAAGCCTGGAATCCAGAAAGCCTGGGATACCAGGACTCGGTGGACAGCCTCATTGAGGCGGTCAACCAGACTTTAGAGATCGAGGATGATGTGTCCACGGCCTCAGGTCACAAGGTCTCCTTCAAGAAAACCAGGCGTCCGCATAGAAGGTTTGCCACACATCCGGAGTTCGAGGAGCTAGTCCAGAAACATAGGGAACACCCGGATAAGCGCATTGCAATGCAAAAGGCGCTGCAAGCAAAGTATCCGTTTCCTCCTGAACTCCATAAAGGGTGGGTGGAGTCGCCAGTAGTGGACCCACCGGTGTCACGTTTAGCATCAAGATCGCTATTGTCGATACCCAGCGGTTCTTCTATTAAGGACCCAACTGATCGCCTCATAGAGGGGCTTGCCCGCTCAGTGTATGAGGCAGCAGGGTCGGCTCTGGCCCCCTCCTTTGCGGCTACCTGGGTGGCTAAGGCTATGGTTTCATGGGCAGACACTCTGCATAGGGCCCTCCAAGACAGGGATCTGCCCGCGGAAATCTTGGAGGTGACAAATCAGATATCAGGAGCGAGTGATTATCTCGTCGGCGCCGCTCTGGATGCGGCCGAGTGTTCTGCTGTGGCAGCAGCAAATGCGATCGCCGTAAGGCGAGCATTATGGCTGAGATTATGGAAAGCGGATTCTATCTCTAAAAAATCCTTGACCTCATTGCCTTTTCAAGGCAATCGGTTGTTCGGTGAAAAGCTTGATAAGCTTATCTCAGAAGCCACAGGGGGGAAGAGTAGTTTTCTACCGCAGCAGAAAAGTTGGCCGGCATTCAGGCAGACGCAGAGGCGTTTTCGGCCCTTTCGTAGCTCCTGGAGGTGGACTTCGGCCAGGGCATCCACCTCCGCAAATGATGGTCAGATTAGAGAAAGGCAAGTTTCTTACAGGGCCAATCCGCTGGGTAGAGGCCGAGGCCGTTTGCCCAGAGCGAGGGGGGCCAGATCACAAAAGCCTCCAGCAAAATGACTCGAGGCACTTCGTACCTACGGACGACAGAGTGGGCGGACGCCTACTAAGGTTCAGCCACGTTTGCCTCCGTTCGGTCATTTCAGCCATGGATCCAGGGGAATTCCTGGCCTCGATCGATGTGCAGGATGCATATCTACACATCCCGATTTTTCCTCCACACCAGAGGTTCCTGCGTTTTGCGATCGGAGGGCGACATTTCCAATTTGTTGCTCTGCCCTTCGGTCTGGCCACTGCCCCCAGAGTCTTTACAAAGATAATGGCGGTGGTTATGGCCATCCTGCATGCTCGGGGCATAACGGTACTACCCTACCTGGACGACCTTTTGGTAAAGGGGCCGTCGTTTTAGGCGTGCCAGGAGAATGTCGGTATCACTCTGGATACCCTGGCCCGCCTAGGTTGGCTGATCAATCGGAACAAGTCGTCCTTGGTTCCGGCTCAGAGAATCGTATTTCTAGGCATGGTTTTCGACACCTCCCAGGGGCTGGTGATCCTCCCTCAGGACAAGGCGCAAAGGATCAAACAGGGGGTACGGAACCTTCTTCAGCCGGGCTCCAGATCCATCCGGTACGGCATGAGTGTGTTGGGCAGAATGGTGGCGGCGATGGAGGCAATCCCGTTTGCCCAGTTCCATCTCCGTCCGCTTCAACATGCGCTCTTGTCAGCATGGGACCGAAGGCTGCTTTCCCTCAATCATCGGTGCAGTTTGTCTCCACCGGTCCGACGGTCACTCCAGTGGTGGACTCGCGACTCGTCTCTGGTTCAGGGGAAACCCTTTCCCCCGGAACAGTGGTTGGTGGTGACGACCGATGCAAGCCTGCAGGGTTGGGGAGCAGTTTTCCAGAGTCACACAGCCCAGGGGCGGTGGTCCTTTCGGGAGGTAATTCTCCCGATCAACATTCTGGAGATACGGGCAATACGATTGGCCCTGCAACATTTTCAGCGTTGGCTGACAAACCGGCCGGTGCGCGTTCAGTCGGACAATGCTACAGCGGTAGCGTATGTGAACCATCAGGGGGGCACGCGCAGCCAGGCAGCCATGCGCGAGGTTGGGCTGGTACTGCGTTGGGCCGAGAAAAACCACGTGGTAATTTCAGCGGTGCACATTCCGGGAATCGAAAACTGGGCGGCGGATTTTCTCAGCCGACAGGGAGTCGCGGCAGGGGAGTGGTCCCTGCACCCCGAGGTTTTTCAACAGATCTGCCAACGGTGGGGGACACCAGACGTGGACCTTATGGCATCCAGAGAGAATGCCAAGATTCAAAGGTTCGTCGCTCGATCCCTCGACCCGCAGGCAATCGCAGCAGACGCTCTGGTGCTTCCGTGGAGCCAGTTTCGGCTCCCGTACTTGTTCCCCCCGCTACCTCTGCTTCCAAGAGTCATCAGAAAGATAAGGAGAGAGAAGGTTCCAGCAATTCTGCTGGCCCCAGACTGGCCTCGGCGGGCCTGGTATGCAGATCTGGTTCAACTAGTGGTGGACGTACCCTGGCGTCTCCCAGATCGGCCGGACTTACTGTCCCAGGGGCCGATCTGCCATCCGAACTTAGGGGCCCTGTGTTTGACGGCGTGGCCATTGAATCTTGGCTGTTAACACAGGCAGGATTCAGGCGCGATGTGGTGGCCACGATGGTGAGTGCCCGAAAGCCTTCCTCGGCGAAGGTATATCATCGGACTTGGGAAGTGTTTTTCCGTTGGTGTAGGGATCGCGGAGTGGCTCCTCTGGTTTTTTCGATCCCCAACGTACTGGCTTTTCTGCAGGCAGGGCTGGACGCGGGATTGGCTCCAAGTTCGCTCAGAACGCAAGTCTCGGCCCTGTCGGTGCTTTTCCAACGAAAGGTCGCTTCGATCTGGCAGGTTAGGACGTTTATGCAAGGGGTCGCACATTTAGTACCCCCCTATAAGGCACCGATGGAATCATGGGACCTGAACTTAGTGCTCAGGGCCCTTCAGGAGCCTCCCTTCGAACCGTTACAAGAAGTCTCCTTACCTTACCTGTCCAGGAAGGTCGTTTTTCTGGTAGCGATAACATCTATTAGGCGGGTTTCGGAGCTGGCGGCTTTATCTTGTAAACCGCCGTTCCTGACTTTTTATAAGGATAAAGTAGTTTTAAGGCCAGCTCCCCCCCTTCTTGCCGAAGGTTGTCTCTGCATTCCATATCAACGAAGACATTGTCTTACCCTCGTTTTGCCCGGCACCGGTGCATAGGGTAGAAAAGGCATTGCACACCCTGGATCTGGTAAGAGCCCTTAGGAGGTATGTGACAAGGACAGCGCCATTCCGCCAGACAGACTCTCTATTCGTGATTCCAGAAGGGAGGCGGAAGGGACTCGCTGCGTCCAGAGCGACTTTGGCCAGATGGGTTCGTCTGACAGTCCAAGAATCATATCAAATCAGTGGCACGCCGATTCCGGCAGGGATCAAGGCACACTCGGCTCGAGCAGTGGGTGCCTCATGGGCACTGCGACACCAGGCTTCAGCGGAACAGGTGTGCAAAGCAGCTACCCGGTCCAGTTTGCATACGTTTGTCAAACATTATAACGTACATACCCAGGCATCCTCGGATGCAAGCCTGGGAAGAAAGATTCTCCAGGCAGCAGTTGCGCACCTCTAATCAGGGGCGCAAAATAGCATGGATTGGGTGAGCTAAGATCCCGCCCAGGGACTGCTTTAGAACGTCCCACAGTCTCTGTGTCCCCCAATGAGACGAAGGAGAAACATGGATTTTTGTGAGTACTCACCGTAAAATCCTTTTCTCCGAGACGCTCATTGGGGGACACAGCACCCACCCTATTAGCCAGTTGGCATCTGTTTATTTTGAATTATACAAATCCTTATGTAAGGATCAGGGTGGTCCCTTTTTCAGACGTATAATTTCTTGCCTGAGTTTAAGGCGCGTTCTCCTACTGCTTATGCACTAAACTGAGTTACGCCCGGTCTAGGGGGGAGGGTGTATGCGGCGGAGGAGGAGCTAACTCTTTTTTTGTATACTTAGTGTCAGCCTCCAGACGGCAGAAGCACACACCCACAGTCTCTGTGTCCCCCAATGAGCGTCTCGGAGAAAAGGATTTTACGGTGAGTACTCACAAAAATCCATGTTTTTTCCTGATAAAGGGGGCAAAAATGTCTGAGGTATGTTCATACATAGTTTTTTTTTCCACCACTTAGATTTTTATTTTTGCCAAAAAAAAAAACCTTGTGAATAAAAAGACTATACTTCTTTGGTGTTTTTTTTTTTTTTGCATGGAGAATTTTTCTGTTAAGTTTTTCTTCCATTAGCTCAGTGGTCAAACTTGGAGCGCTTTTTCGTTAAAATTAACAGGGAATTTTCTCCTCTGTTGTGTTCTTTTTTACTACCCAACTGTCTCATGTTTCTGACCTTAAGTTCCTTGTTTTGGCCCGGGCATCACAATTTTTCTCTGCCAACCTTCTTCAGTGGTCAGCAGCTACTCCATGGACACAACCCAGGGGCTCTGGATGAAATTCAGATCTCTGTACAGGGGTTAAAGGGGGAGACAAGGTTTCCACTGGGTTTTGGTAAGCGGAATGGCTTTAGTGGCGGAGTGGCTCCACGGAAACCCTTTTAAGAGTTGTTGGGCTTCCATGACAGAGCACCATCACTGAAACAGTATTTGAAGTCCAGCTTGAATCCAAAATCTTTTTAAAAAAACTGTGAAAAAATATCCTTTACATTATAGTTACCAGAGTTTTTTTGTTGTAATGCTTTGTTCCCAAAACATGAAAAACTATACTTCCCAAAACCCAACTACGGTATATACATATTTTTGTGAGGAAGAGAAATCAACATGTCAATTTTTGAGGCATTTCTGCCTGAATAAATAAAAAACTAATTTGACTGCCGGAATCAATTAAAGCACAAAAATGCCCTCTACGGAAAATCAACTTAAAAAACAACACCAAATTCTACTTTTTCTATGCAATTTTATAATGTAGATTTTTCAACCAGAAAGTACCCTTGGCCTCAAGGTACTAAATATTCATACTAAGGTTTTTTTTTTACGCTGTTTTTGCAATAAAATTTCTCACCTAAATTCAAATAAATGCATCAAATCTGGTCCCGAGACCCCCGACAAAAGCTTAGCGCCCACATGAGAACATGTGCAGTGTGATATCGAGGCCCCATAGAAAGTTCAAGGGTCTATGCGTTAAAAAAAAAAAAAAAAAAAAAAAAGCAATAACAAAGCATGTTATATGGTATCAACGGTAATTGTCACATCCTGTATAATAACATTTTTATACTGCACAGTGAATGTCTTAAAAAAAGCAAATAAAAATCCAATTGTTTATCAGAAACTTAATAAAAGTTCCACTGTAATTTAATGGAAGAATTGAGAAAAAAAAAGGCAAATCCGAAAAATCTCTGCAGATTGCAAGTGTTGTGGCTGTCGAACAGCTGTGAGACATGCAGCCGCGGGGACTCGAACATAATATTAGCGCACGCCTATATACTGTATTAGCACTCGAGCATGCTCCGATAACACCTTATCCCAGCACGCTCGCTCATCACTACTCTCTACTTGTTTCTGGATCTCCCTTAGGGAAAAAGTGTTTTTTTTGTTTTTTTTTTTTGAGGGTTCTAGAAGTGTGCCATATAGCCAGTCAAAAGCCTAATATTTAAGGGGCATCTTCATTGTTTTCTCTTTAGTCTTTTAGATAGTTTCAATTTAGTGTAATGTATTTGCTGACGGACCAAGTATCCGGTCATTGCTGCTAAAGGGGAAATGAGCTATTGATCATGTTGGATTTCAGTATGCCTAATCCTGGTCATGGGGGATGGGGGCATTGCTCTAGAATCACTGCGTTGAGAAACACGTGATGGTGTCTCCTCAGTGTTGGATGTTGATCTCCATGAGTTCATTCATCCTCATTTTTCACAGTCTTCTGCTAGGCATTGCTCCTACTGGCTAGTTTCCTACTCCACACTGATGAGGGGCAATACCCCGAAACAGCTGTCTGTGGATGGACACCATGTTTTGGCATAGGTGGTTTCCTTCATTGGAGACTGCCCTTCCCGTGGTTGTTCCTTCCCGGGGAAAGACCTGGCTAGTCATTGCTTGCGTTGAGAAACATGTGATGGTGTCTCCGCGGCTAGTTTTGCATGTTTTTCATAATCCTGGTCAGTGTCAAGTATAGCATGGCACTACCACAGGGTGCACAAGTAGGTTACCCAGACCAAAGTGAATGATAAAGTAACTTGGCACTCAACTGAATAATCCTTTATAAATGAAGTTTTACTTTTTATGCAGTCTTAGAAGAGACGTTTCGGCCTTCGTCAGTCTGCCGACTGCTATCACAATATAATAATGAGATATAGAACAAAGAGTTGTATGGACTCCTGCTTTGAAGATATAGTGCAGATTTATGTTATATTCTCCAGCTGTCTCTAGAACGTACTGAGCTAGTAAATAAAAAAAAAAAATTATATTATAGATACTGGGTATGGAGTCCGTCTCCCTGAAGTAATGAGACTGTGTGCCTGTTGGTGCTGATTCTATGTAGCACTGGAGAAAAAAAGGCCCATATGAAGCATATATGTGTAGAGTTAGGGCACGCCGGGCTAGACGCAGTTTCCGCTGCTCGTCTGGTCGCCCCGTGGAGTGTAACCCGCAGGTATAGATGGAATCAATATATATAATATATTTTTTTTATTTACCAGCACAGTACGTTCTAGAGACAGCTGGAGAATATAATATAAATCTGCACTATATCTTCAAAGCAGGAGTCCATACAACTCTTTGTTCTATATCTCGTTATTATATTGTGATAGCAGTCGGCAGACTGACGAAGGCCGGTTGTAGGCCGAAACGTCTCTAAGACTGCATAAAAAATAAAACTTCATTTATAAAGGATTATTCAGTTGAGTGCCAAGTTACTTTATCATAATCCTGGTCAGTGTCAAACATTCATTTCATTTCTTTCTCCAAACTTGATCTTTTTTGGAGAACAGTGGTTATCACCTTGCAATCCTGGCACACACACCATTGTTATTCAGTGTCCTCAATAGTGCGTGAACATTAACATTATCTAATGTGAACGAGACCTTTAGTCGCTTAGAAGATACCTTGGGTTCCTTTGTGGCTTCGCAGACTATTATACGCCTTACTCTTGAAGTGATCTTTGTTTGGCGACCATTCCTAAAGAGTAATGATGGTTTTGAATATCCTCTATCAATCCACAGTTAGGCAGATTGTGTAAATATGGAGTTCCCATTCTTTAGAAATGAATTTGTAACCTTTTCCAACCTGATGAGCATCACTAATTCTTCTTCTGTGCCATGGTACACTTCTCACTAAAAGAATGTGAAGATCAGGCTTTGATACATCCCTGTTCTTTAAATAAAAGAGGTCGCTCACTCACAGCTGATTGTCAGCCTATTGATTGAAAACGCCTTCAAATTATCTGCTAATTTTAAAGGTTCACATATTGTTGTCGTTCAAATGTGATATTGGATCATTCTTTCCCAATAAAAATAGAGAAAGTCTAATTTTTTTCCCCTAAATTGCATGATTTCTCTATTTACTTTTAGAACTAATGTGAAAATCTGATGTAGTTTTAGTTCAATTTTATGCCAATAAATGGAAAATTCTGATTGACTCATAAACTTTCAACAAAGACTGCATGTTCATGAGGAATATTGGAAGAGATGTATGGGTAGTATACATAGTAATTATTTGATATTAGTTTTTTATTTTATTTTTTGCCAGATT
Organism: Dendrobates tinctorius; assembly: GCF_039654945.1. Classification (NCBI taxonomy): domain Eukaryota; kingdom Metazoa; phylum Chordata; class Amphibia; order Anura; family Dendrobatidae; genus Dendrobates; species Dendrobates tinctorius. The sequence continues at coordinate 9,848,357 of NW_027361868.1, forward strand.
TTTGTGCAAGACACAAGATGGCCGAATTTTACTTTCACTGGATTGTTGACAGACGTTTGTCGCCTTGCTGTATGGTGGCTCCTGGCAGAGTTGATGATTCACCTCATGTATATGCATGCCATGTACAGCAGCTATGACATTCTGGAAGATGTCTCCTACTGGACCCTCGGTGGGTATTGAAATGGGGTAACTTTTTTACGTGATCTGTAGGGTCCACAGGGATCGTATTTATCACCTATCCTGTGCCAATAGATGAGAAATGTCCTTTGTAGGAAGGCCCCTTTATTTCTTCCACCATAAGTGTTTGCGTTTAGTTTTTTTGGCAAAAAAATGCCAAAGTTTATGCCTATTTATAATCTGTTCTAGACTTTTTTGTTGTTTCTCGTTTGACAATGGGGTGTGGCTTAGAGTATAAAAAGGATGATTCTTATGTGCAACAACATGCGCTAAAAATTGGTCTGAAATTACACAAAAAAGCCCAAATTTTATATTTGCGCTGTCTCAATAAGGCTGGTTTCACATTTGCATTAAAGGCCGCAGCGTCGGCCTGCGCAAGGCCGCCGCTAAGCCCCGCCCCCTGCGGCGCCTCCGCCGGTAGCTCCGCCTCCGGGCAAATGACGCGTCATGCGTCCCCTATCCTTATCACTGAGGACGCAGGCCGTGCGCAGTATGCGTTTTGGCGGCGCCTGCGTCCTTTTGATGGTGCGCCGAGCACAACCAAATTGCAACAGGTTGCGTTTGGCACTGGTCGGCGCACCGTCAAAAGGACGCATGTGCCGCCAAAACGCATACTGCGCACAGCCTGCAGCCTCAGTGATAAAGATAGGGGACACATGCAGTGTCATGCGTCCTTAGGCGGAGCTACCGGCGGAGGCGCGGCAGGGGGTGGGGCTTAGCGGCGGCCGTGCGCAGGCCGACGCTGCGGCCTTTAACGCAAATGTGAAACCGGCCTAATAGTGGAAAGGATTAGTAAATCTTCCGAGTGTGTTTTCTTTCTGTCAGCTATTTATTGGTATAGTGAAGAGTAGTGCTGCCAAGAAGTGCTGCAGCAGCACCATAAGGTTGTTGGGCGCCTACTCTTGGCTCCTTCCATGTTTGTAGATGTCAGGTCCCAATAGACGGCATGACGCCAGAATGTCATAGCACTACCGGTACTTTTGTCAGTGTTCTAGGGGTGGCAGCCGGGAAAGTCATATACCTTTTGGCAACGCTGTCCGTTCCGAAAAAGTAGAGTTTACACCAGCAGAGTACCGTATATTGCCACAAGGGTAATATCTTGGACCTGATGATATGTGTACTTACGATGCAACAAAATCATATTATGAAAGCTGTATAATCCTAAAATTAGCATTTTTAAAGGGTTGACTGTCACCCCCAAAAAGCAAATGGAAACTACATAAACATTGCAGTAAGGGAATGACACCTACAGCGCCTTGCGAAAGTATTCGGCCCCCTGGAACTTTTCAATCTTTTCCCACATATCATGCTACAAACATAAAGATACCAAATGTAAATTTTTGGTGACGAATCAACAACAAGTGGGACACAATTGTGAAGTTGAACGAAATTTAATATTGCACGCCCCACCTTTCAGTTTTTGACTTTCCACAAAAATTTAAAATAACCAATAAATTTCGTTCAACTTTACAATTGTGTTCCACTTGTTGTTGATTCGTCACCAAAAATTTACATTTGGCATCTTTATGTTTGAAGCATGATATGTGGGAAAAGATTGAAAAGTTCCAGGGGGCCGAATACTTTCGCAAGGCACTGCATAAAAATCCTTACTAGTAGAATTAATCTACTTCTGTTTCATATGCAGATGAGGGTGCTTTGGCCTGGTCAAGGACTAAACTGTTAAATTTCTCTATTCGGCAAAGTCCTCTTAAATTAATAACGAAAAAGCCGCTGATTATTTCATCTTGGGAAAGTAATGTGTCTGCACTGATGAGTTACACGAATCCTCAATCAAGAGCCATTGGCTGAAGAGCGAGAAGAACCGGCCTGACATTTCTAGCAGAAATCTGCAGCATTGATTAATGCTGTGAATTACCCAAGTAAAACGCTGGCGAGGAGATGAATCGCTGGCATTTCATATCCCAGTAATTAATGTTTTAGCCTTTCTGGGTGAAATTGGATTACATTAAGGAATTCCTTAGGGTTTGGCTCTTTAAGAAAGTTGTAAACTCTAAGCAATAGTTTGTATAAGATTGTGAGTTCTTTCTTTTTACAGAACGTCAGTGTTTCCATGCTGTATCATCCAAATATCTTGTTCACAGAGGAAGAGAACAGGTATTCTAGTGCCCCCTATTGGAGGTTGCAATCCTGGAAGTCAGTATTGACCCCATAAAGAACGTTGCTACATGACTCAGGATTTACAGCCAAGCCAGAATTTTCTGCAAAAGGAAAATATATCCTTTTGCAGAAAGCTGTTTCAGGGTTCTTAACATTCATCATCACAATGCAGGAGACTGGTTGATTGAGTGATAGACCTTCGGAGGAGGGTCTATGGAGTAAAGTTTCTCCTCAAGCAGAGTGCACAGCTAATGCAGGGAGACTTATTCGACTTACAAGGTAGAAAAATAGCTTCTTCACCGAGGAAGAGAACAGGATCTCTAGCGCCATCCATGCTCCTATTTTGCAATGATGAGGAGCAAGAGCCCTGAAACAGCTGTCTGTAATTTGAGGTCTTTTTCTTTTAAAAAGGATTCTGGGTTGGCTTTATATCCTAAGAGATGTGGCAAGGCTGTTTAAAGTGTCAATATTGACTACTAGGTGTCAAGAGACTGTGTTTTCTTTCTCTTTGAGCCACATGGACAGTAGCAGCAAAAGACTGACTCAGTCCTTATATGTTTGTATAGAAAATATACTTGGCATGCTCTAATGTAGGCAAAGGTCATTAGGTAGTAAGGAGGGGAGGAGGTGAGCTGTGACATTACCTATTGTGAATGGTGGATCCTGTTTTATCTACTGTATATAGAAGTGTTATCAGTCATTGTAAGGAGGGGAGGAGGTGAGCTGTGACATCACCTATTGTGAATGGTGGATCCTGTGTTATCTACTGTATATAGAAGTGTTATCAGTAGAGTTGAGCGACTTTGGTCGGATCGGGTTTCGTGAAACCCGACTGAAACAAAATTTGTTTCACATGAAACTGGTCCAATTAGGACAAAAAAAAGTCGGAGTTTCGTCCGAAACCCGACCCCAATGCAAGTCAATTGGGAATAAAAGTCGGCATTAAGTGGATGAATGTCATCGGCTCAATACCAACTTTTATTTCCCATTGACTTGCATTGGGGTCAGGTTTCGGACGAAACTCCGACTTTTTTTGCCCTAGTCGGACCAGTTTCATCTGAAACAAATTTTGTTTCAGTCGGGTTTCACGAAACCCGATCCGACCAAAGTCGCTCAACTCTAGTTATCAGTCATTATACAGGAGAGGGAGGTGAGCTGTAACATCGCCTATGGTGAATGGTGGATCCTGTATTACCAACTGTATATAGAGGTGTTATCACTCATTATAAGAAGGGGAGAAGGTGAGCTGTGACATCACTTTTACAATGTAGTTTTGTCCCTTGGTGTCCGAATGATTAAAGCCAATTGCAACCTTTTAATTTTAGTTCACATCATGTACAAGGGACCTGAAAATTCTACATTAGAGTTATTATAGGGTTTGCAAACCTGGTCTGTTAGGTAACTGAGCATAGGAAACGGATTCCTACTTTTTAATAAGCGGAAATCCTTCTTGTGGGATTGGTGTCCAAGTGAATGTTATTGGTGTGTTCTTCTCTACCATGTTCTGAATCTATGTACAGTTCTCTTAATGGGACACAACTTAATCGGGTTCTGTGGCTTTATAATATTTAGTAATAAATCACTTGACCACAAAATCTTAATTTTCTTCATTAATTATAAGATTTGGTCCCTAATCAAATGACGCAATGGATTTTGTGTATTACAAACCCTGTCTATGGATTCATACAGCAGCTCAGATCTTGGGGTCTTGTGCTGTAGTCGCCGACTATGAGACATACTGGCCCGTAAAGCTGCCTCTATGGATGAGCTGATTTTAGATGTGAAATCTCACTTCAGGATTGAGTTTGTTAAAGGGGTTGACAAGTTTAGACAACCCATTTTAATACACCCTTATTGGGGAATTCTGATTTAAGAGAGAGAGGGGTCCTCTGTCTAGGATCTTTAGCTTTGGGTCAAAATGGAGAGTAGTTACCAAGAGTGTCACTCGCTCTGTAGGACCGGCCCTGATCTCTATTACACGGACAACCCATTAATGTGAATGGGCTGTGTGTAATATAAAGCCAGATCTCACCAACTACAACAGTGCTCCTATTGAAGTGAATGGGAACCGAGCCATTACATAGCGTTCGGAGCTGTGCTAGTCCTATACATTACAGACCTGATACATCAAGACCGGTGTTGCTGACATCTGTCGTGATGATGAGATGTGCTGCAGACACACGCTCCTTACTCGTGAAGAGGCTTGTGCCGTACGAGGAGGCGTTCAACTGAGTGTGTCCCGCCACAAATCCTTCTCCAGTCCACGCTTGGGTTCGATTTGTGGCATAACCAATGCTGCCACTCGCCATGAATTTGACAAGCGGCGGTTGACACGTCCCCATCCTGCCCCAACTCTGCTCACTTTGTTGGAACTGGGCAAAAATGGAACCCCAAAAGTTGCATAATTTTAGTGCAGCGGCCCAGAGGTGAGTTTAAGTTTCATCATTTTACTAGACGTAAACATGCGGATTAAGAAGGGGGGTTATCCGAGTTTTGGACAACCCCTTTAATGTGACACTTAGTAAATTTTGACCCAATCATACCTTCTGAAGGAAAATAAAAAAAGCGAGAGATATTTTATTTTTCGCTGGAGAATACTTCTCTCGGCTGTTTTGCATTTCTTATCCATGAGATGGCAGCAGCCAGTTATATATACCCCATTGTATAGTTCTGCTTCGGTGGATTTATTGTATCGGTCGGCTCTGCATTTTCAGAGCGTAAAAAATGTGCAGCGGATGCAGCCAGAATATTCCTTCTGTGATCCAAGTGTGTGTAAGAAAAGATTTACTTCTGGCCGCCTGAAAGCCTTCACTTCCAGAGAATATTAGAAGGGTCGTGTTGTCAGAAAGGCTTTAGCTTGTATGCAGTAAATGGCGCGTGCGATCGTTACTTTTTCTATACTGTAATTCAGTCTAGAAATCCTGTTTCTTGGCAGAAATATGTAATTTGTTTTCTTATTACCCGGTGTAAATGCCGCTGTTCTCCGGAATCCGGCGTTGTTTTTCTTTTATTTCTGTGATTCTCCATTCCCGAGATATGGCCCCTCTTCCTGTATATAAAACTAGTCCTTTTTTATCCAACTGGGCGTGGTCCTCATGAAAACACCCTCTTGGCTATAAAGACTAGATTTCCATACTGTGAAGAAGAGGCCGTATCTCAGGAACGGAGTGGCGCAGGAACAAAAGAAAAACATCGCCGGATTCAGGAGAACGGCAGCATTTACACCAGGTACAAAATTTATGATTACAGGTCCTGTTTAAAGGGATTTTCTCCTTAAAGGCAACTATTTTAAAGGGGTGGTCCAACAGCACAAAATATGTTATATTGCACTAGATCGATTTTTGATCAGATGTTTTGTTGATTTACCGATTTCAGTGTCCCTCTCTTGGATCTGGAAGGTTCACTCTAATGTCGGTTCCAACATGGAAAGGGAGCTGCCTCCCTAATCCTACTGCCTAGCCCCGCCTGATGGCACCAGAGCCTTCCTATGTGGCCTTTGTGCCCTCTCGGACGCTAGGGTTTGAGCTTGACTCTGCAACCTATGTAGCACAAACTTTGTTCTGTAGCCTGCACAGTTTGTGTCCGGTTGCGCCCCCCGCTGGTATTTCGGGCTTCTAAGGCTGTGTTCACATCTTGTTTTAGGCTTTAGCCGAGGTATATATTTGGAGTATTCCCCAACAATGGCCATAGTCCCCCCATATCCCCAACATGTCCTTATGGCTCAGAATGGGCCAGCTATATACTATTATCTAGTTTACTGCACTTTCCTATACAGAGGGGCATAGTAAATAAAAGCATACTAATGCTATGTATATACATGATCGCTAAAGGTTATGTTTCCCTACAGCTTTAATATCAGCGCAGCCTTCTCCTGTGTGCCGAAATTGTGAAAACATTTTCGGTTTCCATTTTCATCTCCACTGCCAGACCGACCATTAAGCCCTGTAAAATCCAACTTCATACAATGGGAATAGACAACATTAAACGGTTAAATAATAATCCTCGCTGCAGGATGACCTGTGGCCACAACGCTGGAAATAAAGTTTGCCCTAAAATTTTATTATATTTTGCAGATTCCTTTAAACTTGAGAGTTCCGAATATTTTATCAGCTGCATGAATGAGCAGAATGTTGATAAAGTGGGAGATTAATACAAGTAACAGAACATTCAGTAGATCAGGTCAGTGTACCGCCGCAGTTTAGCCTACGTTCCCACCATCAGTTTTTGGTGAGTTTTTTTTGCGCTACCTATTTTGGAAATAAGAGCAAATAACCAATAAATATGCAACATTAAAAAGTCACCAGAAGCTCATCGTGGGAGCATAAGCCAACAAGGTGAGTGGTGATTGCATGGGCTAATGCAGTCAAATTGTTGTATCCATACTTAAGGGGGCACTAAGGTTTTGTTCACACCTAGTGTTTTTTTTCTGCTTTTTTTCCTCCGTTTTTTTTTTCATTAAAACATAGTTTTTATAATAGCAGCCAAAAAAAAAAAAACAGGCCCTGTGATGCATTTTTAGGACAAAGGGGGGAGGCTCCTGCTGCAGCCCAATGTCTTAGGCTGCTTTCACATGTCCTGGTGATTCGTGTAGAAGAACAACAAGTACTTGGGAGATCCGTGGTCCATGTCAGTGTGCCATCCATATGTGACATCCGTGTATCCTTTTGCTGCCAGTGTGCCACACCCGCGCGGCGTCCATGTGAGACGTACCGGCACCTGGATAGAAGTATAGTTCGGTACAGTTCGCGCTGATCCTAGGCGCCGGCTGCTGAAGGCGGCTCTCATCATTGTATCTAAAATTCTCACGTTGCTAGCGGTGATCTCATTGAGATCACCGCAGTTCATCGGGCCACTCACAATGAACTGCCCTTGGGAACCTCCGCTTCAGTGACCAGATTTGGCGCATCTTTATGGGGTGGCTGAGTGATAATGTTGGAAGCCTGGAAGAAGTGGCGATATCCGTGGCCCCTTCCCAGGCTTTTAATATCAGTCCACAGCTGTCTGTTTAGCCTTTGCTGGTTTCATTTTATAGGGGAACCCTACGTCATTTTTTTTCTAGGGTCCTCCGTAAACTCACCAGTAAAGGCTAAGCAAACAGCTGTGAGCTATCAAAGCAACCTGGGCTTCCATAACCCCTCAGCAGTGCCACAGGTGGATCTCCTCCATGCCACGCCGCATTCATGCAGTAATTGATGCAAAAGGAGCCCCGACCAAGTATTGAGTGCATTTACTGAATATACATTTCGGTAGGCCCACATTTCAGATTTTAAAGTCATTTTTCAAGCTGGTGTTATAAAGTATTCTAATTTACTGAGATAATGACTTTTGGGTTTTTATTGGCTGTAAGCCATAATCATCAACATTAACAGAAATGAACACGTGCAATACATCACTCTGTGTAATGACTCTATATAATATAGGAGTTTCACTTATTGTATTGAGCAACGTACCAAGGGGCATATAGACTACTGGTGAGAGCGAAGCCAAAGGGACGTCAGCTGCTCGGTACATGGACCAAAAGTATCCATCAGTTCAATCAAGGATCATATGAAAGTCACTGTCTGCCAAGAACAGGATCCTTTCAAGACAGGGCATGACGGTTAGACAGATATAATCTATACATTGTTTAGAAAACCCATTCTATGTACGCTTATAGGGTTATTACTTGGGTGGGGTCTTCTGTGTAAAATCCACAACTCTTGGACAAAGTGGTGATTGATTTGAAGAGCATCAATCGTTCTGAGGACTTGTCCTGTCCGGGATTACTCTGTCAGTCTTTGATAAGAATGGGCTCTGTGTAATGCTTCATTTCACCAGTGGTGGTGCTGCAGGGAAATTGAACACTTTTTTAAAAAGTGAAAACACAGCAGATGTGGAGTGCAGAAATACCCAGGTGGACAACCCTGTGTAAACCTAATGATCAAAGTATTCAGTGATCAACCAAATAGCCAAAAATCAAACCATACCCCTTTACTGCGCTGCGAGAATGGTATGCCTATATTGTCCATGGCGAATGTCCAGATTTTTTATTTTTAAACCAGTCTCAGCAAATTTGCAGTGTCGTTATCTTAAAAGAGGAGGGAGTTACATGAATTAAACTGTATTCCAGATCAAACTCTCCAATGCAAGTCAATGGGTCCCATGGAAAAAAGACAGCTATTACATGTATGTCCTCTATGTGCCCACCATGTTTTACTGTTTGATGGGTAGGAGAAGTTGAGAAATTTTTCACACTGACACATGGACTCAAATGGGCTCAGCACACTGAAAAAAAAAAACACGGAGGTGTTTTCAGCAGTGAGAAAAAAAATGATACTTGAAATTAAAAGTATAATTTTTTTAGGGGGGGAAGGGGTGGAGGAAGCAATATCCCCTACAGGGTTATTATCACTGGTGTGTCACATCTTGATTAGACTCGTGGAGGATCTGGGATGAGAAGGTCACAATGTTTAATAGATTGCAGGTCCTCTTTAGGATCTGTTTGTTGTTTACCCTGAATTTGAGTGGATTTACTTTCATTCGGTGCTGAAAGGGTAAAGGACCCTTTTGTCACGCCTTGCTCACCTGTCTCGGGGGTACCTGCTGCCGATTCTCAGTCTGTGGAGTTCTCCAGGGTATGGCAGGAGACCAAAACCGATCTCGAGAAAGCACGGGACAGAATGAAATTACACGCTGACAAGAGGCGCCTGGACGTTCCTCCATTTCTCCCTGGTGACAAGGTGTGGCTCTCCACCAAATACGTCCGCCTTAAGGTACCATCTTACAAACTGGGTCCCCGTTACATTGGTCCTTTTGAGGTCCTCAGGCGGATTAATGATGTTGCTTACAAATTGAAGCTGCCTCCTTCACTCCGTATTCCCAATTACTTCCATGTGTCTCTCCTAAAACCTGTGGTTCTTAACCGATTTCATCCTTCTCCAGGCCGCACACCCCAGCCTGTTGGCTTGGGGGATGAGTTTGAGGTGAATGACATTTTGGCCAATGAAGAAGGTAAGAGGGAGAACCATGTTCCTGGCCGATTGGAAGGGTTTTGGCCCCGAGGAGAGGTCATGGGAACCCAGGGAGAATATCCACGCACCCCTGATTTTGTCTAAGTTCCTCTCCAGTTTTAGAAAGAGGGGGCGTAAAGGGGGGGGTACTGTCACGCCGTGCTCACCTGGGGGCGGGACCTCGGTCCCGACGTCATCTCTTCCGGAGCTGCGGTCACTCCGGGGGTCCCGTAGGGTGCGCACGCGCAGCTCTCGTCCCCGGGCCTCCTCCTACATGTCACGTTTGCGCTTGCGCGCTCCTGTCAGTGCTGTATAGGGCTCGGTCCTCTCTATGGTAATGGAGGACCTGACCCGGAACCTGTAGTGGTCATGTGCTTTCTGGCTAGGTCCTGACCTGGAACCAGTAGTAGTCATGTGCTATATCAGACGACCTCCCCCTAGGGGAGGTGCCTGATTATTGTTGTGCTTCCTGGCTTGGTCTGCCTTGTCCCTGCCTGGCTGTGCGCTGTACTCAGGTCCTCTGCCTTGCACTCTGTTGTGCCTCTCGGCACACGCTCTGAATCTGCGCTCTGCTTTGTACTTGGTTGTGCCTCCTGGCACACGCTCTATCCCTGTGTTCTGTCTCGTACTCGGTTGTGCCTCCTGGCACATGCTCTGACACTGTACTCTGTCTCATACTCGGTTGTGCCTCCTGGCACACGCTCTTACCCTGTACTCTGTCTTATACTCAGTCGTGCCTCCTAGGCACACACTCTGATTCCGTGCTCTGTCTTATACTCAGTTGTGCCTCCGGGCACACACTCTGATCCTGTACTCAGTCTCTTCCTCTGTTACACCTCCTGGCACACCTGCTGCCTGACTCAGTGCTCTGACGTGCTCCTTGCACGCTTCCTGCTTCACTCACACCCGGACGAACGAAGTCTCTGTATACCACGTGTTCCCGTGTCCACACTTTACACGTTCCTGCAGACACTCTCACCCACTCGTGTCTCCTGTGAGCCGGCCGCCTGGTTCCAGCAGTCGTGGTGCCTCACCCCCTGGGGCTTGCCCCTGACACTCCCTGTATAGGGGGTGGTCTTCACTAGGTCAGCTCGCCCTGGGAGGGTTGGTGTCACGACCCAGAGGGTCCACTCCAGGAGTCGTCATAGTATAATCAGGCCATGGACCCCGCTGGTGCCACCACCTCCATCCAAAAGGAACTGGTGTTCCTACGGGAGAGTCAGACCAGGATTATGGTCCTTTTGAAATCCATGGAGTCTCGTTTGTCGGCCATACAATCTGTTTCTGCCCAGTCCTCGGTCCTGCACCCGATGCCGCGCCTCGGCAAGCCACCCCGATATAGCGGGGACCCTAAGTTTTGTCGAGGATTTCTGAACCAATGCCGGTTACATTTTGAGCTTTTGCCGCAGCACTATCCCACTGAGCGCGCCCAAATTGCCTTTATTGTTTCACACTTAGAGGGGGAGACATTAGCATGGGTGAACCCCCTCTGGGAGCGCAATGACCCACTCGTCTCTCAGCTTTCCACCTTTTTGGACACCTTCCGCAAGGTGTTCGACGAGCCGGGTCGGCTGGCCTCTATCACCGAGTCCCTCTTTAACCTTCATCAGGGTACGCTACCGGTAGGACAGTATGCCATCCGTTTTCGTACCTTGGCCTCCGAACTCGGTTGGAACAACGAGGCTCTCGTAGGGATCTTTTGGCGTGGCCTGTCCAGTCGGATCAAAGACGTACTGGCAGGTCGGGATACTCCCACCTCTTTAGAGGATCTGATCTCACTGGCGACACGCATCGACCTGCGGTTTCAGGAACGTGCCCGTGAATTAGCCAGAGAGAGGAGCTCCTCTCACCTCCTCCGTTCCTGCTCCAAGAAGCCGGGAAACTTCTCCGCCTAGGGTTGATAGGAGAGGCCTCCCTAGGTGTACGTGATTCCTCTCCCCCCCTGCTCGTGTCCATATTATTGAATCTCGGTGCCAAGCGTTATTCTGAGGAGGCTTTCCTGGATTCTGGCGCGGAGGGGAATTTTATCACACTCGAGGCGGTTAAAAATACCGGATTCCTGTCAGATCCCTGGAGACTCCTCGGTCGATTGTTTCAGTCAATGGTACGTCCGTGCTGGAGTCCGTTACCCAGGCCACCGAAGAGATCGAGCTGCAGATCGGAGCCCTGCACCTGGAGAAGATCTCCTTCCTCGTCTTGTCCACCATGTCTCACGCACTTCTTCTAGGCCTCCCTTGGCTACGGACTCATGAACCAACCCTGGACTGGCGGTCGGGCGAGATACTCCGGTGGGGACCGTTCTGTCAGGAGAAGTGCCTGTTGCCCGTCCGTCTGATGAACTCTGCCGGTCCATCCCCGGCACCTACAGGTCTGCCGTCGGCTTACTGGTCCTTAGCAGATGTCTTCGACAAGAAGGAGGCCGAGACTCTGCCCCCCCATCGGCCATATGACTGTCCGATTGACCTCATTCCTGGTTCTACGCCACCCAGGGGTAGGATATACCCACTATCCCCTGCTGAGACCCAAGCTATGTCTGACTATATCCAGGAGAACCTTGCTAGAGGTTTCATCCGTAAGTCCTCCTCGCCCGCGGGAGCGGGATTTTTCTTTGTAAAAAAGAAGGACGGCTCCCTCCGTCCTTGCATAGACTACCGAGGCCTGAACAATATCACGGTCAAGAACAAGTACCCATTGCCATTGATCCCGGAGCTCTTTGACCGACTTAGAGGAGCTCGAATTTTCACCAAACTGGATCTTCGTGGGGCCTACAACTTGATCCGCATTCGTTCCGGGGATGAGTGGAAGACCGCCTTTAACACCAGAGACGGTCACTACGAGTACTTGGTCATGCCCTTCGGCCTCTGCAATGCCCCAGCGGTTTTCCAGGAGTTCGTGAATGACGTCTTCCGGGATATGCTGTACTCCTGCGTGGTAGTCTATCTGGATGACATCCTCGTTTTTTCTCCAGACCTCTCCGCCCACAGAAAAAACGTGCGTCAAGTCCTCCAGCGCCTGAGGGAGAACCGCCTTTATGCCAAGCTCGAGAAATGTGCCTTCGAGCAAACGTCCCTGCCATTCTTGGGGTACATTATCTCAGAATCAGGTCTATGCATGGATCCGGCAAAAGTGTCCGCCGTCCTCGATTGGCCACGGCCCCATGGGGTGAAGGCAATCCAACGCTTCCTTGGTTTTGCGAACTACTACCGACAGTTCGTTCCTCATTTTTCCTCGTTGGTTCGCCCCATCTCGTCCCTTATCTGCAAGGGAGCTAACCCAAAGGCTTGGCCCTCTGAGGCTGAAGAGGCCTTCCAGTCGTTGAAACAAGCCTTCGCCGCTGCTCCGGCGCTTCACCGACCTGTGGTTAGTAGACCTTTCACTCTCGAGATAGACGCATCCTCTACTGGGGCTGGCGCAGTCCTTCTGCAGAAATCCTCTTCTGGACGTTTTGTCACCTGTGGCTTCTTTTCTAAAGTATTTTCCTCCACTGAGCAGAACTACTCCATTCGCGACAAAGAGCTATTGGCCATTAAGTTGGCCTTGGAGGAGTGGAGGTACTTACTGGAGGGTGCCATACATCCATTCAAGATCTTCACAGACCATAAGAACCTGGCGTACATCCAGTCCGCACAGAGGCTCAATCCTCGGCAAGCCAGGTGGTCCCTATTCTTCGCCCGCTTTGACTTTGAGCTACATTTTCGGCCCGGCGATAAGAACGTTAGAGCGGATGCGTTGTCAAGATCATTCCTGTCGTCTGATGCAGAGGAAGAACCCTCTCATATCATTGATTTATCCAAAGTAATTACTGTGGCTCCTGTCAAGTTAACCACGTTACCTCCGGGAAGAACCTTTGTGGCTGAGAATAACCGAAAACGAGTGCTAAATTGGGGACATTCGTCCAAGATTGCCGGCCACGTTGGTGTCAAAAAGACTTTGGACTTAATCTCTCGCCATTATTGGTGGCCTTCACTCTCCCAGGATGTTAAAGACTTTGTAGCATCTTGCCCGTCCTGTGCCCAGAACAAGATACCCAGACAACCACCCTCCGGTCTTCTGTTCCCGCTTCCCATTCCGTCGGCTCCATGGCAGCACATAGCCATGGATTTCATTACTGATCTGCCTTGTTCTTCCGGTTGTACTGTGGTCTTGGTGGTTGTAGACCGATTTTCAAAGATGGCTCACTTCATTCCTCTTCCCGGACTACCCTCGGCTCCTGACTTGGCGAAGATCTTCATTTCCCATATCTTCAGGATTCACGGCTTCCCCCAGCACATCGTGTCGGATAGAGGGGTCCAATTCACCTCCCGGTTCTGGAGAGCTCTATGCGGACCCATGAAAGTGTCATTGGATTTCTCTTCCGCCTATCACCCCCAAACCAATGGGCAGGTGGAACGTACCAACCAGATCCTTACATCCTATCTCCGGCATTTTTCTAATGCTCATCAGAATGACTGGGTCGGTCTACTTCCTTGGGCTGAGTTCGCCTACAATAATCACTCCAGTGAATCATCTACCAAGTCTCCTTTCTTCATCGTCTTTGGACAGCATCTCAATGTGCCTCTACCGGTACTTCCTGTCTCGGGGGTACCTGCTGCCGATTCTCAGTCTGTGGAGTTCTCCAGGGTATGGCAGGAGACCAAAACCGCTCTCGAGAAAGCACGGGACAGAATGAAATTACACGCTGACAAGAGGCGCCTGGACGTTCCTCCATTTCTCCCTGGTGACAAGGTGTGGCTCTCCACCAAATACGTCCGCCTTAAGGTACCATCTTACAAACTGGGTCCCCGTTACATTGGTCCTTTTGAGGTCCTCAGGTGGATTAATGATGTTGCTTACAAATTGAAGCTGCCTCCTTCACTCCGTATTCCCAATTCCTTCCATGTGTCTCTCCTAAAACCTGTGGTTCTTAACCGATTTCATCCTTTTCCAGGCCGCACACCCCAGCCTGTTGGCTTGGGGGATGAGTTTGAGGTGAATGACATTTTGGCCATGAAGAAGGTAAGAGGGAGAACCATGTTCCTGGTCGATTGGAAGAGTTTTGGCCCCGAGGAGAGGTCATGGGAACCCAGGGAGAATATCCACGCACCCCTGATTTTGTCTAAGTTCCTCTCCAGTTTTAGAAAGAGGGGGCGTAAAGGGGGGGTACTGTCACGCCGTGCTCACCTGGGGGCGGGACCTCGGTCCCGACGTCATCTCTTCCGGAGCTGCGGTCACTCCGGGGGTCCCGTAGGGTGCGCACGCGCAGCTCTCGTCCCCGGGCCTCCTCCTACATGTCACGTTTGCGCTTGCGCGCTCCTGTCAGTGCTGTATAGGGCTCGGTCCTCTCTATGGTAATGGAGGACCTGACCCGGAACCTGTAGTGGTCATGTGCTTTCTGGCTAGGTCCTGACCTGGAACCAGTAGTAGTCATGTGCTATATCAGACGACCTCCCCCTAGGGGAGGTGCCTGATTATTGTTGTGCTTCCTGGCTTGGTCTGCCTTGTCCCTGCCTGGCTGTGCGCTGTACTCAGCTCCTCTGCCTTGCACTCTGTTGTGCCTCTCGGCACACGCTCTGAATCTGCGCTCTGCTTTGTACTTGGTTGTGCCTCCTGGCACACGCTCTGACCCTGTGTTCTGTCTTGTACTCGGTTGTGCCTCCTGGCACATGCTCTGACACTGTACTCTGTCTCATACTCGGTTGTGCCTCCTGGCACACGCTCTTACCCTGTACTCTGTCTTATACTCAGTCGTGCCTCCTAGGCACACACTCTGATTCCGTGCTCTGTCTTATACTCAGTTGTGCCTCCGGGCACACACTCTGATCCTGTACTCAGTCTCTTCCTCTGTTACACCTCCTGGCACACCTGCTGCCTGACTCAGTGCTCTGACGTGCTCCTTGCACGCTTCCTGCTTCACTCACACCCGGACGAACGAAGTCTCTGTATACCACGTGTTCCCGTGTCCACACTTTACACGTTCCTGCAGACACTCTCACCCACTCGTGTCTCCTGTGAGCCGGCCGCCTGGTTCCAGCAGTCGTGGTGCCTCACCCCCTGGGGCTTGCCCCTGACACTCCCTGTATAGGGGGTGGTCTTCACTAGGTCAGCTCGCCCTGGGAGGGTTGGTGTCACGACCCAGAGGGTCCACTCCAGGAGTCGTCATACCTTTCTCTTCTGGCTGTGAACTTGTAGCTTGAGTCCTCAGTTGTGACCACTCCCTTCCACTATATAAACCCACTGCTAGCTTCATTCCTTGCCGGTTATAGATCTTCTATACTGACCTCTTTGAAGGAGCTTTTCTCTGGATAAGCTGAGGTGTTTGTTCCTGTTGCAGTAGTGAAGCTTCCTTTTGGGGAAGCGGAGGCATGCTATTTGTTTGTTTTCCCACTGTTTGTCGTACATCCCTCATGTTGTATTATTGTATTAGTGTGACTAGTGTCACTGGCTTATAAGTTAAGGGACAGCGAGGGCTTAAGGGCCTGTCACACTAAGCGATATCACTAGCAATATCGCTATAACGTCACTGGTTTTTGTGACATAGCAGCGATATTGCTAGCGATATCGCTATGTCTGATACTTACCTCCGACCGGCTCTCCTGCTCATTATCGCTGATCACGCGAGAACGTCCTGGACTGTTTCTCGTCGTCAGCTTCCTGCTGGGCTTCCTGTGGCGCCGACGAGCGACGTGTGGACGCGGGCGGGAGGACGTCAGGATCGCCTCGTCTGACAGGTAAGTAGCGACCCCCGACCACTGCGATGTCGCTGGTGAGATCTGCCTGTGTGGCAGCTCACTAGCGACCACTTAGCAATGTACCAGCGATCCTGACCGCATCATATCTCTGGTCGGCATCGCTGATGCATCGCTAAGTGTGACACTACCTTAAGGCACATGATTGCACATGGGGGAAGGACCCGCCTAGGGACGATAGGGAGAGCAGGGATCTGACTCTGGTTTATGTTAGGAGGTGATCCCGCTCCCTTCCCCCTATCACCAGGGATTCCTTGTACATCTTCCCCCTCGCTCCCGGAGTAACAGTTATCCTTAGATTATACTATCAATTTAGCCGTACAGACTCCCTTTCAAATCCGCATTTCAAGTCAATTTCTGCGCTGACAAATTCTGAAGCATTTAGCTGAAAATTTTTGATTTAGGATGGATGTCCCCCATACTCATCCGGTGGTCAGTGTAACTATCACATTTAGCTAAATTTAATATGTATGGGGGACCTTTTTGGGGGCAGGCTCTTCATTTGATGGGTTTTGATGTTGCCCAGCCATCCAAGCTTGGCAACGTACTTCGAAAGTCTGGACCGTGAACCCGGCCTGAAATGTGCTGCGGTTATACTGATTCTTCAGGAGGTATCTTCAAAAAGATCCAAAGCCTAAACTCCACTTTCTATAGGTGAGCACGTCCCATAGAAATGTGCACAGCGCCAGTCGGTGGTCTTCTTTCCTCTTCTTCCTCTTCCGTCTTACGGCCTGCAGTCTCACAGACACAGAAAGGGAGTGAAGCTGCAGCCATCATTTCCTTTCTATAACCTTACTACATATGGTACTTCCAGACAAATCTTTGGGAGATCGAGGAGGTTTCTGAATATTCACATAAAGTGTGCAGGCAGACAAAGGGAATTAAGGGAAGAAGTTGCTATTTTCCCCCCAATAATCATAATATGCAGAGTTCGCAGCAAACGGTATTATGTCCTCGTAGTTGATGACGTCGCTGACGGAGACTACTGTAAGGAGCCATTTTTGCGGTATCATTATGTATCCTGAATATCGATCTATATGGTAATGAACTACAGTCGTCTATTTGTGATTATTTTTTTTCCTCCTATCCTGCCTCATTATGATGAGAACATAATAAAATGTTCGGCATCTGATACGCTGCGAGACGCACAGATCGGCCAACCTAATGGCATTTTACAGGTAGCTCCGCGCACATTGTGGCTGCCGAAGACAAATATTAGCTGGGAAGGCGGATGATTGCTTCCATAATGCCGCGTTAGCGACTCGCTCGGAAGTCACAGTCTCGCACTATATTGTTGGGGTTTGTAAAGTCATGGCTGCTTAGAATGTTATTTTCCATCCCTTGAAATGAGCCTCATTGTGGCGCGTGGCATGGATGGAAAAGTGTAATTTCCCTTGAGAAAGAACCACCGGCGCCTATTGTCAATCTGCGTGTGTGGCGGCCATGCGTGTGTTCTATCAAAACCGTAACATATATCCGTTCCGGTATCCAAGTCAAACTCATGTCCTCTTTTTTTTTTTTTTTTTTTTTTTTTTTTTTTCCTGAACTCTTGTGATCTATGAATCTTTTGGAATAAATTTGTGAATTTTCTTAGCGTGAGTGTCCTTACATTTACAGCATATTCCAGATACATTTATTAGTGAGCTTCTTTATAAATTTGGAGTGTCTTGGCCAGCTTCTGTTCAGTTGTAAGTTTTAGTAAACTCATCGGCACTTTACTGCGCCACTGTCCATTCTCACTTTATTCCACCCACTTTTCTAAATTCTTTTGAAAAGTGTCAAGTAGGAAAAAAAATTGCATCTTTATTTGGGGATTTGTCTTTATTTCTGTTCAAAAAAATTGCATGTAATTGCTTCCAAACCCCTGTTCTTCCCCAGTTTATTTAGCTGCATTGATAACAGAATGTACTAATTTGGAGTACCGATGATGGCAGTGAAAGGGTCAGCTCAGTACCTGTCTACCCACAGAGCTGGTGAGACATAGGTGCCGACCTGTTCACTGCCATCGCCTATACTCTATTTTCAGACACGTGTTTCTGGGTGTTTGCACCTCATCAGTGCAAAGCAAGATGTCAGATTTTGGCTGGGTGAGACGCTGTTGACAGGTGCTCTAAGGGGAAACATTTCTCTTTATGGAAAGTGCCAAGCCAGCTTAAAGGTACAATGGGAAAAATAACAAAGATAAATTATAAAATTCTGAAAATTCTGTATTAAGATCAGGCATCTGAGGTTGAAAGACTGAAGACGTGTCATGCACCATGTCCTATTCCTTTATATTGTATGTGGTCTTTGTTTTGCCTTCTAGGTGGTCTCGCTTTGGCACAAGTTCTGTTTTTTTATGTCAAGTATTTGGTCCTCTACGGCTTTCCGGCGCTTATTGTACAGTTGGATGGCATGAGCGCCCCAGCATTGCCGCGCTGTGTCAGCACTATGTACAGCTTCACTGGTATTTGGAGGTCAGTGTCTTTTGTCATTCTCCTTTTTCTTCAGTGTATTACATAATCTTTGTACAGGAGGTGAAGTAAAAGCCTCGTCTGCTGAGCTGGCAATCTTATTGTCGTAACGGGAGGTCATTGGGGCGATTGTTGTTGTCTCAGCACTTTCTAATGTCAGCGTCTGCCAACAGTGTTACAACTTCTCTGAAAGTTTTTCGATGTTTGGTAATTTCTAACCAAGTTTAAGTAAAATTGTGAAAATTAGAATTTTTCCTAAATTTATGGCTCATACAGTGGGTTCGGAAAGTATTCAGACCCCTTTAAATACTTATGATCATGTGATATTTCATTTTTTCTTTTCTAATAAATTTGCAAAAATTTAAAAATTTCTGTTTTTTTTCAGTCAAGATGGGGGTGCAGAGTGTACATTAATGCGAAAAAAAAAAAAAAGGACTTTTTCTGAATTTACCAAATGGCTGCAGTGAAACAAAGAGTGAAAAATATAAAGTGGTCTGAATACTTTCCGAACCCACCCTACATGGATGCAATAAATTTTCCACTTTTCATCACGACAACAAGAGGCGGTCTAAAACTACAGTTTTTTTTATTAGACACTGCTTTAGGGACTGTACTTTTTTCTTTCGAGAGTTTTTTTTTTTTTAAGAGTTTTTTTCTTGAAGTGTTTTTTGTAGTCTATTGATTTGGACGGTGCTTAGTTCGGAGCATTTTCCATCAGAAGTGCATTAAAAAAAGTGAAATGCGCTTCCTTTTCTTCAACCATGCCCTTTTCAAAACCCTAAGAGGGGGACGAAAAGAGTAAAAAATAAATAAATAAAAATAAAAAAAATAAAACTTGACCATATGAAGAGCAAAGTGGTTTTATGTTAGGAACAGTTTTTCAAGTTTTTTTGAGCAATTTTTCTGCATGAAACTAACTGGCATAGCATGTGAAGTAAGAAGTAAAAGAAAGACACCAGAAGGGAGACATTCTCTGGTCACTCTCACTCTGTGAGAATGACCGAATGAAGGCTCAACCTGTTTCCAATGATTAACCAGTGACTGTAAATCATTCACTTTTCCTGCTCCCATTCCTTGCGTTAATCTTGCTGCATCCTCACCTACTTATGTTTTGGTCTAAGAACTAAACCACAGTAATGAGAATGTCCTAAGGTCATTCTCATTATTGTGATTCCAGATTGGCACGGCTTATACAAATATCAGATGCATCTTTTCGTATTTATGCTCTTAGCTCAATATATCCTGAAATTTTTGGAGCCAAATACTCCGCTTTGAAAAAAAACAAACCGTGAAATCACCATATTCTGTCTGGGAGATATTTATTCTATTTGTGTCTTTTTGCGTCCAAATGCCTTGTTTGTATTGAGAGAAATAGGTCATCCTTAACCAGCGGTAAGGACTTTATTAGCCATGAGCGAATGTGCTGGTATAAGGTGTTATCTCAGCATGCTCGGATGCTAACTGAGTAACTTTGGCGTGCTCGAAAAATATGTTCGAGTCACCGCGGCTGCATATCTCGTGGCTTTTCAACAATTGCAACACCTGCAAGGATTACCTGTTTGTTAGGCGATCCCTGCATGTGTACCGGCAGTCGAACAGTCGCGAGACATGCAGCCATAGGGGCACGAACATATTATTCGAGCACGCAGAAGACGCTCGGTTAGCACCCGAGCATGCTCGGATAACACCTTATCCGAGCACGTTCGCTCGTCACTAATCTTTTGCATAAGCCTTCACTATGATAATTTTCTCCTAGTTTCTACATCTTTATAGCTTTGCTATCAATATCCTTTTACTACTGAATCTGGCAGTACAGCTGATTAGGTCCTTGCACAATGTCAGGAAAATATGAATTATTTCCTATTGTCCTATGTACCCATACAGAGCTTCCTGCGGCCCCACTTCCATTTGGTTCGTGTATTGTAACACTAAGCTTCACATGCAGCCACACGGCTGCAAACCTCCCTTTCTTTTTCCCTCTGTGAAATGCTTCTCGCTCTCCTTAGGAATGTCCACTCGCCCCCTCTCTTCAGTTAAACAATCTTTGTGTACTGAGAGAGCATGGTCTGCCAGCTCTAGCAAGTAATGTAGTTTCCCGCTGGAACTTTTAGTTCTCATCCCAACCTAATCGAAATCAAATTTAATAACTCCCGTTAAACCTAGAAACATGAAAATTGATTTCCAGGATCAGGGTGCATGGCAACGTTTTGAGGCCATCAGAAACCTTGGAAATGAGTTTCTGTCCCCAGTAACACTCAGACCTGCCATATTTGCCCCTATCGTCGCCCTGTGAGCTTTCCAGCCAAAGATATGGAAGACAGGAGTTTTTTAATAATTTTGCAAAAGGGGCGTACGCCCTCTAACCCAGCCCTCCAGTGAGGTCAGCAAGGGAGGAGTCCCTAGTTTGTGGGCAAAGCATAAAACTGAAAAGCACATTTGGGGAGGTGTCAGATGCCAGAGAGTCAGCTAGACAACAGGCTGTACTGCTGATCCATTCCTTTGGGACGTTTCTCCTCCCCTTTATCGACACGTCATACCTGTGACTGAGAGTAAGTTCCTTATGGTAATCCCTTTTATTTCTACTGTCTGTACATATTGTATTTTGTCTCCCTTTTGTAATATCTTTTGTATTTTTGTAAACTGCCAATATTTTCCTGAGTAATCTTATAAATGTACTAGTTTTGTTCGTTTTGCTCTATGATCGAACCAACACTTATTCCACGCAAAATCCCGCTATTTTGGGTTGGTTCCTGACCCAATATAGGCTTTGGTATCAAACGAGGGACTGGTGGCAGCATATCGTCCTGGTGGTATTGAGGAACCCTGGCAGTGACGGATCGGAGGTTTATGTGTGTATTCCCGGCCTGGGACTGGTGATTCACATACCGCCCTCATTGCCGAGTGCCCGATAGCCAGTATGTGACTAAGCAGCCTTTCCGGCGACTAATTATCCTAGGTGCAGTTCCCTAACTGAACTGAGGGTAAGGGGGTCCCGGAGAGCTGCAAGCTCTCAACTGGAACTGAGACTAAAAGTCGGGGTTATCCTGACACACAACAATAAAAATGATACCTGTCTTGTAGTAATCCGATGTGCCAGCGCTGAGAAACCAAGCTAAATGCATAGTAGCCTGGAAGTGCATTGGGGGTGTGTCAGTGCACTCGGCGTACACACATGCCCCAATGCACTTCAAAACTAACCTTGCTTTGAAGCTTGATTTCTCAGCGCTGGCACATCGGATTAATACGAAACAGGTGTCATTTTTAAAGAAATACTAGGACCTACACAGCCATAATGCTATAAAATCACCTTCCTGAGCGATCCCTTTAACTGCAGCGATTCCAGCTGGTTTACTTTGACCTTTCCTGAGCGTATCCTGCAGTTCCTTGGACATTATCGATTAAAAATTGTAGCTGACACATTATTTCGCACACCATGACCCCGTCCGCCTTTCAGTAGGTTTTGTCTTTCATCCTTGGAAATGAAAACCAGAGAGTCCAGAGAGGAAAATCCAGGAGTGCGCGCGGATATATGTGACTTCTGATCTCTCACCCAGGATATTTACAAGTACATTTCCTATATTAGAATTCAAAGTCACTTTGATTATGAGAAGTCATTAGTCTCCAAACTCTCCAGCTGCTTTGTACTAATAGATGGAGACGGTTATTGCTTCCTGACCTTCATTGGCATTGGAGCCTCAAATCACACGCTTCCAATTAAGTACATGGTGCAACGTGGCGTTCTACCTATGGGGAGACGAGAGGTGATGTTTGGGTGAGAGGGTTGTGCCTTGTTGATAAAGACATTGACAGATAACATATTGTGCATGTTCTCAGTCCTTGTTGTCTTTCATGGGTTATCATGAGCATGCATAATAATCCCGTACGCTGCAGGATCTGCATACAGAATAGCACTGTCATATAGCTGCAACACGGCTTGCGGAGCTGTAGAAGAAGCAGTCACCACGGGAATACCTGCTGTTAGTTCAATAACAAGCTAGATAAATATCTAAAAATCAGCACTGATTAATTGTATCATTTATAGAAGACATGTCCTATATGTTTCCTGACACAGATCTCCAAATCCCCTGCAGCAACCACCTGGGGTAGCTCATGAGCTTGCTGCAATCATTCAGTATGCAGTGTGCTCAGAAGCTCCATCTAATGGTTCAAGCCGACTGACAGCATTTTAATATTTAAAGGGAATCAGTCAGCAGGTTTTTTTTGCTATGAAATCTGAGATTCAGCGGCAGAGACCTTGATTCCAGTGATGTGTTATTTACTAGACTATGTGTTTTTATTTCAATGAAGTCAGTTTTATCATCAGGCGATTATCACTACAAGACTAGATGTCTCCTGGTCCAATCCTGCACTCACCACTGATTAGCAGCTTTGTCATCGTACAGTTTAGACCAATCAGTGATGTGGGCGGAGATATACAGGGCTCAACATTCCGAGCTCTGCTAAATCTGCAGCAGAGAAAATAGCGACTCTTATCACAACTGCTGCAGCCAGTAATGTAAGTGATACATTGCAGGAATCAGGGCTTGTACCCCTACATCTTGCTGCCATCCGATTATAAAACAAAAACTTGCTGATAGAGTCCCTCTGAAGGGTAATTGTACTTTCAAGCCACTTTTCAGAATAAACTGTCCTGTGTGTATACATGAATTATAAAATCATATCTGGCCATTATATGACTTAAAACCTGCCTTTTCACTAGCTTTTCCCTCTGCAGGCTCTATCTCTAGTTTGCAACCCACTCTGAGCTGGTGGGGAGGAGACAAGCTGCAGTGATCTCTGCCTAATAGCACACAGTGAGGGAATCCTGCTCTCAATTAATTCTTTTTAGCCCACAGACAAGCAACAGCATCATGGAAACTATTATACAGCAGAGCTGAGCTGACTGTAAGGGAATCAGCTCTGGGGTGAGGTAAATGACTTGTTAGAAAGCTCACCTCGATTGTTAGCTTTTTCCCTCTGCCTGTTTCATCTCCCTGCTCCTTCTTCCTAGAGTATAATAGGGATGTTTTTCAGAGTGTGGATGATAAGATAAGGGGGCAGGGGGAAGGAATGAAGTGTCTGATAAGTTAGTAAAGAAGGGGAAGTAAGCTGATGTCTATGATGAGATGTTTTGAAAACTTTCTTATATTAGCCTGTACTATTGAGTTATGCAACATTTGTTGAAAGAACAGTTCAATTTTTAGGAAACCATTTTTTTTTTTTTAGGATTTTTGTCTATTTGTTTCTTCTATTTCAGTTGTATTATGCATTTAAAAAATAGGATCAAAATATTGTTCTTTTAAAATAGTTTATCCCAGAAAAATAAAGGGTTAGAAAAGATTATGTAGACTCATTATGATAATAGATGCAGGATTGGAAAGACTGACTGATAAGACTAAACTGACATGACAAAGACAGACCAGGAATTATGGAGAAAAAGTCACCAGCAGTAATCTCAGAAAATATCCTCATTGAATTGCTATCCAGCTTTGCTAGCATCCACATTAATATCCGAAGATATCCTCATTGAGCTGCTACCCAGCTTTCCTAGCATCCACATTAATATCAAAAGATATCCTTATTGAGCTGCTACCCAGCTTTCCTCGCATCAGCAGAAATATCATAACATATCCTCCTTGAAGTGCTACCCAGCTCTCCAAGTATCAGCAGTAATCTCAGAAGATATCCTCATTAAGGTGCGACCCAGCTTTACTTTCAACAGCAGTAATCTCAAGATAATATCATTGAGCTGCAACCCAGCTTTCCCAACATCAGCAGTAATCTCAGAAGATATCCTCATTGAGCCGCTACCCATCTTTCCTAGCATCAGTAGTAATCTCAGAAGATATCCTCATTGAGCTGCAACCCATCTTTCCTAGCATCAGCAGTAATCTCAGAAGATAGCTTCATTGAGCTGCTACCCAGCTTTTCCATTACTAGCAGAAATTTCAGGAAGCCTCATCACTGAAATGCAACACAGCTTTCCCAGGCTTGGCAGCAATCTTACAAAGTATCATCTCTGAACTATAACCCAGCTTTCCTAGCATCATGACCAGTCTCTGAACATCTCATTTAGTTGTAACCCAGCTTTCCCACCTGTTTATGTGAGTGAATTAACCTGAGCAATGAGAATGCTGTGTAATACTGTACAGCAGACGAGCTGCCGTAATCATCTGCCCAGTGGAAAAGCTGGGTTACAGCTGTCTGGTGTGAACTGCTGTGATCATGGGGATACTACATTTGTAAAGAGGGCTCCTTATGTTATTTTAATCTGATGCACCCCAGCTCTTTCATATATAGGGAGGGCCCCAAGGTACAGGAGCGTGCAGTAGATTAGTACTGCTTCCTATATCAGAGCCTGACATATCCGGAAGTCGGTGTGATGCAAACATACATGGCTGTGATCGTACAGCCACTGGCTGATACCTGCTGCGCACAGTTTGGGCGATATGTATCAGCTTACATGTTCTTTTAAAATTACTGGACGCAGCAGTCATACAAATCCGAAATCTGGAACCAGATTGATAGGAAGGGCTGACAGGGTACTTGCTCCAGTGGTTTAAATTCCTCTTCCCATCTATTGTAACCTGTTATGGGTAGCTCTGATGGGACAGACTGCAGTGGAAGGAGCAGGAAGCATGAAGAGACAGCTGTATGTAAGTTATGTGTTTGCAATGAGTATGTTCCATAGGAACACAGGAGGTAAGGTCCAGAGTGGCAGGTACTGTATGTTACTGAGATGGTTTTATTTTTGACTGGATTTTGGCTCTGAGATTTAGGAGCGACCAAAAGAGACTGGGTGGGAAAGGTCGCTCCCATACTCCATTCTGTTATGATGAGTCACCGAAGGAGGAAAAAACAAAATACCAGCTAAGTCCAGAAAAACCAGAGAGGTTGGCAGCTATCGGATTGCAGACCCCTGAACCTATCCACAACAACTAGCAGTAGCCGTGGGGGGTTCCTACGGTGCCCTAGACCCCTCGATCACAGCCGGAGAGCTACATAGCCTAAAGACAGAAAGGGGAAAAACTAAACTGCCCCAGAGCAGACCCCAAAGCAATAGGCAGCCCCCAACATATAATGACGGTGAAGCAAGATGAAAACACTAACACAGATAGAAAGATAGGTTGAGCAAATGATGGGGCCCAAGCTAACTACATAGGACAGGATAGGAAAGCTGCTGTCTGCCATCTGCAAAAACCCTATCAAAATGAGCCAACCGACTGATAGGAAAAACAGGCCCTGAAGACGCTAGGCTTCAAAAGACTATATCAGCACTCAGGTATATTCTGAAGACAGAGCAAAAGATCAACAGATCAGAGACAAAAATGGAGTTCAGCTCACCCCCGGCCTGGGATGGCAGAACTCCCAAAAAACAAGGCAAACAAAAACAAAACTGAAGAGTACAAAGCAGAGCAGAAAAACTTAGCTTTGAGACGCAGGAATCAGACTGGTCTCCAAGAATCGAGCAGGAAAATCACCAGCCAGGAAGAAGGGCGTCGGCAGCCTTATATCCACTCCTCAATTCCAGCCACCCAGTTATCATCTAGCTGCCCAGGTGTTTGGTAATCAGTCTCACTACCTTCCTTCACCAGAGGAGGGAGTTCATCAGCCCTCAATGGTGAAGGGAAAAATGAACTCATAACACCACCTCCCCCTTGAGGAGGGGTCACCGAACCCTCATCCATGCCACCAGGGCGATCCGGGTGAGCCCGATGAAAGGCACGTACCAATCTTTCGGCATGAATATCAGAGACAGAGACCCAGGAATTATCCTCCTGACCATAACCCTTCCACTTAACAAAATACTGGAGTCTCCGTCTAGCCAGACGGGAATCCAGTATCTTCTCTACCTCATATTCCATGTTACCTTCAACCAATATAGGGTCAGGAGGTGCCACCACAGGAACTGGTTCAACAAACCTCTTCAACAAGGACTTATGAAACACATTATGAATTTTAAATGTGACAGGAAGAGCCAACCGAAAAGAGACCGGATTAATAATCTCCAAAATCTTGTAAGGTCCAATAAATCTAGGCTTAAACTTAGGAGAAGCCACCTTCATAGCGATATTTTTTGATGACAACCAAACCATATCACCCACCTTAAACTGGGGACCAACGGTCCTACGCCGGTTCAAAAACCACTGGGCCTTTTCCTGGGAGAGAGACAACTTATCACTACTTGGTCCCAGATCTGGTGCATTCTCTCCACCACAGTGTCAACACCTGGGCAGGCAGAAGGCTCCACCTGCCCTGAAGAAAATCGAGGGTGAAAACCAAAGTTACAAAAAAAAGGTGACATAAAAGTGGCAGAACTAGCTCTATTATTTAAAGCAAATTCGGCCAAGGGCAAAAATGAAACCCAATCATCCTGATCGGCAGAAATAAAACATCTCAAATACGACTCCAAAGTCTGGTTTGTTCTCTCCGTCTGTCCATTGGTCTGAGGGTGAAACGCAGAGGAGAAGGACAACTGAATTCCCAGCTTGGAACAGAAAGTACTCCAAAATCTAGACACAAACTGAACTCCTCTGTCAGATACAATGTTCTCAGGAATCCCGTGCAAGCGAACCACCTGTTGCAAAAACAAGGGCACCAACTCAGAGGAAGATGGCAACTTAGGGAGTGGTACAAGATGGACCATCTTAGAGAATCTATCACAGATCACCCAAATAAGTCATTCTCTGAGAGACAGGCATATCAGAGATAAAATCCATTGAAATATGGGTCCATGGCCTCCTGGGCACCGGCAAAGACATCAACAAGCCACTAGAGCGAGAACAAGGTTTAGACCGGGAGCAAGTCCCACAGGACTGCACAAAATTCCTGACATCACGAGACAAGGCGGGCCACAAAAAAGACCGACTCACCAGATCTCTAGTACCAAAAATACCTGGATGACCAGCCAATGCAGAGCAATGAACTTCAGACATCACTCTCTTCCTCCACTGGTCAGGAACATACAACTTTCCACTGGGACAACGCTCAGGTTTGTCCTCCTGAAACTCTTCCAGAGCACGTCTCAAATCGGGCGAGATGGCAGAAAGAACTACCCCCTCGCCTAAGATGGTAGCAGGCTTAGTCACAACAGGAGAATCAGCAAGGAAACTCCTAGAGAGGGCGTCTGCCTTGACATTCTTAGTGCCCGGAAGAAAAGAGACCACAAAATCAAAACGTGTGAAAAACAAGGCCCACCTAGCCTGTCTGGGATTCAAGCGCTTGGCCGACTCCAGGTAAATCAAATTCTTGTGGTCAGTAAGGACCACGACTTGGTGTTTGGCTCCCTCCAACCAATGTCTCCACTCCTCAAATGCCCATTTCATGGCCAACAGTTCCCGATTCCCCACATCATAGTTACGTTCGGATGGGGAGAACTTTCGGAAAAAGAAAGCACAAGGATTCATTTTAGATGTCACAGGATCTTTTTGGGACAACACCGCTCCTGCACCAATCTCAGAAGCGTCCACCTCCACCTGAAACGGGAGTGAGACATCAGGTTGCCGCAAAACCGGAGCAAAAGTGAATCTTCGCTTCAGCTCCTGAAAGGAAGAAACAGCCTCCGGAGACCAATTCAGCACATCAGCACCCTTCCTAGTCAAATCCGTCAATGGCTTGGCAATACCAGAAAAATTAGATTTAAATTTCCGATAAAAATTAGCAAAACCCAAAAACTTCTGGAGGGCCTTCAAAGAAGTGGGCTGAACCCAATCATAAATGGCCTGTACCTTGGCCGGGTCCATTTCAATAGTTGACGGAGACAAAATAAATCCCAAAAATGAAACCCTCTGTACCCCAAAAAGGCATTTTGATCCCTTGACATACAGGGAATTCTCCCTCAAAATCCGGAACACAGTCCGAACATGTTCCACATGAGAGTCCCAATTCTTGGAGAAGATCAATATATCATCCAGATAGATAATCAAAAATTTATCCACAAAGTCTCGGAATATATCATTCAGGAAGCACTGGAAGACAGAAGGGGCATTAGTGAGCCCAAAAGGCATCACCAGGTACTCAAAATGTCCCTCCGGAGTATTAAACGCCGTCTTCCATTCATCCCCATGCTTAATGCGAATAAGATTATACGCCCCCCTGAGGTCAAGCTTGGTAAACCAGCAAGCACCTTTAACTCTGGAGAATAGATCAGAAATCAGGGGTAACGGATACTGATATTTAACAGTAATTTTGTTGAGGGAACGATAGTCAATACAAGACCTTAATGAACCATCCTTTTTAGCCACGAAAAAAAACCCAGCACCTAAGGGTGAAGAGGATGGTCTAATATGACCCTTCTCCAATGCCTCCTTAATATAGGATCGCATAGCCTCGTGCTCGGGTACAGATAAATTGAAAAGCCGACCCTTGGGGAATTTACACCCCGGGTTCAGCTCAATTGCACAGTCATAACTCCTATGAGGAGGCAAAGACGCAGACTCATTCTCACTAAATACATCATAAAAGTCAGCCAAATAGTCAGGAACATCATGCGACTGGGGAGAGGTGGAGAAAACAGGAGCATCACTAAGGGCACACCGACAACCCCAACTCACCACAGACAAAGATTTCCAATCCAGAACTGGATTATGGATTTGCAACCAGGGAAACCCCAGAACAATGGTATCATGCAAATTATGCAACACCAAAAATCTGCAATTTTCTTGATGGTCTGGGGCGACCCGCATTACCACCTGGGTCCAAAACTGAGGTTTATTCTTCGCCAAAGGAGTAGCATCAATACCCGTCAAAGGGATAGGCGTCCGCAGAGGTGTCATAGGAAATCCACAACGTTTAGCAAAATCCAAGTCCATCAGGTTCAGAGCTGCTCCTGAATCCACAAAAGCCTTGGCGGAAAATGTGGACAGGGAGCAGATCAGAGTAATTGCCAGAAGAAACTTAGGTTGAACACCACCCACAGAAAATGTGTGTGCACAACGTTTCTCTCGTCTAGGGCAGACAGAAATAATATGCGAGGCATCTCCACAAAAAAAACACAGCTTATTACGCCTTCTGAACTCCTGACGTTGCACCCTAGACAAAACTCTATCACATTGCATAGGTTCAGACATTTGTTCAACAGGTGGCAACATCTCTCGTGTAGTTTTGCGTTCACGTAAACGCCGATCCACCTGAATGGCTACTGACATAGAATCGTCAAGACCAGAGGGAACAGGAACTCCCACCATAGTATCTTTTACAGTTTCTGACAAACCCTTCCGAAAGAGGGCTGCCAAGGCACCATCATTCCAGGTAGTAAGGACCGCCCACTTTCGGAATTTTTGACAGTACAACTCTGCCGAATCCCGACCCTGGCTTAATGCCAACAGGGTCTTTTCAGCCTGATCAATAGCATTAGGTTCATCATACAACAACCCCAAGGCTTGAAAAAATGCGTTCACATTATTCAGAATAGGATCATCAGGTTTCAAAGAAAACGCCCAATCCTGGGGATCGTCGCGCAGCAAAGAGATGACAATTTTAACCTGCTGCGCGGAGTTCCCCGACGAGTTAGGCTACAAGGCAAAAAATAATTTACAATTCTTGAAATTCAGGAATTTAGACCGATCCCCAAAAAACACATCAGGAGTAGGAATCTTTGGTTCAGCAGCATGTGAATGAGCAAGATAGGCGGAAATTCCCCGCACTTCAGCAGCGAGCTGCTCCACACGATCAGACAATTGCTTCATCTCCATTGAGAGAAAAATTCCCCCTACGGCCTCAGAGATATAGAGGAAAAAATATGCACACAAAAAAAAAAAAAAAAATTCTGACACCTTTTTCTTTTTTTCTTTTTTTTTTCCCTTTCCTTTTTACAATTCTCTCCTGCTATTGAGTACCCTAGGATCTGCGGTATGGCTGGTGATTCTGTTATGATGAGTCACCGAAGGAGGAAAAAACAAAATACCAGCTAAGTCCAGAAAAACCAGAGAGGTTGGCAGCTATCGGATTGCAGACCCCTGAACCTATGCACAACAA
Organism: Dendrobates tinctorius; assembly: GCF_039654945.1. NCBI lineage: Eukaryota > Metazoa > Chordata > Amphibia > Anura > Dendrobatidae > Dendrobates > Dendrobates tinctorius. Next base: position 9,878,795 of record NW_027361868.1, read on the forward strand.
CTAGCAGTAGCCGTGGGGGGTTCCTACGGTGCCCTAGACCCCTCGATCACAGCCGGAGAGCTACATAGCCTAAAGACAGAAAGGGGAAAAACTAAACTGCCCCAGAGCAGACCCCAAAGCAATAGGCAGCCCCCAACATATAATGACGGTGAAGCAAGATGAAAACACTAACACAGATAGAAAGATAGGTTGAGCAAATGATGGGGTCCAAGCTAACTACATAGGACAGGATAGGAAAGCTGCTGTCTGCCATCCGCAAAAACCCTATCAAAATGAGCCAACCGACTGATAGGAAAAACAGGCCCTGAAGACGCTAGGCTTCAAAAGACTATATCAGCACTCAGGTATATTCTGAAGACAGAGCAAAAGATCAACAGATCAGAGACAAAAATGGAATTCAGCTCACCCCCGGCCGGGGATGGCAGAACTCCCAAAAAACAAGGCAAACAAAAACAAAACTGAAGAGTACAAAGCAGAGCAGAAAAATTAGCTTTGAGACGCAGGAATCAGACTGGTCTCCAAGAATCCAGCAGGAAAATCACCAGCCAGGAAGAAGGGCGTCGGCAGCCTTATATCCAGTCCTCAATTCCAGCCACCCAGTTATCATCTAGCTGCCCAGGTGTTTGGTAATCAGTCTCACTACCTTCCTTCACCAGAGGAGGGAGTTCATCAGACCTCAATGGTGAAGGGAAAAATGAACTCATAACACCATTCCGTGTCTCACTGGCCTAAAAAAAATGCACCTGGTCTAGCTCAGGTAGCAGTGTGCCAAGGCTGGAGAAAGACAGAGCTGGTGCATAGTCTGTACTGAACTCTGAGAGGTTCCTATAAGACTAGTTTCACACTAGCTTATGGAGGAGCTGCAGAGGGATGCGGACTGCCTTTGTGAAGCTCCGCTCACGGCCGCACCTCCTCCAGTCAGCTCCGCCTCCGGCATGCGGCCTGTGTACCCCATCTTTAGCATTAGGTATGCAAGCCGTGCCGATGTATGCAGATGCCTCCGCATGTGTCGTTTTGATGGTGCGGCGACCTGTGCCAAATGCAACACAGGCCGCCTGCTGACGGAGGTGGAGCTGACCTGAGGAGGTGCGGCCGTGGGCGGAGCTTCACAGAGGAAGTCCGCATGACTCCGCAGCTCCTCCATACGCTAGTGTGAAACTAGCCTAATACTAAGTTCGTGAGACCGTGTAATTTACTTTTCCTTGCCGAGAGCAAGGACTGTTTTGGTAATCATTTATGATGAAGAAAGGACTGTTCTGTTATTAATTTATTCTGAAAAAAGGACTGTTTTCATTTTAGAGCTTTATTCTGTTTTGATATTTTGAACCCTGTGCCTGTGCGTATCTACATGGCTACCAGAGAACTGAAGCCTCCCCAGTGCTATGTGTCTTTGTGCATGTTACTATTTATGGGCGCTATGTTGCATCTGAAGGAGTCAGTGAACTTGGCCGATTGGTTCTTTGTAGAGCACTGAAGTATTTAATGAGTTGATGATGACAACATAGGCAGTAACAATCCCAGATATGGCTCTTATAGGGCCACATTAATTATTTCTGATGTTATAGGTAATAACATCACAAGTCACAAGTGTCTGGGGCCAATCATTTCTGGAATACAAGATGCCTTCACTTTTAATAAATTGGTTTGGCGAACATGGCCACATCTCATCCCGGTCAGCTCCTCTTCAACTATACTCCAGAGTGGATTTAATTTGTCATGAAAATGCTAAGTTTTTATGCAACTCTACATTAATAAATTTTCCCCTTTAAGTTTTGCTTGCAGTCTTTATAAGGGCTAATAATGCTGCTTGATGCTCCAGTGACTGCTCAGTCATGTTGATTTGTGTAGCACCTTTACTGCAGTATTTGGCACAGCAACAGCTTTTTGTGCCGATGCCGAGTGTCGGACCCCCACTGATCAAATATTACTGGCTGACTCTAAAGATATTGAAGTCTCGGAATACCCCTTTAATAGTGGTGAGCTTTATAGGACGTATTTGAAAGCTTGTCTTTAGCACTCTCTGACACCCCCTTCGTTTTAGACAGTCAGAACGTCTTCTCCTCGGCCACTCCTTCCTCGGTAGGTTAAAGCCAGGATGTGCTATTCAGCCGGCTTTGAGTCTCTGCCCACACTGCTGTGTTATGAATAGGCTTTATGAATGCTTCAGTAAACAGGGGGTGAATGCGGCATTTGTTTAGGAGGACTGCACTTTCGAAAAGCCTCTAAATTCTAAGTGGCTTTCTCCAGCTGTGCTAGATAGGAATCTAAAACTTTTCATGGGACTGACTCAACTGAGCTTCCACCCCCACGTGAAGACGGGCGAAGAAGCTGAGAATAAAAGCGTGAGAATGAATGCGTGAGCTGCTGTGTTATACATTGTATCTCCAAAGAACTTTATAAAGTAAAGAAATTGCATATTATTACTCGCCAGCCGCTCCACATTAAGCGTTTACTAATGGGTCAACTCAGGGTAATGACTCTTAATTTCTTGTATGGAACGTATGCAAAATAAGTTCTCCTGATACTTTTATCCTTAGTGCTACCTATTGGAGGTAGATACTTTTTAAAGCTTCTTTCCTTCTATTACCTATCTAAAAGATAGGCGATAATCTACCGATTGGTGGGATCTGACCTCTTGACCCTTACTAATCTCAATAACAGGGTTTTGAAATGCCCCACTGGTATTTACAAGTGGCCACAACTTTTTAAATGGTTTATTCAGGACTATTCTTTTTTTTTCCTTTGGCTCTAAAAACAGGTAGGTAATTGCTAGCTATCTGCCTGTTCTTACTGGCACCGAGCAATCATTGACCGCTCCTGCCGGCAATTCAGCTGCTTCATGTCAACAGAGCTGCTCTTCCCCTTCCTGCTCTGCTGATGGGTGTGACTGCTGAAGCCATGTCGATTGACAGCCATCTCCCTGCAGTTAGGCAGTGGGAATCCAGCTGTCAATCAGCATGAGATCGGCATTCACGTCCTGTCAACAGAGTAGAGCATAAAAGAAGCCTCTGCTTTGTCGACATGACGTCAGCAGAAGTGACTGAATCGCTAGCAGTAGTGGTTTGTGACCTCTTTGTGCCACCGGAGAACGGACCTAGTGCGGCCAGTGCCTGATCCTCATCTCCCGATCCGTGTGCGACCAGTACTTGAATCAGTATGCGAGACCGGTGTGTGAACGTGTGCCTACCTGAGCATTCGGTGTATCCGGACTGTCCTAATGGTCTCTAAATCAGACCTACCTGAAACTCCATGTCAATATCGGTTCGACCCGAGGATCCTGAGCCTAGTCGTCTAAACAGTGCCCGAGTCCTTGTCTGTATTAGTAACTGTTCTGCCAGAGGATCCTGAACGTAGTATTCTGAATGGAGCCTGAATCCTTTGCATGTCTGCATACCTGACACCGGGGGGTCAGCATCTGCAGTACCAGGGACTGCCTAGTAGTGGTACCTGGCGGCTACCTGCCGCTCAAGCCTGGCTCCACCATCAGGAGCTCCAGTGAACATCAGGTACCCGCTTAGTTACATCCCTCCTAGGCAAGCCCGGTATAGTGGGTCAACGAACTACGTGCGCCACCTGCGTGAGTAACAATGTAGCTAGTTTTTACTATGGATTGTGCTATACTCCCCATTTGTAGTGGTCTTCTGTCTTTTATATTTATTTAAATCTTTTAATTGACTTGAAAGAATTATAACTTGTGTGCGAAATGTGTGGCTCTTCATGAATCTCATACTTTGTAGGAATAAATTCTGTATCAATGCCTGGGAGGAGTTTACAATGTTTTAATTCTTTTTCTAGCCCAAGTCATTTACTGGTATTTTGGGAACATATATAACCAACAAATTTAGACAGCGTTCCAAATGGTTCAGATGTAGAAAACTGGTGGTCTCTTCTCCCATATGCAAAGTCTTTGTTATATAAATATAAATTGCCTCTTCAGAAACGAAGAGTACTTGAACTTCAGCGCCACCTATTGAGAGGGCGGAGGGGTGTCAGCAATTTACTAAACGTCAATATCGACCCTTTAAAGGAAAGATGCCATCAAATATTTTTTTTTTCAGCAATTAAAAACCGCAAAGAATTAAAGTTTACATTTTGTTTAAAAATATTATTTGTTTATAACTAAAATATGAAAAATAATTTGAAAAGGTTTGGTATTTCCACTTTAAAGCACTAGGAGGAACAGCTACTGAAATTTGACATAAAAACATAGTGTACAACTAGCTCACATTACTGCACTGCAGTAAATATGGGCTGAATCTGCTCACGTGTGTGTGGTGTCACTCCTCTCCTCCCCTTCTGGGTGTTTGCTAAGGGATAAGAAAGGATGAGACTTGGGATCACCGTGCGGAGCCATTTTGTTGGTGACTGCAAAGTTATACTGGCAAGTAGATGGGGTCACCAAGGATGGCAGGCAGCAACCATTCTGTTAGTAGGTGCTGCTGGCTGTATCATAAAATAAGAAATACACATGCACGCTCGCACACAGGAAAACACACACCCTCACACACGTTCACACACTCACGATCACACACGATCACAAACCTACGCACACTTTGTCAGCAGCCTACAATTATAGAAAAATTAATCAGCAGTTGCTTTTTGGACTTAAAGAAGCATAAAGTAAAAACTCGTTTTAAGGTAGGCAACATTTAAGAGTGTAAATTGGGTTATAATTTTTAATGCACTCACGCATTTCGGGATTTAGAAGAAAAAATATATATTGTAATCACAGGAAAGAAAAATCCACTTTTGGACTCGAACATCTTTCCTTCCGCTTTTCGGAGACTGCGTTTTATACGTGGGTTTAATCTAAAATTGATGCTTTGTGGAGCTTTGACAAGCGTTTTAATAATATACACATGCCTGATAAATGTTCAAAGCTATGCAAATGTTAAATATTTTACAGGGCTGCTTGTGTAGTCAGTGAGATCTTTCCATCTCAGAACTCCATTCTTGTCGGCTTCCTCTCCTGCATTCTCGCACGCCCTTTATAAAAGCAGACAATTGTGAATTATGTGGGTATCATTTACGGATGCGTACAAGATGGATTTTTGATGTACTGTATATGATATATTGTAATATTTTCTTTGGTTTTTAACAAGATCTAAAATATTAAAGAGATACTGATATTAAGAGCATTCAGACAAAAGCCCCAAGGAAGCCATAAAGTACAATAAGAGATAAGGAGTACAAATGGACTCTTTGTACTTTTTTTTTTCTCTTGCAATATCTACAATATCTTTTCAGATGGGCTCAAGTACTTAGCAGGCTTTGCCAAGAAAATTCGGAGAACTAGACTCCAAACAAACCTCAAAAAAGTGTTTGTTTCTGATTGTTTTGGGGAATTTTCCCATTGGTCCCTGGGTCAACTAACCTCTAGTTAGCAGGTTTTTCTCCAGTATTGCCTGAATATAATTCCATCCGTCTTCTCACCTATCCCTGCTAAAGAAAAGCTTCCCCACAGCATGATTCTGCCACCACCATGTTTGATGGTGGGGATGGTGTTTTTAGGGTGATGTACCATTGATTTGTCACAAGTTCAAATGTGTCTGCTATACAGTTCTGAGTTTTTATATTTAGTGCTAATTCTTCTGATTTTTACTAAGGTGGCATGGCTCACATGATCCATTCCTCGGGAGTGCAGTAAAAGAATCTAAAAAAAAATCTCAAATATTTGTAAGTGCAGTAAATTAGGAACTTTAGCACAAAGTATAGGATCAATTTATATTTTAATGCTTTCACTGAGATAAGACGTTCACTTACAGCTCCCTAAAGATATGGTAGGAGCCAGGTCAGGCAATATATAAAGGTTGATTTGACCTTTGGGGAGCAGATGTCAAAATGTCAAAGCCTGTCTTGAAGGATCAGTGGAGTCATTTGCCTTTTTCTTGTGGTCAAACGTATTTCATTTCATTACCATCCAAATGAGCAGCTTGTTCGGTGTCAGTAGAAATGTGCTCGTGTGTTGTATTAAACCATTCGGATATCTTGATCCAGTAAACCTGACTGCAGCCTGGGAATATTCTATCTTGTGATATTTGCTTGTTAATGTCCGAGCATAAAAGGGGAGTCATGAAGGAAAGGGCTCTCCTAAAATTAAATGCGCTTTCCAGTTAAAACAATTTGCCACCTATCCTGAGGATTCAGAATCAAAAAAGTTTCTTATTAAAACCAAATTGTTGGGGCGTCCTTAAAGCCACTGCTCAAAGCACCTATGACTGAAAGCTGGCGGCTCCTGGGAGGAATAAAGTTAATTTTCTCCAAGTAGCCGCACTTTCAGTAAGGTGGCTGGACAGTATTGACTATCCCTATGTCTGCAGGTTACTAGTCTTTGGGAACATTACAGTTTCCCTTTAATTTCTTTAATTTGCATTTTGGGGGTGACAGACGTTAAGACATAAATGGGGTTGACTAAGACCTAGGAAATCATAACCTTTCCTTAGCATTGGAGATCAATATCAGATCGATGGGGTTGCCTGGTATCCAACCGCAAGAAACCAGCTGATACATGTGCCACGGCCACCAGAAGTACACAATGTACAGAACCAAAACACCACCATTCTGTATTTTTTTTAATTATGCTTTGCTTATATGGCGCCATCATATTCCCCAGCGCTGTACAGACATTATCGGTGTCCCTATTGGGGCCTACAATCTAAATTCCCTATCAGTATGTTTTTGGAGTGTGGGAGGAAATTGGAGAACCCGGAGGAAACCCACGCTAACACGGGTAAAATATACAAACTCCGTGCAGGTGTCGTCTTGGTGGGATTCGAACCCAGGACCACAGCGCTGCAAAGCAACAGTGCTAACCACTGAGCCAACATACTGCACAGTACACTGTCTAGTGGCCATTTTCAGGTACTGCAGCTCAGCTCCACAGTGTGTGTGATCGGAGCTGCAGTACTCAAGAATGGTTTTACATTCATCTGGTTTTAATAAATCTGCCCCAATGTGTTACATTTTCCATGTCCACTTATAATAATGTGAAACACCTGAATACATAATAACATGTCTGCAATGTCAGTCATACATTGTTTTGTATGATGTTTTGTTCCCGTGAGGCATATGTTAGAATCTGTTTAGTTTGTGACTATCCACCATTTTCTTGTAGTGTTCTGGCTGCTGGTCTTTTTCCTCTGGTGCTGGGTTTGTCTTGGGTCAGGTGATTGTATCACCCTTTATTACTTAGCACCTGCCTCCCAGTCCTTGCTGGACAACAGTGTTAATCCGCTTGAGTTCTGGCTTGGAGCTTTGCTTTGCCTTCTGTGTGTGTAATTAGTGCAGTTCTGGGACCTCTGGTTCTGCCAGTCTTAGTTTCTGTTTATTCGGACTCCCATGACAGCACCACGAGAGAGGGGATCCGCCCTTTAGGAACAGGAAACCTACAGATACAAAAGGGCGGCACCTCTCCCACGCATCAGTTGGTTTCTTGTTCCTGAGGGGACGGGATCCTACAGAGAAACCGGATCCCAGGCCGGCCGGCCGATACAGGTAGCAAGGGGGTCTCCTACCTCGGCCTGGTGCGGAACTCCTGGAGGACGCCACGGTGGCCCAGGATGGGTGGCACGGCGGTGGCGTATGCAGCAGGGAGCGGCGTCCGGTGGAGGTCCGTCTCCAGGGTAAGGCCGCCGCCGGTGAGTATGCCCCCCGGGGGGCTCCCGGCTCCGGCGGCGCAAGTGCGGTGGTATCGGGGGCCGGCGCGGCTGCGGGGTGCTGAGGCCGGGGAGCGCTACATTCCGGAGCGCCCGGGCATCCCGCGTGACTTCCGGTCACGTCGGGGTCGCGGTGACGTCAGGGGGCGGGCGGAGGATGCGCTTCCGGGTCAGCGGCGCCACTGCGCTGGCGCGAGGAAACCAAGATGGCGGCGCCCATCGAAAACGCCGGTAAGCGTCGGCTCTCCGGCCAGGTGCGGCGCCAGCTGGGGAAGGGAGCCCTATTAAGGGGGAAGGGGCGCGGCAGGAATACTGCTGTCCGGAGGAGGGGTATATAGGCAGGACCCTGGCAGGGTGCCTTGCCTTGGCCTCATTATTGCGAGCAGTAATGGAGAGCGATCAGGAGCAGCAGCAGCAGCGGCAGCAGCAACGTCGGCAGCAGCGACAAGCATCTCTGCCGCCCCTGGATGACCTTCGGCAGGTCAAGCAGAAAAAGAAAGAGTCCCGTGACAGTAAGGAAAGTGCGGGACGAAGTGACCAATCCAGTCATAAAAGCTCCTCTAGGCAGACAGGAGCATCGACTGAGAAGAATCCCCCTCATTCTCCGGTACTTGTTTGTGGCACTGGTAAGTGATCTTCGTGAAAGTTCACTCAGTGACGGGACCCCCCTTCTGTGTTTTATTCTAGGGGAAGAAGGCTACAAGTAAAACTAAACACAGGGAATGCGCACTCTGTGCATGCCCATTACCTGACTCATGCCCCAAAAAATTGTGCCCCCTCTGTATTCAGCAGACAGTGGCGGAAGAGTCGCCCGCGGTAGCGGCGAGTTTAAGGGACATAGTCAGGGCAGAAATGAAGGAAACCCTAAAGTCTTTGTCCCAGCCGGAAAGTCTAAGGGGCGAGGTCCCGGTGGAGTCCGATTCCTCGGCAGAATGGAGGAGAAGTAGAGACTCCCAGGCTTCATCTCCCTCGGCCTCCTCAGGAGAAGAGGGATCGGGGCGGTTTTGTCTGCCACTTGACCGAGTAGACAAGCTGGTCAAGGCAGTCAGAGGGACAATGGAAGTAGAGGAGCCTAAGCCCCAGTTATCCATGCAGGATGTCATGTTCGGGGGCCTGGAACAGAGGAAGCGTAGAGTCTTCCCATTAAATCAGAAAATCCAGGATCTGATCCACAGAGAGTGGAAAAAAACGGATAAGAGAGGGTCGCTACCACCAGCCCTCAAACGCAGATATCCCTTCGACGATCCGGCAGTGAATACTTGGGACAAGGCCCCCAAATTAGATGCAGCCATTGCGAAGGCATCGAAAAGATCCTCGCTACTCTTTGAGGACATGGGATCCCTTAAAGATCCCCTAGACAGGAGGGCAGATACCTTCCTTAAGAATACCTGGGAAATGGCTGCCGGGTCCTTAAGACCAGCAGTGGCATCAACATGCACGGCCAGGTCCATGATGGTCTGGTTGTACCAGTTGGAGTCACAATTAAAACAGGGTACATCGAGGCAAACAATTCTTGGGGCCCTACCAACAATCCAAGAGGGAGCAGCATTCTTAGCAGATGCCTCAGCGGATGCAGTAAGAATGGCCGCCAGGGCAGCAGGTCTTTCTAATGCGGCTCGTAGAGCCCTGTGGCTGAAGTGTTGGCAAGGGGACATTCAGTCCAGGGCGAAGCTCTGTGCTATTCCGTGTGAGGGTGAATATTTGTTCGGCGCAGCCCTGGACGAACTGCTTGAGAAAGCTGGGGACGACAAGAAAAAATTCTCAAATCTCTGGTCTGCGTCCTACCGACGTCCATTTGGTAGAAGGAGATTCGGTCAGGGGAGAAGGCGCAATTCTTCGCCTATTAGAGACCGTCCCAGATGGGAAGATAGAAGGAGAAGAGGTACGGGCTACATGTTCAGACGCTCGTCGAGAGATCAAAAGAGACAGAATCAATGACTAGTAATTCCCGTGGGGGGTAGACTGTCATCCTTCCTCCCGGCATGGTTACAGATTACAAATAGTGACTGGGTGCGCAAGGTAATGTCCACCGGGCTTAGATTGGAGTTTACCCAGGTCCCGCGGGATACCTTTAAAGCAACTCCTTTAAGATCTTCACCCCTCGAACAAGCAGCCTTAGAAGCGGAGGTCTTAAGCCTTTGCCAGAAAAACGTCCTGATAGAGGTTCCAGATTCTGAGAGAGGAAGAGGGTTCTACTCTCCCTTATTCCTGATCCAAAAACCTGATAAGACATTTAGGACAATTATTAATCTACGTTTCCTTAATAAGTTTTTGGTTAATCGTACTTTTAAGATGGAGTCCATCAATACAACAATAAAAATATTGTTTAAAGGGTGTTTTATGGCAGTCATAGATTTGAAAGATGCGTACTATCATGTACCTATCCATGCAGATTTCCAGCAGTACCTGAGAGTGGCAGTTTCAGTAGACAGCACAGTCCGTCATTATCAGTATAGAGCCCTTCCCTTTGGTCTCTCAGCAGCGCCCCGGGTATTTACAAAAATAGTGGCCGAGGTTATGGCTAATTTACGGGAAGTGGACATCTTAATTGTTCCATATTTAGATGATTTTTTGATTGTGGGGAAATCAGTGGGCCATTGTATATCCCAGATAGAAAGAGCTAAATCAAGGTTAGAAAACCTCAGGTGGATATTAAACTACGAAAAATCCCAACTCCAGCCCTTAAAGATACTGAAGTTTCTAGGCTTACTATTAAATTCAGAAACTCAGCAGTGTCTATTACCATTGGATAAATTGCAAAAGATACAGCAGCAGGTTCTTCGGGCGATTGATAATCCTTCTATGACCCTCAGACAGGCCATGTCCCTGTTGGGCTCTCTAACCTCATGCATTCCAGAAGTCAGCTGGGCACAATTCCATACTAGAGCCCTTCAGAAGGACGTCCTGGTTAATAGCAGGGCCTTGGGAAGCTCCTTACAGGGTCGAGTGTTGCTAAGCCCCTCAGCTGTTACGTCGCTTAGATGGTGGCTCGATGACAAGAACCTAGCCTCAGGGGTGCCCTGGGTAACGCAGATAACCCGGATTATAACCACAGACGCTAGTCCCTTCGGTTGGGGGGCCCATATGGGGAACATAGTGGTACAGGGACATTGGGATTCTGATGCTGAGATCTCATCCAACCAGAGAGAGCTATTGGCGATAGAGCGGGCAGTCAAAAAACTCATTATGTACCTACAGGGCCATCACGTGAGGATACTCTCGGACAACCAGGTAGCGGTAGCATATGTCAACCACCAAGGTGGAACCCGCTCCGACGCCCTGATGCGGATAACAGAACGTCTCCTTCAGATAGCAGAGGAAAGTTTTCTATCTTTAACAGCCCTCCACATCAAAGGAAAAGACAACGTGAAGGCAGACTTTCTAAGCCGCAAGGCTCTAAAGCAAGGAGAATGGGCTTTGAACAGGGATATTTACCAACAGATTGTCAGCAGATGGGGTCAGCCAGAGGTAGACCTCTTTGCCACCAGAGAAAACAGAAAAGAAAAATCGTTCTGCTCTCTGAATCCCAGGGAAAATCCACTGGCAGTGGATGCCCTCCTGATAAGATGGAACTTTTCTCTGGCATACGCCTTCCCACCATTAAATCTTCTACCTCTGGTAGTGAGGAAGATCAGGGAAGATCGGGCAAGAGTCATATTAATTGCCCCCTTTTGGCCCAGGAGGACCTGGTTCGCATGGTTGAGGACCATGTCGGTATGCGATCCCTGGGTACTGCCAAACCTTCCGGATCTCCTCTACCAGGGGCCAGTCAGCCACCCGCAAGTAGCGGGACTCCATTTGACGGCGTGGTGTTTGAGAGGACACTATTAAAGGATAGAGGGTTCTCCAAGAATTTAATTGATACCCTCCTAAAAAGCAGAAAACTGACTACCACTAACATTTATGCTAGGACCTGGAAGCGATTCCTGTCCACCTTTCATTTTGATGTCAGAGACGGAATTCCCACGAAACATATTCTGGAGTTTCTCCAGAGGGGTCTCGAATTGGGTCTCTCCACAAGTACATTAAAAGTACAGGTTTCAGCCTTAGGAGCCTTGTTTGCATGTGATATTGCCAATAACTATTGGGTAGCAAGGTTCATCAAAGCAGCGGCTAGATCGAGACCCATACACAAAGACAGATGTGTGCCTTTGGACTTAAACTTAGTCCTTACAGTCATGACAGAGTCCGTTTGAACCTTTGGATTCTGCCTCGTTAAAGATTATATCTCTTAAGGCAGCATTTCTAGTAGCGATAACATCCGCACGTAGAGTGAGCGACATACAGGCACTTTCCAGATTGCCCCCTTACACAGAGTTCTTACAGGATAGAGTAATCCTAAGGCCAGATCCAGCATACCTTCCCAAGGTAGCATCACAATTTCACAGGACACAGGAGATGGTTCTGCCTTCCTTCCTCCCTAATCCGACCAACCCTAAGGAGCAAAAACTTCAGGCATTAGATATTAGAAGATGCTTACTTAAATATTTAGCAGCCACGGATCCTTGGAAGAAGGAGAATGCATTATTCCTATCCTTCCAAGGTCCCAGGAAAGGTTGTAGGGTATCGAAACGCACATTAGCAAGGTGGATTAGGGAGGCTATCTCTCTTGCCTACACATCAGGTGGAGGTCCGGCTCCGCAGAACCTGAGGACGTATTCCACTCGTGCCATGGCATCATCTTGGGCAGAAAGATCTGGAGTGTCAATTGATCAGATATGTAAGGCGGCCACCTGGTCATCTCCTTCCACCTTTTTTAACCACTACCGGTTAGACATGGGTGCCTCCTCAGATCTCACCTTTGGGCTAAGGGTGCTGCAGGCTGTAGTCCCTCCCTAAGTTAGTTTACATCTCTGTAATTCTCTCGTGGTGCTGTCATGGGAGTCCGAATAAAGTATTAAGTTACGTACCGGTAACGGTATTTTTCGGAAGCCCATGACAGCACCCTTAGTTCCCTCCCTTGTTCACATATAGGGGTGCACTCCTTTAGAAGATTGTCCACAGTTTACTGTATGTGGGAGATGGTATAAAATATTTCTGGTAAATAGGGTAGATAGGTTGTATATATTATATGTTGTGTACTAACCATGGTAGCCTCTCAAGCTCTGTAATCCAACTGATGCGTGGGAGAGGTGCCGCCCTTTTTGTATCTGTAGGTTTCCTGTTCCTAAAGGGCGGATCCCCTCTCTCATGGTGCTGTCATGGGCTTCCGAAAAATACCGTTACCGGTACGTAACTTAATACTTTTCAGTTTGTTTCTGCAGCCTTCTCTTTGTTTGCTATTAGGAGGTGACCTGTTTTTGTGTCCAGTCCTTAGATCTTTCAGGGAACTCCCTTCCCCCATCTATAGGTCTTCGCTTGAGATTAACCTAGGATCGTCGATGGGTCTATTTACAAGGAATGGGTCGCCCACTCCATCGTAGGGTATCAGCCTAGTCACAGTGCAGGGTCAGTTTTCTCCCTTCTATCCTAGTCCTGTGTTGCAGATCCATAACAGCATAAGGCCTGTTTCACACTTCCGTTTTTGTGTCCGCCAAACGGATCCGTTTCCGTTTTTTTGACGGAAACTGATGCAAACGGATCCGTTTTTTTAAAAACGGATCCGTTTTTTTGACGGATCCGCGGTAACCGTAATGGAAGTCTATGGGACAAAAAAAACGGATCCTGCAAAAAATGGCGGATCCGTTTTTTTACGGAAAACGGATTTGAAAAAACGGAAGTGTGAAACAGGCCTAAGATTGAACAGAAAAGCTTTTTTCTTATGTGGTGGTATTATTACGTATGTGTTTACCCGCTCCTTTTCTATGCATATTAAGATCCTATCCAACCATCAGTTGATGAACCCACCGGTCTTCCACTTATTAATTTCTATACAGGTGGGAATAATTGTTCTCTTTCTGGAATAATATCATGTTTATCTCATTTGGCTTTTTTACTTGAAGATCCATTGAAGTTACAGAAATCCCCCATGGCAAGCAGAGAATGATGGGTCAATTTCAATTATGGTGAAAGACTTGCACATCTTCAGCCCCCCGCGCCTCCTGAATTATGATGGCCTTCTGCTTTAGATTTAAACTCGTGAATCACTTCTACCTCAGGGGGCTTTGGGCGCTGATTTCAGCTTTGTCATACGTTGGAAAAACAATTGAGTAAAACGATGGAAGTTCATCTTTAAAGAAAGGTCTAGAAGTGCGAAGAGAGGATGTCACACGGGCAACTTTTGTTTAGTTGTTGCCTAAGTGAATATTCGCCCTTTTGGTTAAAGACATTTTAAAATTCTGTGCTGATTTATTTTGGATTATATCTTTATAGCAGTTGGAGCTCTGCTTTACTGATTCAGAGCTCTAAATCCCCTGCTGAGCTAAAATATAACTAGTTACCTGCAGCCACCACTAGACGAAGGCGACTCTATACTGTCTGCTGCTGAAGGCACTTAGAATGGGCACATGAGCATCAGAACTGGACCAGTGGAAGAATGTAGCCTGGTCGGAATTAACTTTTATTTGGAGATACCGTAGATGGAAAATTGGTACTTACAATGATGAAATGAAAACAGAAAACTGTAAGTCCATACTATTAACATCTCGATCCTATATCTGGACCTTCATCAGAATGATGCTGATTGCGTGATTGCGTGGGGTCAAGTGGACCAAGGATGTAAGCAGCTTTGCGGAGAGTGCGACATATGTTGCTGGCTGTGCTTAACTTTTATTTGGAACATATGGACAGCCGCATGCGTGTGCATCACTTTGGGTAAGAGATGGCGCTGTGGTTGAAGACAAACCAGTGGAGACAACCTTGAGCCCTGAAAACGCATTTATTCAGACTGGCATACCGCCTCAACACATTAACCTAATCTATCCCTGGGTGGCACAGCCAAAAGTTTTTACCATAACCAGGTTCCCCGCATCATGTTACCACATGCTTTATGCATCCATTAGCCCTCTGCGTCTGTACTGTTGCACACTTAACATTATGGCTGGTCCATACAATCAGGGCAACTGTTACCACCCACCTTTCGTGTCTCCCTTTTTCACTCATAGATTGTAAGCCTGCGAGCAGGGCCCTCATTCCTCTTGGTATCTGTTATGATCTATGTGATTATTGTTATGCTGTAATGTCTATTGTCTGTACAAGTCCCCTCTGAAATGTAAAGTGCTGCGAAATTTGTCGGCGCTATAGAAATAAAATTTATTATTTATTATTGAGTCCTGGTTTCATGTAGATGTGATGCTGTCTATCCAAACATTGTACAGACAAAGTATCTCCTTCATGGCAGCTGTGTTCCCCAATGGCAGTTCTCTCTTTCAACTGGATAATTCCCCATGCCACACTAAAAAAATAATCAAGAATGGTTTGAGGAACATGAAAAAGATCAAGATGGTGACTTAACCAGCAGAGACAACCTTCGGTTCTGGTTTCATGTGGATGTGATACGTACCATCTATCCATACATTGTATAGACAAAGTATCTCCATTCACGGCAGCCGTGGCCGTGTTCCCTGATAGCAGTGCTCTCTTTCATCTGGATGTTGCCCAATGCCACACTAAAAAAATATTCAAGAATGGTTTCAGGAACATGAAAAGATCAAGATGGTGATTTGCCTCCAATTTCCCAATATCTTAGTCTGATCGGTCATATCGATGGGATGGGATGAAAAATGGTGCCCCATTTTACATACCCTGTGGTCTCTGGCACCAACAGGTTAGCAGCAGATCCTTCAAGTGATGTAAAATGGGGCACCATTTTACATCACTTGAAGGATCTGCTGCTAACCTGTTGGTACCAGAGACCACAGGGTATCTTCAAAGGTCTTGTGTAGTCTATGTCTTGAAGGGCCAGAGCTGTTTCGGTGGCAAGAGAAGGACCTGTGACTGATCGGTATATATCATAATATCGATGTAGACACACTTTATACCATACTTGTCAACTCTCCCCAAAAAAACTGGACTCACGAAGGAATTGATAAATCTCCAAGGTGCCACTTAAACCCCCTGAAACAAGCATTTGTGGAATCTTTTATGTGCTTGACATAATTAGTCCTGATGGTCAATTGTGCTTTTGATGGGATGTGAAGCACGGCATGGCTCCAAAAGGGGGGTATGGTTATCAGAGAACAAATTGAGCACACGCAACCTATTCCCAGAAGTCCTGTATGTCTTATACTGGCTAACATGCTAGTCATAAGGTCCTGTTAGATTTAGCGATGCACCAGTGATCCTGACAACAATACGACCCAGTCAGGTTTCGCTGGTGCATCGCTAAATGGTCGCTAGTGAGTTGCCAAACAGGCAGATCTCACCAGCGACGCAGCAGTCCGTCGGCAGTCGTTACTTACCTGTCAGACGCAGCGATGATGACGACTTGCGCCTGCGTCCTTCCGTCGCTAGTCTGCGCCAGCGGGAAGAAAATGGCCCAGGGGGGCGTGGCTATGTAGCGGCGGAGAGAGGACGCGTTCAGGGAGAGCTCCTCGCATCCTGACATAAATCCTGTCAGCGGACCCGTGGTGCCGCGGCATACCTGCCAGTATTGGACCCCCTGGACTGTGGAGCACCTCTGGACCCCTGCGAGAGGCCGAATCTCGGCGGGCAGACAGCGGTAAAGGCCGGGGCAGCCGGCGGGGCCTGCACGAGGTGGCGACCATTTTCAGAAGCGCGCGCTCTGGCTGTGAGTGACGCGGCGCTGGCCCCCTCCTCACAGCGCAGACAGGACGGTGAGCAGCTATCCTGTGGATCTGACAGGGAGAAGCGGTGAGTTCTCTGGAAGATTGGGCCCCGCACTCCCCTCTGTTAAGTCACCCAGCTGGTCAGTGCTATTACTTTAGGGTCCTCTGGATCCATCCCTGGCTGCTGTCTCTGTGGGCACTGCGGATCCCTCCCCAGCCATAAGGCCTCTCGGTTACTACTCAGAGCCGAATTTTATCCTCCTGGGTGACCCTTCTGCTCTGTGCTGCCCTTGGGATACTTATCATCATATTATAGCGCTGCTGTGCTTATAACTTGGACCTGAGTATCTCCTGAACATACCATTTGTTACCCAGCTGTGCCATATTGCTATTGAAAATGAACCGCTCCAAGGGGGCAGAAGTAGCCGAAAAATTGAAAGAGTTTGCTAGACCTGACCATTCTGATACTACACGATACCTCAGAAATAAACCCTCACAGGCTCAGCGTAAAAACCCGCCCCTCTGAGGATGAAGAGGAGAGTGAGCAGGAGGAATTAACCCTCAAGCAAGCATCTGAACAACTGATGCAGGCCATCTCTTTAACTAGGACATCGCTGACGAGGAAAATATAGGACGTGTACACCGAGGTGGGGCGTCTTCGACAAGATATGCAGGCCATGAGAGGGCGCATTACGGAGGTGGATACAAGGGTGTCCAAGGTAGAGGACACCATCGCACCCTTGGAAGCCAAGCTTACGAAAGCGGCGGGCTCGGTAAATGAATGGAGGCAAAAAGCAGATGACCTGGAGAACAGAATGCGTCGGAATAACATCAGAGTTATTGGTCTGCCGGAATGCTCGGAAGGTCAACATCCGGAACAGTTTCTAGGATGGGAGACGAATTCTGGGAGACGAATTCTCCCCAACATTTGCTGTGGAAAGGGCCCATAGGGTCCCTACAAGACCTCTTCCTCCTGGAGCCCCACCTAGACCTTTTTTGGCGCATCTCCTCAACTGCAGGGACAGGGATGCGATTCTACGCCTAGCTCGACAAGAGTCCCATTAAGTTCAACAATGCCACAATCTCAGTTTTTCCGGACTTTTCCATGGAACATCAGAAACAACGAGCACAATTCATGGAAATCAAGAAGCGGCTCCGGGAGAGGAATGTTGTGTACTCAATGATCTATCCGGCCAGGCTCTGGGTGGTCCACAAGGGTTCTTCTCTATTTTTTACGGATCCGGCGGAGGTGGCTGAGTGGCTGCGGTCCCGCAAAGGGTCTGCTGCGAAGGAATCCTAATGTTTCTACTGTTAATCAGAATTCTTTTCATTGATGGTTTGATTGGAGCCTTTTCCACAGACGCCCGGATTATCAACAATACCGGACACTGAGCTCAGTGATGGTATCCCCGTGTCTATTTCGTGATGGGAGAGCAGGACTTTTCTCCCGTATTGTTTGTTCCTCCACTTTGATGTTTTTTTTTATAGTGGTTTTGGTTTTATTTGTTTTTTAGGTATAATTCGCAGCCAGCAGCAGTTTCAGTTTATGTGGTGTCTCTAAATTTTCCCCGGGTACTGATGTAGGCCATGTCCAGCGGAGTAAATATGGGGTCTGAAATGATATGTATGACATGGAATGTCAGAGGTATAAAACCCCCCCGGAAAAAGATCAAAGTCTTCTCGCAGATTAGACATTACCGCCCTCACATTGTGGCCTTGGTGGAGACACATCTGACCAGGGATACAGCTCGGTGCGTGCAGAAGCCTTGGGTACAATGGTCTGTTCACTCATTCCATACTAGTTACTCGAGGGAGGTCTCACTGTTGGTGCATGGAGATGTTAGATGGGAAGCCAGGGAGACCCGGAGGGATCCTGAGGGCCGTTTTGTCTTCGTCTATGCATCAATAAATACCAGGAAATATGTGATTTTATGTTTTTATAATCCGCCTCCGGCTAATATGTCCATTCTCCAGAAGGCGATGAGTTTCGCCCTAAATTATCCGGACGTGGATGTTATCTGTATGGGGGACTTCAATATGGTTATGAACAATCGTCTTGATAAATTGAGACTGGATGATGGAGTAGCTGGGGGGTTCCTTTGCCGACAGCAACCAAACTGTCGCTATTTATGGGGGGTAGCGGGTGGCTAGATTTGTGGAGAGTGCGGCATCCTGAGTTGAGAGAGTATACCTGCCACTCATCCACTAGGCAGGTATACTAGGTAGATTACATATTCGGAACCAGTGGTCTGGCAATGTGGGTGGATAGTGTGGAGCATGGCAATAGAGGGATCTCAGACCATAGCCCGGTCATCCTCAAACTTAACTACGGGCAATTAAATAATAGGATGGTTTGGAAGTTGAACCCTTTCTGGCTGAAACTGATAGTAACCCCTGAAAGAACAATCTATCAATTGCATTGTTTCATTTTGTCCCATCAGGAACCTCAGGATGTTAATTTATTTTGAGATGCCCTTAAGGCATATCTGAGGGGCTGCTTGTCCTCCACAATTTCTTATATTAAGCGGGTAACCTCAAGAGAAGATGATGTGAAGGAACGGCGATTGAAGGATTCAGAGGCTGCATACATATCCAACCAAACCAATGGCAATAGGATTGAGTGGTTGGCTGCCCAACGATTATACACCCAGCACATAGACACGAAGTCTAAGTGCAAATTATTCTTTGCTCGCCAGTCTTATTTTGAACTGGGAAACCAAGCAAGTAAACTTTTGGCCTATCTGGTGCGCCAACATAATACTTCTAATACTATATTACAGATCTGTAAGTCGGATGATTAGTTGGTGTCTTCAACTGAGGACATTTTTGGCTGCTTCTATGATTATTATAAGTCATTATATGAATCTAAAAGTGGCTCTGATGATTTGGGGTGTTTGGATTACTTGTCAGATGTAACATTCCCTACCTTAGATTCTGATCAGTGAGCCTTTTATGGACGCTGAATTCACTGTGGAAGAGATAGAGAATGCTATAGCGGACATGGTCCCTGGGAAGGCCACTGGACCGGACGGGTTCCCTATTGATTTGTATAGGAAATACCGAGACATATTAATGCCACTTCTGATAAAGGTGTTTCGGGGAATATGGGAGGGGGAATCTATGCCTGAATCCTTTTATGAGGCTAATATCATAGTGCTTAGGCTAGTTTCACACTTGCTTTTTTTTGCAGCGCGTTTTTCCCGCAAAAAAACGCATTGAAAAAACGCATACAACTGCTGCGTTTTTTTCAAGCATTTTTATGAGCATGCATGAAAAAAACGCAGCGTTTTTATGCGTTTGTATGCGTTTTTAGTGCGTTTTTACCGCGTTTGCGTTTTTTTCCAACATTAGGTGGCCCCTCACACTAACCCAAACCATGACTTTACTAACCCTGACCCTAACCCTAACCCTAACCCTGACCCTAACCCTTAACCAAATCATACTTAACCCTAACCCAAACCCTAAACCCTAACTAACCCTGACCCTAACCCTAACCCTGACCCTAACCCTAACCCTGACCCTAACCCTAACCCTGACCCTAACCCTTAACAAAACCATACTTAACCCTAATCCTGACCCTAACCCTGACCCTAACCCTTAACAAAACCATACTTAACCCTAACCCTGACCCTAACCCTAACCCTGACCCTAACCCTAACCCTAACCCTGACCCTAACCCTTAACCAAACCATACTTAACCCTAATCCTGACCCTAACCCTTAACAAAACCATACTTAACCCTAACCCTGACCCTAACCCTAACCCTGACCCTAACCCTAACCCTTAACCAAACCATACTTAACCCTAATCCTGACCCTAACCCTGACCCTAACCCTTAACCAAACCATACTTAACCCTAACCCTGACCCAAACCCCAACCCTAACCCTGACCCTAACCCTAACCCTAAACCCCCTTAACTAACCCTAACTCTAACCCAAACCCCTAAATTCCATGGTTAAAAAAAAAAACGCATATGCAAAAAAACGCATACATGAGCATGCCAGTGCGCACATATGCGCATCCATAGGCTATAATGGCCATTTTTAGCGCAAAACGTGCGCATATGTGCGCATGCGCTTTTTTGCAGGGCCAAAAAATGCAACATGCTGCGTCTGGAAAATACAAACGCACACCCCAAAAAAACGCAGCGCATGAAAATCGCATACATGCGCTTACAAGCGCGCAGGTATGCGCACCCATGTTAAATATAGGGGAAAAAATGCATGCGCACATATGCGTTTTTTTCCAGCGCTAAAAAACGCAAATCTGAAACCAGCCTTAGGAAGGAGGGGAAGGACCCTTTGGAATGTGGATCCTATCGTCCCATATAGTTAATAAATGTGGACTATAAATTCTTTACTAAGATTCTCGCCACCAGATTAAATTCGATTATACTGAACCTTATACATCCTGACCAGACAGGCTTTATGCCTGGTAAGAGCACTTCAATTAATATCAGACGAGTCCAGTCAATAGTCCAATATAGTTCTCTAATGCCAGACAACAAATGGGCTCTGGCTTCATTAGATGCCGCCAAAGCTTTTGACTCTCTTGAGTGGCCTTTCCTCTCCGCATGCCTGCAGAGGTATGGCTTTGGTGATAAGTTTATAAAATGGGTTAAACTACTGTATATGAAACCTAAAGCCCTTATTATTGTGAATAATTCCTTATCTGAGTCCTATTCATTACATAGGGGGACCCGTCAGGGTTGCCCCCTTTCCCCGGCCCTCTTCGCCCTTGCGATCGAGGCACTGGCAATACATATAAGGTCTTCCCCTGGCATTAAAGGTATAGATATAGCAGGTCGGGTAGATACCATAGGTTTATATGCAGATGATATGGTGATATTTATAGACGAGGCGGAGGAAACTTTGCCTCAAGTGATTGCCACCATAGATAGATTCAGTAAATATCCGGGCTTATATATAAATTGGGAAAAGTCTGCCCTGTTACCCCTGTCCCACGCCCCGATGTCCCGACTAGAGACTCTCTCCTCGTTGTCTATTGTATCTAGCTTTAAATACCTGGGGGTTCATATATCCCATAACAGCACGCTCTACTTACAACTTAATATCTGCCCACTGCTGGAACTGGTTAAAGTTAAATTTGCAACCAGGAGCAAATTACCTCTGTCTGTGGCCGGACGCATCAATCTGATTAAAATGATATTACTTCCCAAACTTCGCTATTCCCTTCAGCACAGTGTCGTAATGGTACCCAAGTCCTTTTTTGTGAATCTTAATTCCCAGGTAACGTCTTTTATATGGGGGAAAACCAGACCTAAACTTAAATTGTCCACTCTACAGAGGCCTAAAAAGGGAGGTGGGGCGGCGCTGCCAGATTTCTTTCTATATTATTTGGCTGGACAGGCTAAAGCTTTAAGTAAATGGATGCCGGGTAATTATCTCCCTAATTCTGAAAGTCACTTGCTTCACGCTGCAAGAACTGACTGCCCACTGGGTTTCCTGGAGTTGGAGGGACCTGGTGTCCCTCGTTTACTGCCCCTGCTTCGTCTGGCACGATTAGTATGGAGGCAAATTAAGAAAGTGATTGGATTTCGGGATATAGCTGAAATGCCCCTATGGAAAAATGCCTATTTTTCGGTATTACTAAGTCACCCGTCCACTGATTTTTGGACTCAACATAATGTCTCCTTGATAGGAGACTTGTATGATCATGGGACCTTAATGTCTTTTGAGCAGATACAGGCTAAACATGATGTCCCGAGATCTCAATTTTTCCGCTATTTACAACTAAGATCTGCTCTTCAGTCGAACATGAGGTGTGTGGGTGTGGGCCGTGCCATTTCATCCCTACCTCTGATAGAAATCCTTAACTCACAGGGTCCCCAGGGCCTTATCTCCTCTTTAAATACGTACATGCTGTCGGTGGGAGCGGAATCTGCCATAAGCTCGGTTAAAGGGGAGTGGGAAAGACTCATCCCTAATACGGAGGGAGAGGAGTGGGAAGAGATCCTGGAGTCTCTGATCGGAGTATCACCATCTATTAATAATAGAATGATACAGCTGTATATAATAAATCAATCATATTTGACTCTGATACGACTTTTCAGGATGGGTCGATTCCAATAATCAGAATGCTTGCGATGTCACTCACCAGATGCAGACTTTATTCACATGATATGGCAATGTCCCACTACCCTACAGTACTAGAAAGAGGTGACGCTATTCTTGTCATCACTGGCGCAAGCTCCTGTCCCTCTTGTACCACTGGTCTGCTTGTTCGGGGTATGGGAGGAAGAGATTTGGGGTCACCACGTTGGGATCTTTTTACGTGGACGCTGTTTATGGCACGGAAAGTATTGGCACTACGGTGGATGGGCAATTCATGTCCTCTTAGAACTTGGATTGACTTGGTAAACACGATTGTTCCATACGAGCGCACTTTATATCAGAACAGGGGATGCCTGGGTAAATTTGAAAAAAATCTAGAAGTGGAATTCTTCTCATCTCGCTTTGTAGAATGGAGACACTGCATGTGAGACAATATAGTGCAAGGTAGTAGGCTGCGAATTAGTAGATAGTTGACGTAGTTGTAGTTTAGTAACTTATAATCAATCTACGTTATCTGAGCGATACAATAAAGGCCTGTGAGATATGATTGATGTACCTGCTTAGAATGTATAGCCTGTTGTTCTCTGTATATGCTTGGGGGATTATGCATATATTTCCCGTATATTAATAAGAGTATTCAATTTTTTAGTATTTAGCAAAGACGGTAGTGTGTATGCTCTGTACAACGTTCACAACCACAAGCAAATATGAATGCTGTACATTACATCCTTGTCTTGTTTTGAAGTTTAATAAACGAATTTAAAAAAAAAAAAAGAAAATGTCCCAGGACGTTCGCACGCGATCAGCGATATCCAGCGGGGGACCGGGTCGCAGGTACGTGTCACATGTAGCGAGATCAATATCGCTGTTGCATCACAAAATCTGTGACGCTTTAGCGATATCACTAGCTATCTCGCTATGTGTGAAGGGGGCTATACTTAAAATATTCTGATGGATAAGTTGGGCCTCAACACGCAGAATAGTGTCTGCCATTATCAGACGTCCCTCCTTCTATGTGTTTTATTTGGAGGTAATTGGATTAGGGCTAATGTACTGCAGACATAAAGAAAACTTTTTTGGGGGGGATAGAAGAGAATTTTATTTATTTTTTGGTATATGTTTTTTAGTTATTTTTATAGTTGGAAAGTAACTATTACTCTAGTTAGACCCAGCAGGAACCACCTGGAATAGACAGTCGTGGTGACCATCATTCTCTGGTAGTCAAGCTTTGACATTTAAATGGCTGCAAAATGTGCCGTTTGTGCGTTTTGCATGCGTTTGCGTTTTTAGGCGCAAGCGTTTTAACCAGTTTCAAGCCATGTTAACTCTTAAAACACATGCGTTTTGTAACGCAGGCATGCGCATGTCGATGTGCACGCCTGCGTTCCCATAGAGACTGTAATGCGTTATTTTGTCGCATTCCGTGCGCAAGTGTGCGCATGCGGTTTTTTTGACGCCGTTGGACGGACCCAAAAATGCAACAGGTTGCGTCTGGCGCCCCTAGGCACACACCTTAAAATAACGCATACGAACGCATGCAAACGCTAGACAATGCGCACGCCATGTTAAACATAGGTTCGCATGACGCATGCGCATGGACGCACACGATGCACTGCGCAAAAAAGCGCTAGTGTGAAACCAGCCTAACTGGGGGAGCCAGCTGTTAATCAGAATGTCGTCGGAAGTCGCTCCCAGTCGTGTCAGCAGAGGCAGCTGAATCTCTGGCAGGAGCGGTTTGTGACCGATCGGTGCCGAGGAAGAACGGCGTCATGCACAGTAGGTGGGCAAGTATCAATTGTCTGCCTGTTAGTGCTTAGGTACATTTTTAGTTTTTTTTTTTTATAAAGTCCCGAATATACCCTGTAAGAGAGTAGGTTTCTATATGATTTCCGGCTGCAGTATATTCCAATGATTAACTTCCCTAAAAGTTTCTTTTAGACCATGGACGTTATCTTTCAATCCCTATGTACACAAGCTGTAGTACACTTTTGAAATGTTATATTCTAAACAATTCTAAGAATTAAAAGCACAAAACAATTAAAAAAAAAAGCAATAAATTAATAGTTTTGAAGTTTTCCTCGATTTGGCCAGAAGTTTAGACCGGACATCTGTAAACAAAGCCTGTCTTTCCCTTGTTGCCTACTGGGGAAGTTTAGACAAGTTTTCACTTTTCCAGCTTTTGTTTTGAGGTTACACGTCTGACAAAACTGTCAAGGGACTATGGACGGCTCAGCTAGACCAAGGCATCATTGTCACTAAACATGCAATGCAAAGTAGCGTATCCCCGAGGACTCCATTTAACTGTCAGTCCTTGCATCTCTCTAGGGATCGACAGGACACAGCGCTTCTATTTGATTACACTGTGTACCAGTTTTACATGTCGACATGGGATGTGCAGCCTCTGTGCTGTTGTACAAAAAAACACAAAAAATAAATTAATCAGCACGCAAAACTTTTTTTTGTATATTTACTAAATATTTATTTTTCATAATGTCATACTGAAAGAAGCTATATAACATATTTCTGTGATTGGGCCCCTCCATATACTCAGAAAATGTCACTGCACATGGAGAAAGTATCATCGCTAAGGTCAAATATATTATTAACCATTCCAAAACTGGTACTTTATTATATTTATGACCAGACACCATTTCTCTTTTTTTATTTCACAATTGGGTTGTGTTTTTTCTCTTGTTTTTCTATTTATATAGTTTTTACACCTGTTTTACGTGACACTTGGGGCTTTATTTTTTCATATTAGCATTTGCATTGGGGTCAGGACTAGAATCTATGGTTTGGAGTAACATAGGTTTTTTTATTATTTTAACATGGCGCTCTGATTTTATGAAGGACATTTAGACGTCTTTTTAATTTTCTTTTCTTGCAATGTCTCCTGCAACTGAGGCTGACATATACTGTTAGCCTCAGTTACAGGGGGAATTCAACCTTCTTATATGCACTGTACAGTTGATCTGTGTCTACTAAAACCCTGGAACCTCCAAGTACATAGTGATCACAAGATCTCCGGAACAAGAGAATCATAACCTCTTCCTCAACTACGGTTTATACACCGCTTTCATTGAGGGCCTTGCATACAGTGATCATAAAGGCAGAGATGGTTATGAACCATCCTTGCCTTCTCTATGGGAGGTCTGGCTGTCTCTCACCCACCGGTTTGCCTCTGGAAGACTCAGAACATTCAGAGATTTCCATGCCGAGTATAGGCTGTCTAGATGGACATTTTAATCCATAGTCCTGGAATTGGCTAGTTTTAGGCAGCACCTTTTGAATTTGGGTCCTCCAAAAATTCCTCTCGTACTTTGGAGGACCAGTTCGACCTTGAATAAAGGAGTCATATTGGAAGTAGTATTTTTTTTTTCTTTTATCCTTGATGATGACTGTGGCTCACTTCTATGCCCTGGAGTTGTATCTGATTAATGGTAACCTGACCATCTTGCCTACATTTATTCGTAGAGGTTGGCTTTGACAACCCCATTTTGGATTGCAGACCGACTGAAATAATGTTGAATTAGGCTAGGGCCTGAACAAAGGAAGCCATTCATTGAGTTCAATGAACTATAACCATGAAACATCCTATATGCCTGAATTAGACCCAAGGGTCTTTGTAGTACCAGTAGTCCTAGCGGCAACAAACAGCTGTCAACATAACGGACACGGCCATTTAGACAGCTAGTCAATGAATAGTTGGTTGTATATGTCATAACATGACTAATGGAAACAACCATATTTCCGCTTCATTAGAGATCCCTCATTTTCATTCCTTGCACTTTATTCCGAGGGATCAAAGTGGATTCTCCGGAGGAGTCCTGTACGGTCTTCTGCTATAGGAGCGTGACTGTGCATTATTTCTATACTATACATGAACCTTTCTACCTTTCTCAGATCCATCTTCTTGATGTGGTGCCATTGATTCTTATTTTTATAGGAAATCTCTTTAATTGGGGTATCTTGTTCCTTATATGGGGATAAACTACATTCTTGGTAATTTAATTGGTTCTACAGCATGATATTTACAAGAGCAACCTCACAGAACACTTTCTGTTTACTTAAAGAGTAAAATAAGAATATACTGTCCTTTTATCGGAGAAATCTGCTTCTTTGTCCTTCTGGTCTGATCTTTCACTCTCAGTCCTTGGGTAAAATCTGTATTCAACGAAGACAGATATTTGAAATACTGAGATAGGAGATGACAGTTGGTGCTTTTAAATTCTATGTAGAGGGGAGGAGCTAGAAGCCAACACAGACATTCTACAAGTTCTAAAATGAGTTACAGTTCTTCATAAAACTTCATGAGCACCAACTGCCACCTCCTATCTCAATCATGGGAAAGTCGGTATTCACTGAAGACACGTTTTACCTGTGAATTCAGAATTTTACGAGTGACTGACAAGGAGTAGAAAATAGGCCTGGACAGAAATGATGGTACCCCTGAAAATAATGTGACAAAAGGGACATGTTAAAGAGTGACTGCAGACTTAAATCCCAAGGCCAGACATCCCTTTAAGTAAAAGACTACTGGCCTATATGAACCCTCTATGGCGAGGTATTTATCGTTTATCAATATTTGGCTGCAGGTTATGCAAGGGAAAGTCTGTGAACCATCGCATTGTTGGGGGACTGCATCAAATTCAACAGAAAGTCTTCATTTAAGTCTTTTGCAATTTATTGTTCTGATTTCTCCCTTAAAAGTGACATTTTAACCCTTTAAGCTCTCGGCTAATAAATAATCCAGAGTACAATTGTCTATTATCACAAGTGTCTGATCGTACCTTTAAAGGGAGTTTGTCACCCCCAAAACTAAAAAAATAAACTACTTACGGTTAAATATTTGTATAAGGAACTTGGCCCTTCTAAAAATTCTATCAGGCGTATCAATTTTAATGTTAGAGCTAATAATTCTAAAAGCAGAATTTGTACATTGTTAATAATGTTGTCATGGTCATTAACTTCCACTTCTGATTGCAATCTCCAGGGTGTGATAAAATTGGCATTAGATTCTGAAGGGAATTGAGGGACAGCCTGTAATCTTTCAATCTGTAATCATTTTGTATATAAATGACTAATGGATATCACAAACGCCAACTAAATGTGTTTTATTTTGCAAAAAATCTGATTTAATACAGCGGTAAGGTCATAAAATGATGTCATTATAAAAAGCAAAAATCTTCTAGAAGCAAAAATGACAAATCAAATCCTAGTGACAGTGATATCTTGTGAGTATATAAGCTATACACGCACTGTCGCGACTCTGTTGTTGGGTGTCCAAGGACCAGGGGCTCCTTCCCCATCTCTAATGCTAGGGGGTGCCATAGCTTGCTCTGTTCCCTGGATTACGTCTGATGGTGAAGACGTCGGGGCCACGTACCTTGCTTTGACTCCTGAATCCGCCCTCAATCTGTACCCTTCCCCCACCCAGGGAAGAGGGGGAGCTCTATGTACCGTAATACACCAACCAGACTAACTCGGTAATACGAAGAGTGATAACAGAAAATAGCAAACATACAAATATACTCACACAAACAACAGCGGTATGCATCAGGGAGTAGAGGGTGAGGTTAAACCAAAGTAGGAGAAGGAATTATCACACACTCAAAACCTAGCAACATTCACTGATCAATCCATCAAACACCTTCTCCAATGATAACCACTAGCAACCTCCAGCCATGCAGCAAAAGCTAACTCTGACAATGAGTGCTAGCCAGGATCCAGTTTATATAGGAGATGGGAGTGGCTAATAGTGCACAGCTGAGAGCCTTAATGCAGGAAAGCTTCCAGGAGCTCTCAACTGAGCAGATTAACCCCTGCACTGCTAAAAGAAACCTGCACCATTTAATATGAAGTGCATTAGTGCAGGAGTAGGAGAAATCAGACAAAGCTGTCTTCTGGCTCCTGTCGCAGTAAAACCCGTGACTGGCACCAAAAGATACAGCATTCTGCATTATTGGGAGGCCAGAAGACTCTTCATGGTTTCCTAACATATGGTATCAGATTTGGGCACTAAGTGGAGTTTGGCTTCATGAGATTCCACATTATCTGGTAACTTTCTGTTGGAAACATGAGTTTGCATTAATGTAATTTTTGGATTATTATGTATTGGACCACTCGCCATATAACTACCATTGGATGATCTCGGAGGTAAAGTGCATCTGAAGTTAAAAGTCGCAGCATTTCCTAAGTACCCTAAACCTCAGCACATGTGATCCTCAGAGAACCATCTTCTCCACTCTTCTGAGCTATGTCCTCATCCCGAGTGCGATGTACATTTATCACTTACGCTGGGGAAGGTCCTGACATACAGCCTAAGCAAATTTATGGGTTTGCCTTAGTCTAAAATATGCACTAACATACTTTAGGTAGGTAAAAGGAGCCTGTAAGCATAGAATGACTGTTCAAACCAAATACAGGTTCTCGGTGCTCCCTTGGTGCGATCAAACAGCGGTCAAACAACTCAGTGGACCGTCCCACCTATTTGTTTTTATCTATCTCCACCATTCTCTGGCTCTATAAAGCCAGAACTGTCAATCAACTGTTTGGCCACGTCATGGCGCACTGTTCACCTGTACTTGGTTTGAACAGTTATTTTTTGGGTTGCCAGACTCCCTTTAAGGGGAGCTGAGCTGCAGTGCCCAAAACCACCACTATTCAGTGTGCGGAGCTGTGCTGTTACGGTTCCATACACTATTACTTGCGGCAGCTACAGAATCTGGCAACAGCTGATTGGTGGATGTCTCAGATGTTAGACCTCTACTAATCGGATATTGGTGACCACTAGAGTTGAGCGAAACAGGTCGGTCAGATTCAAAAGTCGCCGACTTTCGCCAAAGTCGGGTTTCATGAAACGAAACCCAACCACAGTGTGAAGTTGGCGACCCAAGCGCCAAAGTCGGATTTCGCCAAATGCTTGCACTTGACTTTTTTCAGCCAATGAGAGAAGCGTAGCGGGAGCATAGCTGGAGTGGGAGTGGGAGAGAGAGGGAGGGAGAGGGAGAAGAGAAAGATTTCGCCGCCTCTAGGGTTAAAAATCATGCCAGGTGTGTTTACAGTCCTCCACTCACTGCCGACTTTTCTCCCCATTGACTTGCATTGGGTTTCGTGTTTCACGACTTTTCCCTATAGTTGGCCGATTTCGTTCGGCTCGACTTTTGAGAGAGTCTGGTTTCATCAAAACCCGACTCGACCCTAAAAAAGGCAAAGTCGCTCATCTCTAGTGACCACTTCTAAGGACCGGGCATAAATATTATAGTCCTGGACAACCCCTTTAAATTATCTCTACTCTCCCACTCTATATAGTACAGGATGGGGCCTATTTTGTTCTCCTCTTTACCTGATTTTTACAGCTCCCTGTGGCTTTTGTCACATTTTGGTCAATAGATCGTGCAATATCGGTCAGTAGCGGAGCAATGTCTCCTTAACGGAGCGCGTGTTGCCTGTGAAGACAGGGAGGAATTACAGCAATTCCCAGCGCCTTTTACTGGAGGGATAGGAATATGGCTGTAAAGAGAGGCAATGTTTATTATAAGGGAGAGGAATCTGTTGTCTTATCGACAATCCTTTACCATGGCATCATCAAAACAACCGTGCTGCATCGGCAACAATAATAGAGTTACCTCTTCTGCATGGGCCATCTGTTGAGGGATCAGGCACATGTAAATATTTTTCTTTGTTGTTCTTTTTATGAAAATCGCTGTCATTTTATCCTCAAATTTGCAGACAAAGCAACAAAGAAATGGCACAATGGAGAAAAGATACTGCACCATTGTGATTTCATTATTAGAACAGACAGATCAGGAAATCAGATGCTTCCTCTATAAAGGGGTTGACCTCTACTTTAAAACCCATCTTAATGGGCCCAAAGTGTTGGTAAAATCAATACTCATCACAATGTGTCCTCTTTCAGTGTGACAGCTTCTTCTTTCGTCAAGGGGCTCACGTGACCACTGCAACCAATCAGCATCTGTAGATCGACTGCAGCCTTCACATTGAAGAAGCACTCCGCCTCTTCCTCCTCCTATCACAATTTTAATCCTCCTTATATACTGCAGTCATCATATTATATAGCACTGCGTACTTACAATTGCTCATTTTGCTTTTCTACCCAGTTAGTCCTTCTCTTTTCCATTAGGACTATGACATCATGTGATTAAGGGGAGTCTGTCACCACATTTGAGCGATTTTACCCATTAATATAGGTATATAAGTTATAGACTGCTGAAACTAGTTATACTGTATGCCTCATGGATGACGCCTCGTTCTGTAAAAATAATCTTATCGCTTTAAGTAAATGAGCACTTCCAGGCTATGGGGCGTATGCTGTCCGGAAGATGACGCTGCCTCTTCTCTTTATTTTCCTATCTTTCTCATCCCACTTCGTCACTGTGATCCTGTGGCATCAGGTTCACAGTTGGCAACCTCGCGCCTGCGCATTCTGATTGCCGTCGCTCCTCTTCACTTCACTGTACGACCCTTGTCTGGGCACTGGCTTCATTTTTATTCTGCGCAGGCGCTGGAAGATCTTCTCGACCAGTGTTCTCTGGCGCGCAGAAAAGGTGCAAATAAGACTAGTTTCACACTAGCGTTTTGGGCCGCAGCGCACGGCTGCCGCTAAGCCCCGCCTCCTGCCTGCCCCCTCTGGTCATCTCCGCCTAGTATCGCACACGGCTGCATGCAATCTGCACACCCTATCTTTAGCATAGGGTGCCCTGGCCGTGCGCAAGTAGAATTTTGCGTGCGCTGCGCCCTTTTGACGGTGCTCCAAGCGCACCAAAATGCAACATGGTGTGTTCGGCGCGCACCGTCAAAAGGGCGCAGCGCACGCAAAATTCTACTAGCGCACGGTCAGTGCACGGTCTGCGCACCCTATGCTAAAGATAGGGTGTGCAGATCGCATGCAGCAGTGTGCGATACTAGGTGGAGATGACCGGAGGGGGGCGGGGCTTAGCGGAGGCTGTGCGCTGCAGCCCAAAACGCTACTGTGAAGCTAGCTTAACATGTTTATTATGCAGGACAGGAGGAAGGAAGTCAGGTGCGCACCTTTTCAGTGCACCGGAGAACACTGGGACTGGAAGGTACAGAAACTCTCCGGTGCCTGCGCAGAAGAAAAATTAAGTCAGTGCCTAGAGAAAGGCAAAACAGTGAAGAGGAGTGACGGCAGTCAGAATGCACAGGTTCAGGATTTCTGGCCACGCACCTGACGTCACAGGGACGCTCAAATATGGTGGCAGATTCCCTACTAACTAGCTGAATCCTTCTAAGCTCTATAGAGAAATAGGAGGTCAATTTTCTCTGTATGAGTCAGACGTCACTGCAAAAGTCCCTGGCAGAGGGAGAAGGAAGCAGCTGGGTCAGTAGTTGAAGGGTGGGAATGATAAATGAAAGGACAAGAGACTTCCTGTTTCTACATAGGCAGAGAAAAGAGAATTATCTGTGTAGAAAGACAAAATGAGCAATTGTAAGTACACAGTGTTGTATAATAAGATGGCTGCAATATTTTAAGAGAATAAATACTGCGATAGGAGGAGGGCAGCTTTAACATTGTTAATGGCCACAGTGCGAATGGTCACCTACACAATGCACTTATACCGACAGGTGTGCTGGCACATTTCTTCATATTTTGTCTGCGCCGGTAGGGTCACCACTTCTACATTTTTCACCCACTCCTGGTTTTGGCTTACAAATACTGATGTAAAATACTGACCAAATACTGAACGTGTGAACGTGGTCTTATAGGGAGAGTAAACAGCACTGAATGAAAAATAATGAATTATACATTAGGGGATGTGTCTGCCGTCAGTGCCCAGCGATGCGTATAATGTAGTATGCTCACTTATTACATGGGTTTATTCTTTGTACCTGGAGACCAGATGCAGGCTGCTTTCGATAACATGTTTCTTCGTTAACGATGGCCAGCAGATTAGAAAATTAATGTGTTTAACCCCTTAATCCCATATGACGTACTATCTTGTCCATGTGCCCTGGGACTTAATTCCCAGGGACGGGATAGTACGTCATAGCGATCAGCGGTGCCCACGTGGTGAGCGCCGCTGGTCGCGGCCGGGTGTCAGCTCATTATCACAGCTGACACCCGGCACAATGTGTCAGGGGCGGTCACAGACTGCCCCCGACACGTTAACCCCTTGCACACTGCGATCAAACATGATCATGGTGTACCGGGGGGTTAAAGGGAAGCATCGGCAGGGAGGGGGCTCCCTCCGTGCTTCCCTGAGCCCCCCACGGCAGCGCAATGTGCAGCGCTGCTGCGGGGGGGCTCCTTCCCTGCAGGCCTCCGAATCCAAGATGGAGACGGGGGCCTGCAGGGAGCCGGCTTCCTCACTGCCTGCAAAGCGCAGGCACGAGGAAGCCAAGTGCAGTGCCTGTGACAGATCGCTGATCTGTCACGTGATCTGTGATGTGACAGATCAGTGATCTGTCACAGGACAGTGATGTCCCACCTGGGACAATGTAATAAAGTAAAAAAAAAAAAGTGTTAAAATAATCTTTTTTAAAAATCGCCAAATTAGAAAAAAAAAAAAATATTCCCCCAATAAATTCATTTTTTGGAAATAAAAAAAACCAAAACAAAAGTACACATATTTGGTATCGCCGCGTCCGTAACGACCCGCCCTATAAAACTGTCCCATTAGTTAACCCCTTTAGCGAACCCCTTAAAAAATAAAAAACGAAGCAAAAAATGATTTATCATACCGCCGAACAAAAAGTGCAATAACGCGCGATCAAAAAGACGCATATAAATATCCATGGTACCGCTGAAAACGTCATCTTGTCCCGCAAAAAACGAGCCCCCATACAGCATCATCAGCGAAAAAATAAAGTTATAGCTCTCAGAATAAAGCGATGCAAAAATAATTATTTTTTATATAAAATAGTTTTCATTGCATAAAACCGACAAAACATAAAAAAAGACCTAAATGAGGTATCGCTGTAACCGTACTGACCCGAAGAATAAAACCGCTTTATCAATTTTATAGCACGTGGAACGGTGTAAACGCACCCCCCCAAAAGAAATTCATTAAACGCTGCTTTTTGTTTATTCTGCGTCCCAAAAATCGGAATAAAAAGCGATCAAAAAATGTCACGTGCCCGAACATGATACCAATAAAAACGTCAACTCGTCCCGCAAAAAATAAGACCTCACATGACTCGGTGGGTCAAAATACGGAAAAATTATAGCTCTCAGTATGTGGTGATGCAAAAACAATTTTTCAATAGAAAGCGTCTTTTAGCGTGCGACAGCTGCCAAAAATAAAAGCCGCCATAAATAGTAAATCAAATCCCCCGATATCACCCCCTTAGTTAGCGAAAAATAATAAAATTAAAAGAAAATATATTTATTTCCATTTTCCCGTTAGGGCTAGGGTTAGGGTTAGGGCTAGGGTTAGGGCTTGGGTTAGGGTTAGGGTTAGGGCTGAGATTAGGGTTAGGGGTGTGTTGGGGTTAGGGTTGGAGTTAGAATTGGGGGGTTTCCACTATTTGGGCACATCAGGTGCTCTCCAAATGCAACATGGCGTCTGATCTCAATTCCTGCGAATTCTGAGTTGAAAAAGTCAAATGGTGCTCCTTCCCTTCCAAGCTCTGCCATGCGCCCAAACAGTGTTTTACCCCCACATATGGGGTATTTCTCTGTTACCCTTAGGAAAATAAAAATTGGGGGCAAAAATATCATTTTTGTGGGAAATAAATGATTTTTTTATTTTCATGCTCGGGCATTATAAACTTCTGTGAAGCCCTTGGGGGTTCAAAGTGCTCACCACACATCTAGTTCCTTAGGGGGTCTAGTTTCCAAAATGGGGTCATTTGTGGGGGGTTTCCACTGTTTAGGTACATCAGGGGCTCTCCAAAAGCAACATGACACCCGCAGACCATTCCATCAAAGTCTGCATTCCAAAACGTCACTACTTCCCTTCCGAGACCCGACGTGTGCCCATACAGTAGTTTTCTCCCACATATGGGGTATCAGCGTACTCAGGACAAATTGGTCAACAACTTTTGGGGTCCAATTTCTCCTTGTACCCTTGGGAATATAAAAAAATTGGTGACTAAAAGATCATGTTTGTGGAAAAAATACGATTTTTTTATTTTCATGCCCGGGCGTTATAAACTTCTGTGAAGCACTGGAGGGGTAAAAGTGCTCACCACACATCTAGATAAGTTCCTTGGAGGGTCTAGTTTCCAAAATGGTGTCATTTTTGGGGGGTTTCCACTGTTTTGGTACATCAGGGGCTGTCCAAACGTGACATGGTGTCCGATCTCAATTCCAGTCAAAAATGTCAAATGGCACTGCTTCCCTTCTGAGCTCTGCCATGCGCCCAAATAGTGGTTTACCCCCACATATGGGGTATCAGCGTACTCAGGACAAATTGCACAATAACTTTTAGGGTCCTGTTACCCTTGGAAAAATAAGAATTGAGGGTGAAAAGATCATTTTTGTGGAAAAAATGATTTTTTAATTGTACCGCTGTACGTTATAAACTTCTGTGAAGCCCTTGTGGGTTCAAAGTTCTCACCACATATCTAGATAAGTTCCTTGTGGGGTCTAGTTTCCAAAATGGGGCCACTTGTGGGGGGTTTCCCCTGTTTAGGCACATCAGGAGCTCTCCAAACGTGACATGGCGTCCGATCTGAATTCAAGCCAATTTTGCATTGAAAAAGTCAAACGGCGCTCCTTCCCTTCTGAGCTCTGCCATGCGCCGAAACAGTGGTTCCCCCCCACATATCAGGTATCAGCGTACTCAGGACAAATTGCACAATAAATTTTGCAGTCCAATCTCTCCTGTTATCCTTGGTAAAATAAAAAAAATTGGACCTGAAGTATTTTTTTGTGAAAAAAAGTTAAATGTTCATTTTTTTTTTAAAAAATATTCAAAAAATTCCTGTGACGCACCTAAAGGGTTAATAAACTTCTTGAATGTGGTTTTGAGCACCTTACGGGGTGCAGTTTTTAGAATGGTGTCACTTTTGGGTATTTTCTATCATATAGACCCCTCAAAGTGGCTTCAAATGTGATGTGGTCCGTAAAAATAAAATGGTGTTGCAAAAATGAGAAATCGCTGGTCAATTTTTAACCCTTATATCTTCCTAACAAAAATAAATTTTGGTTCCAAAATTGTGCTGATGTAAAGTAAACATGTGGGAAATGTTACTTATCAAGTTTTTTGTGTGCCGTATCGCTGTGATTTAAGGGCATAAAAATTCAAAGTTGGAAAATTGCGAAATTTTCAACATTTTAGCCAAATTTCCGTTTTTTCACAAATAAACGCAAATTATATGAATGAAATTTTACCACCAACATGAAGTACAATATGTCACGAGAAAACAATGTCAGAATCACCGGGATCCATGGAAGCGTTCCAGAGTTATTACCTCATAAAGGGACAGTGGTCAGAATTGTAAAAATTGGCCCGGTCATGAACGTGCAAACCACCCTTGGGGCTTAAGGGGTTAAGATTACCCATTGTTTTCTAATTTATATCCTATTCTGCAACACTTGTGGGATTACCAAAAGATACGATGCGGAAAATGTCTTATTATTATTATTAGTATTTGTTTCCTGATGAAATCTCAGTTTGGATCATATTTTCTCGTTGTGCTGTTCCTCTGTTATTACTCTTGTAAATGTACGATAAAAGTGAAAACTGGGTGTTACCAATCCAGTTTTAAAAAGTGAAACATCTTTACATAACCTTTGCTACAGCGTTTTGGGAAAGTCTTCAACCCTTTGGCTTTTACCTATTTTGTTACTTTACAACCTGTGTTTAAATATTTTTGTTCTAGGTGTAGTGTATGGTACATCAGCGCTAAATAGTCTAAGTTGGTACGATGGAAGAGTGGGCAGAAAAAAAGCTTTTACTTACAAGCAGACATTGTAAAACTCGTTTTGAGTTTGCCAAAAGACATGTGGGAGACTCTCCAAATGTATGGAGGAAGGTGCTGTGGTCAGAGGAGACCAAAATTAAACTTTTTGGACACCAAGGTAAACGCTATGTTTGGCGCCAATCCAACACCGCTCATCACCCCAGGAACACTTGGAATTTTTTTTCCCGTTTTCGAGTACACAACATGGTAAAAACCAATTGTGTCGTACAAAAGTACAACTCTTCTCGCAAAAAACAAGCCCTCACACGGCCATTTTGACAGAAAAATAAAAAAAAAAATAAGTTATGGCTCTGGGAAGAAGGGGAGCAAAAAAATGAAAATGCAAAACCAAAAAATACCTCTGGTCGTTAAGAGGTTAAAAGTATTGGTGCAAATCCTAAAAAAAAAAAAACTTGACATTCCAGGTTGTGAGAAAAATGCCAAGCTGGTGAATACTTTGGCAAGCCACTGTATGTTGCAACACGACGTGTTAAAATGGTTGTCATTTTGTTAATTCCTTAATGTGACTGTCAGCAAAAGAAAAAAAAAAAGCTGAGACAGAGTAATAACCTGCAGGTAAGTACTGATTTAAGCATGTTCAACTGTCTAACTGATAGAACGGCTGCAGGG
Source organism: Dendrobates tinctorius (assembly GCF_039654945.1). Taxonomy (NCBI): domain Eukaryota; kingdom Metazoa; phylum Chordata; class Amphibia; order Anura; family Dendrobatidae; genus Dendrobates; species Dendrobates tinctorius. Next base: position 9,915,711 of record NW_027361868.1, read on the forward strand.
AGAAAATGAAGTTATATCCTCCCTGTAGCCACTTGTTTCCAGTTATTGTGGCGGTGGAGAGAGCAGTTGCAGTCACCGCTTACTATATGATGAGCGCAGCTGTAATCACTCCCTGGCACATTGACAGCAAATGTATGCTGAGCAGGTTGTCAATCAAAAAGTGCTGGCGAGTGAATACTGCCGTGCTCACTGAGTAGTAGACCACCAAACATGCTTAAAGGGTCTTTGTCCGTACAGAATGACTGTTCAAAGTAAGTACAGGCTCATGGTGCACCCTTGATGTGGCCAAACATGTAACTTCACCTTCCCGCCTAGTTGATTTCCATCTACAGCGGCGTGTAAAAATTTGGGCATCCCTGGTCAAAATTATTGTTTTTGTGAACAGTTGAGCAAGTTGAAAATGAAATAATCTCTAAAAGGCCTAAAGTTAAATCTGACACATTTCATTTGTGGTTTAGGCTATATATATTTTTTTTTAATCTTTTCATTTTAAAAATTACAAAAAGGAAAATGGGCCAATTTAACAGTTTGGGCACCCTGCATGGTTATTACCTAGTAGCACCCCCTTTTGCAAGTATCACAGCTTGTAAACACTTTTTGTAGCCAGCCAAGAGTCTTTCAATTCTTGTTTGATGGATTTTCATCCAATCTTTCCTCTACCTGTGAAATGTTCCCCAAGCCATTGGCTGCAACACAACCCCAAAGCATGATTGATCCACTCCCATGCTTAATGGTAGGCGAGATGTTCTTATCCTGAAATTCTGTGCCCTTTTTTTTCTCCACACATATCTTTGATCATTGTGGCCAAAGAGTTTTAGTTTAACCTCATTGGACTTGTTTGACGGCGTCCATTAAGGCTATGTTCCCATAATGAGTATTTGGTGAGTTTTTGAAGTTTCAGATTTTATGCGTCATTTCTGCACACATTCAGTATATTAGGTTTCTTGTACCTTTATCGTGTTTTTGACGCTGTTGTGTTTTGTCTCTTTCTTATGTCATGTTTTAAATAAAGCTGCTTTGTTTTTGATACTTCCTGGTATTTGTCTTTGACAAAACTACTATTGGTACAGTCTTCTGCAGATTACATGCACTTTTAATGCTTTTCCGCTGTGGAAATGCTCTAAAAATGCATTTGCGTTTTTTTACCTGCAGATTTTATGCATCTAATGCATGTGTATGGGGAACATCTTCATATAAAACTCAGCAAATCTGCAGAACAAATTGATATGTTGCAGATGTGAAACAGGCACTGCAGGTAATTTTTCCACAGCACAGAGGGCATGAAATTACTATAAATCCCATCCACTTAACTGGAATTGAATAACGCTGCATTTTTAATGCAGCCACAAAAACTTGGGCACTTAACCTTAAAGAAGCACTCGTCGGTCCTCTTCCTCCCATGAAAATTGTTATCCTCTTAATATATTGCAGTCATATTTTATAGCACGGTGCACTTACAATTGCGCATTTTGCCTTTCTACCCAGATAATTCTTCTCTTTTCCATTAGGTCTATGACACCACGTGATTAATAACGGACTAGCTGAACCCTTAAAAACTCTGTAGAAACAGAAAGTCTATTTTCACTGCACAAGTCATGAGTCATCACTGCAAAAGTCCCTGGCAAGGGGACTAGGATCAGGAGTTGAAGAGGGGGATGACTCATGCAGGGACAAGAGACTTCCTGTTTGCACATAGAGCAGGGAAAAGAGACGAATTATCTGCGTAGAAAGGCAAAATTAGCAAATATAAGTATGCAGTGCTATATAATATGATGACTGCAATATATTATGAGGATAAAGTCTTTGTTGGGTGTGCTAATTCTTTAATTCTTTTAAGGTGAGAATCCTTTTCGGCCATTCAGTTTGGACACTAAAGCGTCTGATAGATCACTGTGATGGATTAGTTGTAATTTCCCCTCTCCCGCTCTCTGACCACAATCTTCTTTCATTCTCTATAAAGAACTGCCAGGCTGCTCAGGTCACCCCCACTGTCCATACTTATAGAAACATACAGGCCATTAACGCCCAGAAACTTCTGAAGAACTTGCAGTCTTCATTGGCCCCTATCTCCTCCCTCTCATGTCCTGATTCTGCATTGAAGCATTACAATGAAACACTTCAAACTGCCCTGGATGAATTTGCACCCCCTATAAATAGAACACCACAACACAGACAGCGACAACCCTGGCACACCCTGCAAACACGTTTCCTGCAGCGGTGCTCCAGGTGCGCTGAACGTCTGTGGAGAAAATCCAATCTACACGAAGATTTCATCCATTTTAAGTTTATGCTTAGAACATACAACACTGCCCTTCACCTCTCCAAACAAACCTATTTCAGCACCCTCATCACCTCACTGTCCAATAACCCTAAACGTCTCTTTGACACTTTTCATTCTCTACTCAATCCAAGAGTACAGGCCCCAACCACGGAGCTCCGAGCTGACGATCTGGCCAATTACTTCAAACAAAAAATTGACCAGATCCGACAGGAAATTATCTCCAAATCCCCTCATACCATGCACTGTCCTCCCTCCCCCACTGCATCTAACTCACTCTCTGATTTTGAACCAGTCACAGAAGAAGAAGTAAGCAGGCTCCTTGCATCTTCTCGCCCAACTACTTGCACCAGTGACCCATTTCCGTCACATCTCCTCCAGTCCCTTTCCCCTGCTGTCACCCCTCACCTAACTTAAATATTTAACCTCTCTCTCTCTTCTGGTATTTTTCCCTCCTCATTTAAGCATGCCATCATACATCCACTACTTAAAAAACCATCCCTCGACCAAAACTGTGCCGCTAACTATAGACCTGTCTCTAATCTTCCCTTCATCTCTAAACTCCTGGAACGCCTGGTCCACTCCCGTCTTATCCGCTATCTCTCAGAAAACTCTGTTCTCGACCCTCTCCAATCCGGTTTCCGCTCTTTACACTCCACTGAAACTGCCCTCACTAAAGTCTCTAATGATCTGCTAACAGCTAAATCAAATGGTCATTACTCCATGCTAATTCTCTTGGATCTCTGCAGCATTCGACACTGTGGATCATCAGCTCCTCCTCACTATGCTCCATTCCATTGGCCTCAAGGACACCGTTCTCTCCTGGTTCTCCTATCTCTCCGACCGCTCCTTTACTGTTTCTTTTGCCGGTTCCTCCTCCTCTCACCTTCCCCTTACTGTTGGGGTTCCTCAAGGATCGGTTCTAGGCCCCCTCCTCTTCTCCTTGTACACTGCCCCTATTGGTCAAACAATCAGTAGATTTGGTTTCCAGTACCATCTCTATGCTGATGACACCCAATTATACGCTTCTTCTCCTGACATCACGCGAGCCTTTCTAGAAAACACTGGCGATTGTCTAAACGCTGTGTCTAATATCATGTCCTCACTATATCTGAAACTGAACCTGTCAAAGACTGAACTCCTGGTGTTTCCTCCCGCTACTAATGTACCTATACCCGACATTGCCATTTCTGTGTGTGGCTCCACTATTACTCCCCAGCAACATGCCCGCTGTCTTGGGGTCATACTTGATTCCGAGCTTTCCTTTGCCCCCCACATTCGATCACTGGCTCGCTCTTGTCATCTGCACCTCAAAAACATTTCTAGAATTCGACCTTTTCTTACTTTTGACTCTGCAAAAACTCTTACTGTTTCTCTTATTCATTCTCGTCTCGACTATTGTAACTCTCTTCTAATCGGTCTCCCTCTTACCAAACTCTCCCCTCTCCAATCTGTCTTGAATGCTGCAGCCAGGATCATATTCCTCACCAATCGTTACACCGATGCCTCTACCTTGTGCCAGTCATTACACTGGCTACCCATCCACTCCAGAATTCAGTATAAACTTATTACCCTCACCCACAAAGCCCTCCATGGCTCAGCACCACCCTACATCTCCTCCCTTGTTTCAGTATACCACCCTACCCGCGCCCTCCGTTCTGCTGATGACCTGAGGTTAGTATGCTCAATAGTCAGAACCTCCCACTCCCGTCTCCAAGACTTTACACGTGCCGCGCCAATTCTTTGGAATGCACTTCCCAGGTCAATACGATTAGTCCCCAATCCCCACAATTTTAAGCGTGTCCTGAAAACGCATTTATTCAGACTGGCCTATCGCCTCAACACATTAACCTAACCTATCCCTGTGTGGCAGAGCCAAAAGTTTTACCATAACCAGGTTCCCAGCATCATGTTCCCACATGCTTTATGCATCCATTAGCCCTCTGTGTCTGTACTGTTACACACTTAACATTATGGCTGGTCCATACAATCAGGGCAACTGTTACCACCCACCTTTCGTGCCTACCCTTTTTCCTCATAGATTGTAAGCTTGCGAGCAGGGCCCTCATTCCTCTTGGTATTTGTTATAATCTACTGTATGTGATTATTGTTATGCTGTAATGTCTATTGTCTGTACAAATCCCCTCTGAAATGTAAAGTGCTGCGGAATATGTCGGCGCTATAAAAAAAATAAAATTTATTTTTAAAATTTATTTTATTTCTCCGGAGTTATATCTGTCCCTCATGTTTGTTTGTCTCATTCCAAATATCAACACGGAGGCTTTTAAACAGATTTAGAGGGTCATTAAATATTTTGTATTTGCTCATTTGCACTTTGCCAATAATGATGAATAAATAATATGTAGGAGTAGCAAGTCAATAACCCACAAGGCCATTATGGATGGTAATGATAGATCCGAGTCCTGTGCCAATAACGCATCCTAAATATCTGAAAAAAAAAAAACCATGCATGGAGATTGTGCTGCAATTGAATAGACTATTCTACCCCTTTAGCCCCCTATTGTATTTTTTGTATAATGTCAATAATGTCTGAGTGGTTTGGGGAGACATAAGACATATTCCCATGTGGGACACTTATGGCATTGCCATACCTCTTGGACTTACGGCTGCCAGTAGAATGCCCTAACCCCCCATTCTTCCTGATCAGGCAGACACAGACAGGTAGCTGAGCATAAGTGATGCTCTGCCCATCCAGGTCTATAGAAGAACCATATAGTGTCGCTGGCCATGTCGTTCTCTCAGTAACTCAAGGTCCCAGAGGTGGAGGCCAAAGTATCAGGCATTCATTGCATATATTTTATTTTTGGATGGAAATATCCCTTCATTGTTTGGTCTTCTCCAACTCTCTAGTGAACCATGTCTTCCATATCCTGGCACAGTTCTAGGGGAAGGTTCACACGCTGGTAGCATTTACGCTGCCAGTTTCCGTCTCGATTTACAAGTGGAAAATTGTGCAGCATTTCACAGGAGCAGTAACGTGAATGTCTCGTTCTATATGACCACTGTAGCACTTTGATGGGATGAGACGTCAATGAAGAAGGCCGCTTTGTACTAGCAGAGAATCAGGATGGCATTACCGGGGGAAGTAAAAGAGAGCGGCAAACTCGCCAGCACCCAGTTTGCACCCAAATCCCCACAGTGCGGTGCAGATTTGTTGCTGCTGATGTCCCTGGTGGAATTGCAAGTGGAAATTCACACTTACAGTTTGGTTCTTCCAGTTTTGGATTAGTTCAGTAGCTCCACGGCCTCTGCTTCCAGCATTATATGATTGTACGGAACGGCAGTACGACAACTCTGTACTGCCTGGACCTCCCGGCTGTATCACCGGTAGTTCTGTATTGATCACGCGTAAGACGAAACACAACCTGTCATAAATCTACTTAATTAACTTGTTTGCAGGAGCTTTACGCTTCATCAGCTTCACACTTCCTAAATTACCAAATTAACTCTGGTAGCCTGGGAAGAACTGCTGACAGCCAATTAAAACTGATGTAACATCGAACTACCGCTGGACTCCGAAAAACATTTTATGTGGGAGGACTTTGCCATCTGTCTCAGCAATTTTGCATAAAAAGACTTCATTTAATAGCGTTGTGCACCATATATAACAGAGCTTGACCAGTCACAAGAGCTCGACCCCATCCAGACACAGTCAAGCAGAATCCACAGTAATCGTGCCCAGAGAGGCACAATTGATGTCCTGGCATGTCAATCATGTACGCGAGCTGTCTCGTCCTGCACAGTGAAGTCAGCAGTATGTCCAATAGCCTCAGCCGCCTACTGCATGCTTGAGAAGAAAGCAGGTCACTCATCTACTGTTACAAGTGGCTCTCAATTATGGGGAAAGCTGGAGATCTTCCGCGAAGGTGTTGTCTAACCGCAGGAAATGGCACCTAAGTCCCTTTGCCAAAAACAGATGACTTTACTGGAAAAATATAAAGTTGGCTATACAGTGTGTGTGTGTGTGTGTGTGTGTATATATATATATATATATATTGTGAGGTAGCCCTGTCATTTACTTAGGGGATTCTCGCTTGCAGCGAACAAAAACCTGTCTTGGTACAGGATTTTCCATCAAATCATACAGTCTTTGCGGTTTATTCACGCCTCATAAACCACAGCAGCAACAGAAAGTTCACTTAACAGCATTACCAGCATAGCGTCCATTATAATGCTTCACTCTGGTTATCAATGTCCAGTACGCAGGCTCTCTTAGCCTCACAACGGTCTCACCCAAGTCAGGGCTCCTCACGCGGCTTCAGCATTCCGCACACGTTCGTTCCCTCCAGGGAACTCTCAGGCACACATCCCCATTGCTCACAGCCACTTCACACGTGCTGTCCGGCAGGAAGTTCCATGTCTGCAGGACCTTCCACACTGGACCAACCAGGTCCCAGCATTGCTCACATGTGACCTACCCTGGCCATATTATATGGTCTATAGCCACGCCCACCAGGTCACGCGACTATGACCTCATCACAGGTCCTTCACACACTCACATAGCTTTTTAATACAGGCGTTTTCAGACACACCCCTGGGTGGGTTTGTAGGTAACCGGCCCGCCCAACTCCCGAGTTACCTGGAGACTTCTCCCTTATACCTTGAAACCATACTTCAGCAATATCATTGCTGATCAACACATAACTAAGTCTCCATCTCAAAACCACCCACTTTGAGATAAAATAACCATCCTTCAGGATTCTGCCACTCATCCTTTCTCTTGGAACCTCCACACAGCGCCCTCTAGCAGACGTAGTGGTTACTACACCACATACCTCGCCCCTCTGTTCAAACTTGTGGGGTTGAACACACATTACATCAGGCTCTCGAGACTGGGCACTCACCACACCTTGCCCTACAGGTCGAGAGAACCTTTTCCACCTGTCATACGGCCTCCTCTCTACGTTAGGCCTCCCCCGCCCCCAGCGGTCACAATATCGGTCCTGCTCTTTGACCCTCCAGTTATAGTCTGTCTGCGTCATCAGACACGGTCCAGTCACCACCTTCCTCTCTCTGTTTGTTCCGTTCCCCGACCAGCTCCCCCCGGTTGGTACGGTCATCAGTCCTAATCAGGCCTACTGTCTGGCTTGAGTCTGAATCTTTCAGGGTCTCACAGGAACTACGGTCTCTCCACGTCATCCTGCCAGTCGAGCTACCTCTTGCTGACATTCTTCGGCCATCTGCCCTGTCAATTCTTGGTGGCACTCTTCGGGTCCTTACATCTTGTCGGGTTGCAGGCGGCCGCCATCTGGTATTCTGTACTTCTTTATTAATTCGCCGGCGGTCCTGCCTCAACTGCTCAATCTCTTGCAGGTACCTCACTCGATACTCCAATAGCATCCGAAAGTCTATCAGGCTCTCCCCGGAGCCAACCACTAGGATGGGAATCCTACCCACTTCACTGGATACTTGGTCTTCATTATCAGGAGGGATCCTCACTCTCACCACACCGGAGATATTCACAAGGTCTTGCATTACCTTCCCAGATCTTGCAATGATTCACCCAATCAGAGCTTTGGGTACCGGCACCACATCTTTCCGCAAACCCAGCTGATCCATAGCCTCCCTTGCTAATTCTAGGCGTCGAGCAGCCTTCACATTACTCTGCCTGACCCGCTGTTTGGTGTGGAGACATTGTAGATGCATCTCTTTCAGGACAGCTACTCTGTTTGATGTATCTTCTCTATCCGATACTACCACCAACTGCCGAGTCTCAGATGCCCAGCGCACCTTACACGCTTTGACCGCTTCTTTGAAAGCCTCATGCACACCTTCCTCCGCACAGGCTTCTTGCATGTCTTCCGGTACGTCAATCACCAACTGGAAGTTTGTGGTCTTGCTCTCTTCCTGGACCGAAGGCTCTAGCTTTACCACGGACACTTCCCTCACTGCCGTTGACCCGACCGGGTGACTGTCTTCTTCCGCTCTTAACTCCTCAACTTCACACAATTTGATCACTTCTTGACCCTTTGCCAAGAGGGCTACTGGCTGTTCTGTCCTGTTATCACTTACGCTCACCCGCGGTAAGTCTTCGTCCAATTTCTCCTGCAGAAGACTTTTAACTACTCCTCTGAGTTCTTCCATTTCTTCCCTAAGGGTCTTGTTCACATTTTTCCACATTGACAGGTGACCACTGAGCTCCAAGACTTTTTTCTCAAGCCCTCCCACATCCTCTCCTAAGATGTTGTTTACGCTGTGCCACGTTGGCAGGTGACCTCTGAGTTTAAGGACCTCTTTCTCAAGCTCCTCCACTCTGTGCTCGGCCGTTTGTCTCATCACACTTTCTCGTTCGAGCTGTTCCTTCACTGTCTCTTTTATTAGCTATATCTCCTGCTCTAGTTCTCTTTTGGCCAGTATGTGTTTCACCATTACTTCTTTAATCATATTGTCTAAGGGTACCCCTGGGTTAGTCCCATCAGCCGAGTGAACCCCCCAGAAACCCTCTGACTGTGTCTCTACTCCCGTTATCTTCTCGACCAGGTTACCATCAGTCCTGTCACGAGTTTCAGTCAGCACAGCACTAGACTCTGTCCTCGTGGAGGCTACTGGCAACAACACGTCACAGTCACACCACACCGTATGGTAACCCCCAGGACACTCTCTGTCCGTGTGTCAGCTCTTCTCTTTTTGTTTCTCACACCCTTCACACAGTTGTACCCTTCAGGTGACGTCCGATCTGTAAGTTCGTCCGACGTCATTCTTTCTCCGGTCGCCCCTACGTCTGGCCTGTCCACGTTAGGAGGCGTCAGCATCTCAGTGTCTGCTAGCCCTACAGTAGACACGTCTCTATCCTCCTGGCATAGGTCATCAAACCTGACCAAGTCCCGGCCGCACTCCAAGGCATAAACTAAGTCTGGTGGTATAGTGCCACCTTTTCACTTACTGCCTCCGAACTCCTTAAACATTACTCTGTCTACCGCATAGTTCACTGTGACCCCATGTGCACAGCGAACCAGGACCATTTTCTCGGTCAGACAGAGAGTGAGAGGAGTTCCTACCAGAGTCACTTGACTCTGAGTCCAGCCGTCCCGATATCCCTTCCCGGTGTAGCATCACGGTACACACTTGCGGCCCGTCATCATTCGGAAAGAATATCCCACATTCTGGAAATGACATACACATACACTGCGGTACTCCAGACATACCCACTGAGTCACCCAGTGCTGTCATTCCTTCTAACTTGGCCACTTTCTGGACCACCACCCCACTTTGGGTTGCCGCCCCCTCCTGGGACTCCACCCCTTTTTAGGTTACCACCCCGCTTTGGGTCACCGCCCCCTTCTGGGACTCCACCCCCTTTCGGGATCTCCCCATGTCCCTTAAACCAGTCTTCTCAGACCACAGTTCACACAACACAGTTTGTCTTAACGATACCACACAAGTCCTTGTTGGCACCACCACAGCTCCTGCTGTCACCGGCTGCTGTTCACACACACAGCGGCTGGAGTCACTGCGGCTCCTGCGCCGTCTTCGTGGACCCGCCGATCCACCGGAAGTTACCGGAAGCCCCTTGTCACCTTCGTGACCCCACTGAGCCACATCAAGCCGCTTGTCACCTTCTTGACTCCCACTGAGCCACCGCTGGCTGAGTTGAGAAAAGAAGAAAAACACCACACAAAAAAACTCAAAAACTCACGTGTCCTTTCTGTGTGCTATTCAGGACGTACCGTCTCCGCCTGAGACCGCCCAACACAGAGGGCGCACCGGGTGCTATTCAGGGAGCCGACCCTCTTTCCAGGGTTTCCCAACACACCGGCCTCACCAGGTTCAGGGGCTTAACGGGTGCAATTCAGGACATCCGTCTCGGCCTGAGACTGCCCAACACTTACGCCTCACCAGGTCCAAGGTCATACCACGTGCTCCAGGGATCTTCCCAACACTGACCCTCCAGGACCTTGCTCGCTGAACCCTCCAGGAACACAGTCTTTCCCACTGACCCAGGTCAGTACCACACGAACACCAGTCCGTTGCCTGTGTCGGCCACACAGGTTCTCGGGTACCTCTTATCCGCAGAGGCACCCTATAGCAATCACCAGTCTCTTGCTCACTGACCCCGGTCAGTACAGCATGATTTTCACGACCGTCACCTGCTGGCGGCGCAGGTTCTCGGACCCCTCTACAGCAGAGGTATCCTAGTAAACATCAGTCTCTTTCTCCTGAGGAAAAGGCCGCACTGGGCTCACCGATCCGGACAGTGCCTTACTCACTAGGCCGCCCTACGGTTCCAGAAGCACAGCCGGGCAGTGGCTTCCTCGTCAGCTATCCTGGCTCAGTGTTGCCAGCACTGCAACATACGCCTTTGGAAACCGTTGCCCTTAGCAACCGAAACTTTGCAGTCCTCTTCCGTTGCTCCCAGCAACAAGGCTACAACCTTGCACATTGCTTTCTCCACCAAATGTGAGGTAGCCCTTTCATTTACTTAGGGGATTCTCGCTTGCAGCGAACAAAAACCTGTTTTGGTACAGGATTTTCCATCAAATCATACAGTCCTTGCGGTTTATTCACGCCTCATAACTAGGTCTCCATCTCAAAGCCACCCACTTTGAGATAAAATAACCATCCTTCAGGATTCTGCCACTCATCCTTTCTCTTGGAACCTCCACACAGCGCCCTCTAGCGGACATAGTGGTTACTACACCACAAAATAAATATATATAATAATTAGTGGTATATATTTGCCCACACTCCCAGAAAGTCCAAGAGATTCTTTGGAAAATGAGTAGACCTCCTGAACCCCTAGAAGAATTGGCAAGTCTCCTGAGTACGGCACACACCTGCAAGGCAGCGCCTCCTTAGCATTTCTTTCACTGGAAAAATGAGCCGAGGAATCCGAATGTCAGGAATAAGATGAGGGAAAGAGAGTGACTTAAAATGCGTGCAATCTGTGAATAGGGTTTACACACATAAAATTGGATTGAAACCCAGTTTTCAATAATTCATGTGAATTGTTGTCCTTGCTATTAATAGTTGGCTTAAGTGATAGCAGCAGCTTGTTAGCAGATCTTCACTTTGGCTCGTATAGGTTGTTCTTAAGTGTGAAAAAGGTGATATGCTAAAAGGGTATGTGCACGCGACCTCTTTTTTTCTGTAACCCGCCTAAAAAGGGCTAAAGAAATGACAAAAAGAGTGAACATATGCACTGCAAAGTAGAAACCACTTGCTGTGCACAACTTCAATCTTTTGAAGTGATGCTTGGAAGCCGCTCTCTATTTATTTATTTATTATTTTTTTTTAATACATGCAGGTAAAAAAAAAGCTGCTGCAAGAAACGACATGAAAGAGACCAAAAAAGACTTCAGGAAAACACTGCTTGCTTTTTCCTAAAAAGTCTTCTGCTTGAAAATCTTCTATTGGCACTCCAGCGGCTAAAAGATGTCGTGTGCACAAACCCATAGGGTACAATGTCTGAATAACCTGCCTGATTAACCACTAGAAAAACCATATGCATAACTGTCACACTGTGACGGTCTTCGGTAAGGGATAGGGGCCTCAAACTGTCCCTGGAGCTGGGACCCTATCAATGTCCTGGGGGCACTCTTGAAGGTAGAGAGGCCTGGGTCTCTGACCTTACTATGCTCTTATTAAACCCTGATTTGTCCCCCTAACCCATGAGGCGTGGGACAGAAATATAAGGTAAGCAAGACACAAAGACAAAACAGGGATAACAGAAGACCTCTATCATACAAAAACACTAACCAACAATAATGAGGAGGATAGGGACAGGGAGGAAGAAATTAAATGGTAATAGGCACCAGGAGATTAACACACAGATCACTACTACAACAGCTCCACTCCAACCACTTAGCTTTAGCACACAGCACAGGAAGACAAATATTTCACCGGCAGGGACTAAATGCCCAGAGTCATTATATATACATGGAGTAAATGCTAAGCAGTTGCATCAAAGAACAACCAGGCTGTATGGTCTCAGCCAGCATAGGAAGAGTCCTTAACCCTCTCAGCATCTGAAGGAAAGGTAATCCATATAAAATAGGACATCAATCACATCATCTCTAAAACAAAAAAAAAACACAGCGATTCTTTCCCCGACGGGACCATCTAACACCAAGTCTTCCAGGGAGATGTGACACCCTTGTGACAATAGCACACATCAATGTAAAAGCGACATTACTGTGCACCTGTTCCATCTTTTGATACTTCTTTTCAGCGCTTCTGGCTTCGAAAGTATGAATGAAAGTAGTAACATGTCCATTCTTTGGGACTACTCCGATTAGAAATTAATTTCTATTTAAAGTTTAAGTGACAAGAAAGAGACTCCACTGCAAAAACAACAATGAAGATGCTTCAGGAAAAACATCTATCGTTTGGTACCTAAACGATGCCAAATAGGACATATGGACTGGGCTGGTCTTCAAGGGACAACCCTCCTTGTTTTACTCTTGAGCTTGCGGCTCCTCATGTAGGACACATATAATTTGCTTTTAAATGTTACATTCTGAACATTGAGAAAGTTTACGACTTTTGTTTTTTGTTTAAGAAAAAGAGATAAAAAACAGACAAATTGTCATCTCTACATAGAACTTGTCTTCATGTATCTTATTTCCTTTTTGCCAATTAAAATCAGCAGGTGCTGTCTGTCTCCATAGCTCCCGTAACACCGCAGATTTTCCTTGCCTATACGCCTGTCCTTAATTTAGGAGCAGCGCAATGAGTAAATCCCTCACCTCCGCTGAACACTGCAGTACAGGCGGCACGCCGTACATAAACCCGTATTTTATTAATGCACCTGGTTGACAGATACACTTGTATCTCCATTTATTATGTGACACAGATTGTGCATGCAGAAATAAATCAACGCTGTAAAATGCAATGCTCCCGAGTGTCCTAAAAAAAAATGTGCTGTCGTGAGCAAAAATGAAGTTTAGACGGAAGGCACAACTTAAGTAAATAGGAAAAAAACGTGCCATTTGGACAATCGTGATAATGGGGTTCTGGAAGGCCCCATTTGATTGGAGCAATGATCCCACAAACACAGCACCACTTTATTATCTATGGCATTCGGCTATCTTCGGAAGTCCCATAGACAATGAATGGAACGGAGGTGCACACGCAGGAGTTTCCATTTTCAACAAACTGAACGCCAAACACTTCCCGTCATGTTGGATAAAAAACCCAAATATTAATAACTATTTTTTTATTTTTCACTTATTGTGAATGGTGGATCCAGAGTTATCTACTGTGTATAGAGGTATTATCAGTCATTGTACAGGAGGAGGAGGAGGTGAGCTGTGATATCACTTATTGTTAATGATGGATCTTGTGTTATCTACTGTACATAGAGGTGTTATCAGTCGTTGTACAGGAGGAGAAAGTGAGCTGTGACATCACCTATTGTGAATGGTGAATCGTGTTATCTACTGTATATACAGTTGTGGCCAAAAGTATTGACACCCCTGCAATTCTGTCAGATAATACTCAGTTTCTTCCTGAAAATGATTGCAAACACAAATTCTTTGGTATTATTATCTTCATTTAATTTGTCTTAAATGAAAAAACACAAAAAGAATTGTCCTAAAGCCAAATTGGATATAATTCCACACCAAACATAACAAAGAGGGTGGACAAAAGTATTGGCACTGTTCGAAAAATCATGTGATGCTTCTCTAATTTGTGTAATTAACAGCACCTGTAACTTACCTGTGGCACCTAACAGGTGTTGGCAATAACTAAATCACACTTGCAGCCAGTTGACATGGATTAAAGTTGACACAACCTCTGTCCTGTGTCCTTGTGTGTACCACATTGAGCATGGAGGAAAGAAAGAAGACCAAAGAACTGTCTGAGGACTTGAGAAACCAAATTGTGAGGAAGCATGAGCAATCTCAAGGCTACAAGTCCATCTCCCAAGACCTGAATGTTCCTGTGTCTACCGTGCGCAGTGTCATCAAGAAGTTTAAAGCCCATGGCACTGTGACTAACCTCCATAGATGTGGACGGAAAAGAAAAATTGACAAGAGATTTCAACGCAAGATTGTGCGGATGTTGGATAAAGAACCTCGACTAACATCCAAACAAGTTCAAGCTGCCCTGCAGTCCGAGGGTACAACAGTGTCAACCCATACTATCTGTCGGCGTCTGAATGAAAAGGGACTGTATGGTAGGAGACCCAGGAAGACCCCACTTCTTACCCCGAGACATAAAAAAGCCAGGCTGGCGTTTGCCAAAACTTACCTGAAAAAGCCTAAAACGTTTTGGAAGAATGTTCTCTGGTCAGATGAGACAAAAGTAGAGCTTTTTGGGCAAAGGCATCAACATAGAGTTAACAGGAGAAAAAAAAGAGCCATTCAAAGAAAAGAACACGGTCCCTACAGTCAAACATGGCAGAGGTTCCCTGATGTTTTGGGGTTGCTTTGCTGCCTCTGGCACTGGACTGCTTGACCGTGTGCATGGCATTATGAAGTCAGAAGACTACCAACAAATTTTGCAGCTTAATGTAGGGCCCAGTGTGAGAAAGCTGGGTCTCCCTCAGAGGTCATGGGTCTTCCAGCAGGACAATGACCCAAAACACACTTCAAAAAGCACTAGAAAATGTTTTGAGAGAAAGCACTGGAGACTTCTAAGGTGGCCAGCAATGAGTCCAGACCTGAATCCCATAGAACACCTGTGGAGAGATCTAAAAATGGCAGTTTGGAGAAGGCACCCTTCAAATATCAGGGACCTGGAGCAGTTTGCCAAAGAAGAATAGTCTAAAATTCCAGCAGAGCATTGTAAGAAACTCATTGATGGTTACCGGAAGCGGTGGGTCGCAGTTATTTTGGCTAAAGGCTGTGAAACCAAGTATTAGGCTGAGGGTGCCAATACTTTTGTCTGGCCCATTTTTTGCGTTTTGTGTGAAATGATCAATGTTTTGCTTTTTGCTTCATTCTCTTTTGTGTTTTTTCATTTAAAGGGAATCTGTCACCCCTTTTTTGAGATATCATATAATGATATCATTCAATTGTGTGTCACATAAGGATTCTCTTCGTACTTTTGCTTCCCCCTGACCCCGCACCTTTCATGCATAAATACCTTTTTTATATCGGTTCAGAGGTATGTAAACTGCCGCTGTCCGGTCCGATGGGCGGGGCTTATTCAACTGCTGCCCCTCCCTGTCTTGCTCTATACAAGAAGAAATGCGTAGAACAAGACAGGGAGGGGGGAAGGTGAGGAAGCCCCGCCCAGTGGACCGGACAGCGGCAGTTTACATACATCTGAACCGATATAAGCAAGGTATTTATGCATGAAAGGTGCGGGGTCAGGGGGAAGCAAAAGTACGAAGAGAATCCTTATGTGACACACAATTGAATGATATCATTATATGATATCTCAGAAAAGGGGTGACAGATTCCCTTTAAGACAAATTAAATGAAGATAATACCAAAGAATTTGTGTTTGCAATCATTTTCAGGAAGAAACTGAGTATTATCTGACAGAATTGCAGGGGTGTCAATACTTTTGGCCACAACTGTACAGGTGTAATCAGTCATTGTACAGGAGGAGGAGGTGAGCTGTGACATCACCTATTGTGGATTATGGATACTCTGACATCAAAGTGTTACCTTTCAATGTAACCATGTCTGATGATAATGAGACTGTTCAAATCTCATCTGTTTAGAACGGAAAGTGTTATTCTAGAATAAGGCTTAGTGGCCAGTGTAAATATTGCGATTATTAAGGTTTCGTTTTTTGTTTTCTTTTTTGTTTTATATGATACGGAAAAAAAACATTTGTCAAATATTTTTCCAAAAACAGAGGAACCTGAATTAAACAATAGATAATTTTCTAAAGACTCATATTATTAATAAAAGCTTTAGCTGTCATAATTATTAGTTATCAGTCTGGGCTGTTTATTTTGGGTCATCTAAAAGTCAAGTATTACAAGTACTATGTGTATATACGGGCATGTGAGCTCGCTTGGGACTGCTTACTAGGGCGAGGAAGCTCAGACAATGGCTCCAAGGCTTTTATGTAAAGCTCATTCAGTTGTTAAACAATCCAAGCCTCTAAAAGAAGCTCTCTTAGCCAGAAGGACATGTATTCTCCACAAACTAAAAATTTATATTCTACCTATACATCTGGAACCCTACCTGGGCAGTCCCATAGACAATGAATGGTCTGGATGTTGAGCATGTGTAGTTTTGCTCCATTCAGGACAGGGCTCCACAGCCCCGATCTTGGGATCATTTTATGTGAACCGGTTCTGTTGTGAGCCCCCAGAGACTGAGGAGGATTTCCTTGCTTTTTTGACCCACCTCAGTGTCTCTTTGGCCACTTCAAGGAATATTTGGACTATGGGAAAACAACCTGGTCATGTCAGAGTAGCTTTTGATTGGCAACGACTGTAAACAATAGAGGAAGACAGAGACGAGCAACAGCTAAGAAATGAGGCGAAACGGGAAACCGGGTCATTTCGAAAACTCAGAAAAACTGACTGATGAGTAAAGTAGTAACTTTTAGAGACCGGACAGAATGACCAAGGTTTCAACAAAAAAAATTTATTCTGAAGTCCCGATGACCTCATCAGTGTCATCAGTCATCAGAGTTCCTTGTGTTATTTTTGGTGTTAGAAGAGGTGGCCTTATATTGCTCTTTCCAAAACATGCTAGTCCATAGAGATCTAAAGTAGCAAGGTAATTAACATCGTCTGCCAAAATCTTCAATGTCCTACTTTTTTTACAGTGAGACCTGACTTTTTATTAACTTTCCATAAAGTGTTGTCCCATTAAGTCCATGAGTAATTGTCATAGCGTCCTGATGGATAAATCCGACTGTGAAAATTCTTGTGAATAAATTATAGACCTTAATAATTTAGAATTAAAATATATCTGCCCTGATACAACTTCAGCCTAAATTATTAAGACCCATATTTTATTAATGTTCTGTGGATAGTGCTCTGCCGAGGCATCCTGCTCTGGCCATACAATTTTCCCATATTCTGTTTGCCGTAATAAGACCGAGGAATTACGGCAATTGGTGCTCAACCTATAAGTGTTGCATTAAATTTTACTGAAGTTATTAATTGTAAGGCGTTGTCTACTTTACCATTCCTTTTCTGAGTTAATTGAGGGGAGTACTATGATGAGGAGCCTCATCTCTTGGTAAGGGTGGCGAATTATTACTGAGATTACTCTGGAGGACCTGTCCTGATGCTATCCCAGTCTCAGCTGCTTCTTCTGGTGGATAGACCTCTATGTAAACGTTATTTTATGCATCCAGCTTGCAAATGTCCTGCCAACCTAAGGTTCTCAATACTGTTGGAAGGTTGAAGCAGAAGAATAACTAGGAAGGGCTCAACTGAGTCATTTGCTCCAGATGCTAGGTGTTGAGGGCACCAAAAAGTCACATTGCCTTGACGGAGTTATCTAGCACAGGGTCAGGCAGCACATTGAATCTTTTCTCCAGGTGATGGAAAGTTTAGATGCTTGGAGGAAAGTTTCTTCCCCCAATGTCCTTTGTCATGGTCTGTGACATTTACTTTAAAAATGGGCTTTACAAAAATATGATTATTAGTTATTTTTGAGCCATAATTTTTTTTATAAACTTTAGGGCAAAAATATGTCCTGGGTTTTACTATTCATCCTTTGTTTGATCCACTATATAAAGGAATATAGAGATTTCGGATATATGATGACGTCTTTCCAAGTACCAGTACAATATGCCTGCAAAGAAGAAGATTTTTAAGTAGAGAAAATTCTCTTATTCTTAACTATGCAACCTGTATCTCACTATCCATGCCACAGGTCCTGACCTTGAGTCTCAGGTAGTTCAAGAAAAAGAAATCAAATTTATATAGGCATCCACTGAGCGCAGTCAGATGCTAGGAGGACCAGTTGTCCGGTGGGAACAGGGAAGAACAATAACAGATAATGCACAGCAGGGAGAACGATGAAGTGTGATTATTCTGATACAGTGTGCACAGATCAGCTTGGGCTCTCCTCCGCTCGGCCCTTGCCTTTGACATTTTGTATATTTTCTAGTCATCACTGATATCAAGTAATTTTGATGATTTTTATAACGTTGTCCATTTCTTGATTAGAATGCGATTCCTATTGTGTTATATTGGACAGTGTAATTGAATTATACTTTGGTTCTGTAAGTGGCATCGGGGTAATCATTCTCCCGGACCATCTGTTGCAGGAGGCCATTGCCAGACGTGCACAGCGGCACAGATGCCTTGCTACAAATGTTCATTCATGTTCTCCTGCTGAATCTGTACACCGTCGTCAGTTTATTCTCGTCTCTTTAAATGTGAAATATTAATAAACCGGTGCGTCCGACGAGATCTGCTTAATTACAATAGCAAAATACAATTAAGAATTGGGTGAGTAAAACGAGAGATGAGGACCATTGTATGGCGGACAGGCTTCACTCCACCGCTTTACCTCTCACCATATGTTAGATCACGTTGCCACCAACAGATGAAGAATCCCTTTTAATTGATGATTATTACCCTAATGAGATCTAGAGCCGGAAGGTTTTATATAGTGATTGATTACATCGCTTGTATGACAGATTACCATAATGAACCTTCGTTCTGTCAAATTGCTCCATTTTGTATTCATTTATGATGTACAATAACAAACTACAATTTGCAAGTTCTTGTGCTTACGATCTTAGGCAAAAGTTTACGCACCTCCTAGCAAATTGCATGAACCGTAGATTTGAAGGTGTGTTACTTTTTAAAGGGGTCGTGTCCAGAAATGCAAATAAAACGCTTAGGCTCCCATTTCCTGTAACCCCACAAATTCCAGGAACGAGGCTGAAACAACACGTTCAAATGAAGCAATGATTCACCTCCTCTCCAGTAAGGGTGAGTGCACACAGTGCGGAATCATCTGCAGATTTGTTCACGCAGATTTGCAGGTAAAACCGCAGGAAAAAAGTGACCTGCGGATTTGCCTGTGGTTTGACACCTGGACAATGGAACAGGTGTCAAACTTTCTGCTGATTCCGCAGAAAGAATTGACCTGCTGCGGATTTAAAACCGCAACAAATCCGCAGCGTGTGCACTGCGGTTTTTAAATCCCATTGATTTGCATTGTACTGAACACTGCTTGTGGAGCCGCAGCAAAATCCGCACCGTGTGCACATACCCTAATGGTCTAAGGGGGATGCCAGACTTGAGTATAGCTTTTGGCTATCTACAACAGGCCCATAGTGGTGTGCACTCAGAATTACTCTCAGTGATCATTTATGGTACAACCCCTTTAAGTGACAAGAAGTCACTACAACTTCTGCCCTGAGGAAATTTAAAGGGAATTTGTCAACTCCAAAATTGCTGACTTAGGCTGGTTTCACATTAGCGCATTTTCAGCGCGCGCACGGCCGGGGGTAGCTCCGCCCCCGAGCCGGCTCTCTGCCCGGCGTGCCCGCCCCTTGTAGCGCCGCCTACTAGCGGACAGCGGCGCCTGCGATCGGCGCACCCTATCTTTAGCATAGGGTGCGCAGATCGTGCGCAGGCCGTGCGCTAGTTGCGCTTTGACCTGTGCTGTGCACTTTTGACGGTGCGCCGTGCGCGCCAAAATCAAACTTTTCGGATTTTGGCGCGCACGGCGCACCGTCAAAAGTGCGCAGCACAGGTCAAAGCGCAACTAGCGCACGGCCTGCGCACGATCTGCGCACCCTATGCTAAAGATAGGGTGCGCCGATCGCAGGCGCCGCTGTCCGCTAGTAGGCGGCGCTACAAGCAAGGGGCGGGCACGCCGGGCAGAGAGCCGGCTCGGGGGCGGAGCTACCCCCGGCCGTGCGCGCGCTGAAAATGCGCTAATGTGAAACCAGCCTTAAACACTCATACTGGCATGTAGGGGTCTTGGCGCCTATAAAAATCATACCTGTGGTATAGATTTAGTGGTTTCCTTGGCATAAAAAGCTCTGCTTTATTTTGTCTGCAAATGATGGGACTTCAGTGCACCCCTGGAGTGGCCAACAGCTCCAGGTGTTGACCTTGTGGGAGATGGTGATCTGTCCTCTCATGTGATTATACTGTATAAGGCTAGTTTCACACTAGCGCTTTTGAGCGCAGCGACGGCCGCCGCTAAGCCCAGCCCCTGCCACGCCTCCGCCGTTAGCTCCGCCTACCGGCGCATGACGCTGCATGCGTCCTGCGTCCCCTATCTATCACTGGGGGCGCAGGCCGTGCGCAGTATGCGTTTGGCGGCGCATGCGCCTTTTTGACGGTGCGCCGGCGCAACCAAACTGCAGCAGGTTGTGTTTGGCGCAGGTCGGCGCACCGTCAAAAGGAGTGGGAGTGGGATTATTCTGCGGGAGGCAGTGACCTGTTCCCTATTATGGCACAGTGCTATGTGAAATAAGGGCCTGGTGTGGGAGGGAATGCGGCCATCTGCAGACAGATCACAGGATCGAGAACGGCAAGAGATGTGTGTAATGTCCTCTGGCATAATACAGTCATATATCTGGGTTTAGCTACTGCACCATTGTTGCTTTCACTAATCTGTTTATAGGATACCGTCAGAACAGCAGAGTAGGAGCGTGTTGTTCATATGTTAGAAAATGACCTGTCTAACCGTGTGATTCTGTTGGGTTTGGTTTCCTTGGGTGCTCTATAGGTAATTATTTTGTCCACCCTCTGTCTATACAGATGTGGTACAAATCCGCTTTTAATTTCATTGTACACACAGGACACATCATCAGCATGGTGGCTCAGTGGTTAGCACTGTACTATGTATAGGGCAGCATGGTGGCTCAGTGGTTAGCACTGTACTATGTATAGGGTGGCATGGTGGCTCAGTGGTTAGCACTGCACTTTTTATAGGGCAGCATGGTGACTCACTGGTTAGCACTGTACCATGTATAGGGCATCATGGTGGCTCAGTGGTTAGCACTGTACCATGTATAGGGTGGCACGGTGGCTCAGTGCTTAGCACTGTACTATGTATAGGGTGGCATGGTGGCTCAGTGGTTAGCACTGTACTATATATAGGGCAGAACGGTGGCTCACTGGTTAGCACTACTTTTTATAGGGCAGCATTGTGGCTCACTGGTTAGCACTGTACTATGTATAGGGCAGCACGGTAGCTCAGTGATTAGCACTGTACTATGTATAGGGCAGAATGGTGGCTCAGTGGTTAGCACTGCACTATGTATAGGGCAGAATGGTGGCTCAGTGGTTAGCACTGCACTTTTTATAGGGCAGCATGGTGACTCACTGGTTAGCACTGTACCATGTATAGGGCAGCACGGTGGCTCAGTGGTTAGCACTGCACTATGTATAGGGTGGCTCAATGGTTAGCACTGTACTATGTATAGGGCAGCACGGTGGCTCAGTGGTTAGCACTGTACTATGTGTTGTGAGCTCATTTTCTCATTCACCTTTGATGTCCGATGAACTCCCTCTGCTGGTGAAAGGAGGTGGTGAAACTGATTTGGATGGGAGAAACCTGTCACCTGAATAGGTGGATTGCGATTGGACATCCGGAATCTCTGAGTGGATATAAGGCAGCCGACGCCCTGTTGGGTTGCTGGTGATTTCTCTGCTCTGAGCTCTGGCCTCCAGTTCAGTTCCTGTCTTCTAAAGCTAAGTTTTGCTCTGTTATTGTTCCATGAGATTTTGTCTGATTTGCTTAGTTTTGTGTTCTACCAGCCCCGGCTGGGGCTCTGCTGAATTTCCATTTTTGTCCCTGATCGGTTAAATCTCTTTTGCTCTGTCTTCAGAATATATCGGAGTGCTGATATAGGGATTTTGAAGTCTAGTGACTCCAGGGCCGTTTTTCCTATCAGACGTGTTGGGACATTTTTGGTAGGGTTTTTGCGGATTGCAGCCAGCATCTTTTCTATCCTTTTCTATCTAGTTAGCTGGGCCCCATCGTTTGCTCTGCCTGTCTTTCTGTCTGTGTTTGTGTTTTCATCTGTTTTCACCGACAATACATGTTGGGGGCTGTCTATTGCTGTGGGGTCTGCTCTGGGGCAGTTTAGATTTCCCCTTTCTTTCTTTAGGCTTATTTAGTTCTCCGGCTGTGAAGAGGCGTCTAGGACCACCTTAGGTACGCTCCACAGCTACTGTTAGTTGTTGTGAATAGGATCAGGGGTCTGCAATCCGCTAGCTACCAACCTCTCCGGTTTTCTGGACTTAGCTTGCATTTTTGTTTTTTCCTCCTCCGGTGACTCATTCATAACAACTATGTATAAGGCAGTACTGTGGCTTACTGGTTAGCACTGTACTATGTATAGGGCAGCACGGTGGCTCAGTGGTTAGCACTGTACTATGTATAGGGCAGCACGGTGGCTTACTGGTTAGCACTGTACTATGTATAGGGCAGCACGGTGGCTCAGTGGTTAGCACTGTACTATGTATAGGGCAGCACGGTGGATCAGTGGTTAGCACTGTACTATGTATAGGGCAGCACGGTGGATCAGTGGTTAGCACTGTACTATGTATAGGGCAGCACGGTGGCTTACTGGTTAGCACTGTACTATGTATTGGGCAGCACGGTGGCTCAGTGGTTAGCACTGTACTATGTAAGAAAAACAATGGTGTGCTTGGCTTTAACGTAACTTTATCCTTTCATGAGTTTCCCAGGGCTATAAGAAGCTCTCCCTGAACCAAAGAGAGGCCACAATAATTAACCCCAGGCGTGTAGGTCAAAACCTGCACTGGGATCATGACACCTAAGGCTTGTAGACCTATAAACCTTTGAATTAGTTGTCTTTACTCATCAGTAGTATTAGATTACGTCAGAGGTGAGGAACCTTTTTCCTGCTAAGAGCCATTTGCATATTTACAACATTATTCGAGGGCCGTACAAATCGCGCTCTAAATTATGTAAAAATCGTACAATGTGATTTTCTGGATTTTTTTTAGATTCTGTCTCTCACAGTTGGTGTGTACTTACGACGAAAATTACAGACCTCTCCATTCTTTGTAGGTGGGGAAATCGTGCAAACTCGGCAGCGTATCAAATACGTATTTTCCCCACTGTATATGAAATGTAAACTCCATTCCTGCATATAGACTATACTTAGGGCAGCACGGTGGCTCAGTGGTTAACATTGAAGCCTTGCAGTACCGAGTTCCTCGGTTCATCAAGGACAACATCTGCATGGGGTTGTCCTGGTTTGTGTTGAAAGTCTGCAGTCACTCTCTGTGGCTGCAGACTTGTGACTCCTTGCAGCACCCATCTCACGACCTCATCAATCAGCTGTGTCTACTGGGAGTTATTTCCCACCCATCTAATATTTAAAGGGTCTTCCATGATTATTTTTTCTCACCATCAGTTAACGTCAGGTAAGAATAATAAAATCAGTTTTGCTCATCCTCTGCTGCTCTAACATGCTTCTCCGCCATTGATCCCTATCTTCCAACAATTGGGTGATGCCGATGATGTCATCACGAGACCAAGGAGCCCAATTATTGACTGCAACAGACGTGTGCGTTGCAACCTTTCAACAAAGATATAGAGGCATCGCTGGGGCAGTGGAGCGCAACTTGTACACCATGTCAATTTATACTTTTTAAATTTCCTTTTAGTTACTTATTTAGCGCCATTACTTCCACAGCGCTTTACAGATATTATCATCGCCGTCCCCATTAGGGCTCACATTCTACTTGTCAGTATGTGTTTAGAGAATGGGAGGAAACCATAAAACCCAGAAAAAATCCATGCAAACATGGGAAGAACTTTATAAACACCCCCACATCCCCACCATCAAGCATGGTGGTGGCAGCATCATGCTGTGGGGAGGCTTTTCTTCAGCAGGGACAGGGAAGCTGGTCAGAGTTGATGGGAAGATGCATGGAGCTAATTACAGGGCAATCCTGGGGGAAAACTTGTTAGAGGCTGCAAAGGACTCGAGACTGGGGCGTAGGTTCACCTTCCAGCAGGACAACAACCCTAAACATCCTACCAGGGCTACAGTGGATGGTTTACATCAAAGCATATTTGTGTGTGAACGGCTCAGTCACAGGCCAGACCTAATTCCCATTGAGAATCTGTCACAAGACTTGAAAATTAATGATCACAGACGTCTCCATCCATTGTCACTGAGCGAGTGTGCAAATAAGAAGGGGCAAAATATCACCTCTAGATGTGCAAAGCTGGTAGAGACACACCCCGAAAGACTGCAGCAGTAATTGCAGTGAAAGGTGGTCCTACAAATTATAAACTCAGGGGAGTTAATACAAATGCACATCACAATTATTCATGTTTTTAAAATAATTAGAAAACCATGAATCATTTCCTTTACAAACTCCTGCTACTTTGTGTTGGTATATGACATAAAATCCAAATAAAATACATTTATGTTTTTGGATGCAATGTGAAAAAATATAGAAAAGTTCATAGGGTATGAATGCTTTTTCAATGCACTTTACATTAAAAATATAGCATCAAGCCAAAAACTGATATGTTTTTAGCATAGTACTGTCTTTAATCATGGTATGATTGTATGTTTTGCCTTGTCGGTATCCCAAGCCAAGGAGCGACTTTCATTCTCCGTGCCGATGATCTTCACGGCCAGTCTGAAGGAGCTGGTGAATTTTATGTTTTGTGCTTATTGAATAATTCTGAGATTGCAATATTCAGAAAGAGCATTTTTGTTCTGTATTTGGTGAAAAAAACACTTATTTCAGCTGTGTTGAGATTTTTTCTGTTGCCCTTGTTTGATTGGTTTGTTGCAAACGGCAGTAATTTTGATAGATTTTACTAATAAACCCAATTGGTACTGAGGGGTTGTGAATCATTTTGATTGCAATTGTTGCATAGTTGGTGTGTTTTACATTCAGGGTACTTATAAGGGTACGTGCACACGCTGCGGATTTGGCCTCGTGGATTTTGTTAAATCCGCAAGTAAATCTGCAGGTCAAAAGACCTGCGGATTATCCTGCGGTTTTGCCCTGCGGTTTATCATCTCTACAATGGAGGAGATGGCAAACCGCAGCGGAATCCGCAGAAAGAATTGACATGTCAATTGTTTCTGCGGTTTAGAAACCGCAGCAAATCCGCTCGGAAAATTCCGCACCGTCTGCACTGCGGTTTTTGATATCCATAGGATATTATGGTACTGTACACCGCAGCAAAAACTGCTGCGGATCCGCAGCGGCCAAATCCGCTGCGGATCCGCAGCAGAATCCGCAGCGTGTGCACACACCTTAACACATCATATAATATTTCCGTTGTGATGCTAGTCATTCTCCACGGACAAACCTTGAGGCAGGGTAGTCAAACAGGCCGGGATCAGATACCAAGAGTAAAGTAAAGTAGTAAACTAAAGAGGAAAGACAAAGGCGAAGTCAGGTCATGGTCCGAGGTCAGAATACTAGGAAGTTAGCAGAGCAGAGCAAAAGGGCTAGGCAAACGGATGATCAGGACAAGGTCAGGCAGCAATAAATCGATAAAACGAGCGCAGGGATACAAGGCAAACCACCGAGCAAATTCTACGTCTCGCTGAGATCTGGGACTGACAGCTCAGCTAAAGAGCAGGATAATCATTTAGAACAGGGAACACCTGAAGAAAGCTCAGCACCTCCCAGTCTCAGATTGCACGGCTGAGCTAGCAATCAAAATACTAACAGCTCAGCAATGCCCCTTCACCAGATTGGGCAACTGAGATGTCAGTCACTAGGTCCAAGACATACTGAACGGAGGAATCGGGAGACACCTGTGCTACCTGGCGTTCTCCATTATTCTTAGAGTCTTCTGCATAGATCATAGAAACAAATTTAAGAAGAAATCATGTGTTTTAAATACTCTAATATTCTATATTTTACCAATCATACCTGAGTTGCAATAATGGCTTCCACCCAGAGAAATCTTTCTATTTTGGAGATTAGTGGGAATCTGTCTGTAAGTTTGCCCCACCGCACTCCCAAACCATTTACCTGCGCACGTAGGCCAGCAAAATTTGAGCTCATTGGTTACTTTATATTTTTATTCTGAATCTTGATAAATCCCTATTTTTTTTTTTTTTTGGCCTGAAAATGAGTTTGTAACTACAGTTGGGATTGAGGATGCATTTACCGAAACTCTGCCTCTTTTGGCTACTAACGTTGATTGCTAGGTGAGTTCACCTCTGATATCAGGCGCAGATCAGTGGTCGTCTCCTTGCTTCTGCGCAGTAACTTGCCCTTTGGATGGTACAGGCTTCATTTTTCCACTCTACATGCGCTGTGCAGCTGCGTCGGACGTATGCTTGTCTGTGCAGAGCATGCGCAGTACAGCAGTGAAGCCTGCCCCACCCAAACTCAAATCGCAGAAAAACGTGGATTTATCAAGAAATTAGGCCGCAGAATGAAAATATAAATATACCAATGAGTTCAACTTTCATGTACATAAAAGTGATTTATGGGGGGGGGTCAAACTTACTGACAGACTCCCCTTAAGTCTTATTTTCATGAGGTGTAGTGCACAAAGGGATCTTCCTAACTTCAAATGCATGTTTTTTATTTCTAAATTGGCATCAGGATGAGATAGATGTCAAGGAAAGTAGAAGAGTCAAATAACGAGAAGAAACAAAAACAGAAAAGAACAACAATAAAACTTGTGTAAAAAGGAAACGATTTTTCCCATTTTATAAACAGAGGAGAAGGAAAGGGATAGAGATGAATGGTGGGCGTCTACAAAAATGGCGCAAAGCTGATTGTTTAATCCCTGGGGGGGGGCATAGTCCTCAAGATAGTAATCCATTGTGTTGCTTTCTACAAGATTACCCCCCATGCACCATGTCAACATCAGCTCGACGTGCAAAAAATAAGCCCTCACTAAGCCCCAGATCAAGAAAAAATGGTCTCGGAAATTGGCGCCATTTTTTTTTTTTTTTTTTTCACAAATTTTGGATTTTTTTTTCACCACTTAAAAAAGGAATTATACATGATTGGTATCTGTGAACTCATAATGACCTCAACATTATAATGGCGGGTCAGTTTTGGCATTTATTGTATGGTAAAAAAGCAAACAAACAAAAAACAACTTTTTTTTTTTATTACACCACACTTGGCATTTTTTTCCTCTGTTTTCTAGTACATTATACGATAGAATAATTGGTGTTGTTGAAAAGTACAAAAATCAATCCTTTATACCGCTATATTGATCAGATCCGCTGTCATGTGCGGAAAAAGATGCGGGCTCAGCGCCGGAGCCCGCATCAAAGGCAGGGACGCGACCTTGGACGTACCTATGTGTCCAAAGTCTTGAAGGGGTTAAAAATCCACTTAGGCATAAAGTTGAAAACCTGATTTAAAAACATTAATTTAAAGAAGACGACCACGTGAGAAGGGCTGAAATCTCCTCCTATTCCTGCCGATCCCTGGATTTCACGGTGTAGTTTGTGCTACAGGACAAATAGCTGCATCTGCCTCTGACATAACACATAACATGTTTTTCTCTAATGGATTTTTTTATTTTTGCGCTCCATTAAAAATGTAAATGATGATGGGATAGTATGAAACATGGTATGGTGACTTGTCATCACAGAGCAATTTCTCATTCCAGCTCGTCTTTTGTCACCGCTCATAACGGGCTGTCATAAAGTAGTGCGGCTCCTACACTTCATATACTCATTTATCACAGATCAAACTCCTCATGATCATCGGGGGGGCGGCAGTGTGGGGGTCTCCACAACGGAGAAAACAGAGTATAAGAAGGAAATGTGGAAACATGGACATTTGTATTACACTGAGTTGCATCCCATCTTTGTTAGCTGAAAAAATATGATCCTTAAAAGGGTTGTCCGGGATTATGATATTGATGAGCTGTGGTTAGGATTGATGGGAGTCCGACACCTGCCACCACCACCGATGAGCGTTTTCACCTCTGTATGAAGCTTTCTGACCATTCTTGGGTATTGAAGTTTAGCTCCCATTAAAGGAAAACCCATTTAAGAATAAAGGGAATGCTAGAGTCTTCTACCCCCTAGTCCTGCCTTGGATCACTCTTCACTGGTGAGTTCTCCTTCAATGGATGTCTTCAAACAGAGGTTGAACAGACATCTGCCTGGGATGATTTAATGACTCCTGCTTTGAGCAGAGGGTTGGACCAGATGACCCAGGAGGTCCCTTCCAACTCTACCATTCTATGATTCTATGACATCCTCTATGCAATTCCCATCTTGGAAAGACTGGGAGGAGTCACACACATATGCAAGATTTCAACATTCCTGCCAAGACTTTTATGGTGATCTAATACCCCTTAGACCTCAGTCTTAGCCTCTCACATAGCCATATCAGATCTCATACTTTGCACTGATGAGGGGAAATAACCCCGGAGCATTGTATCTGCAAACTGGGATTCTGGTTTGGCTTTTATCGTAAGTCATATGGCAAGACTCGAAAGAGGTTCAGTATTGACTTTTAGGATTGCTATTTCCAATAGGGGGCACTAGAATTCAAATCCTCATCCTCTATGAAGAGACAATTTGCATATTTCTGCTCTATGATGAAAGAGGTCAAGCCTGATAGAAATTGACCTACTGCAGACTTGGATGAGATTTGTTGAAGTTCTGTGATTCGCGGTGGGTTTTTCCATTTGCAAATCTGTATTTTATTTCTGGAACTTCTTCTGTATGAAATATTCCGTGTATGTTTTATGCCTCATTATTTGATTCTGATGCTCATTTTTCTTCCTGTGTTTATTTTCAGGTGTTTTGATGTCGGCCTCCACCGGTTTCTATTGAGGTAAGCCTAAAATGCTCAAACACTCAGGAGTAAATTATCGGCTTTTCGTCAGGTTTTAGTGATTTTTCTCATAAGTGAAAAAAGCTGAGTAATTTCTGGATCAGATTTTCTTTGGCGTTTGATCCATCGCATCCTGAGTGCCCATCGTCGACAGATGGGGGTTTTGCTCACAGCCCAACACTGTGCGGCCCTCCAAAGAAATGCCACCCCACACCATTACTGACTCACTGCCAAACCGGTCATGCTGAAGGATGTTGCAGGCAGCAAATCGCGCTGCACGGCGTCTCCAGACTCTGTCACATGTGCTCAGTGTGAGCCTGCTTTCATCTGTGAAGAGCACAGGGCGCTAGTGGCGAATTTGCCAATCCTGGTGTTCTGTGGCAAATGCCAAGCGTCCTGCACGGTGTAGGGCTGTGACCACAACCCCCATCTGTGGACGTCGGGCCCTCAGACCATCATCATGGAGTCGGTTTCTAACCGTTTGTTCAGACACATGCACATTTGTGGCCTGCTGGAGGGCATTTTGCAGGGCTCTGGCAGTGCTCCTCCTGTTTCTTCTTGCACAAAGGCTGAGGTAGCGGTCCTGCTGCTGGGTTGTTGCCCTCCTACGGCCCCCTCCACGTCTCCTGGTGTACTGGCCTGTCTCCTGGTAGCACTTTCAGCCTCTGGACACTACACTGACAGACACAGCAAACCTTCTTGCCACAGCTCGCATTGATGTGCCATCCTGGATGAGCTGCACTACCTGAGCCACTTGTGTGGGTTGTAGAGTCCGTCTCATGCTACCACGAGTGTGAAAGCACAGCCAACATTCAAAAGTGACCAAAACATCAGCCAGAAAGCATTGGTACTGAGATGTGGTCTGTGGTCCCCACCTGCAGAACCACTCCTTTATTGAGGGTGTCTTGATAATTGCCAATAATTTCCATCTGTTGTCTATTCCATTTGCACAACAGCATGTGAAATTGATTGTCAATCAGTGTTGCTTCCTAAGTGGACAGTTTGATTTCACAGAAGTTTGATTTACTTGCAGTTATATTCTGTTTAAGTGTTCCCTTTATTTTTTGAGCAGTGTATATAAAAGCTGATGGCGGTTTTCTAGCTTCTCCTAGCGTACAGTCAGTGACAAACAGTCTGCACTAGGATGCAACTAGAATGCCATCAGTGAGCTAAGTTTTTCACTGAACCATGTACAATTATTATCCATGACTTGGATCACAATCGGACATGTCACACCTGACTCTGGGTGACGGAAGAGTCCGAGAAACCCCTCTACCAAATAGGAAAACTTTAGAATTATATAAAGCACATGGTAGTTGAGGGGCTATTATACACTGGGTATCAATAATCTATGTGATAATGTGTTGATCGGTGAGCGTCCGACCCCTGGGACCCGTACGAATTGGCAGAATTGGGAGCTTTTCTCCCCCTTAGAATGGTCATGCTCAACCTGCACTCATTTAACTCCCTATGTAGCTGCCGAGCGCTGCGCTCGTTTTTTTCCAGCACCACTGTAGAAAATGAATGGTGCAGTGGTTGTTTCAGCCACTCCATTTTGTAATTTTATTGTGAGGAAGCAGGAGAGGTTTTCTCCTGATGACTCTTCCATGAAGGCCATATTTGTGCAGGTGCCTCTGAACAGTAGAACAATGTACCACAACTCCAGAGTCTGCTAAATCTTTCTGAAGGTCTTTTGCTGTCAAGCTGGGGTTCTGATTTGCTTCTCCAGCAATCCTATAAGTAGCGCTCACTGATATTTTGCTTGGTCTTCCAGACCTTATCTTGACCTCCACTGTTCCTGGTAATTGCCATTTCTTAGTTATATTTTGAACTGAGGAAAGGGCAACTTGAAAACACTTTGCTATCTTCTTATAGCCTTCTCCTGCTTTGTGTGTCTTCACCATTTTCATTTTCAGAGTGCTAGGCAGCTGCTTAGAAGAACCCATGGCTGCTTTTTTTGGCACAAGGTTAAAGAAGGCTGGGTTTTTATAAAACTGAGAAACTGGCTTTTTCTAATAATGATAATGAGCAATCCAGAATCCTAACAAGCGAATTAAGGTCTGAAACCTTGGTCAAAGTTATCTGAGCACACAAATCTCCATGGATGCCCAAACTTTTGCATCGGACCATTTTACCTTTTTGTAATGTAAAAAAATTACAATATATATATGGCCTAAAATACAAAGGAAATGTTTCATCTTTAACTTTAGGCCTTTTAGAGATCATTTCATCTTAACTGTTCACAATAACAGTAATTTTGACCAGGGGGGCCCAAACTTTTACATTCTACTGTATCATCTCTTCAATGTAACATTTTCCATAAACCAGTCACAGTTTGATGCCAAACGCCTAAGTAAAATTGTATCACAGACGCATCACTGTCTAATTGTCATCACACACCTCAACAACAAAGCCGCCGCTCCGAGACAACACATGAATATGGAGCAGAGCTCTTTGTCTAGTCAGAAATTGGCGTACGCTACGATTCACACCACTAAACTGATTCATTTTTATAAAGCCACTTCATAGATTCCCTCAGTAGATACTTTACATATCTGCAGCCAGCAGCTGCCGGATCTGTATCTAGAGATTGGATACATAATACACCAAAATACATTGTATCTGAGTCTCCATCACAAATAATGGCGGTAGAAGTAATTCCTGGGAATAACTGTTCCACTTCTAATCATGTAGCTGATTTATAGACTTTTTAGGTTATATTCAAAAATTGCATTTTTGACATATTTTTCCTGCGTTTTTCTCGGCAGCATTCTATAGTACCAGCGAAGTGAATGAGATTTTTGAAATCTCATGCATGCGCTGCGTCTTTTTTCCTTGCAGATTTGAAGCAGTTTCATGTCAAGTGTTTTGGTGTTTTTGCAGTGTTTTTCACCCATTCAATTGAATAGGATATATAAAAAAAAATGCATCAAACATATGGGATAAATGCAAAACGCTATGTATGGTGGAAAACCAACACTGCACATTACTCTGAAAACACCATCCCCACTGTGAAGCATGGTGGTGGCAGCATCATGCTATGAGGAGGCTTTTCTTCAGCATTGACAGGGAAGCTGACTTTGCAGTCCTATCTTGAATGGCGCAAAGGGGTGCATACATGACCTCCAGCTCCATTTATTGATTATAGGACTATTGGAGAAAGCCCAGTATAACACTTGTTAACTCCTATAGTCCCTAGACAATGGTTGTTGAACATGCAGATCTCCGCTCCATTTAAGAGCCCTGTTCTTGCTAGAGGTCAGATCCCAAGTGATCAGCAAGCTATCCCTATCCTATGCCTAAGGTGTAACTCTTTCTCGGAACAACCCTTTAATCTTTTATATCGAATGAAGATGACAATAACCGGTCAATGGGGGGTGGAAGAAAGCTCTACCTTCTCCTATCTAAGACCTTGGACAAAAGCTGTTCCCTGCGTTACTTCCCCGCTCCTCAGTGAAGCGGTGGCTGTGCATGCTTGGTTCTCCATTCATTTGTAGGGGGCTCCAAATATTGACGCTTACTGTGTAGTTCTCGGAACTTGCTTACAAAAAAAGACTAGACGAAGGTTCAAGGCTTAGTTCTCGAGAGTGAATGACGATCCTGTGGATATGCTATAAAGGTTTAAGATGCGATTGCCCCTTTAATCTGATACATCCATGTAATGATACAGATTTATTGACTAGTATTGTACAATTTGGTATAAGTCCATTTTCAGGAGTCATTTTGTGTTCTCTTTATAGAATGGAATCATGTCACATTAAAGACACAATTTATGTGACCTGATGGCTATAATCTGGGAATTTAGGAAAGTTCCATACCATCAGGCGCTCAGAGGTTTACTGTGTTTTCTCCCCCCCTCCTCCCCAGTAGTCATCGTGTTTGGCGCACCGACACCATACTTTGAAAGATGAGACTGCTGTTTTTAATGTCCACATCAGCTGGATGTCTGAGAAATGTCTTTCCTGCGCAGATATCAGCAGGTCTGCAATTTCCCGTAATGGAATCGTGAAATTGGTGCTAATTACTATATTTCTTGCTAGTGTCATTTAAGGCGTTTGAGGAGTAGCAAAAAAGTCCTGTATTGTTTTGGGGTTTTTTTTTTTTTTCACATTTTTGCAATTAAGTTCTGACACACTGATTGCATCCGTAACACAGAGAGGTTTGTTCTCGTTGAAGATTTTAACAAATCAATAATAAGAAAGGAAATTATTATTTAGACATTCTACATTTCGTTGATGTAGGGTAAATTCAGGGAAATCTGTCAGCGGGCTTTGCTATGTAATCTGAGAGCAGCATGATGTAGGGGCTGTGACCCTGATTGCAGCAATGTGTCGCTTACTGGGCTGCAGATGTAGCAGAGCTCGGAATGCTGAGCTGTGTGTAACCCCGCCCACCTCACTGATTGACAGCTTTCTGAGTACACTGTAAATTGACAGAAAGTTGCTAATCAGTGCTAGGGGCGTGGTTGGACTAGGAGGCACGAGGCACCCAGTCCTGTAGTGATAATCTACTGCTGATAAAACAATGATTTTAGTGAATCAGTAACACATCCATCAGGCTTGCATCCCCTACAGCATGCTAATACTCTTTGTCCCTTATTCCATTGCGCTCCCTTCTATAGCACTTCTCCTGTGATGCACCTAAGACTGTAAGCTGTTATGGGCTGGGACCTCTCTATTTCTGACCAATTGTACCACAGCCAGCAATGAATATAGGGATTTTCTGAAACATAATGTGTTGACTAGACTGGGGTGAGGGCACTTAAGAACTGCCTATTTATAGTTCTTGTTACAAACCTGTCCTCGGGTTTTCCCAGGCTCCGCTTCCTTCATCTTGGTCCGCTGCCCTGTGTTGTGCTCGATGTCAGGTTGTGCAGGTTGCCCGGCGTGGCTCAGTCACATCATATCCATGATCCTATTAAGGCCCTTTACGACACGCACACGTGTATCTTAGGATTGAGAGTCGAGACTGTAGTTTGGTGTACGCCACATTCTGTGCACAGTTGCTCCTTTCCTGGTGACTTCCACTTCATTCTTCCTACTGCTCCCAAGATTCCGGAGCATGCCACGTCCTCGCTTCCCATGTACCATTCTGGCAGCTGCACTAATGCTCATGGTTCGTGAATACACCCAGTAGTAGTGATGCAATAGTGGCATAGTCGGGAACAGAGCAAAGATTTATGACCATGGACCAACCAAACCAAAGGAAGGACGAGAAAGGAGAATAGTCAAGAGCAAAGCTTATGGTCTTCATCAGAAGCGTGGTCAAGGTGTGACAAAGTTCACCACTAAAAGAGTGGTTACAGTGTGATGGGTTCATCACCAGGAGAGTGGTCACAGTGTGACAGGTTCATCACCAGGAGAGTGGTCACAGTGTAACAGGTTCATCATCAGGAGAGTGGTTGAGATGCTATGAATTCATCACCAGAAGAGTAGTCGAGATGCGACAAGTCACAGGAAAGGCAAGAAAGAAGCATTGCAGGTACTGAGCCAAGACTTGTCTCTAGGAGAATGGTAAGGATGTGCCAGATCAGAGAATAAGTCAGGAGCATAGTAAGAAACTATTGAAGGGTCATCACAAGAAGAGAGATCCAGATGCGACAAGGTAGAGGATAAGATGAGAACATAATCAGGAATGAAGCCAAGTGTCAGAGTCAAGGTAGAAGGCGAACATTCGGAAGGACACGAGCGAAATACAGAAACGAGACCAAGATCAGGATGAGAATCAGGATTGAAAAGAGAGCAAGGTATGAACCTCAATAAGCATGCAAAGCAGTAGAGGACGCCACACTTGATATGATCCACAAGCACCGGTTGTCTGGGAACATGTCTTCATTGGCCAAGGAGAGGAGTGCACACATGGGTACAAGAAGGGCACACATGGGTACAGGAAGGGCGCAGCCATGATCGGGGCCAGAGGAATGGGTGACTGGTTGTCTACCATGTAGACATGGTTTTCATCCAAAGTAGTGGCCGCTCTTCATTATGTTTTGTTTTACTTGCTACACCAACGTTGGCTCCCAGTTACTGTATAGCGCTAGATTTTTGGTGCAGAAGACTCTCCATGCTTCTTTCTGCCTCCACACCCTTTCCATAAACCTTGATCCAATATTTTACTATAATTTGCTAACGATACGCGTCCTATGGAGAGAGGAAAATTGCGCAGATTCTCACCACACATTAGTAAAAAGCATAAACCAACTGGGAGACTCCAAAAACCCCATCGCAATCTGCCTAAATGGTACATGCACCCTTGTTGCTCGGCAGGAGTGATACCCAAGTTCCCAGCACAGTGTAGATGCCAAACCCTCGTCAACTTGAAGCCCATTATGTGGAGTATAAGAAAGAGACATTCTGTGACATATTTGCAATTAAAATTGTTTTTATTTTGATTTTTTTTATGTGTGCGTTAAGCCATGTTCTTCCTTGTGAACTATGAGCCTGAACAACTTCACAAGAACAATTTTACAAAGCTTTTTTTTTATTTCTTATATAATTTTAACAATTCCAACTTCTTCAGAGACCATAACACAGAAGATTGATGACCCGGAGTCGCCGGCATAAACGTTTATTTTGCTACAAATAATTCCCGACTTACGTAAGGAACCGCGACTATTATTTAATGTCTAAAAATAGAAATCTTATAAACCCAGCGGAGTCTAATTCAATTTCCTACACAAAGTATTGTAATTAGAGCACTGTTTGTGGAAATCATGGAGGTGCAAACTAGAAGATAATCTAACCGTGCCAAGAAAATCAACTTGTTTATAATGAACTAAAAGTCGTAGAGGCTTCTTCATGCATTTGTGCCTTGTACTAGTTTTATGTGTCCTTATTTTTGACAATTAGATAAATCATTGTATTGAGATTGCAAAGCAGGTAGGTGTTCATAGCAGTCTCATAGATGACTAGTTGGGCCAGGATAAAGCAGATGGGCCAGGATAAAGCAAGTGGGCCAGGATAAAGCAGGTGGGCCAGGGTAAAGCAGGTGGGCCAGGATAAAGCAGGTGGGCCAGGATAAAGCAGGTGGGCCAGGATAAAGCAGATGGACCAGGATAAAGCAGGTGGGCCAGGATAAAGCAGATGGACCAGGATAAAGCAGGTGGGTCAGGATAAAGCAGGTGGGCCAGGATAAAGCAGGTGGGCCAAGATAAAGCAGGTGGGCCAGGATAAAGCAAGCGGGTCAGGATAAAGCAGGCGGGCCAGGGTAAAGCAGGTGGGCCAGGATAAAGCAAGTGGGCCAGGATAAAGCATGTGGGCCAGGATAAAGCATGTGGGCCAGGATAAAGCATGTGGGCCAGGATAAAGCAAGTGGGCCAGGATAAAGCATGTGGGCCAGGATAAAGCAGGTGGGCCAGGATAAAGCAAGTGGGCCAGGATAAAACAGGTGGGCCAGGATAAAGCAGGTGGGCCAGGATAAAGCAGGTGGGCTAAGATAAAGCAGGTGGGTCAAGATAAAGCAGGTGGGCCAGGATAAAGAAGGTGGGCCAAGATAAGGTAAAGCACGTGGGCTAGGACAAAGCAAAGCAGGTGGGCTAGGATAAAGCAGGTGGGCCAAGATAGAGCAGGTGGGCTATGACAAAGCAAAGCAGGTGGGCCAAGACAGAGCTGGTGGGCCAAGATAAAGCAGGTGGGTCAGGATAAAGCAGGTGGGTCAGGATAAAGCAGTTGGGCCAAGATAAAATAGGTGGGCCAAGATAAAGCAGGTGGGCCAAGATAAAATAGGTGGGCCAAGATAAAGGAGGTGGGTCAGGATAAAGCAGGTGGGCCAGGATAAAGCAGGTGGGCCAAGACAGAGCTGGTGGGCCAAGATAAAGGAGGTGGGTCAGGATAAAGCAGGTGGGCCGGAATAAAGCAGTTGGGCCCAGTGCCCATGTGTATCATGTATGTACTGTATATATACAGTACATTTCGCATAAAACTACCGATGTGTCCTTCCTTTTGTTTTCCTTTGGCTCGGTTTATCCTAAAAGAGAGAGATGTCACAAGATTACCAGATTTGAAGAGAAGAAACATGATTTTGTTGTGCCATATGTCCATTTGTAGCCACCCAGTGGTTTTGATATGAATTGCAGCCTTTTCGTGGCTTTTGAAGCAATGTCACAATAATACATTGAATTTTCTAAATGTTGACACATCTGAGAGTCAAAACTTGCTAGTAAATGAAAAAGGTAACTAGTAGAGATGAGTGAACCTGCTGGGATAAGGTGTTATCTGAGCATGCTCGGGTGCTAACCGTGTGTCTTCGGCGTGCTCAAATAATATATTTGAGTCCCGTGGCTGTTGAACAGCCGCAACACATGCAGAGATTTCCTGTTTGTTAGGCAATCCCTGCATGTGTGGAGGCTGTTCAACAGCCGTTTGACATGAAGCAGTGGGGACTCGAACATATTATTCGTGCATGCCGAAAACACTCGGTTAGCACCCAAGCATGCTCAGATAACACCTTATTCCAGTACGCTCACTCATCACTTGTAACTAGCCAAAGGCAATAATAAGCAAGTTCTCCTTCTCAGTAATGCTAACGGCTCAGGTAGAGACACCATGCTTTAGCATGGCGAGGTACTTTATGATGATTGTACAGGCACGGTACTGTGCCTTTCACTTGCCTTCCTCCTCCCTTTTCATTTGAGTCTTTTTTAGTTTTTTCTCTTCTGTCCTACAAGTTTTTGTTAAGTAATCTGAGATCAGCATGATGTAGGGGCTGAGATCCTGATTCCAGTGATGTGTCACTTTCTGGTCTACATGCTGTAATTTTGTAGCAGAGCTCAGACTATTGAGCCCTCTGTAACCCCGCCCACACCACTGATTGGCAGCTTTATGTGTACACTGTACATTGAGAAAAATCTGCCAATCAGAGGTGGAGGCGGGATTATACAGAGCAGTTGAGTAACGGGCACGAGAAACCTAGTCGTGTAGTGATAATCTCCTTCTGATAAAACACTGACTTTATTGAATTAACAACACACAGCCCCGTATGTGACACATCCCTGAAATCAGGATCTCAGCCCCTACATGGTGCTGCTATTACATTACATAGCAAAAACATGCTGACAGATTACCTTTCAGTGTCTCTGACAAAGAGGTCTTCTTGCCTCTTTTTGCTAAAGCTTCTTTGTTGAACCAAGTGCAGGCAGTATGGCACCTGTCTTGGGTTCAAATTTCACCAAGGACAACTACAAGGAGTTTGCATGTTCTCCCCGTGTTTGCGTGGGTTTCTTCCGGGTTCTCCGGTTTCCTTCCACACTCCAGAGACATACTGATAGGGAATGAAGATTGTGAGCCCCAATGGGGACAGTGCCGGTAATATAAGAAAAGCGCT
Source organism: Dendrobates tinctorius (assembly GCF_039654945.1). NCBI lineage: Eukaryota > Metazoa > Chordata > Amphibia > Anura > Dendrobatidae > Dendrobates > Dendrobates tinctorius. The sequence goes on from NW_027361868.1 coordinate 9,953,954, forward strand.
GCAGAATATGTCGGCGCTATACAAGTGAGTATCCCAGTATTCCCATTTCCGTAGTACAGGTAAGCCCCCACATTGCAGTTCTGTTTTGATCTTATTGGATAACCTCGATCACATCGGGCCCCTCTGACGCCTTTCACGTCCTCAGATTCCCTTTTTCTGAAATTGAGGTTTTAGAATATACCGTTGTATCAGCTTCAAATTAGTCCCTGTTCGGTAAAAGAAACATCTCTTCTCCGCTTTTCACTGTCTGATGCCGATAAACAAGATAAAACGCCGGGCTCTAATTAGCGCGACACTTGTGTCTGTGTAGACTGAACACGCTCTGATCAGATCACACACGTGACATTTGCTTCTCCTGCCCGGCTCTTTTCACATAGATGAGACATTACCTCCTTTGTTTTCTAATCTTTGTAGAGTTTAAAGTGAGAATTTCTTCAGAAAATGATAAGTTTGTTTTATTTATTTATCTTTTATAAATATAAATACCGTTCCATAAAAAAAAACCTTACAATTAGCGCAGAATTCTTTTTTGCTGTTTTATTGTTTTTTTGTTCTCTTCTGTCTGACGTTATATTCTGTTTTATATCTGGATTTGATAAAGAGCTTCAAGAAATACAGTGGAAATATAAAGTCTACATACCTCTGTTAAAATGCCAGGTTTATGTCATGTTAAAAAAAAAAAAAAAAAATCATACCAATAAGAATCATTTCAGAACTTTTTCCACCTTTAATGTCGCCCATAATCTTTACAATTCAATTGAACAATAAGCTGAAATCTTTTCGGATGGAAAAAGGAAAGTAAAAAACTAAAATAACGTGGTAGCATAAATACAGCTTTGGCTAAATCACTTGTTCCAGCTGCCAAAAAACAATCCCCAAAGTATGATCTTGCCTCCACCATGCTTCACTGTGAGTATTCACTGTAGGTTAAACAAATAGTACTTTTTTTTTTTTATCAAATATATTTTTATTAATCAGAATTCAAAATACACAATATACAGTAAATCTTCCACAAACAATAGATTTACAAATTGAACATCCCTGTTCCCCCTCTCCCACCCCCCTCCATGTAGACAGCATATATAACTCTTTTCTCCATAAGATTTCTCTTACACCGTAATTTACCATTAGTCATCCTCTTTACCCATATTGTCAATCAAACCATACAAAACAGAAATGTTCCTATGTATGGTATTAATGGTGTATCCACAACACCAGCATTGTAAAATATAGCACATTCCCATCAGTTAACTGTACCGTATTGTAGCCAGGGATTCCACAACCTCTCATAGGTTCTAGAATTGCCTCTTTTAGCATATACAGTGGGGCAAAAAAGTATTTAGTCAGTCAGCAATAGTGCAAGTTCCACCACTTAAAAAGATGAGAGGCGTCTGTAATTTACATCATAGGTAGACCTCAACTATGGGAGACAAACTGAGAAAAAAAAATCCAGAAAATCACATTGTCTGTTTTTTTTTCATTTTATTTGCATATTATGGTGGAAAATAAGTATTTGGTCAGAAACAAAATTTCATCTCAATACTTTGTGATATATCCTTTGTTGGCAATGACAGAGGTCAAACGTTTTCTGTAAGTCTTCACAAGGTTGCCACACACAGTTGTTGGTATGTTGGCCCATTCCTCCATGCAGATCTCCTCTAGAGCAGTGATGTTTTTGGCTTTTCGCTTGGCAACACGGACTTTCAACTCCCTCAAAAGGTTTTCTATAGGGTTGAGATCTGGAGACAGGCTAGGCCACTCCAGGACCTTGAAATGCTTCTTACGAAGCCACTCCTTCGTTGCCCTGGCGGTGTGCTTTGGATCATTGTCATGTTGAAAGACCCAGCCACGTTTCATCTTCATTGCCCTTGCTGATGGAAGGATGTTTGCACTCAAAATCTCACGATACATGGCCCCATTCATTCTTTCATGTACCCGGATCAGTCGTCCTGGCCCCTTTGCAGAGAAACAGCCCCAAAGCATGATGTTTCCACCACCATGCTTTACAGTAGGTATGGTGTTTGATGGATGCAACTCAGTATTCTTTTTCCTCCAAACACGACAAGTTGTGTTTCTACCAAACAGTTCCAGTTTGGTTTCATCAGACCATAGGACATTCTCCCAAAACTCCTCTGGATCATCCAAATGCTCTCTAGCAAACTTCAGACGGGCCCGGACATGTACAGGCTTAAGCAGTGGGACACGTCTGGCACTGCAGGATCTGAGTCCATGGTGGCGTAGTGTGTTACTTATGGTAGGCCTTGTTACATTGGTCCCAGCTCTCTGCAGTTCATTCACTAGGTCCCCCCGCGTGGTTCTGGGATTTTTGCTCACCGTTCTTGTGATCATTCTGACCCCACGGGGTGGGATTTTGCGTGGAGCACCAGATCGAGGGAGATTATCAGTGGTCTTGTATTTCTTCCATTTTCTAATTATTGCTCCCACAGTTGATTTCTTCACTCCAAGCTGGTTGGCTATTGCAGATTCAGTCTTCCCAGCCTGGTGCAGGGCTACAATTTTGTTTCTGGTGTCCTTTGACAGCTCTTTGGTCTTCACCATAGTGGAGTTTGGAGTCAGACTGTTTGAGGGTGTGCACAGGTGTCTTTTTATACTGATAACAAGTTTAAACAGGTGCCATTACTACAGGTAATGAGTGGAGGAAAGAGGAGACTCTTAAAGAAGAAGTTACAGGTCTGTGAGAGCCAGAAATCTTGATTGCTTGTTTCTGACCAAATACTTATTTTCCACCATAATATGCAAATAAAAGCCTGCTTCTTAGTTACTTTATCTAGTAGTAACCTATTGACCCTTTCATGTGCCTGCCTAAGTGTCAGTTGAGTGTCGGGTGTAGCGTGCTGCGCCATTTCTATTTCCGCCCTAGTTAGGGCTTCCAGGCTATCTACCTCATCTCGCTTAGTTTGTGTCTTTCTCCTACATATATCCCTGTATAGAATTCCCTGGAGATATGCCTTCATGGCGTCCCATACCACCAGAGGATGAGCACTATCATCATTATGGACAAAGAATTCCCCAATCTCCCACATGATGCCCTGCATATTTATATGTTGTATCCAGGCCGGATGTAACTTCCACTCTCCCCTTATCCCCCCTCTCAAACGCTCCCGTTTAATGGAACAAATAGTACTTTTTACTTGTTGGACCCTATTTGGTGTATATCTTAAAGCATTTGACAACAGCATTTACCATCTATCCAGGTATATGTTTACTTGGCCCTCCATGGATCAGCTTCCAGCTGTACAGGACCCCTTCACCCCGATAACCTGGAGAGTTCATCATTTTGACAACTGGGTTAGATCACTGCCACCAAAACCATGCAATGCCTACACCTACCAATCTATTCCTCTGCAAACCTACAAATGCTCCATTTTACCGTATATCATCTGTATAAGGATGACCCTCCTATCTCTCTCTGGATTTCTAAGATGAACAAGGTTTATTGTCTGGAGAACTTTTCTGCTTCCTTGCACAATTCATATGATTCTTTAAGATTCAGTATTACTGGGATGACTGAGGAATACTAATTCCCTTTGGGAGACTCTGAGAGTCAATCACATGGCTTCTATACCCTGGTTGAGGAGCCTTCCTTCAACACCCCCACCTCACCGTTTTTTTGGGGATCTTTTCCCCCTCCCTTTTTTCTCTTCTTTTCCATCTTTTTTATTTTCAACCTCTTCCTCTTCTTTTGTCTTTTCTCTAAGTGTTGCTTTGATTAATATTGTGGGCTTGTTGCAGGTTGGGGCTTGCTCCTTGCTGTTACCGGATATTCTGTCTATATATTATGTACATTTAATAAATAAATATTAAAAAAGAAAAAAAAAAGAATGACACTCTAATATCAGGACAAAAAGTTACATGATATTGACCCCTTTTCCTTTCTTGAAGCTCTTGTTTGGTATGTTACTTAGATCTGTGTTATGAACTGGTCACCGAGGAGGATGGCAGGAACAGGCCAGGCCACCAGGAAACCAGAAAGGTTGGTAACTTAGCGGATTGCAGATCACTAATCCTAACAACACAACTAGCAGTAGTCGTGGGGTGTACCTACGATGCCCTAGACGCCTCGGTACAGCCAAAGAGCTAACTAAGCCTAAAGCAAGAAATGTGAAATCTAAATTGCACCGGAGTAGAACCCCAAAGGAACAGATAGCCCCCAAACATATATTGTCGGTGAGACAAGATGAGACACAAACGCAGGCAGAAAATAGACTGAGCAAATGATGGGGCCCAAACTGACTAGATAGGACAGGAAAGGAAAGACACTGTCTGCAATCACGCAAAAATCCTAAAAATCCAACATGTCTGATGTACAAAAAAACATTGAGGTCTCACGACCTCTTCACCACTATATCAGCATTCTGGTATGAACTGGCAGCAAAGCAAAAGAGACTAATTTAACAGGGGACTGAACAAACTGACACAAGCTGTAATACATGGAGCGGGGTCCACCACAGAAAGAGGAAAAAATCCTCCACAAAAATCAGGAAAACACCAGACAGGGATAAATGCATCTGCACTAAAACAGGGTGCAGCGGACCCAAGTAAAATAGCAACTGCACAGGTGCAATAATACCAAATGAAACAGCCAGCCTACAATCAGGGATTGGCCATGTGGCACACCAGTGCAGAAAAAATAATCCGTATGTGGCAGTGTTCACATAGGGAATGCAAAGCTTCTGGTTCACAGCCTCTTAGTAACACCATATAGGGGGGCAGCCCAGCGCCAACTATATTGCATCCCATGTGAACAGAGGCCACAGTTTACAGAACCATTTGGGCCCAACTGCACCCTGAAAAAAAAAAAATAAAGTGCACAAAAACATATCAATATATGTAAGGTATTGGTTGATATTAAGGCCTTAATACGGAAGCTGGCAAACTGCGTCAAAGTTCCTTACCTGCCTGTCTGGTGTTTTCTAGCACTGCCCCAGCAGGGAGCACGCTGAACCCTCACAGCAAAGCAAAAAGAGGCAAAACCAGATCAGATGCAAAGGATTAGCAAATGAACAACTTAACTGAAAAATGTAGGATCAGGCAGGAGACAGGAGACCTCAAATGCACAGGAAGAAAACTAATCGCCAGCAGCCACTGAAGGAAGCCTGCTCACTTAAATGCTGCGGTCAGTAACCCCTGATTTCCAATCATCATCGTCAGGTGGCAGTCTTCGGCCAGCTCCACTACCCACAGTAACCACCAGAGGGAGCCCCGACTCAGAAGTCAAATCGAGATAGTTCACAACAGATCTGCCTTATGGATGCAATAAATGGAGGTTCAACCACTGGACATTTGCAGTCTCTTATGTCTGATACTAACAAGTCCTTCATTACCCCCTATCCATGTAGGTCTTCTTGCTGCCTTTTTTACAGCTTTATTGTAGACTCAAGTCTTGGATTTCAGTTATAGCGTAAGGAGACTTATAGGCCATGCAGTGCTTCTTTGGGAAATTAAACATGGAAATATCCTCTTATCTTCTTTAGAGAGGAAGAGTATTAGAACTGAAGTTCCACTTATTGGATGTAACAATAGTTGCCAAGTCTTAGGCCTTTCATTTAGCCAAATCAGATCTCTTGCTTTTCACTAATGAGGGGCCCAAACCCCAAAACACATGTCTGCAAATTAAATGTTTGGGTTGGCTTCTTATCACTAGTCATGTATTAAAGTGTCAATATTCACTTTCAGTGTTTCTACATCCAGTAGGTGACGCTAGAGTTCAAATCATCTTCCTCTGAAGAGACTACGTGTAAAGGATATAACTGAGATTACAGTTGTTTCCTGTACAGTTTTCCAGGGCAGGTCATGACTTTGGCTGCCCTGGAACAGGAGCAGAAAGTAAGAAGACCCCCAATGGATCCCAGTTTAGCAGTCTCAGATAAATGCACCTTTGGGGGTGGAGTAGTGTTGTCTTTTGCTCAGAGAATCATTTTAAAAACCTTGCAAAATGCGTGTTATTTTATCATTTACATCGCATTCAGACCTGGTGGTTTCAACTGTCTGATCTTGATTGCTAGCATGGGGCAGTATGACAACCAAATCAGTTGCCTTTTGGTGTCAAGCATTTGCCATATTAACCAACACGTGCAATATTATGTTTCCCAGGGATCTTATCTAGAGCGCTGTTTGGTTTCCCTGGTAGTGATTGTCCGCGGAGGAAAATACATGTACTGGGAACACTGTGTGTATAAACAGTGATTATTATGTATCTGTGATTACTGACGAGCGGAGGATGACCCGGAGCACCTCGGAGTACACAGCTATGCCCTCTGGTACTTCATAGGACGATGTGAGTAAACGGTCAGAGGAGCGCCAGGAATAAGAGTAGAGAGCATTAGTTTCTTTAGCCCACAACGCGTTTCGACGGTGAACCGTCTTCATCAGGTGGCAGTTTCAAGACGGTTCACCGTCGAAACGTTTCGTGGGCTAAAGAAACTACTGTTCTCTTCTCTTATTCCTGGCTCTCCTTTGACCGTTTACTCACATCGTCCTAGCTTATCATCCTCCATTGGAGGTCTACGGCTGGAGCTGCATTGGACTACTGTCTTGGTTTATTGAGAGTTCAGGGTTGGGTGTGTAAGGGTTAACTTGGAGAGCCTCTCTGTGGTTCCAGGGAGTGTTTTTATAGCCTCATGGTGGAGCCGTCCCCTGTCGTTTATACTCCTAGCTGAGTGTGCCTGACCCTGTTCTGTCTGTGCTTCATGCCAATCATTGTTTGTCTGTCTGGTGTTTGATTCGGTCCTGTCACGGTTTACGTCTCTTGTCTGCTGATTTTGGACCTCGCTGCCCGTCCTGTGTATGACCCTTGGCTACGTTACTGACCCCTCTTGGAATACCCCTCTTATACCTCGCTGTCTGCCCAGTGTATGACCCTTGGCTACGTTAGTGACCTTCCTCTGTACGTCCCTCCTGTACCTCGCCGCCGGCCCCGTGTATGACCTGGTTGCTTGTCTAACTATTGCATTTCTCTGAGCCACATCATTTCCAGTATAGCTACTAGCGATACTGAGGCTCGTCTGTGGTCCCGCCCACTTTTTCTGACACCCGGTCACGTGACCGCAGGCCCTGTGAATCTCAGCTGTCTCACCACTGCTCCGCCCCCTCACAGGTCCTGGAGCTGGTCTCTCATTGCCAGCGCTGCGCTCCTGGCCCGCACCACAGTGAGTAAACTTCCTCCACCCTGTATCCTGCCCTTGTCTCCTAAGTGGCTGCTCTATCACGCTGCTTGCTGACATTATAAACGACCATAACTGTTTTTTTTTTTCTCCTCTCTGAGAAAAGGTGTGTGTGTGTGTGTGTGTGTATGGGCTGGGATCCTGGATCCTATACAGGCGCTCTCAGACCAGGTTAAGCAGCTGACGCAAATGTTTCAAAAGTTAAATATGGAGCAACGCACTATGGCTCACACCCAGCAGCAGCTGGTGGACACAGTGCAGGGAGCCATCTCTGCGGGGGCTCTCGGTCCGGAAAGCGGGGATGTGTCACTTGCGTACCCTGAGTCTCCTGTTAAACTGCCTGACTCTTTTTCTGGGGATAAAAGGGAGTTCAGGGCTTTTAAGGAAGGGTGCAAACTATTTTTTTCCCTGAGGCCTCGTTCTTCCGGGGGAGAGTTTCAGAGGGTTGGGGTAATTATTTCTTTACTTCGGGGTGCCCCGCAAGCCTGGGCGTTTCCTCTTGCCCCACGGCCCCAGAACGTATGACTGTGGATGCATTTTTTGAAGCCCTGAGCCGCATTTATGACGAACCTGACAGGGTTAGAATGGCTGAGGATATGGTGATGAATGCACGTCAGGGTCGGCACTCAGCGGAGTGGTACTGCTCAGAATTCCGACGATGGGCAGCGGAGATCTCCTTGGTTGATGCCGGCCTCCAGGGACTTTTCCGTAAAGGCCTGTCTGAGCGCCTTCATGATGCCTTGGCCCTGCATCCACCTACTGACACACTGGAGGAGGCCATGACCCAAGCAGTACGGATGGATCGCAGGCTAAGGGCCAGAGGAGTTATGCACTCCGAAACCTCCTTATTTTCTGGCAGCAAAGAGGTTGAGGCCAGTCCGGTGCCTATGGAAATTGGTGCCACCGCAGTCAAAGAAAAAGAGAGGAGACGCCGTCGAGAGAAACAGCTCTGCTTTTATTGTGGAGAATTGGGACATTGGAAGGAGGATTGCCCATTGTGTCCGTCATCCTCCAAGCCGACGGGAAACTACTAGGTCTGGGTAGTGGTCGAGGAGGCTGCCCAGACCTTCAGGTACCTTTTTCCTCATGCCCTAAAATTTTGCTTGAAGTTGAACTGGTAGTAGACAATATTCACTTTGTTTCTACAGCATTGGTGGACTGCGGTTCATCCCTCAATCTGGTCAGCTCCGATCTCATCTCCCGACTCAAGATAGGGACAGTCAGGTTGGAGACCCCACTGAAAATTGTGGCCATCGATTCTTCTCCCCTCACCCGTTCAGGGATTCTTTGTTTCTAACAGTTTTTCGTTGCAAATTGGTTCCTCTCATCTTGAGGAGATGAAATGGTTTGTGACGGACAAATTGCCCGCAGGGCTGGTATTGGGCATGCCGTGGCTTCAACGGCACAACCCAGTGATTGATTGGGAAAAAAGGGAAATCTTCAAGTGGGGCTTTAAATGTACTGACTGTTGTTATATATCTGTTTTTGTGTGACACCTGCAAAACCTGTTTGAGTCTTCTGTCAGTCTGGAGGGTATTCCGTAGTACCTCAAGGACTTTGAGGACATGTTTTCAGAAAGCAAGGCAGGGGCTTTACCCCCGCACAGGCCATTTGACTGCACGATTGATCTAATCCCTGGGGCCAAATTGCCCAAAGCCCGGTTATTCAATTTGTCAGCCCCTGAACGTCTTGCTATTAAAGAATACATCACTGAAAGTCTTCATAAAGGGCACATAAGACCCTCAGTTTCCCCGGTAACAGCAGGATTTTTCTTTGTTAAAAAGAAAGATGGTGGCCTACGTCCCTGCCTCAACTTTCGGGAACTCAACAAAATTACCATTAGAAATACATACCCTCTACCCCTGATTCCAGATTTGTGTAACCAACTCTCTGTGGCTAAGTGGTTTTCTAAATTGGATCTTAGAGGGGCCTATAACTTGATAAGAATCAAAGAAGGAGACGAGTGGAAGACAGCGTTTCTCACGTCAGAGGGACTATTCGAAAACTTAGTGATGCCATTTGGTCTCACTAATGCACCAGCTGTCTTCCAAAATTTCATTAATGTGGTATTTGCGGACTTCATTGGCCATTTTGTCGTTGTCTATTTAAATGTTATCCTTATATATTCTGCTGATAGGGATTCTCATTTATTGCATGTCAGGACGGTACTTCAAAGACTCAGAGAAAATCAGCTGTTTGTCAAGCTTGAAAAATGTACATTTTTTGTTCAGGAGTTAACATTTTTGGGGCTCATAATCTCGCCACAGGGGTTTCGGATGGATACCAAGAAGGTGCAGGCCATTGTAGAGTGGGTCCAACCACAGGACCTGAAGGGGCTCCAGCGCTTCTTGGGATTCGCGAACTATTATCGCAGGTTCATCAAGGGTTTTTCGCAAATAGTCAAGCCCCTTACTGATCTCACGTGTAAAGGGGCTGACTTTAGAAATTGGTCTCCTTCTGCCAAACAGTCTTTTTTCGTCCTAAAAGATTGCTTTATGTCCACGCCGATATTGGTTCAATGAGACCCATCCTTGCCATTTATTGTAGAGGTTGATGCTTCAGAGGTAGGGGTGGGGGCGGTGTTGTCCCAGGGGTCAGCTACTCTGACTAACCTTAGGTCTTGTGCCTATTTTTCGAAAAAATTCTCTCCAGCGGAGAGAAACTACGACGTTGGGAATAGAGAGCTTCTGGCAATCAAGTTGGCGTTCGAAGAGTGGAGGCATTTTTTGGAGGGGGCAGCTCACCCTATCACGGTCATCACTGAACACAAAAATTTGGAATATATTAAAACAGCCAAAAGATTGACTCCCAGACAAGCCTGCTGGTCACTTTTCTTTTCCGGGTTTCAATTTTCCATTACTTTTCGACCAGGGTCTAAAAATGTGAAGGCTGATGCGTTATCACGAAGTTTTGAACCTTTGTCTGCCCCTGATCCACTGTCCTCTATTCTTCAACCCGGGGTGATTATAGCAGAACTGTCATCGGAATTGGAGCGAGAGATTGTGGGGGCTCAATCTTTAACTCCAAGGTCCAAACCTGCACATAAATTATTTGTTCCACAGCACTTGCGCACCAATCTCCTACGGGAGTTCCATGACTCGAGATTAGGCGCTCATCCAGGTATTTCAGCCACATGCGAAGCAATAAGAAGAGTTTTTTGGTGGCCATGTATGTCTGCAGAAATTAAGAGATATGTTGCAGCATGTGGGGTTTGTGCCCGTTCCAAGAGCTCTCATTGCCGGCCGGCCGGGGAATTGGTGCCTTTGCCAATTCCGAGAAGGCCTTGGACTCATCTGTCCATGGACTTCATTACTAATCTCCCTCCATCCCGGGGTAATACAGTGATTTGGGTAATTATGGACAGATTCTCCAAGGGGACACACCTTGTACCTATGACTAAATTACCGTCAGCAGAAGTCCTCTCCAGACTTTTTCTTTCTCAGGTGGTTCGTCTTCATGGGGTACCTATGAATATTGTATCAGATAGAGGTACACAATTTGCAGCTAAGTTTTGGCAGGCGTTTTCAAAAAGTTGGGGATATCTCTATCTTTCTCCTCAGCTTACCATCCAGAAAGCAATGGACAAACAGAGCACACTAACCAGTCGTTGGAACAGATCCTCCGGTGTTTGACTTCCACGTTACAGGATGACTGGTGTGATGCCTTGCCATTGGCAGAGTTCGCTTTTAACAATCGGATAAATCAATCCACGGGTAGGTCACTGTTTTTTATTAACCATGGATTAAATCCTCACTTCGGTGAATTTTCACGTCTAGACTCTAACTGTCCGGGGGCTGAGGACTGTGTCAACCCGATCAGTGATCTGTGGTCAAAGGTACGTTTGAATATTTCCAAAGCACAGGAGAAATACAAATATTTTGCCGATAGGAAGAGGGACTCTGGTCAGACGTTACGGTGTGGTGATAAGGTTTGGCTTTCCACAAGAAATATTAGCCTAAAGTTACCCTCCGCCAAACTGGGACCGAAATTCATTGGCCCTTATAAGATAAACGAGGTAATCAACCCGGTAGCGTACCGCTTACTTCTCCCTTCATCTTTAAAACTCCATGACGTGTTTCATAGGTCCTTGCTGAAACCGGTAGGTTCGGTTGTAGAGGAACCAGGATCCATTCCCACTCCGGTATTGGTTGATGAACACATGGAGTTTGAAGTGCAACACATTGTAAATTCACGATGGGTTAGTGGGTCGTTGCCATACCTGGTGCACTGGAAGGGGTATGGCCCGGAGGACCGGTCTTGGGTGCCAGCCAGATCGGTACACGCTGATCGCCTAGTTAGGGCATATCATGCTCGATATCCTGAGAGACCTGGGGGTTCAGAGGCCCCCGTTGAAAGGGGCTACTAAGTATAGCTACTAGCGTTACTGAGGCTCGTCTGTGGCCCTCGCCCACTTTCTCTGACACCCGGTCACGTGACCGCAGGCCCTGTGAATCTCAGCTGTCTCACCACTGCTCCGCCCCCTCCCAGGTCCTGGAGCTGGTCTCTCATTGCCAGCGCTGCGTTCCTGGCCCGCACCACAGTGAGTAGACTTCCTCCACCCTGTATCCTGCCCTTGTCTCCTAAGTGGCTGCTCTATCACGCTGCTTGCTGACAACTACTAATTCAAAACATCCTGTCGCCGCTTCCCTGCGCTCCCCAGTGACCACTATAATTCTGGACTTCTCTTGTACTTCATGACCTCATTAACAGTTTATTATCTACAGCTGCTATGGAGGTACTGTGTCACCAGTCCTTGCCGAAAAACCAATAATTGGCCCAGTTTAAACCATATTTTCATATAGCATGGTCACTTTAGAGATGTTTGTAACAGTCAGCCTTGGGTTTGGGTTGGGACTGCACTTAAAAATGGTGCAGTGACTGACACGGACACAGTACAATTAGAATGGAACAGGTAGTTACTTCTACGATGGCAACTAGCTTAGCGGTTACAGTCCCTCAAAGAGGGAATAGTCTTGTTGGTTGTACACAATGGTGAAGAACAGTGCTTGATGGTTACACATCAAAGGTGAGGCACGGAACTTGGTGGTTACTTATGACTAAAGGGATAGTTTTTTGTACATAAAATTTCCTGCGGCTGGTGGATGCAGTCTAACTCCTACACTGTCCCAAATTACTCATTTAAACCAGATTGTCTCACCTTGTAATCAGCCACTATGTAGTTTATCAGCCGGTGATCCGCAACCACCTACAATAATCACAGCTACCTCATTCACAGAATAGTCACTCAATCGACTCAAAATATAACAGCGGACTATAGAAGGCCCACGGCATAGGTTGACCTCTGAAAATTCCTCATTGGATCTCAAAGCGGTTTACCGGTAAAAGCAGCAAATCATGCAGCCGCTATGGGACCAGTGAGTTTGGTGGACCTAGTGTTGAAGGCCACCTCGCTCCCTCTCCCACATTTTTAATGATATTTTTGTGCTCTGGATACAGGTACAGTTGAGTACAAAGGTGTAATGGAGCCGTCAGCTCCCTGTTCCACCATTAAGCCTACACGTCTGAGTCTTGGCGCAGCAGGCGTTATGGCATCAAGAGAGTGTGCCTTCTGCGCTAAACCTCATTCTGCACACGGAACAGAGCAGTGCATCAAAAATATGCGGTATATATATTTTTAATTTATCAGTAAGTCTTTTTAGGGGGCTGTGGGGACCACCATACTGGGCGTGGGGGTCTGTGAGGCCATAATGCTGAGGGTAGGATGACAGTAGGGGTTATCGTAGTGGGTGAGTACACTAAGGGGCTTCACTGGGGGCATAATTACTGTATTTGTGCACAATACATCTCCCATACCCTGTCTTTAAACATTGAGAGGTATGTTCTTCTGTGATTGCGCCCATGTGCCGTGACCTCAACCAATCTGCCAAATTCTTTTTTTTTAATTGAGGGGGAGCCCCGAAATCTTCCCTGCTGCCAATGCAAATTACCTTTGCAGATGCCCCAGGCGGAGATGTTTTTTAGCTAATTACATAAGTAAGCAACCGTACAACGTTCAAACGCGGTCGTGACCAAAAATGACAATTATTCACATAAACATGCAGAAAAAAACAGTGGCAGAAAATTTCAGTAGGTTTATAATAGGATTTATTCTAGAAGTTCCAAAAATTGCCCAAAATAAGCAACTGATAGGGTTGAACCAGTCCATGTCTGGCTGTGATACTAAACTAGGCTGCAGCAAGAACCAATATCAATGGATTCTCTATAATAATCAGGGCTCAGAAGGCACAAACAAAAACCACCTACCCCCTAAAGGCTCAAAGTATAGAGGAGCACACAGAATAGCAGCATGAAATCCAAAATTACAGATTCACTATCAGACCTCGGCAGAGCTGAGTGTACCAAGCCTATATGGAGTTTCTTCGTATCCTCATTGAAGGGTCGTAAGCATGCCACCATATTTTGTGCCATATGCCACCGTATAGTTGCCGCACAAAACCCACGGAGTTCTGCGACTTCTGTGGGTGCCGTATTGCAGCATCTGTAAAGAATACTTTAAAAAGAAAACTCTCCCAAAAGGTACCCAATATGCTCCTGAAAAAAAAGGTAGCCCTCCAGCACTCAGAAGTGTTGGCAAATTTCCCAGTCAACAATTTTTCGAAGGCTTCTTGCGCTTGTCGCCGGGATGCTCCATCACTAGACAGAGCTTGTGAAGAATATGGGGGATATAATTTAATGCCAATCAACTGTATCATATCTGGAGTCAATGCAAGAAAGCGGACGGCATCGCTGTTACCGTGCTAAGGTCCGTGGCTGGCAGCAGGCGGAGAGCTCACATCCAGGACACCCGGGTGCTTGACCTCGTAGCAAGACGAATGTAGTTTCCAAGAGAAAAAGGTCGCACTCTGCGGGATAATGATGAATGTTTATTGACACTGAATTACATGTCACGTCGGAGATGTGAAGGAGAGTGTGTCAAATGGCTGACTACGGCTCAGCTTGGTGAAACGGCCGTAGTCAGCCATTTGACACACTCTCCTTCACATCTCCGACATGACATGTAATTCAGTGTCAATAAACATTCATCATTATCCCGCAGAGTGCGACCTTTTTCTCTTGGAAACTGTATCATATCTGGTCTGAGATTATAGACCTCTTAAAGTGTGAAGCTGAGACAGGACACCTGGCTCAGCTGGTGGTCCAGCTTTAATAGCTCCAAGTGGAGAAGCTGACACCCCAAGCAGCCTAACTGGTACCTTGCAAGACCTTTCTGGGATGATGAATCCCTGCTGGGAGCCCAAGCTGCTTAACTGCTCCAATGATCCCTTCCAGACTTACGGGAGCTGTAATTTCATAAATAGTCATGGAGTTATTGTATGTCCTAGCCATGTAACGGTTACATTTTCGAAATCTCAGGAATGGGCCGAATGTTCGTCAGGGTCTGAACCCATTCTAGCATCCCTGGGTGGGGAGGTACATAGAATGGCTAGTGAGAAGCCAGGTAGCAAAGCTGTGTTTTGTCTCAAAGCGTAAAGGGGGCCCGTCTGGAACTGATGTAACCAAAACCCCTTTCCACCTTCCGTTATGTTCCATCATAGGTTTTGCAGTTTCAGCTACAAAACCCGAGGGGAGGGAAACTCAGACCATCCTGGGGATAGGAAAGGGAGTGATCGACTAAGGTGTTAATTGCTTGTGCAAGGTTGTGGCCTTTGTGCTCTTTTAAGGGAAGATGTGCTGTGTATCATGTTGGAAGAAACTGGAAACAGCCGGCACCCCACAAATCCCATGTGTCTGTGCAGCCCCAAGGCCTAACATCCAACTGGTAATTGACTACTATATCATCTGCTTATACTTATTGTACTGTCACCTGTGTTTGCATATCTGACTAGAGTATATATGTATACCCATTGTGTTTTGTCTAGTGTACCCTTAAGGCGATTAAATAACTAATTTAACCTTGGGCTGCTCTTTTATCTCGATTCACAAATCTACACGTCCATGTTCTCGGTTTAGCATCACATGCTATCGGGACTGGTTTCTGGACCGATATATAATCCGTTAATGGACTGGGCTTATATTTAACAAGGAATTTATGTCAGTCCTACCGGGCTGGAAAGGCTCTGTTTTCACAAGTCTCTCAGGCTGTCTGAGCTATGTGCGAGTGTTGTGCTACGACGGTGGTCATGTGGGCCATTCTCTCTCACTCCCTGTGCCTCCCTATGCCCATGTGTAAAACTGTTCCAAGCTGACATTACGTATCCCCAGTGGGTGCAGAATGACACGTTGGTAGTGATGGGCGACTGCTCGATGCTCAGTGGAACAGTGCTGAGTATCGTATGGTGTTCGAGAGAGAGGTTTTGATTTGGGACACAGTTGTTTTTAAAGGGGCTGTTCATTTTTATATGCACTCAGCACTGAACAGTGTCAGCCACTGTCAGACACCTTCGTGAGAAGGGATCGAACATGTTTCAATTCAACATTCCAAATCCTTTTTTCCTTTACATAAGAAGTATGAATTGTAGTCAAGCATACACATTACATGATCAGGCAGTCCTCCAAAAATTGGGTTTAGCCAGTTTAAAGGGAATCTGTCACTAGGTTGTTGCTACCTAATCTATTAGCAGCATAACGTAGAGACAGAGACCCTGGTTCCTGCGATGTGTCACTTACTTGGCTGTCTATTGTTTTTGTAAAATCCATTGTTTTATCAGCAGGAGATTATCACTGAAAGACTAGTTGGCCTGCTGCCAGGCAGTTCAAGCACTCCCACATCACTTATTGGTC
The DNA here is from genome assembly GCF_039654945.1 of Dendrobates tinctorius. NCBI lineage: Eukaryota > Metazoa > Chordata > Amphibia > Anura > Dendrobatidae > Dendrobates > Dendrobates tinctorius. The sequence goes on from NW_027361868.1 coordinate 9,969,880, forward strand.
ACTTTATGTACACTGTGCTTTGGCAGAAATCTGCCAATCAGTGGTGGGGGCGGGGTCAAACACAGCTCAGTATTCAAAGCACTGCTAGATCTGCAGCAGAAATAAAAGTTTTTAATCAAAACTGTTGCAACCACTAAAGTAAGCGACATATCGCTGGAATCAGGGTCTCTCCCCCTACAATATGCTGCTTTCAGATTGGGTGGTAAAAACTTGGTGACAGAGTCCCTTTAAGTCTCATGTGTTTATCCATCTTTACTAGAGACTTTGTTGCCGACACGGGCGGCACTATGCATGTCCCTCTGGGGAGGCTCCGATGTGTCTGTGGTGTGATATTAAAAGTCATGTTCCCAGAATTGCTTTTTCTTCTTCCCACTGTATTTTATCTGTAGGGTTTGCGCCAAAGCTCCTAATAGAAATCTACTTTAATTATTACGCTTTTGCTGTTTCTTTTCACCTTTTTATGCATTTTTGGTGCAGTTTGGATTAGGTTGTCTTTTTGTTGTTGTTTTTAGCGCAGAAATACTGGGGTTCTGCACTTAAAAACGCAATTGCTTTTCTTCATACCCATCATAGAAGCCTTTGGAGGGGGGGGGGGGACGCACGATAAAAAAACACAACAGTCTAACAAGATCTTTAAACGCAGTGGAGAGGAGTTGTCATGAAATCACATCCAGGTTTCTCGACCTGTTAAATGCAGCTGATTTTCTGCAATAAAATAACTCAGCATTTCCGCTACGTGAGAACGTGGCCTGATGGGGGGAAAAAAACCATCAGTCTCCTTGCTGAAAATTGCGAATGAATCAAGATGACGTAACAAGGTTCGAAGAAAATCATCTGTTACTGCATTTACTGTTTGTAAAATATAGAAAAACCAGGCACGGCATTAATCCGCGGCGCCTGCCGTTCGGCGCTCTCCCGTCTCATCCTGTTGTGTTTCCCCCGACTCGTTAATATGCCTCGCACTCGTCTGGTTCTCATATTTGGACGCAGATTAACGTAGCATAATTGTCTAAGAAATAGAAATTGTGGCAATGCGAATTCTGTTTGGAGCCGTGACAAAACTAATTACTTGTGTTTGTGTGCTTCATTAGGCCGCTCGTCTCCGTGCGTCTGCGCCGGCGCCCAACCGCCGCACAATAGACTAAAGCGTGTTATCGGCGCACGGTGAAGGAGCGCGCAGCAGCTGAGGCTGAGGATGATTATTGTACTTGTTTTTATGTATACCCCCCTCACATGTAAAGCGCCATGGAATAAATGGCGCTATAACAATAATAATAATAATAATAATAATAATAATAATAATAATAATTAGTATTGATTGGAATTTTTCCTTCTTAATTATTTTCCATTACGGACTCTCAAAGCCTCCTGCAAAGCATTTTGATAGGATTATCCTTTTCACGTCGTGGCGAGCGATGAGAGGATTTCCATACTAGAAAAACCACCAGGGATAAGAGCAGGCGCTAATACTGTTCACTTTACTGCAGTGCCACTATTGTCTGCGGTAATGGCTGAATCCGGCGGTCGGAAGGGGCTGCCAAGGTTAAAATGTGCACGGTGCATCCAATAACTGGATGGAAGACAGCGCAGACACTCACGCACGATAAGGGTATGAGTGCCTCCTTCATGGGACATCACACCGCGCCTACTCCCGAGATTATGGTGGCGTAATGTACAGTAGTCGGACCCCTCTAGGCTTCACTCCAGCTCAGGGATACATTGATTTGGTGTTGGAAGAGTGGTGCAGTCATTTCTCCATAGGCAAGGGTGGACACAGATAGAAGAAGGTCCCTCTCTATGAGACCTTTGCGTTCCTAAATCTCTCCATAGTGCAGCACTTGTGAATATGACAGAAGAATTGTGCTGCTTTGCAGATGAAAATGGAGCCCGTTACCTCTATGGTCCCTGTAGTTGTACCAATGGTAATGATCCCAGGAACCTGTTTATCCACATCACAACACCAGGCACCATATTGCTCGTGCTACTGTGGCTAAACGTGCTACCATGGCTGCAGCGTCTCCAGACTTGTCTCCCAACGAGCACATCTGGGACATCATTGGTCGGTGATTACACAGGAGCTGCCAGCAGTGGATCTTGCTGATTTGCCCAAGTGCATTCAGCGGCAGGACATTCCTCAAATGACCATTAATAACCTCATCGTGGTTGAAAATTTGTACATTTTCTGTTGATTAAATTGAGATATTCTAAAATTTTTGGTTCTATTTTTTTCATGATTAACATGTCTTATCGATCCCATGCTTTCCGTAATTTCCTTCTTGGTGGTGCAATTTTAATGTTATGGGGTATAGATTTTATTTATGTTTTTATTCGCTTATGTAGTGATAACACATTCCGCATCATTGTACAAAAATTGCTCAAATGGGTCAATGTTTCTGTTGAGCCTCAAAATCGAAACCTCAAATTAACATTATGGACCAGATGCATCATTTTATAATATATGTTTTTTTAATATTTACAGTATCTTGTGGTACTCGCTTATGATTTTTGCACCAAGCTCTGGGATCGAAGAGCCGGCTGACAGACACAGCCAGACTTCCCGTAGAGAAGGCAGACATGGTTTATTACCATGTTTGCCTTCCTGATCCTTGTATATACATAAGCTGTACCAGTGCTTGTGTATAAAAATTAGGAAGCACTGATGGCGCTTCCTCCTCTGGATACTGAACTCATGTAGTCTCAAGTTGTAGGGAAAGGGCAGGAGCTTCTGAGTCCTAAGAGAACCAGCCAGTTTTTCTATGCAGTTAACATTGTGAGTTCCCTTTGTAACTTGGGCTAATATACCAGCCCCAGTTACAGGGTTAATCAACAATGAAAATAATGTATTACTAGGTCAACATGCACACCCTGAAAAGATCTTTTAAGAAATAAATTAAAAAATAAATAAAAAAGAGACAAAAAAAATAAAAATAAAGCAAAGCATAAAAAAAGAGAAAATGTCAGTCAGAATTGCTGTTCCCAGGCCCGCTTCGAAGAAAAAAAAAGTTCATAAAAATAATTAGTAAGGAATGGGGATTGCAATTTGAATTTTTTTTTAGCTGTAACTTTTGGCCATAAGAAATGTAAGAAAAAAAAAGTGAAAAATAGACATGTATTTCCTATTTTTGTTAGATTTTCTCCTGTTTTCATTAAAAAAAAAAAAAAAGAATATTAAAGTGACTAAAAACGTAACCCCATCTATGGCGAAAAAAGAGGCAAAAACTATTTGAATGTATCCAAATGAGAACATTTATTACAGCCGTTAAAAGCACATGTGTCATGATCCATGCTGGATCATGACAGATAAAAGCACTAGTAACCTTTTTTTTCCTCACTGTGTGGTTTCAGTTCTAGTTTTGCCCCCCCCGGTGGCCATTAGGGTCAATGCATTATGGTTACTTTAGTTTAGTGCACATGATTATAAAGCAGGTGTGATTGCTCTGGCTCTGCTATAAAAGAGTGTCAGGTGTTGCAATCACTGTTAGTGATATTGCTCATTTCCAACCTAGACTGGTGAAGGAAGGAGAGAGAGAGTTCCTGGCAGCTCAGTCAGAGTCCTGGTGTGGAAGGAGTCAGAGAGGAGTTCCTTGCAGCTCTGACAAAGCTTGGTGAAGGAGCAGCTATTCAAGAGGAAAGCTGCATTCTGGTGGTGGACTCTGTTGCTGGGAGCAATAGCAACAGAGCAAAGCTAAGTGTTGTTACCCCTGTTTTGTAACTTTCCTTTTGTGTGTTTCAGTGCAGTGGTGGGATTAGTTTCTGCACCCTCCGTTTCATTAGAAAGGGCTAGGTGCAGGGCGAGCTAGGGAAAGGTTCCGGCTCGGCGACAGGTGAGGAGCCTGTATAGGGAACGTTAGGAGTGTGAGGGACACTGACACAGGGGAGTGCAGGAGGTCTCCACGTCCCTCTTCCCTATCGCAGGGCCCATGGTTGTAACTGTTTCCCCTTGTCCGTGTCTTGTTGTTTTAGTTACCGGCCTGCGGGTCGTGTCACACAGGACAGTTACACGTGCCGTGTCTTGTTGTTTTAGTTACCGACCTGCGGGTCGTGTCACACAGGACGGGTCCACGTGACAACATGTATGATAAAACCCTTGTGCCTGGTTAGGAAAAGGGGAAATGGCCCAGATCTAAATATGGTAAGTTAAGAAAAAAAAAAAAAACAATTCTCAAAAAATACATTTTCCATAAAATCTTTATTAAAGCAATAGCTTGTTTTCTGATGATGCATCCCTACGGTTGTGTTCACACTGTAACACTGTATTTTTTTCTTTTTTTTTTCTGCTTGTTTTGCTGTGAAAAAGCGTTTTACATCATCATTATTCCTGAAGTCTTGTGCACACGTTGCTTATTTTTTCTTTGCAGATTTTCAGCAGTTTCCTATGTGCAGCATATTAGTTCTTTCAGCGTTTTCTGCAGTTCTAATGACTGGAAAAGAAATGCATAAACAATGTAAGCAAAAATGCGCATGATTTTGCAGTGTTTTTCCTGCCAAGAGACTTTTTTTTCTGATGCAGAAATGTGTGCAGCAAATACTTAATGTGTGCACATCTCCTAAGGCCATGTTCACACGCAGCGGTTTTTTTTTTTTTGTACAAATTAAAAGCTGCTTTTTACAGTAGTAGCAAAAGCTACGAGATTTCAGAAATCTGCAGCACGCGATTGGTTTTATTTTCCTTTTTAAATATTTTTATTACATTTTTTTTATTTTTTTTTATACAACTGGGAGGTGGAAAGGGAGGGGAGGTTTTATTTTCCCGACTGAATTTGAGGACTGCTGCGGTTTTAAAAATCCGCAACAAGTCACTTCCTTAAGCTTTTTCGCACCCATAGAAAGCAAGGAGAAAGTGAAAAAAAAAAACCGCTACATTTTTGGTAAATAAAACTAACTTTATTAGACCTGTGCTGCGGAAAAAATCACACATGTATTCTGCACTAAAAAAAAAAGGTTGCAAAAACATCTAAAGAAAATAAAAAGCTGCAAAACCTGCAGAAATAACCACTGCAATAATGTTGCGTGTGAACACCGCCTAATTAGTAGGATAGAACCTTGGAGTAATATGGAGACGTTCATCAGAAGATAAGTTCATTTTTTTGAGCAAGAATTAGATTTGATGCATTTAGTTAGCGCACATCGGGCTCCGGGGGGGGATTCCGGATTGTAGTTGTGTGGGAATCACAGATGCTGTTCACAAACAGACGCCACAATCTGAAGAGCGCTGAATGCCGGAGAGAAGAGCAAATAATATACAGTTGCGGGGTACTTGATTTCCCCGAACGTCTCGCTGTGTGCGCTCGGCGGTGTACTGTGTTATTAAAATCTAATCACACTAAATCTGCGCTCTCTCTCATTACTGGTCACGTTTCATGGGAAACTTAATCAAGCAATTAATAAGCAGCGCTCCTTGGTTTTCAGATTTCAACTTTTATTTATTATTATTTTTTTTTTCTCTCTATTGTTTTGACATAGAAGTGTGTTCAGGCAGATCAGACCTGAAGCTTTACATAAGTGACCTGACGTGTGATTATAAAATAGACTTCCTCTGCTACTGGTGTAGAATTGTAAGGGAGAAGGTGAGCTGTGCCATCGCCTATTGTGGATGGTGGATCCTGTGTTACCTACTGTTTATAGGAGTGCTATCAGTCATACAGGAGGAGGAGGTGAGCTGTGACATCATCTATTGTGAATGGTGGATCCTGCTCTATCAACTGTAAATAGAGGTGTGATCAGTCATTGTACAGGAAGAGGAGGAGGTGAGCTGTGATATCACCTATTGTGAATGGTGGATCCTGTGTTACCTACTGTATATAGAGGTGCTATCAGTCATACAGGAGGAGGAGGTGAGCTGTGACATCACCTATTGTGAATGGTGGATCCTGCTTTATCAACTGTAAATAGAGGTGTGATCAGTCATTGTACAGGAAGAGGAGGAGGTGAGCTGTGATATCACCTATTGTGAATGGTGGATCCTGTGTTACCTACTGTATATAGAGGTGTTATCAGTCACTGTATCAGAGGGGAAGGAGGAGGTGAGCTTTCACATCACAAATTTTGAATAATTGATATACTATATATAGACATGTACTCAGATATGTTTGTGATGATAATGAAACTGCTGAAAAATAATCTTTGCAGAACAAGAGGTATGAATCTGTTATTAAGCTTGGCGGCCAGTGTGAGATTTTTATTATATAGGTATTGATATGAAATAAACCGTAATCAGAAATCATGTCATTGCAGCTGTGCGTGATGTGATGGGAGCTGGCTGACTTCTCTTTCCAATAAGCCGGCTCCTTCTCTACTACGGCCGTTACACAGACAAAGTGGTTGTGCTACCTACTGAAAGAGCAGTCCGCTGGCCGCCTTCAGACACAGCTTTGATGATGTACGTAAGAAATGGTTTTTGGTGTTGTGCGTGCTGCGGAAAGTGTCGGTAACTTAGTATTTGTGGAACAGCTGAGCTGTGATACCAGCTAATGATTGAACATGATGTTTTTCTGCAGATACGTTTATATCCCAATGGGCGGCTCACACTCGGGGCCGGGAGGAATTCTGCTATCCACGGCTTCCACCTTTATCTTTGTGAGTTGCTGGCACGGAGGCCATGAATATCTCTGGTACTGGGCAGCACTCAACTGGATTGGCATCATAGCGGAGTATGGATTCAAAAAACTCCTCTCTCTACCAGCTCTTCAGGACAATATCGTAAGTATGAAAGACTCTAATGATGATGGCACAGCACAAAAGCCATTGCGTAAGGACAGGAAGGAGGTGAGCTGTGACATCACCTATTGGGAATGGTAGATCATGTGTTATCTACTGTACATAGAGGTGTTATCAGTCATTGTAATCCTGTCTGTGATGATAATGAGACTGCTGAAAAGTCATCTATACAGAACAGGGAGTATGAGTTTAGTATAAGGTCTAGCTGAAAGTGTGTAAATTACAGGACTACAGGTTTTTGGTTTTTTTTCATATATACAGTGGCTTGTAATAGTTTGGGCACCCCTGGTCAAAATTACTGTTATTATGAACAGTTAAGCAAGTTGAAGATGAAATGATCTCTATAAGAGCTAAAGTTAAAGATGACACATGTCCTTTGTATTTTAGGAATTATATATAGTCATTTTTTACATTTTAAAAATTACAAAAAGGAAAATTGTCCAATTTACAAGTTTGTGCACCCTGCTTGGTTAATATCTAGTAGCACCCTCTTTTGCAAGTATCACAGCTTGTAAAAGCTTTTCGTTGCCAGACAAGAGTCTTTCAATTCTTGTTTGAGGGATTTTCATCCATTCTTCCTTGGAATATTCGTCCAGTTCTGTGAGATTCCTGGGTTGTCTTGCATCCTGCACCCATTGGCTGCAACACAACCCTAGAGTATCCACCCCCATGCTTAATGGTTGGCGAGATGTTCTTTTCCTGAAATTCTGTGCCCTTTTTTCTCCACACATATCTTTGATCATTGTGGCCAAAGAGTCCTATATTCAACCTCCTCAGTGAACAGGACTTGTTTCCAAAATGCATCAGGCTTGTTTAGATGTTCTTTTGCATACTTTTGATGCTGAATTTGATGGTGAAGATGTAGGAGAGGTTTTCTGAACAGTAGAACAATGTACTACAACTCCAGAGTCTGCTAAATCTTTTGTAGTCTAGCGGGGGTTCTGATTTGCCTCTCTAGCAATCCTACGAGCAGCTCTCACTGAAACTTTGCTTGATCTTCCAGACCTTATCTTGACCTCCACTGTTCCTGATAACTGCCATTTCTTAATTACATTTTGAACTGAGGAAAGGGCAACTTTAAAGCGCTTTGCTATCTTCTTATAGCCTTCTGCTGCTTTGTGGGCCTCCACCATTTTCATTTTCAGACTTTAGAAGAACCCATGACTGCTGTTTTTTGGCACAAGGTTGGCGGAGGCTGGGTTTTTATAAAGCTGGGAAATTTGCATCACCTGGCCTTTCTTTATGATGACAGTGAACAAGCAATAAGCCTAACAGGCTAATTAAGGTCTGAAACCTTGGTCAAAGTTATGTGAGCACCCAAATCTCCAAGAGAAATTGGCGATCATCTCCAGTGTGTTTCTTGTGATCCATATACCGGTTATAAAACCTCTCTGAATAACTGTTACTAGTGTAAGGTGGCTGTAAGACACCTAGTGGATGGCGAGATAAACCTGGAGAAATGCTTTAACACATATAGGACTAAAAGGGGTTTATCGGCCATGACAGCTTGATAGTGAGCAGCTAAATAGTGAGCTGCTGCTGAGTTGGGAGAGACGGCTGCTCACCATATCTCCAACTCTGGGTGTGGTTCACGTTGTAAATTGATACCTGTTTGTCTCACACCTGTCTATGGGTATGGAGATGTGCAGATCTTCTGGATTGAGTGCCTTTGCTAAAGGACTAATAAATTGGACTCTAAGCCAGGCAGACTATCCAGTACTATTGTATGGACTTGTTGCTTCATGTTTTACTTTTTGCTGAACAAAGGCTGTATTAAAGTTTACTTGTGATGTGGTTTATGAGGATTGAAATAAACCAGCCGGACTTTAAATAGAAATGGTTCCTGTGATACCTCAGATCGCATCTAAGTGAGTTCCCAAGGAATGCGTGACTGCTACAGAGGCGCTGCTTATCGTGGGTGAGGGCAGATATAAGCCAGAGAGCAATGTCAGACAGCTTGGAGGACCTGATTAAATACCTGGTGCAAGCCAAGAAGGAGCAGCAGCAACAGCTGGCAAAATAGGAGTCAGATAAGCTGTAAATGCAACAGCTCCAGCAGCAGCAGTACCAATAACAGCAGCAGCAGATTGAATCAATCACAGAGGCAGTTAACGGCACGGCGGCAGCTCCGGCTCCAAGGTCAGCTGATGATTTTTCAGTCCAGAAGGCGGTGAGGAGAACCTTGCAGAAAATGATTACAGGAGAAAGCATAGAGGCATTTTTAACCAATTTTTAAAGAGTAGTGGGCTGATATCCTGGTGCCATATTTAACGTGGGAGCCACAAAAGGCCTACTATGTTTATGTCTTACAGGACGGCAAAGAATATGCAAAAAAGAGAACAGAAATTTTGACGCGCTTGGGGCTAACAAAGTCTGTTAGGGCACATCAGGTCCATTGCTGAGCATATCGCCGTGACAGACCCCCTCGCTCCCATATAATAGCTCTGCTTCACCTCGTCAAAAAGCTGTTTAATCCAGAGTTCCCTACCCCAGTGCAGACGGTAGCACGAATTGTAATGCCCTGGTTCATACATTCTGAGCCGGATGCAGACTTTGGTTGCTCAGGGAGATGCTCGGAACGCAGAGGACTTGGTCAGACTGGTCAAAAGGTGTTAGGGGGTTCCTTGGGGAGGCAACCTACTCCATACTGGGGATCCCATCAGGGGGCAAAGGCCATAAAGGGGATGTGCATTCAAGGTCCATGGGGATGGAGGTCATGCCAGGGGTCTCATCCGCGGGTGTAATTTGCTGGAGATTTCATGACCAAGGTCATATAGCTGCCCATTGTCCTCTCACCTGATTCTACTAATATCTGGCTTGCAGTGTGGACTGTCCACCCTTAGAAGGGCCTCAAGCTTGTAATGTAAAAAGTGAATGGTTTGCAAATGACTGGACTACTAGACTCAGGGAGTTTGGTGACCCACGTGAGGGCCACACTCCTTCTCCAATTGGTTCTTGGGAAGACGATGGTGTCTGCTGCATTCATGGGGATGCTAAAGACTTTCCGGTGGCCAAAGTGGTCATGAGACATCCCGAGGTACTGAGTCCAATGAGGTCAGTGTGGTCCAGGATTTATTGCACCCAATTATCATAGGCTTGGACTTTGTGTTTTTTGGGACTTGTGGGAGAGGGGCGGAGTCCTCGATTGCTCGGGTAAGAGACGGGGTGGCTCTAAAAAAGTCTCAATAAACCCCAAAGCCTGACAGGATTCCCTTCTGTGTAATAGTGAGAGATGAGGAGGTAGTATGTTCTGAAGCTGACATCCCTGAGGTAGGGGTGACCGAAGAAAATATTGGGTCCGCCGAACATAGGTACCTAACTCTAAAAGAAGCGTTCAATGCAGTAAAGATTATAAACGGCATCGCATAGATGCAGAGGACTGACTTTATATAGAAACAGTTCCTGTGATACCTCAGATCGCTCCCAAGTGAGGAGCATTGTTACACTAGCTACTTAGATAAGTTACACACCCACATAATCATGTTCAGAAAATAAAATATGAAAAGCTACAATCGCAGAAATTAATAGATTAGATAAAAAAAGAGTAAATATTTGGTTTCAGTGATAAAGTAAATGTATAATGTGTAATTTTTTTTAACTCTTCATAGTGTGAAAGTTAGAATAAAAAGGGTCTTGAGCTGTATTTCAAAAAAAGGAGACCTCTTAAGCCGAGAAATATACACACCGTAATAGTTATTTCCACCTTTTGGACTATTCTGAGTTACGTTACTGTTATAAATCACGAGCCCACTCCTGGCAAATGTTTATATTGAGTAGGACAACGACCGACTTCTGAAACCCAAAATGAGAAAAAAAAATTAAAATAAAAATGTTTTGTCTAAAAGAAAAAGTTTTACAAAAAACTTTTTCCTTGAATAGAGTTTGGAAAAAAAAGATTTGTAGGACCGTGGGTCCAACGGCCATATTGGTAGTCTGTCCAGAGCCTTTTAAACCATCTACAGGCGACATCCCTGGCGGCTCTTCTAAATAGTTGACTCACGACATCATTGTATTGCAGAACGATGGACGCGTGGCGGTCTACTATTAAGAAGAGGCGCCAGGGATGCCTTAGGTGGTGCTAGGTTTGTAGTGCTCTGATTCAGTGGCTATGGACTACCGATATGGCCGAGGGACTCGGAATGCTGCAAATCTTTTTCGCTCAACTCTACGTAAAGCTGCTAAGCTTTCCCGCTCGATAACCGGCTTTGTTCAACGTGAGAGGTTCCCTAAATAGTCGACTTTTCTTTATTTAGCTTATGTATAAAATGGTTATAATGTTCATTAACTGAAAAGTGTAAATGTCCTATAAAACCACAATAATAATGGGAGAAGCTTTTTGGAGTGAATCGTACATAGTCACTTTTCTGTGCGTAGCTGCTGAAGTTCTTAAGGGAGATGTTAAAATGGAAATGATGCGTTAAATGGAGGGTTTCTAGTAGAAAAAGCGTACGAAATCTTAAAGCCGTTGCTGCAAATAAGTAAAAATGAAATATCGATTTCAGATTTTACCATATTAAAGGTTTTATAACATTTACTATCTCTGTGCAGCTGTCAGGTTGGAGTAGGTAGAGCCGATGGCCAGTCCGAGCATTGCTTTGCGATCCTCGCCCGAGATATATGGACCCAGTGGTTATGATGGGGATCACAGCCTGTCAAATCTTTCTTTCTTGAAAAATTAAAGTCCTTAACTGGTTTGCAAAAGAAGTACCTAAGGACACATATGAATATGTTTTCCCGGGAATATGAACTCAGCCTTCCCCTAGTAGATGAAAGTACTTACTACTTGTCACATTTTATATTTTTATATGCTGCTTGTTCACATCCTGGGTTTAAAGATCTATGTGGCAGATGAAGGAGATTGAACTTGTTTTCTGTAGCAGCGGAGTGACATATCAAGGCAGCGGGAAAGCGACTCTACAAATGGACTCTCTAAGGTGAAAATTGGAGATCAAACATTTCGTATTGATTAAGGGTCTCGAGAAATGTTTTTCGCTGCATGTTGGTAGATATTATTGTCAGAGTCGGATCATGTCTGTTTCTACATTTCCTGGGCATCCAAACCAATTGAGGCAAATAAAGGAGAAAGATCAAATTATTTACAAAAAATATATATTTTATTAAATCTGATTAAAAACTCAAATTAACAACAACATAATAAATAGGATACCAAAAAGTCGGGACAATACGACACAATGAAGCACCCAGAAGGTATGGCCCCAAAGGATACAATATATAAAGGTATGCGTATAAAGATGAAACGCATAAATACCCAACTAGCCTATTTAGAATGACAAGGGATATATAATCATAGATAATAATTGAATGTAATACCATCCATATAAATGTATGAATGGCTGTGGCGCTCAACAGAATAGACTAAGCACCATCAGCAAAAAAATATACAAGTACAAAAGATCCCTTAATCAAAAGCCATCAAAGACTACAAAAGAATATAATATGGCCATTACCTGCAGTCATGATGGAATGGGAGACAGCCACCTGTGATGAAACACCTCGACGCGCGTTTCATCGTCGCTTGCAGTTTCGTCAGGAGGTCATTTCCTGGGCATCATCTGTTCCGTATTCTGAGAAGGGGAGAAACAATACTGTTATAATGCAATACCATACACAACCCATGGACAAGGGTGACGCTGTTTTTGCATATATAAACAGACTGTTTATTTTTTATGGATGATAACCCCTTTAATTATTGATAAATTAGTAATACGTATTACTACCAGTGTTCTATATGATTTTGACACAGCCGTCTCAAACTGATGTTTTGACTCTCAGCTCCTAATAAATTTACTCAAATAGCCTCTTCAAAAATGGAAAGAATCGGGTTTCTAGTGCCACCTATTGCAGGTATCAATCCTAAAAGTTAATGAACACTCATATTAGAGTATTGATACATGATTTCGTATAATAAGCCCAACCAGAAACTGTTATGAATGAGTCACCGTAGGAGGCAAAAACAGAAATACAAGCTAAGTCCAGAAAACCAGAGAAGTTGGCAACTATCAGATTGCAGACCCCTGAACCTATCAACACAACTAGCAGTAGCCGTGGGGGGTTCCTACGATGCCCTAGACCCCTTGATCACAGCCGGAGAACTAAATAGGCCTAAAGAAAGAAAGGGGAAATCTAAACTGCCCCAGAGCAGACCCCAACGCAATAGGCAGCCCTCAACATATAATGACGTGAAGCAAGATGAAAACACTAACACAGACAGAAAGATAGACTGAGCAAAGCCGGGGCCCAAAACTACCTAGATAGGAAAGGACAGGAAGGCTGCTGTCTGCAATCTGCCAAAACCCTATCAAAGACATAAGCCAACAAGCTGATATGAAAAAGGCCCTGAAGCAGCTAGGCTTCAAAAACTAAATCAGCACTCAGGTATTTTCAGAAGACAGAGCTAAAGGAATTCAGCACACCCCAGCAGGGAATGGCAGAAATCCAGAAAAACAAAGCAAAACAAAGTCAAAGCACAAATGCAAAAAGCCGAGCAGCAAACTTAGCTTTAGAGGAGCAGGAATTCAGACTGGTCTCCAAGGATCCCACAGAGAAATCACCCGCAGGGCAGAAGGGCGTCGGCAGCCTTATATCCAGTCAGTAACTCCACTCAGCCAGTCATCATCATCAGCCTCAGGTGTTTGATAATCAGGCTCACTACCTTTCTCTACCAGAAGAGGGAGTTCCTCGGGCCTCAGTAGTGAAGGGGAAAATGAACTCACAACAAGAAACCCCATTTGCAGGCTGCTGTTTCAGTATCGTTTCCCCTCATCAGTGCAAAATAGGAGATTGGCTATTTGAGATGACTTTTACAAAGGTTTAGAAGCTAAAATTTCTCTATGTTGCAAGACCTGCTTTGCACTCAGGAGGGGCAAGAACCCCGAAACAGCTGTCTACAAATGGAGTTTCTAGTTTTGCTTTACTGAATATCCTACGTCACATGGTAACGCTCTTTTTGAATACTGGCATTGTTGACTCCAATAGATATCACTAGAGATCCTATTTTCATAATCTGTTTGCATATCTTTTTGCTAAGGATTGCATGGCCTATAAGACTTTTCCCCCTAGACGTCCTAATAAATTTGGCACATGTGAAGCAGCAATAACTAAACTGAAATGTCTGCCTGCTATGTGCGGACACGGATTTGACGTATTTGCTGCTGTTTTTCCCAATAAATCTGACCACTTATCTCTCCACACTTCAAAAGTGGCGAGACGTGTACAGAGTCACAAACTTTAGCAAAAATTTGACATTCACCAAAATGTACTCTCTTTTTTTTTTACTCAACCAAAGTGGCACAACCTCCCAATTTCCCAATATCTTTCATATTCCACTGTAGAAAGAGCGTATGGAATACAAAAACACTCAACTTGCAGGGCAGCAGTCCCAGATGTTGGATGCTTGGGAAAATTTAGGTATTAGTGGGTAGCAAATATTGAGCCAGGTACTGCGATGGCTTGGGCAGCAGTCACACTCGTATCCTGGTGCCTGAGGGAAGCTGAAGGCCATTCTGCTACGTAATAACACACCAGCATTATACATGACATATGGTAGTAAAGAGCCCTGTTAAATATTTTTGGGACACCTGAGCTAAGTTGCACCTCTTATTATTGCATTGGGTGCCAAAAAAAAAGTCCTACTTAGAACGCCATTTTCAGACAGCTGTTTCATGGTTCTTGCCCATCATCGGTGCAAAGTAGGAGATTCCCGAAGAGCCTTTACCTCTTACACCAAATAAGGAGATTCCCCAAGGAGAAACTTTACTCCTTAGACCTCTTATACCAAAGTAGGAGATTCTCCTAGATGAAACTTTACCTCTTAGACCAAAGTAGGAGATTCCCCAAAATGATGAACTTTACCCCTTAGACTTCTTAGATGAAAGTAGGAGATTCCTGAAAAAGAAACTTTAACCCTTAGACTTCTTAAACCAAAGTAGGAGACTCCCTAAGATGAAATTGTACCCCTTAAACCTCTTAGACCAAAGTGGGAGATTCCCCAATAAGAAACTTTACTCCTTAGACCTCATTTAAAGTCCTGTTACCAAGACAACCAGACTATTGCTTTGTACTGCTGAGGGGCAAGAACCCCTAAACCGCTGCCTACAAATGGAGTTCTGGTTTGGTTTTACGATACAATTTTGTAGACACTGAACCAGCAGGAGATTTCTAGGAAATGTGAGATTTTACAGCTTATTAGCTAACAGGTTGCCATCTTCTCTGGACGTGACTAATTAATAAACAGTGATCGAAGCCCAAATCAGTGTCAAGATAAGAAAAGGATAATATTTGCACACTCGCTCAGCCATGCTCGTATAGTTAATATAGAGGTGTTGTTCAAAAGCTGAGTTATCTAGTGGCCCAGGAGCAGTATCTACCCGAGGTTGTTTGTTCCTGGCACGTGTCATATCCGTTTTAACCGTGCCAATAAAAAGAGTTTCACTTCCTTCTTTATGTGAAGCATAAAAGAAACAAGTCAGATGTGTGTAACTTTATAATTGCTGCTCGGATAAGACACGAGGACGGCGCACAAGTAGCGCAGAGGCGCTTTGCACATTGAGGTCATCGAGGTGAAGATAATATTGATACACTGTTAGTTTTTATACACTGCCGGCGTCCTAGCCTGACTACTATGTTACAGTAATGAAATTGCTTCGCTGCCTCATTAGGTGGTTGCCGCTTCCACAACTCTTCAGAGAGCGTAAAAATACGATTCAAGGAACCAATTAGAGTTTCTAGCAGAAAAAAAACTGCCCAAAGCCAAAAATATGAAGAACCAACAGTAAAGAAAGAATACCATTATCACATAAACAAGCTCATGATTTACCTGAAGGAGAACAGAAGCTTCCCTTGTCTGTTGGATTCTTATAAATGTTAGAAAAGCGGCAAAAATTGTAATAATTGGATAAATGAATCTACAAGAGTCATAAATTCTACTTTGGTCCCCCAAATGTAAATTTCCAGATAGGTCTGTACACTCTGGCCAGGATTCATCATTTGCTTTTTTTATTTTAAGTCACTTTTCTTTTTTGTTTTGTGGTATTCGTTGCTGTTTTTTTTGGGTTTTTTTTGCATCAAATGCTTGGCGCACGTTCATGAATTTAGCACAATGTCAAAATCATCTTTATTCTCGTCTTTCAACCTCTTTTTTGCAACTTTTTAGCTAAAAAAAAAAAAAAAAAAAGTCACACATTTTACAAAATGTGCCAATAATTTCACAAAAGTTATTTTGGCAAGCATGATATCATTTCCATGGGGACTGGAGGACATTTCCCAAAAAATGTTGTGATTTTTCAAAAAGTTACAAAATGATGAATTGGGTGAAAACAGCCTGGAAACTCTTAACTGGCGAACATAAAAAAAAAAAGCTGACAGACACATGTAAAACCGACTTGGTGCAAATTAAAAGAATTAGGAGCAAATGAACAACACTAAAAACTAGCCAAAAAGAGTAGAATGAATGACAGACTGCGTAATGAATCAGACCCTATAGTTACACTCCTTAGGGTATGTGCACACGTAGTTTTTAGGTGCTGCGGATTTTGTAAAAGACCTGCGGTTTACCTGCGGATTAGGCTGCGGTTTATCACCTCTACAATGGAGGAGATGGTAAACCGCAGCGGAATCCGCAGAAAAGAAGTGACATGTCATTTCTTTTTGCGGATTTGAAGCCGCAGCAAAACCGCGTGGAAAATTCCGCAGCATATGCACAGCGGTTTCCATTTTACATAGAGTAAAATGGTACTGTACAACGCAGCAGATTCTGCTGCCGACCCGCAGGGCCAGAAACGCTGCGGATCCACAGCAAAATCCGCAGCTTTTGCACACACCCTTAGGGTACGTGCCTACGATCAGGAACTGCTGCAGTTTTGACGCTATGTATTTATGCAGCGTCAATCCCGCAGCGGCCAGCTGTTACAGCATAGTGGATGGGAGTTCTAGAAATCCCATGTCCACTATGCATCCACAGTCGCTTACGGATCACCCACAGACACTCACATGCGGCACGTCTTGCGATAGCTGCTACTGCTCAGGCCATCTTGCTAGAGAAAAAAAAATTGTCTCCACTAAGATGGCGCCAACCGCGCCTGTACAGTAGCATCTATCGGCGCTGTGATTTTACTGTATGCGGCTGCTGAGATGTCGGGTTTTCAAGCATATGGATGTGCAAAAATTGGACGGCACTCACATGGTCCATATTTTTAATTGGATTGCATTTGTCGAATTTTAATCGCAAGTGGGAGAGAATGCTTAGAAATATATGCAGTGGGGGAAATAAGTATTTGATCCCTTGCTGATTTTGTAAGTTTGCCCACTGACAAAGACATGAACAGTCTGTAATTTTAACGGTAGGTTCATTTTAACATTGAGAGATAGAATATCAAAAAAAAAATCCAGAAAATCACATTGTATAAATTATATCAATTTATTTACATTTTGCAGTGAGAAATAAGTATTTGATCCCCTACCAACCATTAAGAGTTCTGGTTCCTACAGACCAGTTAGACGCTCCTAATCAATTCGTTACCTGCATTAAAGACAGCTGTCTTACAGAGTCACCTTTATAAAAGACTCCTGTCCACAGACTCAATTAAAGGGAATCTGTCACCCTTTTTTTGGCCTTTCATCTGCCAGCATAGACATCGGGGGCTTATCTACAGCATTCTGTAGTGATGTAGATAAGCCTCCGATGTAACCTGAAAGAGAAGAAAAACACGTTATATTATACTCACCGGGGTGGGCGGTCCGGTCCGATGGGTGTTGTGGTCCGGTCCAGCGCCTCCCTTCTTCATGCGCTGACGTCCTCTTCTCCCGTCCTGAAATGGCTCCGGCGCAGGCGCATTGCTCTGCCCTGTTGAGGGCAGAGCAGAATTCTGCAGTGCACAGGCGCCAGACCTCTCCCGACGCCTGCGCACTGCAGGACTCTGCTCTGCCCTCAACAGGGCAGAGCAGTGCGCCTGCGCCGGAGCCATTACAGGACGGGAGAAGAGGACGTCATCGCATGAAGAAGGGAGGCGCCGGACGGGACGGTAACACTCATCGGACCGGACCGCCCTCCTCGGTGAGTATAATATAACATGTTTTTCTTCTCTTTCAGGTTACATCGGGGACTTATCTACAGCATTACAGAATGCTGTAGATAAGCCCCCGATGTCTATGCCGGCAGATGAAAGGCCAAAAAAGGGTGACAGATTCCCTTTAAATCAGTCAGATTCTAACCTCTACAACATGGGCAAGACCAAAGAGCTTGATAAGGATGTCGGGGACAAGACCATAGACCTGCACAAAGCTGGAATGAGCTACAAATCCATAAGTAAGACGCTGTATAAGTCTAGACTGTTCATGTCTTTGTCAGTGGGCAAACTTACAAAATCAGCACGGGATCAAATACTTATTTCCCCCGACTGTATACTTACAAATTTGGTGATGTGTTCAATACTTATTTCACCTGCTGTATATGCAAACAAATAGGATCTGCTGATGACTATCTGAAGAACATGGAGTAGGAGTCTAATATTAGACCTAGTGGATGTAGGGATGTGAATCCTTGAATATGTTTTTGTTAAATACATTTAAAATAAAAACCTCATTTAAGTAATAGGTCATTTGATGGTGACCAGTGATCTTAAAACTTATAGCTTACCAACTAACTGCCCTAGACCATCAAGAATACTGACATTATTAACATGCTCCAGGGACTCCTTTTCTCTGTTAGCCGTTCAGATGTAGTAACTTTAACCCCGTCATTGCCGTAGACCATGACAGATACAGATATTTCCCCGTGCATCGCCATAGACGACTAGGAATAAAGGCATTAACCTCTTTACTGTCCTACACCTGCATGCCCATGTCCGCTGACTGCCCTGGGCACTAGCTACAAAAGCACAGGCTAAACATTAGCACCATGGCTCATGAGACGTTAGTTCGCCCCTGCTATTCCGTAAGGTCCAACGCTCGCTCTGCTGGTGCCTGCAAAGATCTACATTTTATTCTTTAAAGCCAAGCCATCATCAAAAAATTAATTACCTCTTGTTTAAATCACTTTTTTATTTTTGTATGTATTTTTTTTATCAATGTTTTTACTTTTTGTTAATATCACAATGTTTAAAAAAATGCAGGTTAATGATCTTGCAATTTTTTACACTGTCCACTGGGATTTTCTTAAATGTTATATATCCTGTTCTTTCAGGATGGGTTTTCATCAGGTTCATTATCATCAGAGGCAGTATTACAATGACCGGGTAACACCTGCATACACAGCTGATAACACAGGATCCACCAATAAGTGATATCACAGCTGACCTACTCCCCCTCCCTTAACAATAACCTTTACACACTCTCATTGGACACTTGATTATAAATGATAGGGTCGAGGTCTGTTCATTGTGGCTAATGTACATGTGTTGTTTTCTGAAATCACAGGAAGTTAGTTTCAAATGCCCCACAGTGTGAAAATTGCAATATATATTTATGTGTGTGCGTGTGTGTATTCATATATGTTGTTTTATGTATGTATATTTATTCAGCCCAGACATGTGGGTCTAAATAAATCTTACCAAGTTTTCACTTTGAAGAATATGGAGTGCTGGCTTCATTTTTGCTTCTTTATTTAATTTTGGGCAAGTATTGGACTTTTTTTTTTTTTTGCCTGGGAGGCCTGACACCCACTAGTGATCATTGTGCTGTTCCTATTTGTCTATATATATTAAAGATAGATAGATATACGGTGTATGTATATTGGGAGCGGTTGCCACACTTAGCTGCTTCCTCAGGTAGACACTAGAACCGTTCTGGTAGAGAATTACCTGCTTGTTTATTGGGGATGACATAAACTTTGGCAGGGTTCAGCAAAATAAACAGAGCCTTGCTGGCATAAGGGTAAAACAAGCAACACACAGTCCTTATGAGCCCATTCCCTGCAGGGTTCACCTGCAGTTATCCCACACAGCCCTTTAGCTCCTCCAAGAGCAATGTGGGAGTTCCTGCTTTCCCAATACACAACACCCACTGACTCTCATGGCCGGGTATTTAACACCCATGTGATGGTCACATGACCATGACATCACACAGGTCCTGTCAGGATTCTCCATGTGGAGATATGGTGTACTTCCACCCAACCACTAAAACCAGCCCATAACATACTTTCCTAATAACCTTCTCAGCACTTAGCATGCTGGAGGCAAAAACACTCTGGTTTTACATCAGTGACCGCAGTATGCGAAGTGACATGTATCTCCTTTCACATACTATGCCAGTGACTCTGTCACAATATATATATATAATACTCACTGGAGCCTTCAGTAGTTTAGAAATTCTTCTGTAGCCAATGCCTTCAGTATATTTTACAACAATAAGGTTGTGAAGGTATTGAGACAGCTCACTGGATTTACCCATCATGATATGTTTCTTGTGTGGCACAAGAAATAAAAGTTCTTTTTTTATACAAATTGTAATATGTTAAAAGAAACAAAAAAAATGACAATTTTGTTTAAATACATGTATCACTAAAGCCCAATTTAAACAATGGCTTTGCTCCATCCATGCAAATTTCAAGTGACATAAAGATATATTAAGACATTACCCATTACAGAACTTGGGACCTCCAATGACATGGTGCTAAAGGTGGAGGTTTATGCTAATCTTGCATTTTGTTTAGGGCTTCAATCAAACTGCACTCCTCCTTTTGCACAGCCCTCTAGCCAATTCTTCACTTTCTCCCTGCTTTCCTCATGCCACACTGCACAGACCCGATCACACCTATATACTATGTACACATAATGTCTGGAGCTCCACTTAACGGCTGATTCTACATCCTCCTTTTTATGTGTTAACAGGATCAGTGTTTGTCACCAAAGACGTACCGCCGGCTTCACGCTGCTCTGGCATCTGTTTCCATTGCTCTGTTGATTCTAACCAATCTCGTGTTCCTCGGAGGGGAGCAGGTCGGCAGGATATACCTTGAGCGAATATTTCTACAAGGTAAGTGACTCATGAATGTAATTTTATATTGAAACTTTTATATATTCAGACGTTTCTCTGCAATGATTTCTCCTTGCAGAAAATTTAAAATCTCACATAGAACTAAAAAATGGCTAACTAACCAGTTCCATTAATGGCTTCACAAACCGTTTTCTCAGCAAGGACTTTTGTAAAGTTGTTAAAGTATAAAGACTAACAAAAGTCACAGCAGAAGAGATTTCCAATAAATATATCAGCGGGAATCCCCGTTGTGCTGAAACCACTTTTTATATTTTCTTACCTGGAAAAGAAATTGTAGAACAGAGTTTTCAGAGTAGTTTTACCAATATAAAGTACCTTGATTTTCTTAAAGGCTTTGGGTACCTTTGACATGAAGAACATTATTTTTAAAACATATTAAGGGGTCACCTTTATTTAATATAATTGCAATAAGATTCACTCAGCAATCTTCATTTTTTCATTCATTTTTAGACCAGCTGATAAGTAATTTGCGACCTTATCCAAGTTTTAGACTTTTCTCTTTTGGGAGTTTCTCTCCAAGTAATATAGGCTGGATGTGATGTTTGTACAGTATGTATCTTTACTACTGGTGTTCTCATTAGCTTATATTTCAGCACAGCTTCTAACCTGTGCTTATTAACTTTTCATTTATCTTTAGTTAAGGTAATAAAATTACCATATATTTCAGTTTGCAAACTTAATTCCCTCATTCATTTTTAAACCAGCTGATGAGTAATTTGCAGCCTGGGCCAAGTTTTAGATTTTTTTCTTATGGGAGTGTCTCTCCCAGTAAGATAGGCTGGATGTGAGGTTTATGTGTATCATTACTACTGGTGTACTCATTAGCTCATATTTCAGCACATCTTCTGTCATGTGCTTGCTTGCCCTTCAGGTGCTTTTCTCTTTGTTTACAACTGGTTTTCTCTGCCCTTTCTGAGACAGTAGATGATTTCCTCGCTCTCCACTCTTGAGATCGGTGTACAACCCCTTCCTCCTCCCTGCTGCTGTTTCTAATATTGAAAGGAGGGAGAGCTGTCAAGAGCAGGAGCTCCGAAAGATTTATATCAGTTTTTCAGATCACTCCACTGAATAAAAGTCTTTTAAGACACTTCGCAGGAACAAAATGGTGCAACATTTAGGAAATAAATGAACAATTAAGAAAATATTATCTGAGGGTATGCAAAGCCTTTAAAGAGTTTTTATGAAGCCAGTGTTGGGATTGGTCGGGAGCTAGAGGGATCAGTAAATTGTCACTTGTCCCATGGATAGGTGATAACTTTCTAACTTTCACTTGAAATTCGTATGGATGGAGCAAAGCCACTGTTTAAATGAGGCTTTAGCGATATATGTATTTAAATAAAATGTTCTTTTTTTTGTTTCTTTTAACATATGACAATGTTTATAAAAAATAAATATTTTATTTCTTGTGCCACACAAGAAACATCTCATGATGGGTAAATCCAGTGAGCTTTCTCAATACCATCACAACCTTATTGTTGTAAAACATACTGAAGGCATTGGCTACAGAAGAATTTCTGAACTACTGAATGTTTCAGTGAGTGTGTGTGTGTGTGTGTGTGTGTGTGTATATATATATATATATATATATATATATATATATATATATATACACAGCTCTGGCAAAAATTGAGAGACCACTGCATGGTTTTATAAAAATCCGCCTCTTTACATGTCTGACAGCTATTCGCGATTCACAAGGGTCTTCATTTTTTCAGTCCATTGGCTTGCACTAGAAAAAAATGATGAACTCAGAGTTGTGCTCATTCACACTTCAGTTTTTTTTCCTACATGTGCTTTCTGAATTTTTTATAGATAGCACTCTTACCTATGATAGTCTATGGGATCGGCCATATTTCCGATTTTTTTTTTTTTCCCCTCAAACCCAGTGATCCACACAAAGGCACAAAGACTTGTTTGATCATTCGCACCAATGCAAGTCTATGGATCCGTGAAAAAATCGGACGACACTCAGATGCCCACTTCTGAAGAAGCTGACATCAGGTTTTTTTTCTTTATCCGAGTAAAAAATGATGAAATTCTGAGCGCTGATGTAAAAACTGACATTGACCAAACTCTGATGACACTAACCGGTAACAGTGGTGAACATCTTAACCATTTTTTGCCACACGAGAAAAATCACTGACGTGTGAATGAGTCCTTTTTCTCCCATCACAGGTCCAAAAGTGCCTTCCTGACGCTGCCCCGTATATCTGTTGAAAGGAGGCAGCGGTAAAATCACGATTACAGCACACGCGACCACTGCAGCTAATCTCGGCCTGTGACATCGACATATGCGTCACTGCTGAGCCCAGTGATTGACTGGAGTGGACACGTGGTGATCAACAGACTGTTGTGTATGTTACCTCATGAGGCCTCCAACAAAGAGTCAAACACATCCTTACTTTTAGACGTTGCTTAGTTTGTACTTTGTTTTCCTAACAGAATCATTAAAATATATTCTGATTTTTCTAAAAGACAGCTTATTCTACAGGAAAATTGGCTGAATGGGCGGCAAGCCGGCAGCTAGATGTTCAGTGCTGACAAATGGAAGGTGATAGTTTTTTGCACAGCATTTACAGTGCACAAAAAATGAACCTTTAACTTGATTTTAGAACATTTCTGGTTGCCTTGGCCTTCTATAGCATGTATTATCAATTCCTGCAATTCTCACACCGGCCACTGAGGCTTTTTTAATACTTAAACTTCCTGTTGCTTCAGGAAACAACACACGTACATTAGCAGCATTGAGCAAACCCTGACCCTATTGTTTGTATTAAGCATCTAATAATCATGTGCAAAAATCGTAGTGAAAGGCGGGGAGCAGGGTCAGCTGTGACTTCATCTATTGTGGTTTGTTGATCGTCTGTTTTCAGCCATTGTAATCCTGCCATCGATTTAGCGCTACCATATAGAGGGTGGGACACAGACAGAAGAGCGGCCCTGCGCAAGAACAATATATGGCCACTTTGCAGTCCAGTAGCGCATCATAAATCTCGATTCCTCTTGCTTTGAAAGTGGATGTTGCCCCATTTCCTCTTGAGCCCCTGTTCGGTTGCTCCAGTGTCCCCATTACCATTTACAAATGCCCTTCAAATTAGAAGCATTCTTATATTTGACACATAATATTAACCAAATTTAATCCATTCACATCTTACAATTGGGTATTTTCTCGACTAGCTATCGCGGAATTTTAACTTTAAGCCTTTAACTATAAGGATTGCTACCAAATTTTGGAAGTGTCTGTTGGAATTTTTGCCCATACAGCCAAGAGAAAAATGAAGATTTCTCTTTACTGGAACTAAAGGGCCTAAATCAATTCCTGAAAAAAATTGTTCCCTTCTCCAAAAACTGTACAGATAACACAATGCAGTCAGATGGGAAAGGTTCTCCTGGAAATTGCTAAAAACCCAGACTTTGCACATATTATCCATATTATCCAACTAGCATCTAATCCCATTTTACCCCCTTACATTGGCTTTGTTTCTCCGTTTCTCTTGCAGAATTTAAGCGTTAAGCCTTCCGTCTCCAAGACCAAAGCATTTATGAATTTACTTAAAAGGGCTTGTCCATGATTTTTTTTTAAAAATTGTCTGCCTTTGAAAAACAGCTTAAAAGCATCAAACTTGTCCACAAGTTGTGAGTGGAAATGTGGTCTATATTTCTGGAGCAACCCCATCATCTTAAAGTAGGCCGAACACATAAGAACAATGTTGGCTGTCACGTTCCGTAGACTGGTCAACGCTCCTCTCCCTCAACAGATAATATTGGAAGAAAGAAGGTCAGACATATTGAATTTCAGCATGTCCAATCCTTTATTCTTAGGCAAGGCAATAATGACCGTATTCTTTTTCTGTACCAGTTATGACTAGTGTTGAGCGATACCGTTCGATACCCAAAAATATCGTATCAGATGGTATCGCCCGATACGAAAAAAATATCGGGTATCGCCGATTCCGATACCGGAAGTCCCATTCAAGTCAATGGGACTTCCGGTATCGGAATTTAAAAAAGCCCTTTATTTCCTTGTTGGCTAATTCTACATAATTGAAAACAAATAAGAATCATGTAGAATGTATTGTGGGAGGTGGAGGAGACATTAAAGGCATAGTGGTTTATTCAAATCACATGGCATAGCATTAATTCCAATTTTTTTTTTTCAAGACGTTCGGAGTTAAAAAGATATTGACTATGTTAACCTTTTTTATATTTTGTCAGATATGTATGTTTCACAACTTTCATGCTCTTCACCTTCTTTTGTACTTTTCCCACACTTTCTCCTTCATGATCCGCAGCAGTAGCATTTTTTTCATCAACTTTTTCTTCACCTTATTCATCTTCTTCTTCTTCATCTTCTTCCCATTAATTTTTTTTTCCATTCTTCATATTCTTCTTATTCAGCTATTAGGCTAGTTTCACACTAGCATTTATGAGCGCAGCGACGGCCTGCGCACGGCCGCCGCTAAGCCCCACCCCTGCCGCGCCCCCGCCAGTAGCTCCGCCCACCGGCGCATGACGCTGCATGCGCCCTGCGTCCCCTATCTTTATCACAGGGGGCGCAGGCCGTGCGCAGTATGCGTTTGGCGGCGCATGCGCCTTTTTGACGGTGCGCCGACGCAACCAAACTGCAGCAGGTTGCGTTTGGCGCAGGTCGGCGCACCGTCAAAAGGACGCATGCGCCGCCAAATGCATACTGCGCACGGCCTGCGCCTCCTGTGATAAAGATAGGGGACGCAGGGCGCATGCAGCGTCATGCGCCGGTGGGCGGAGCTGCCGGCGGGGCGCGGCAGGGGGCAGGGCTTAGCGGCGGCCGTGCGCAGACCGTCGCTGAGCTCATAAACGCTAGTGTGAAACTAGCCTTATTAATTTTCATATGCTATTTCTTCATCTTCTTCCTATTCTTCTTTGTCTTCATTTTCTTATGGTGACAGGCATTCCTGTAGTACTTATCTATAAAAGTTATAAGATTACACCTTACGTTCTGCCTGTCACTAAAGATTTACAACAGGATTTGTCCGCGTTCAGTTTGGCCTGCAGCAGCAGGCATTTTCCAGGGGCACCACGAGGAGCAATGGACTCACCCCCATTTACTGCTTAGTCTTCTTCTGCTTATAATTTTGATTTCTTCTATGCTGATTTTAAGTCTTATGCTTAATGTTTTTCTGCTTTCTGTTCTTGTGCTTTTGCTTCTTCTGCTTCTTGTTCTTCTGTCTTTTGTTCTGTATCTTGGTGGTTGTCTTCATGTTCTTTGTCCTCTTGGTCTTATTATTTAGGGTCATATTTCTGGTCTTCTTTGGTGTGGTCTTCAGGGTCGTCGTCAACAGGGTCGTCGTCATGGAGATCAATAAGGATTACCAAAGACAATTTCAAAAAGCTTGATCTTGGAAATGTAGCAGAAGGTACAAGAAGGCTGAGAAACTGGCGAGAACCAGCAGACAGTGCTGGCACCCAGATGGGTAGCAGAAGGAACAACGGCCAATGGCACTACCGAGGACCAACTGACGGTGCTGGACCACGGTTACTAAGCAGAAGGTACCTGTGCTAAAAAGCACTACCAAGGACCAGCTGACGGTGCTGGACCTTGGATACCGAGATGGAGGCACCTAGGCCAAAGGCTCTAGCGAGAACCAGCAGACAGTGCTGGCACCCGGATGGGTAGCAGAAGGAACAAGAGCCAATGGCACTACCGAGGACCAACTGACGGTGCTGGACCACGGTTACTAAGCAGAAAGTACCTGTGCTAAAAAGCACTACCAAGGACCAGCTGACAGTGCTGGACCTCGAATACCGAGATGGAGGCACCTAGGCCAAAGGCTGTGGCGAGAACCAGCAGACAGTGCTGGCACCCGGATGGGTAGCAGAAGGAACAAGAGCCAATGGCACTACCGAGGACCAACTGACGGTGCTGGACCACGGTACCTGTACTAAAAAACACTACCAAGGACCAGCTGACGGTGCTGGACCTCGGATACCGAGATGGAGGCACCTAGGCCAAAGGCTGTGGCGAGAACCAGCAGACAGTGCTGGCACCCGGATGGGTAGCAGAAGGAACAAGAGCCAATGGCACTACCGAGGACCAACTGACGGTGCTGGACCACGGTTACTAAGCAGAAGGTACCTGCGCTAAAAAGCACTACCAAGGACCAGCTGACGGTGCTGGACCTCGGATACCGAGATGGAGGCACCTAGGCCAAAGGCTCTGGCGAGAACCAGCAGACAGTGCTGGAACCCGGGTGGGTAGCAGAAGGTACCCATTCAAAGCAAAGTAGCCAGGCCGCAAGCCGGCCGCAGTTACCGAAACCCACAGTCCTACAGGGGGTCCATGTCCCATTGGCACTACGGATCCAGCCTTCAGTGCCAGTTCCCGCAGCCCACATAGGAGTCACCTAAACTGCAGGCACCGTAGAGTCGGCTAACCCGGCCGCATG
Source organism: Dendrobates tinctorius (assembly GCF_039654945.1). NCBI lineage: Eukaryota > Metazoa > Chordata > Amphibia > Anura > Dendrobatidae > Dendrobates > Dendrobates tinctorius. The sequence goes on from NW_027361868.1 coordinate 9,997,032, forward strand.
ACGACATGACAACGGATTGGTGGCATAGTGACCTTGACACTACCCGGAAACAGCAGGCGTGCTGAAAACAGGCTGGGCAACAGGGAGTACCCGTGCCAAAGACACTGCCGAGAACCAGCTGACGGTGCTGGAGCCCTGATGGGTAGCAAAAGCTACAAGAGCCAATGGCACTACTGAGGAACAGCTGACGGTGCTGGACCACGGTTACTAGGCAGGAGGTACCTGTGCTAAAAAGCACTACCAAGGACCAGCTGACGTTGCTGGACTTGGGATACCGAGATGGAGGCACCTAGGCCAAAGGCTCTGGCGAGAACCAGCAGACAGTGCTGGAACCCGGGTGGGTAGCAGAAGGTACCCATTCAAAGCAAAGTAGCCAGGCCGCAAGCCGGCCGCAGTTACCGAAACCCACAGTCCTACAGGGGGTCCATGTCCCATTGGCACTACAGATCCAGCCTTCAGTGCCAGTTCCCGCAGCCCACATAGGAGTCACCTAAACTGCAGGCACCGTAGAGTCGGCTAACCCGGCCGCAAGACGACAGGACAACGGATTGGTGGCATAGTGACCTTGACACTACCCGGAAACAGCTGGCGTGCTGGAACCAGGCTGGGCAACAGGGAGTACCCATGCCAAAGACACTGCCGAGCACCAACTGGCGTTGTTGGAGCCCAGGGACAATCAGGGTGCAGGCCGAGGCCTACTTGTTGCCAGTTTTTGATTGTTTGTAGGCTACAACAGACTGTCAACGTGCTCCAATTAGGCATCTGTCTCCACTCTGTTTCCAGGATTTCACATGACCACCAACACCGCCAGTTTATGCGTACAGCAGCCGTCTACCCAATCCACACGTGTTCCTGGGTTACTGGGGTTCTGTAATGTCGGCAGAGCCCCTGATGTGTGTCTGCCACTGTCTCCTGCTCTGTCCACATTTCCACCGCTTGCAGTGGGAAGGTGGACAGCGCAGGAGACAGTGGCGAACACACATTGGGGGATCTGCTGACGTTACAGAACCCCAGGAACACGTGTGGAATGCGTGGACGGCAACTGTGAGCAGGAACTGGCGGTGTTGGAGGTCAGGGGAAATACTAGAGACAGAGTGGAGACAGAGGCCAAACCAGAGAATGTTTAAATCTGAAATAGTTACAATTTGGAGGCAGCAGCAGTTTGCCCTCCACACAGCAGGGGATCAGCTGACGTTACTGACCCCCACTTTCACATGAAAAAGTGTTTTTTTCTGTGTGGACAGCACTTCCGAGCACCAACTAGCGTTGTTGGAGCCCAGGGACAATCGGTGCAGGCCGAGGCCTACTAGGAGCCAGGTGTAAAGCTGAGGTATTTTGACTTTGGAGAGATCAGGACACTTTGCCCTCCACACAGCAGGGGATCAGCTGACGTTACTGACCCCCACTTTCACATGAACAAGTGTTTTTTTCTGTGTGGACAGCACTTCCGAGCACCAACTAGCGTTGCTGGAGCCCAGGGACAATCAGGGTGCAGGCCGAGGCCTACTAGGAGCCAGGTGTAAAGCTGAGGTATTTTGACTTTGGAGAGAGCAGGACACTTTGCCCTCCACACAGCAGGGGATCAGCTGACGTTACCGAACCCCACTTACACATGAGCGAGTGTTTTGTCTGTGCGGACAGCACTTCTGAGCACCAACTGGCGGTGTCGGAGCCCAGGGAAAATCAGGTAGTAGGCCGAGGCCTACTTGGAGCCAGGTGTAAATCTGAGGTTGTTTGACTGTGGAGGGAGCAGGACACTTTGCCATACACACAACAGGGGATCAGCTGACGTTACCGAACCCCACTTACACATGAGCGAGTGTTTTGTCTGTGTGGACAGCACTTCTGAGCAACAACGGGCGTTGCTGTAGCCCAGGAAATAAAGTTCAGGTCATAGAAACATGAACACAACAGGAGACCTGGATCCTGTTGCCAGCCAATTATTTATTCTGGAAGAGGACTGGCAAATTCAGGTGAGATCCAGGCCTTGTTCATTTTCAGAAAAGTAAGCCGGTCAACATTATCGGTCGATAGTCGCGTGCGACGGTCTGTTACCACACCACCTGCAGCACTAAAGACACGTTCCGATAATACACTGGCAGCAGGGCAAGCCAGCACCTCCAATGCATACTGGCTAAGCTCTGGCCATGTATCCAGCTTAGAGACCCAATACTTGAACGGGGAAGAGCCGTCTGGGAGAACACTAACAGGGCAAGACAAGTAGTCTGTCACCATCTGACGGAAACGTTGCCTCCTCCTGACTGGAGCCGTCTGTGATGGTGTAGCCGTTTGTGGCGATCCCACAAAACTTTTCCACATTCGGGCCATACTGGCCTTGCCTTGTCCTGCGGCACTGCCTCTGCTACCTCTTTGTGCAGAGCTTCCTCCACTGCCTCTACCCACATGGCTGCTTTGAAAAGCACTACCAGCAACACTTGCGGGGGGAATGGAGAACATGATGGCCTGCACAAGTGTTTCTTGGTACTCCCGCATTTTTCGCTCCCGGTTCAACTGTGGTTTGAGGCTTTGTAAGTTGTCCCGGTAGCGAGGATCTAGGAGGGTGTACACCCAATAATCAGCCGTGTGGAGAATGTTGGCGATGCGGCGGTCATTTAACAAGCACTGCAGCATGAAATCAACCATGTGCTGCAGACTGCCAACTGGACCGGAAACGCTGTCCCCAGCTTGAGGCAGCATCTCTGCCTGCTCAGCATCACCCCACCCTCGCTGTACACACTGACTACTAGAGCCTTGTGTACCTCCCTCCTCTGGAGAGATGTGTTCCTCCTCCTCCATTGACTCCTCGTCATCCTCCTCACTAAGTGTCCCCTGCCTGGGCCTTTGTGTGGAAGCACGTTGCGCAGACTTGCCAGAAGCAGATGGCATTTCTGACTGCTCATCCTCGACCTCTTCAAAAACCTCCTCACTTAGTGCTTGTAAGGTTTTTTGAAGCAGACAGATGAGGGGGACAGTCATGCTGATTAGTGCATCATCTGCACTGGCCATCCGCGTGGAGTCATCGAAGGCACGCAAAACTTGGCAGATGTCCCTCATAGTGGCCCACTCAGTGGTGGTGAAGTGTGTCCGGCGCACAGTGCGACTTGTTTGCGCCTGATGCAGCTGGTACTCCATTACTGCTGCCTGCTGCTCACACAACTGCTCCAACATATGTAACGTTGAATTCCACCTGGTGGGGAGGTCACATATGATGCGATGTTCTGGCAGGCGGAATCGGCGTTGCAGAGATTCAATGCGCGATCTTGCCCTGCTGGAACGCCGCAAGTGAGCACACTCTAGGCGAACCTTGTGCAGCAGTGCATCAAGATCCGGATAGTCCCTCAGAAAGCTCTACACGACCAAATTGAGCACGTGTGCCAGACATGGTATGTGAGTGAGGTTGCCTAGGCCCAGAGCTGCCACTAGATTTCGGCCATTGTCACTCACTACCAAACCTGGCTGGAGATTCGCTGGCACAAACCACACATCGCTCTCCTGCTTGATGGCATTCCAGAGCTCCTGTGCTGTGTGGCTCCGATTCCCCAAAGAAATTAATTTAAGGACGGCCTGTTGACGTTTGGCCACACCTGTGCTCATATCTGGCCTAACAGGCTCACGCAGTGCTGATTCCGAGGAACTAGAGTAGGAGGAGGACTCAATATGTACAGACTGCATTCCTGCAATCCTTGGAGTTGGCAGAATACGTACAGAGCCACTCTCCAGATCTGTACCCGGCTCCACAACATTGACCCAATGGGCAGTGAGGGAAAGGTATCGTCCCTGTCCATGGCTACTGGTCCACGCATCGGTGGTCAGGTGGACCTTGCTACTGATGGCGTTTAGTAGCGCATTTTTAATTTTTCCCTCCACATGCTTTTGCAGGGCAGGGACAGCTTGCCTGCTGAAATAAAAGCGGCTGGGCACATTGAATTGTGGAGCTGCCAATGACATAAAGTTCCGGAAGGTGTCAGTCTCCACCAGCCTGAATGACAGCATCTCAAGGGCCAGTAGTTTGGCAATGCCGGCATTCAGAGCCAGTGCTCGGGGATGGTTTGCCGAGTATGGCCGCTTTTTCTCCCATGCCTGTGCTACCGATTGCTGGTGAGTGGCCTGGGAGTGTGCTGATGACTGCGAACATGGTTCAGTGGGTGGAATTTCACTGGGTCTCTGGACAACAGTGGCAGTGGTTCTTCCATGACGTTCCAGTGAGGAATCCGAACCAGCTGTGTGTGAGCTGGAGGAAGAGGCCCCAACACGAGCTGAAGAGGTGGTAGGTGCTGCTGAAGGTTGGCCTACATCTTCAGTGTGTCTGTGTAACTCCACCTCGTGCTTGGTACGCACATGTTTCCACATATTTGTGGTATTGAGGTTGCTCACATTTTTCCCTCATTTCACTTTCTGATGACACAGCTTGCATTTGACAAAGCAAATGTCATCTGCAACTGTGTCAAAAAAAGACCACGCACTGCAAGTCCTGGGAGCGCCCGTTTTGTGTTTTGGAAGAGGATTGCTCCTCACGGGTGCCAAAGTGGAGGCTACAGGCAACCAAGTCTGCCCCCGCCCTCTCCCTCCTCTTTTGGCCGTTCGGGGAATCTCTTCCTCAGAGCTGCTCCCACCACCTTCCTGTGGCTGACGCCATGATGGGTCAAGGACCTCATCATCTCCACTCCCCTCTTCAAGCACCGGCTGGTCCTGGGTTGTCTCGCCAGCACCGTACGCACCAGAAATTGGCAACTGAGTCTCATCATCATCAGATGAGCACTGAGGTGTGCTGACAATAGGCACTGGCCCACCCGCCTCTTCAGATTCAGAGGGACAAAGCAGTTGCGCATCACTGCATACTTCCTCTTCTTCACGCTCTAGAATGCTGCTTGGCTGGCCACCTCTTTCCAAGCCAACAGATTCTGAGAACAGAAGTAAAGATTGAGATGGCTCCTGTCCAGGGCTCTCAGACTGCCTGGGCAATTTGGCAGGTGGTGAAGAGACAGATGGTTGCTCTTCAGTGCTCTGGCCTTGGGAGGATGCGGAAGTCATTGAAGTGGATGCGTTAGCTGCCATCCATCCGACAACGGCTTCAATTTGTTCGTCACGCAGCAGTGGGGTACGGCGAGGTCCTACAAAGCTGCGCATGAAGGACTGTTGCCTGGTAAAAGTGGGGGATGCCAGGTCACTGGTGGCCGCAGCAGACACCGAATCCCCACGTCCTCTCCCTGCTGAATCCCCCCGTCCTCTCCCTGCTGAAACTCCACGACCACGTGCCTTACTCCCTGCCTTCTTCATCTTGGTAGACTGATAAAGATAGGCAGAAAAGTAAAAAAGGGGTGGCTTAGTGTTCTTATTCCTGAACACCTGCTAACCAGTATAAGAAACACTAATTTGGCTAAGAGTGTGTTTACTACACTTTAATATGATCTAATGTGGCCTAGACAACTGTAAAGTGGAGTGTTTGGTGAACTTTATTTCCTTTTTTTTTGGGGGGGGGGGAAGAAAAGGATGTGACCAAAGTTTGAAAGCTATAGTATCACAAACTTTTTGGAGCGATTACAATGCAGGAAGCTAACCTACAATGCAATTGATGAGGCTCCAAAAAATAGGATGATACTAGTCTGGCTGGCCCTGAAGGGCACAAGCCAGCAATAAGGCTCCTCTATCTAATCCTATATAGTGTTTGCAACCAACCAATGACAATGGATGCGGTTGGAAGCACACTAATATAGGAGCAAAAATCTGGCTAAATTAGCTGCAAAGAAAGGACTATGTATGAGGCAGTGACGCACGCTGAGCGGACTACAGCTAGCGGTGGCTGTAGAACACACTGCAACGTGAGCTGCACTCACACACAGAGAGACCTATCAGACAGCCAAAAACAGTGCAGAGAAATGGGCTATAGCACTGAAAGGCTGCTGAAAGGCTCCGCTGTCCACTCCTTTAGTGTTTGCAACCAACGTATATGGATACGTATGGAAGCACACTATAGAGGAGAAAAAAAAAGCAGCAATAAAAGAAAAATGTGTATGAGGCAGAGACACACGCTGGGCGGCCTACAAGCAGACGTGCCTGCAGGACACACTACACAGCGTGGGTCTGCACTCACACAGCCCTTGCAGACAGCTTTTAAAACAGCGCTGCTGGGCTACAAAAATGCTACAGTGGTGGATTATGTAGCCTGGGTAGAGCAATAGATATTTTTGATGATCGCTATTTCTAACTGTCCCTCACAGTCTTCAACAGCAGCCTGTCCCTAACTGAATTCACAGCAGAGTGACCAGAAATGGCGGCTGCAGCGGTTTTTATAGTGCATCATGACATCATTTCAGCAGCCAATCACAGCCATGCCGGTAGTTAACATGCCTACATGCCTAACAGGATGTGCCCACACTTCTGAGGATCCCCATTGGCTGAATCAAATCGAGCGGGCTCCTAGCATTACGTGAACTTCCGATTCCGGTATTCGATATGAAAAAAGTATCGGAACTAAGTATCGGAATTCCGATACAGCGAATATCGGCCGATACCCGATACTTGCGGTATCGGAATGCTCAACACTAGTTATGACTATGGACTATGTTGATATCGTAGGATGACGGGTGGGATAGTGGATGCTAAAACAAATCACGGAAGAAGCAGTGGAAAGTTAGCTATGTACAGGTTCTAAACATTTCTAGAATTCAACCTTTTCTTACTTTTGACTCTGCAAAAACTCTTACTGTTTCTCTTATTCATTCTCGTCTCGACTATTGTAACTCCCTTCTAATCGGTCTCCCTCTTACCAAACTCTCCCCTCTCCAATCTGCCTTGAATGCTGCAGCCAGGATCATATTCCTCAGCAATCGTTACACCGATGCCTCTACCTTGTGCCAGTCATTACACTGGCTACCCATCCACTCCAGAATTCAGTATAAACTTATTACCCTCACCCACAAAGCTCTCCATGGCTCAGCACCACCCTACATCTCCTCCCTTGTTTCAGTATACTACCCTACCCGCGCCCTCCGTTCTGCTGATGACCTGAGGTTAGCATCCTCAATAATCAGAACCTCCCACTCCCGTCTCCAAGACTTTGGAATGCACTTCCCTGGTCAATAAGATTAGTCCCCAGTCCCCACAATTTTAAGCGTGCCCTGAAAACGCATTTATTCAGACTGGCCTATCACCTCAACACATTAAAGGGGTTGTCCGGGCTTTTCACATAATCTTAGTACATATCTGGGCTGCAGAATTATGACAATAAGTAATTTACTTTCTGTCAATAGTTTGCACGGTTTTCTAGATATTCTGAACAGAACGTCCAGGGGGGGTGGTATGGCATTGAAATGAGAACTAGTCATAACCTCCTACTCTACTCCTAACATGCCCTCTATAGCAACAACCCCACCCTCCATAGCTACAGGCCCTCCCCGTCCACATGAAGCAGCCCTCATCATAACGAATTCTTCCCCTCCAGCAGCCTCAGTGCAGAGAGCAGAGAGCTGCTCCTCCCCCATACACATGCTGAACAGTTATCTATGGAAAGTGAATCTAGTGAGGAAGGAAAATCGTCCTGTATTCTGGGCCACTCCATAATTACAATACATAACTCATTATCAGTAATTCCTTCCCTCACTGTCCCAGGCTGCTGGCAGCAGTGAGAACAGACTGTGTGATGGCCAGTGATGGGGGTCTGCAGCTTCTAATCTGCACAGGGGATGGCAGTAACTGATGTAATCTGTTCTGTGACAAAGCCTCTGCGGTGTGAATGAGACAGCTCTGTGTCACTGATGTCTTCACACAGCAGATTTTCCCTCCTCACTACTTTTACTTTCCATAGATAACTGTTCAGCGTGTGTCTGGGGGAGGAGCAGCTGCTCTCTGCACTGAAGCTGCTAGAGGGGGAGGATTTGTTACTGTGTGATGAGGGCTTCTTCATGTGGACGGGGAGGGCCTGTAGCTATAGAGGGTGGGGTTGTTGCTATAGAGGGCATTTTTGGAGTAGAGTAGGAGGTTACAACTAGTTCTCATTTCAATGCCATAACACCCCCCCCTTGGACGTTCTGTTCAGAATATCTAGAAAACCGTGCAAACTAGTGACAGAAAGTAATTTACTTATTGTCATAATTCTGAAGCCCAGATATGTACTGAGATTATGTGAAAAGCCCGGACAACCCCTTTAACCTAATCTATCCCTGTGTGGCACAGCCAAAAGTTTTACCATAACCAGTTTCCCCGCATCGTGTTCCCACATGCTTTATGCCTCCATTAGCCCTCTGTGTCTGTACTGTTACAGACTTAACATTATGGCTGGTCCATACAATCAGGGCAACTGTTACCACCCACCTTTCGTGTCTCCCCTCTTTCCTCATAGACTGTAAGCTTGCGAGCAGGGCCCTCATTCCTCTTGGTATCTGTTATGATCTATGTGATTATTGTTATGCTGTAATGTCTCTTGTCTGTACAAATCCCCTCTGAAATGTAAAGTGCTGCGGAATATGTCGGCGCTATAGAAATAAAATTTATTATTATAGGTTCCTATATAGTTTCTCTAAAAAAAAAATATTTTTGGGAGCAATCAAAAATTCCTGCAGTAAAGAAAATAAATTGTCGTGATCCCACAGACCGTGTTTTTCTTTTTTACCTTTTAAATCTGATTTTTATCATGACTTACCTCTGCCTTTAATAACACACTCGATTCCTCAGGTGTCATTTTAAAGCATAAAATCCGCTTCCCTTGTGTAGTACAGCGTGACTCAATTACAGGGGGTTTGTGTATATGTGTGTGTATGTATGTATGTATACACTGTATATTTAGTGAGTGATGAACAAGATACCAATTAAAATATAAAATATTCACAATGCCTAAGCTCCTTATTCACTTTCTGCTTTTTCTCCGTGAGCTATGCTCGCCATGGTGTTAAAGGTTAAAACCTTTCCACTTCACAAAGCCCAATAAAGAACAGAGCGTAAAACATAAATTGCTGTAATATTAATTCTTCATAGTCCAATGATTTTTTGCTCGAAGAAATCAGAAAATATTCTGTGTAATATCGAGGTGTAATAGTCAAGTTATTTGTCTATTTTAACTCCACAAGGAGAGCAGACGTGGTGCAAGATGGTCAAGAAATGGGCTGGGATCAAGGGCTGGGATTTTTCTAGCGGAAAATAAATTTGTGGACTCTCTTATTGTAGGAAGTTGCTCATTCTACTCATTTCTTTCCTTGAAGTTATGCCGGAAGAGTCCTAGATGCACTCTATGATCCGAGGTATTGAGAGATCTTCGCTTATAACCTCTAATTCTAAATCCATAGACCTTAATATGGAGTCGTCCGCCTTGGCAGATATAACGGTTCCCGCTCTTCTGGGAAGGATTACTACAATATTTTGGAGGTGTCTGTGGGAATTTTTGGATCTTCATCCAAGAGAAGAATTAAGATTTCAATAAACTGGACCTAAAGGGCCTAAACCAATCCCTCAAAAAAAGTCCCATAGTTTTATCCTCTCTCCAGAACCTGTGCAGCGGGCACAATGCAGTTAGGGTGTAACGTTCTCTTTTAATTCACCAAACCCAGACCTGTCCCATCAGATGCCAGATAGAGAAGTGTGATCCGTCACTGCACAGAACACGTTTCCTCCAGAGTCCAGTGGTGACAGCTTTACACCACTCCATCTGACGCTCGTGATTGTGCTTGGTGATGTAAGGCTGCATGCAGCTGCTCAGCCATGAAGCTCGTGGTGTGGGTGCAGTGTTTGTGCTGGTATTAATACCAGAGGAGGTCTGGACTCTGCATTTATGGTGTTAGCAGAGCATTGGTGACTTTTCTGCCTTTTGCTCCTCAACACTCAGCCAGTCTGTAACATTGCGGGGTCTCCACTGTGTGTCTGAGTTGCTGTGATTCGTTCCATTTCTCAATAATATCACTTACAGATGATGGAGGAAGATTCAGGAAGAAGAAATATCATGAACGGACTTGTCACTCCGGAGGCTCCTATTACAGGACCGTGCTGGTATCACTGAGCTCTGCACCACCGGCCAGTCTGTCACATGTTAGTAAAGGCAGACCGCATGGAGGGTGGCCGGTTGTTAGATACCAGGGGCAATGAACCTGGATGTTATACACTAGGGGTGAGGGGCCAGATATTATACACCAGGGGGTGAGGGGACAGATGTTATACAATGGGGAGTGAGGGCCGGATGTTATATACCAGGGGCTATTGGTCGGATGTTCTACACCAGGAGTGAGTGCCCGGATGTCATACATCGGGGGCGAGGGAACGGATTTTTGGCAGTGAGACTGAATAAGAAACCTGAATTCAGTTATTAATATGTGTGACAATTCTTTTGTCCCTGTAGTGTATCTGTCACGGGTGTGTCAGGTGTGACAGTCATCTGTATCCAGCTGTCGAAGGTCTTTGCATTTAGCTCAAGCACCTTCTTGATTTTTGCATCTCTGTAATGGAGCGATACCCTTCTCCCGCCAGGGCCCATTAGTTACCTTCACCTTCTGCTGCTAATCACACACCTGTGCTGAAAGTTTAAGTACAGTACATTCAATTGCTGCAGCATGGTGCAGGTGTTAGCTCATACTTGTCTCAGTCTTGTTGGAAGTTCTAGCAGTCAGTGTCTTCCCTGATGACCCTAGGATAACTGATGTGACATCACGGTGGTCTTTTCAAGCTAAGTTTTTCCCCCATCCGTCTACCCTCTCTGTCTTTAGTTTTAGTGGAGACTGACTAGTGCTTCCCATACCCTCCCTTTGTAGGGCCTATTGCTAGGGTCAGGCAGGGTTTAGGTTCCTGCTTGTCGATAGGGGCAGAACCTATATAGGGACGTTTAGGGCAGACAGGGTGATTTTAGATCTACCTAGGGGGTCTCCATTCCCCTCTTCCCAAGTATTTCGGCTCCCCCTTCCCTCTTCTCATTGTTGTGCACTTATCCTTCACCCATCGTGACAGTATCTTTGGCAGGTTGCCTACACATTGACGCTCTCCGGTGTCTTCGATAAAAGCAAGGCACATGCTGGTGGTGCATATTGATGTATGCTACGTCACTTTTTGATCCCAGCTGGTAGAATAATGAGGATGGTCTCTGGAACTTAGCTATTATTGTCCATTTTTGTTTGAATTATTTTCTTTTACAAATGACGTTGGTTTCATATGAAATTAAATCTTAATAGATATAATATAAATAGGTTAAAGGAACAGTAAAAAAAAAAAAAAGACTTTAAAAGGCCCCAATTATTCACTGTGAAAAGTTCAGCATAAATATTACTGTAGTTATTAATGACCAGTTGCTATTAGTCTCATGAAATGATAATTTCAGGTTGTTCCCTTGTAAAGTTCAGAAATGTCAGAGGCTCGGCTAGATTGGACTGACAGGTATTCGCCCTAGTACCAGGTGTCAGAGGGGCGCCAGCGTTGCACTATACTCTGCTTACGGTATGTATTAGATTGAATCTTTGACCCAGGCAGTTAAAAAACGGACTCCAACCCTGGAAGTGCCCAAAGTACTTAAAAGGTTGTCCAGGACTTATATATTAAATTACCTTTCCATTGGATAGGTCATCAAAATCAGATCGGGGGAGCTCCGACACCGGAAACAAAGCCAGAACAGTACAGATTCATATTCTTTATAATTGCCTTTTTCCTATACTGCAACTCAGCTCCCATTCATTTTAGTAGGTGCAGTACTCAGGACAGAGTTAGGACCTCCATCGATCTTATATTATTAACTATCTTAGGGATAGGTCATGGACAGACTCTTTAAAACTCCTGCTAGCAATAGATTGAAGGTGGCCAAGTCCATCTATTTTAGTAGAAGTGGCTTGCCATCTCATGGGTACGATGGCCACTAGAGTCTCACCCGAAATATGTTTAAACACAAATGTTTCGAGTGAGCGACACATACCTGGGTATGGGAGAGTTATGACAGCTGGGTGACGGCTGAGCCATCGTTTGGCCAACTGCTGTCTAAGGTGGTCACCTTGAAGCTAATCCTTTGAACCCCAGCTTACTTATAGTTGAGTGCGCAAGTGTTCTCAATCGGCAAACGGGAGGAAGCCACTGCATTAAAAGCTCAATGATCGAACATTGAAGTTGAACATGCCAAACCCTGCTTTTAATCAGCATCATTGGTCGAGGAAATATCTTGAGTCCTCCAAACATAGCCACCCTGTTCTGACGACTCTCCTTCTATAAATATAGGCCCTATAATCTTTGGACAGGTTCCCTAAGGTCAGAGGATTTTAGGAGCTGTGCTGATTCGGTAACTGTGTGGTTTGGTGGTTCCCCTTTTTTCCTTGCAGCTCTCAGAACCTTTGGAAACATCTACTTTTAGTTTGGATATTCTTTCATCAGTTTCTTCCAGGCTTTCTCATTTTCCCCCCATATCGAAATCCACTGATAGGACGATTGGCTTCCTAAGAAATTCTCCTAAAATCTGTGAGTAGGAAGTTACCATAAACTTGTTGTGTTGATGGGTAAGTGGGTGGTGGGGCCATGTCAGCCATTTTCCTAGAAGAAACAAATAGAACTCTGTTCCTCTCGTAAATGTTGGGCTTCTTCCAAATTTTTGATCAAAGTGTAACAATTATGTAAGAATCTAGAGATGGACTAAACAACGGTAAAATTATTCTTTAAGAGTCGTTGTGCCAACTATTGAATTCGTTACTCATGGCGTGCTCGAGCTAATATTTTATCTCTAGACGGCAGTGACGCAGATATTTACACACACTTAGTCGTATCTAATACAGTCTACACATTTCTCATCAATCTGCTGCCGGATGGATCCAAAATCCCGACATTTTCATATAAGCAAACATATACAAAGCCAAATCCAGGAGACAGCTGCCAATGTTTTTGTAACAAGCATCATCAGCCAAAATTCTTTTATTACCTTCTTGTAATTATTTTTTATCCATTACGTAGGAGCCAGACACTGGTTGTCACCAGATAACTTTCCGATTTAAAGACTGTTGTAGACGCGACCCAGTGTCGCCATGTCGGGATCGATTCGAGCAATGATTGTTAAATTTCCTTTATGCATCACTTCTATTTTTACAATTGCTAATTCTTTACATAAGTCAGTTACAGAGGCTTGTAGAAGTATTCATCCCCCTGGGCATTTTTTTTCTGTGTTGCTACCCCACAACCTAGAAATTCACTGTTTTTTTTATTGTTTGCATCTTTTCGTGTAAAGAAATGCCTTCAGCTGTGAACATTTGTTTTTCTTTTTATTGTGAAGCAAACAACAAATAGGATAAAATAACTGAAAACTTTAGTGTTCATAACTATTCACCCCTTAAAAGTCAGTACTTTGTAGAACTTCCTTTTGCGGCAATTACAGCTGCAAGTCTAAGAGCTTTCCACATCTTGCCACTGGGATTTTTGCCCATTGCTCAAGGCAAAACTGCTCCAGCTCCCTCAAGTTACATGGTTTCCTCTGATGAACATCAATCTTCAAGTCTGACCACAGAGTCTCAGTTGGATTATGGTCTGGGCTTTAACTCGGCCACTCCAAAACATTTAAACAGTTCCCCTTAAGCCAATGGAGTGTTGCTTTAGCAGTATTGTCTTGTTGGAAGGTGAACCTCCGTCTCGGTCTCAGATCACTGACAGACTGAAACAGGTTTTTGTATTTTGCAACGTCCATCTTCCCCTCGACTCGGACCATTTTCCTTGTCCCTGGTGCCGAAAATCATCCCCACATCATGATGCTGCCACCACCATGTCTCTCTGTAGGGATGGTGTTCTTGGGGTGATGAGCTGTGTTGGTTTGGCACCAGACATAGCATATACATTTGTGGCCAAAAAGTCAAATTTTTGTGTCATTTGAATACAGCACTCTCATCCGTACATTTGGGGAGTCTCCCACATATCTTATGGAAAACCCAAAACGAGCCTTACAATTTTTATGTGCAAGTAAAGGCTTTTTTTCTACCCACTCTTCTATAATGGCCATCTCTATGCTTATTGTGGTCGTATGGACAGACACTCCAGTTTCTACTTGGGAACTTTGCTACTCCTTCAGGGTTACCTTTGGTTTCTGTGCTTCATCTCTGATTAATGCCCTCCTTGCCTGGGCTGAGAGTTTTGGTGGGCGGCCCTCTCTTGGCAGGTTTGTTGTGGTACCTTGTTCTTTCCATTTGATAATAATGGATTTGATTGTGCTCAGGGGGATCATCAGAGATTGGGATATTTTTTTATAACCCAACCCAACCCTGACTTGTTCTTCTCAACAACTTTGTCCCGGATGGTTTGGAGATCTCCTTTGTCTTCATGGTGATTGGTTAGTGGTGCCTCTTGTTAATGGTGTTGCAGCCCCTGTGGTCTTTCAGACAAGGTAAAGTGTATATACTGACAGACATGTGACACTTAGATTGCACACGGGGGGTGTCCTGTCACTAAGCATGGGACTTATGAAGGTAATTGCTAGCACTAGAAATTTTTAGGGGCTTCAGCGCAAAAGGCGTGAATACATATGCACATGCCAGTTTTTAGTTATTTGATCCCATAAATTTAATTTGTCTGTATTTTTCTCACTTCACTTCTCCAACTTAGACTATTTAGTGCTGATGCATCGCACACAAATCAGAATACAAAATTAATTACATACAGGTTGTAATGTAACAAAATAGGTAAAAAGTCAAGATGGTGCATACTTTTGAAGCCACTGTATAAAGGCTTCTGAGCTTAACCTGATTACCAAAAAATAGATACTTCAGAACACAACCCCATTTAACTTTTTCCTCCCCTTCTTCCAAAAGCCATAACATTTTTTCATATTTCCATGGTCCTAGTCGTATGAGCTTTTGTCTTTTGCTTGAGCAGTTGATGTTTCGACTAGCGCCATGCATTTTACTATACAGTGTACTAAAAAGTGCAGTGAAATGGTTTTTGACCGTTCATTGTGCGGTAAAAATGATCTGGCAACGCCATTTCCCAAGACGATACAATTTTGGTGATAGTAAAAGGATTTCTTTTTAGTTAAGTGGTGAAAAAATATTCATAAATTTGTGACATTTTTCACAATTTTCTGGGACCTTTTAAAAGAAATCTGTTGCCAGGTTTTTTTCCTTTCCCATCTGAGAACAACATGATATAGGGGCAGAAATCGTGATTCCAGAGATGTATCACTTACTGGGCTGCTTGATGCCCCTTTTTTTTTTTTTTTATAAAATCACTGTTTTCTCAGCTGCAGATCCAGCAGTTCTCTGACTGCTGAGCCCTGTATAACCTCGCCCACACCACTGATTGGCAGCTTTCTGTGTACACTGTGCATAGGCAGAAAGCTGCCAATCATTGGTTGGAACATAATTTTATGAATATGGAGCACTACATGGCAGAAGGTATACAAGGCCTCTGGTGATAATCTCCTGCTGATGAAACACTGATTTTAATAAAACCACAGCAAGCGACACATGACAGGAATGAGGGTCTCTGTCTCTACATTATGCTTCTCTCAGATTAGGTGCCCAAAACCTGCTGACAGATTCCCTTTAATGTTGTTATTTCAGCATCAAAAGAGCTTGAGTGGGGCTTCTTTTTTTGTTGTTGTTGTTTTTTTGGTTTTTTTGGCGAGGGGAGCTGTGGTTTTTATTGATATAATTTTTTCGGCACAGACTTTTTATTTCATTTTTTGGTGAGTTACAGCACCTGAAAAATGCCGATTCTGATGCTTTTACCATGCAACTTACATAATTTTATATTTTGATAGATCATACTGTTGATACCAAATATGTTTATTTTTATTTCTTTTATTTCTGCCTTTTTGAAGGCTGAGTGTTAATTGGAATTTTTATGCTTTTTAAAAACATTTTAAAAGGACAACACTTTTTTACACTTGCTCGGAGCAATAGTGAGATTCTTGTAGTCAATGTTTGCGCAGTGCTCATTCAGGCTCATTAAGCCATCCAAAGATCCAGCAGAAGACAACCTGATACGTGGGGTATTTTAGAGCCAATAACTTCCCACAACAGTTTATTTCTTATTGGTAATTTATAAATCACCTGATCGACCTTATTGATGATACATAGCAACAAAGATTGTGATGGGATAGAGAACGTCACGTCGTCTGTTAGATCCAGGGATTCTTAAAGGGAATATGTCACCCCATTTTTGGCTTATAAGCTGCGGCCACCGCCATCAGGGGCTTATCTACAGCATTCTGTAATGCTGTAGATAAGCCCCCAATGTAACCTGAAAGATAAGAAAACGAGTTATATTATACTCACCGGGGCGCGGTCCAGTGAGGTGGGCGTTGCGGTCCAGTCCGGCACCTCCCATCTTCTAGCGATGACGTCCTCCTCCTTACTTCTGCCATGGCTCCTGCGCAGGTGTACTATATCTGTCCTATTGAGGGCAGAGCAGAGTACTGGGAAAGGTCAGAGAAGTTCGGCGCTTGCGCACTGCAGTACTTTACTCTGCCCTCAACAGGGCAGAGAAAGTGCGCCTGCGCAGGAGCTGTGGCAGAAGTAAGGAGGACGTCATTGCTAGAAGATGGGAGGCGCTGGACCGGATCGCGACACCCATCGGACCAGACCGGATCCCGGGGTGAATATAATCTAACTCGTTTTTCTAATCTTTCAGGTTACATCGGGGGCTTATCTACCGCATTACAGAATGCATTACAGAATGCTGTAGATGAGCCCCTGATGGCGGTGGCCACATCTTATAGGCCAAAAATGAGGTGACAGATCGGACAGTGCAAGTGATCCTTTTTGCAACACATTGGGCTCTTTTTCAGCCCTTTTAGAACCGTTAGAAATAAAAGTTAATTATTTTTTGTTCTCAAAAAGTTTTAGTATCATAAATCCACTTCAGGCTAAACATTATTTATAGTGGTCGGCCTATGGGCTGATAATCACAACGGCTTCACAATTGCTTCTCGAAACCTAAGTAGTTCATGGACAGTTGATTTATCATAGCAGTAGCCCGGGTAAACAGTACTATTATATTTCATTGTTTGGGTTAAACTGTTCCTTATCGCTCTGCACGCTTTACCTTCTCAGCTTTGTTACTGGCGTTTTCCACCGGAGCGGGAGGCAGTCGTCAGCTCCTGGCAGGTGCACTCTTGGCAAGCGTCTGAGCCACTTGTGCAAAATCAGAACTCAGCAAGTGCTAACCATTGTTCCAGCGGATTGTGCCAGCTTGACTCTTTTTGCTTATTTGGACTCTCTGTTAGTCTTTTTTTTTTCCCCCGATGGATGGCTGCCAGCGTTACTCAGGCTGTAATTTAGCAATTGTTAACACTTTTGTCACCTTAATGTGAGCTCAACATCATAATTGCAGCTTTTCAAAAAGCAAAGTTTCTTTAGTTCGACAGTTGTGTTTCCTTAAGTTCACTTTTACTATTTGTTTTTGTCGTTTTGATTTTTTTTTTTTAACCCCCCCCCCCCCCCCCCCCCCAAGTCCTTAGGATGGAGAGAGAGAATGAGAACAGCTGGAGGCTATAAAATTGATGCAACGGGTAATGCAATGGCTTAATGACTATTGCAAGCTGTAAAGTGCATGTTCAGCCACCTTTCCTAAATGGGTGCAAAATTCTGTTCTGATTCATTTAATAATATATCCAGCAAGATGGTGCACCACCGCATTACGGTTGTCAGGTCCGAGCTTTCCTACAAGGAATCTGACCCCCTTAGACTAGCATTTCTTCTGCGGCGTTGCTATCCGTGTGTCAAGAGTGGGAGAAGAGGGTTGCATTGACAATCCAACACAATGGGCAGCACTTTGAAGGCATTTTATAAGTGGTTATAAACTTGTAATTAACTCATGAAAGAATAACGTTATTACCAAGCACACCATTGTTTTTCCTGTGAAATTCTCAATAAGTTTGATGTGTCACATGACCCTCTTCCCATTGGAAAAAATAAAGTTGGATCCAAAATGGCCACCATGGTCACCACCCATCTTGAAAAGTTTCCCCCCTCCCATATACTAATGCGCCACAAGCAGGAAGTTGATATCACCAACCATTCCCATTTTATTTAGGTGTATCCATAGAAATGGCCCACCCTGTATTTTTATAGCAGTCAGACTTTCGTTTACGCGCAGTGTAAAACCACCTTAAGATCGTGTGAGTTGAGAAAGCCTCATGAAGTTTGTCTTTCTCCTACTTATTTTCAGATGAAACTTCAAATAAGTGTTGTCCGCTATCTGCTCCACAGGGAATGCACGATCTGTCTCTCCTGCCTCTCGCTGTCATCTTCAGCCAACACTGCTCTCTAATTTTTATCTGATGCCACCTGTTATGAGCTCATTTTCTCCTTCACCTTTGATGTCCGATGAACTCCCTCTGCTGGTGAAAGGAGGTAGTGAAATTGATTTGGATGGGAAAAACCTGTCATCTGAACAGGTGGAGCGTGATTGGACATCCAGAATCTCTGAGTGGATATAAGGCCGCCGACGCCCTGCTGGGTTGCTGGTTATCCTCTCTGCTCTGAGCTCTGGCCTCCAGTTTAGTCCTGTCTACTAAAGCTAAGTTTTTGCTCTGCTATTGTTCCATGAGATTTTGTCTGTTTACTTAGTGTTTGTGTTCAGCCAGCCCTGTTTGGGACTGGCTGAACTCCATTTTTGTCTCTGATCAGTTGATCTCTTTGCTCTGTTTTCAGAATATACCTGAGTGCTGATATAGTGATTTTGAAGTCTAGTGACTTCAGGGCCTTTTCTATCAGACGTGTTGGACATTATTTTTGGCAGGGTTTTTGCATGATTGCAGACAGTTGCTTTTCTTTCCTGTCCTATCTAGTTAGTGAGGGCCCCATCGTTTGCTCAGCCTGTCTTTCTGTCTGTGTTTGTGTTTTCATCTGTTTTCACAGTCAATACATGTTGGGGGCTGTCTATTGCTTTGGGGTCTGCTCTGGGGCAGTTTAGATTTCCCCTTTCTTTCTTTAGGTTTATTTAGTTCTCCGGCTGTGATCGAGGTGTCTAGGACCACCGTAGGAACACCCCACGGCTACTGTTAGTTGTTGTGAATAGGATCAGGGGTCTGCAATCCGCTAGCTACCAACCTCTCCGGTTTTCTGGACTTAGCTTGTATTTTTGTTTTTTCCTCCTCCGGTGACTCATTCATAACAGCCACCATTCTGTAATGAAAGTGCTAACAAAGGGCCCAGTTCATCAAAGCTTTCATACTGGACCACTCTTTGGTAGTAGCCAAGCACCTGATCGCTCTCATGTGGCTCCAAAAGTCACCACCTAAAGTCAATCAGTGGTTGAATAAAAGGAAGAACATTTGTAGACTACAGGACCTGTCCAGCTGGCAAGAATGCCGTCACAACAAATGTAGAAGACTCAAACTATCTATGGATCAACTTTACAAATCTCCCTAACTCCTGGAAACTTTTTTTTATCTACATTTCTTACATTGGATTATTTTGCTCATTGATTCAGATCCCAAGTAGCTAAAACTCAACTCTATCTATCCCTAGTCATCCAATCCCATACTCCCTTTGTGGGGAAAGTAACATGACACTAATTCCCATGAGCAGTTACCATGCTGTTACGCTACCAACCCTATAGCTCGTCATACCATGAGATAGCTGTTGATCAATTGTTCATTACGCAGTTATCTCTCCTAACTCCCCCATACACAGGAGCGTTCAGCTCGGCTGAACATTCATGAGTTATAAATAGGGAGAGAGGAGACTCCTCGGGTGTTAAAATTGTAACTGAACCCCAACATCATCTGTTGAGGGAGAGATGGGAGGAACCCATACACATCAGTCAGAAATCAACCATCTTTCATCTGTTGTGTATGTGGGCTGTAACCCTTCCCAGTAGGGATGAGCGGACTCATGGATGTTCGGGTTCGATCGAACTGCAGTCCAAAGTTCGGTTCAGCTACCAGAACTTTTCCCAAAAAGGAACCCAAATCCCATAGAAACCAATGGAGATCCAAAGTTTGGTGCTGTAAAAGGGCTGTAAAATGGACGTAAGGGTTTGGGGCTGCAAAAGGAAGCAAAATGTAGGTAAGAGCAGGGCACTTGTCTGCAAACAAATGTGGATCGGGAAATTACTTAAAATAACATAGAGTATAAACAAGTACAAAATAAAAATCTTCAACCAAGTTGCAGAGATCTAAGTGGAGGAGGAGGAGGTTGAGGTGAAGGAGAAAGTGGCAGAGGAGAAGGAAACAAGCAATATTTTTTTTTTTTATTTGGGGGGTCTCAAAACATTGGAAATGACAAACAGAACAAACAAACTGCGGTGGAATATAATAGCTGGATGCAGCTGGTATACTTCTCTATTCAGCCAAAGGTACGGACAAGTCCTGTGACATCCACGACTGGTTCATTTTAATGAATGTGAGCTTGCCTACGTTGGCTGTGGCAGGTGGATGCGCCTGTATGTGATCACATCCCCTACTGTGCTAAACACATGTCCTGACTGTACACTTGCCGCAGGGCAGGCTAGCACCTTCAAGGTGTAAATGGCAAGCTCAGACCATGTGTCCTATGTGGAGACACTGAACTTAAATTGGGAAGACCCATCACTAGTGTGGACATATACTCTTCCACCTTGTTGATGAAACTCTGCCTTGGGCAAATATGAACCGTAGCAGAAGTTGGTGCTGGATGTTTTGGCATGCTGAAGAAGGTTTTTCACGTTTTGGCCAGGCTAACTCTTCCGAGATGGTGCCGGTGCCCAAGCTGCGCTGGCGACTTCCTCCTCCTCCTCTACATCGTGCTTCTACTGAGCCCCTGCTGTCAAGTGAGGATGCAGTCACTAGTGTATCTACCAGTTGCGCTATTATTCCCACATTTTGTGATCACGCTTCAGTTACAGAAGTATGGATAGCACGTTGTCCTTGTAGTGGGGATCCAGCAGGGTGGCCACCAAGTAATCAGCACTGGTAACAATCTGAGCAATTCTGCAGTTGTTGCGTAGGCACATGTATTCGCTCATGTGTACCAGGCTGCCCAGAGGCAACGGCAAGCTGTCCCCGGTGGGAGGTGTATCGTGTTTGTCCTCTGTATCCCCTCAGCCACGCTCCAGTGGTGCTCATGAGATGCTTTGAATGCCACCCTGTAGTGAACTCGGTTCTTTTCCTCCTTCTCCTATTCCTCCAAAATGTTCCCCTGGCTGGACAGTTGTCTACCTGGTTGTTGGGGATACAGGAACCCAGCCTCCGAGCCATGTGTGGACAATTGGCCTGATAATCGATTTAATGGTCCCTGTTCCTCCTACTCTTCCTTCTATGCCACCACCTCATCCATAGTCTCCTGAATTGTTTTTTAAAGGAGACATAGAAGTGGGATAGTAAAGCTGATGATTGCGTCGTCAGCGCTGGCCATGTTCGTGAAGTACTCAAAGCAGCGCAGCACTGCACATACGTCCCACATGGAGTCCCACTCGATGGTGGAGTGGTGTTGTTGAGCAGAGTGACTCACACGTGCGTGCTGCAGCTGAAACTCCACTATTGCCTGCTGCTGCTCTCATAGTGTCTCCGCAAACTCAAGGTGGAGTTCCACTTTGTGGATACATCGCATGTGAGGTGGTGAGAGGGAAGGCTGAAGTAACGCTGCAGCGCAGACAGTCAAGCAGTAGCTCTGACATCTCGGGGTAATTTTTAAGGAACTCTGCACCACCAAATTTAGCACATGCGCCATTCAAGGAATGTGCGTCAAACGGGCTAGGCCCAGAGCTGCTATGAGGTTTCAGCAGAGTCCTGCAGTGTGCAGGCGCCAGGAAAGGTCAGAGAGGTCCGGCGCCTGCACACTGCAGTACTTTACTCTGTCCTCAACAGGGCAGAGAATTGCACCTGCGCAGGAGCCGCGACAGAAGCAAGGAAGAGGACGTCATCGCTAGAAGATAGGAGACGCCGGACCTGGACCGCGACACCCATCGGAACCGGACTGCACCTGACCGCCCCCCTGGTGAGTATAATATAACTCGTTTTTCTTATCTTTCAGGATACATCGGGGGCTTATCTGCAGCATTATAGAATGCTGTAGATAAGCCCCTGATGGCGATGCCTGCAGCTTATATGCGAAAAAATAGGTGACAGATTCCCTTAATTAGCCTGTTAGGGTTATGGCTTGTTCACTAACATCATTAGAAAAGGCCAGGTGATGCAAATTTCCCAGCTTTATGAAAACCCAGCCTCTAACCTTGTGCCAAAAAACAGCATCCATGGTACATGGAAAATGCTGGAGGCCCACAAAGTAGGAGAAGACTATAAGAAGATAGCAAAGCCCTTTCAAGTTGCCCTTTCCTCAGTTCGATATGTACTGTATTTTGCAGATTATAAGACGCACCCCAGATTTTGGGGTGGAAAATAGGAAAAATACATTTTTAAATAAAATGACGGTGCCCTTTATAATCCTTTTTAATGGTAGCTAACCAGGGGGGCAACGGTGGAGCGGGGTCACAGGAACAATGAGGTCGGCGGCGGCAGCAGGAGTGGCGCGATGCTGTTGGCCCCGTCCTCTCAGAAGGGTCGCTGATTCAGAAGGTCGTTGGTATCAGCAGCAGGAGAAGCGGGGCGATGCTGCAGGCCCTGTCCTTACAGAAGACATCGGCGCCGGTGAGTGGAGGTCCCCTCTCCTTTACTTATCCCTGCTATGAGCTTCAGGAAAATGACGGCCGGAGGAAGTCCATGCACAGATTGAGATCTCAGGAGACAATAGCGTTACAGATTTTGGACATACGTTGCATATTGGGGCATACAATACAGTCTTTACATGGAACAAACCCCACTTAGGTCCTTTTGATCCAAAGCATTGGTTTTGGGACCCTCGTAGAAACTGTATCAAAAAGTCTTTTAGATTACATGACCTTCTATAGGTAAAAGTTGCTCAGTTGTGCACTAAGAAAGCGCTTGATCGATTCCTAATAATAGGCCAAAATGTGTCCAATGCTTGTTTCATATCACGCCATCCTTGGTTGTATGTAGAAATAAATCTCACCTGGTTATTTGATGTAGTCTTACTTCTAGGAAATAGAATGGTGGCGCTACCCGTGATCTAGCTGTTATACAATCCGGGTCATGTGGTGCGTCGGCCAATCACAGCCATGCCAATAATTGGCATAGTTATAATGGCTGCGGAAGTGCCTACTGCCGAAAAGTCGATTGGCTGCACTGCAGCCTTTCAACAATCTTTATTGAGCAACCTTATTCCGAATTCTAAAACGGACTTCCTAGTGTCCGGTACGAACTCCAAACGTTACAGTTCGGGTTCGCTCATTTCTACTCCCCAGTCTTTCCTAATGGGGCTTAAAAATAGAATTGGTTGAAAAAAAATGTTTTTCATACCAAAAAAGCTCCACTTGTAAGCAAGGGCTGTATCCATAGCAATAAGTGATGGAAGAACATGCAACTCAGAGTTCCAAGTTCTTCTGTCACATTTACTGTATTATGACCAAACTAATCTTCAATAACATTTTTAAGAATTTTAAGAATAATATGGTAGCACCGATAGAATTTAAAATGGTTCTAGGAAATAAAGTAATATTCGCCATCTTCTTGAGGGATGGTAGGAATTGCCATCACCAGGGGTGAAA
The DNA here is from genome assembly GCF_039654945.1 of Dendrobates tinctorius. Lineage (NCBI taxonomy): Eukaryota > Metazoa > Chordata > Amphibia > Anura > Dendrobatidae > Dendrobates > Dendrobates tinctorius. Next base: position 10,020,504 of record NW_027361868.1, read on the forward strand.
CAATTGTGGGTGCAGGATTTAGAGTTGCATATGGGCCCTGGTTCCTAATGGGGCTGAAAAAGGTCCTTTTGGCACATGAGAAGACCAATACTTGATAGATGGGGTTTCTGTTGAAGATGTTGCACTGATGCCCATGATCTTTAGGTTGCACTAGTGGCATCTCTTAGTGAGTGCTAGAAGCCCAAACTTTTGGACCCCCACTGATCAAGAGGACAATATGGTAGCAGTGCTTGCCAGCATTGAAGATACTTCATAGTTTTTTCTTGCGGATCTCCTGGCCAGCCAGTTGTGCAGGCACCATCTACAGTGATGTCTGACAGTGTTGGCACCTTAGAAATTGTTCCAGAAAATGAAGTATTTCTCACAAAAAAATATTGCAATTACACATGTTTTGGTATATACATGTTTATTTCCTTTATGTGTATGGAACAACACAAGAAAACGGAGAAACAAAGTCATTTGGACATAATTTCATGCAAAACACCCAAAAAATGGACAAGACAAAATTGTGGGTAAACAACTTTGTTTCAAGCATGTGATACTCGTTCAAACTTATGTGTGACAAGTAAAAGGTGTGGGCAATATGAAAATCACACCGGAAACCAGATAAAAAGAGGAGATGTTGACTCAACCTTTGCATTGTGTGTGCCACACTAAGCATGGAGAACAGAAGGCGAAGAAGAGAACTATCCATCTACAGAGATCTTAATGCTCTTTTGTCCACTGTGGGCATCGTAATCAAGAAGATTACAACCCATGGCACTGTAGCTAATCTCCCTGGACGTGGACGGCAGAGAAAAATTGATGAAAGGTTGAAAAGCAGGATAGCCCGGATGGTGGATTAGCAGCCCCAATCAAGTTCCAAAGAAATGCAAGGTGTCCTGTAGGCTCAGAGAGCATCAGTGTCAGTGCAAACTATCCGTCAACATTTGAATGAATTGAAATGCTATGTCAGGAGACACAGGAGGACCCCTCTGTTGACACAGAGACATAAAAAGCTACATTGCAGTTTGCTAAAATGTACGTACGTAAGCCAAAATCCTTCTGGGAAAGCGTCTTGGGGACAGAGGAGAGATGCGACTAAGATAGAGCTTTTTGGTAAAGCACATCATTCTACTGTTTACCAATGATGGAAAGAAGGAAAAGAACACAGTACCTACAGTCAAATATGGTGGGAGTTCAAAAATGTTTTGGAGTTTTTTTGCTGCCTCTGGCACTGGGTGCCGTTACTGTGTGAAAGGCATCATGAAATCTGAAGATTAACAAAGGATTTGGGGTCTCACTGTAGTGCCCAGTGTCAGGAAGCTGGATTTGTTTCCTAGGTCATGGGTCTTCCAGCAGGACAATGACCTCAAACATAATTCAAGAAGCCCCAGAAATATATGGAAACAAAGCACTGGAGAGTTCTGAAGTGGCCAGCAATGAGTCCGGTTATAGGAAGTGGTTGATTGTAGTTATTTATTGCAATGGCTGTGCAACCAAATATTAAGTCCAGATCATTTTTGGGGTTTTGTGTGAAATAATGTCCAATTCGCCCTTTTCTCTCTGTTGTTCCCATACACACGAAGGAAATAAACGTGTGTAACAAAACAAGTATAATAGCAATAATTTTCTGGGAGAAATGCTTTATTTTCTGAAACAATTCCAAGGGTGCCAACACTTTTGGCCATGACTATACTTGAATATGCCAATCTGCTCTAGGTCGCTAAAACCCCCTTTAGACTATGTTCACTCGTTGCGTTTTTAAATGCAAATTTTCAGCTGCATTTTACAGGACCAGCAAAGTCTATGAGATTTCAGAAATCTCATGGGCTCAGCTTGGTTTTTTTTCTGTCTTTAGTATCTTGTACAGTTCCTTAGTTTTTGCAAAATGCAGCATGTCACTTCTTTCAGCATTTTTTTCAGTGTTTTTTCAGCGTTTTCATGATGCAAAAAGGCTGCAAAAACGCAGGTATCAGTTTTTGCTGCGTTTTTGGTGCCAAAACCTGATGAAGTAGAATCAGATTTTTTTTTTTTATGCACTAAACTTTATCAGCAGGCACAAGAGACAAATGTTACCAGGACGAAAACACAACAAAAACTAAGCAAAACCTGTTTTTTAAAGCAAGAGAGCAGGTTTTGCCTGCAGGAAAAAAACGCATCAAAAACGGAAAATGTGAGCATAGCCTTAGGCCGCTTTCACACTTCAGGCTTTCGGTATCCGGCATGGTGCGGCGAAAAACCGGACTGCTGGATCCAACGCCTGTTACGACCAGATCCGGCTTTTTCCCCGTAGCTGTTTCATTGGTGCCGCATTGCGCCGGATGGAAATGCGGCGCGTCCGTTTTTTTCTGGATCCGGCGAAAATAGCCGGTCCGGCGTCTGGAAAAAACGTTGCATGCAACGGTTTTTCCCAACGCCGGACCGGTTTTTCACACTGTGCATGCCCGGAAACCTTCTCTGCCAGGAATATATCCGGCAGAAAGAAGGATCCGGTGTCTGCGTGGCGCTAACCTCCCCTCCCTCCGATAGCGGACGACAAGTTAATGCTGATAAAGGAAGATAAATTAATGCTGTAGTTGAAATGCTTTGTGATAGAGAACATAAGTCAGTGTCAGACAGACGGGGACTTATCACCGGAACACAGACCTCGACGCTCGCCATCACTTGTTTTATGTAATTCTCAGAAGATGAGGACAGCTGCATTGTTTGAGGATCTTAGATGTGTTTGTGTTGGGAAGAAAAAAAAGAAAACAAATTCCCTGCCATGCCGCTCATTTTCTGTAATTGCGGATCAGTATTGGAAACAAACACAAAAATAAATGAAAGGGCATCAGTGCTGGTTCAGCGGCGGGAACGCAGACATGAATTAGTTTTGTTTCCAGAGGTTTTGCCCTTGATAAGCGATACTCATTATCGGACATTAGCAGTAGCAGCATTTCCATTTTTTGTCTTCACACCGGAAAATTTGCAAACCTTTTTAAAAATATATATATTTTTTTATGTTGGTAAAAAATTCCAAACTTATTGTTTTCTTTGTAACTACGGTATATCTGCATGCGTTCTGAATACAGTAGCAAGTACAGTGAGCAAAAATTCCAATCTTTAATACCAGGCAGGAACCAATCCTTGAAAAATAGTTTTGGGCCAGAGGTTTCCCTTGAGTTGCCAATTTTCATTTTTGCACTTTTTGGGTTTTTTTCTCCCCCTTTTTCCAAAAGCGATAACTTTTTTACTTTTTTTTTTTTTTTTTTTTTTTTTTTTTAGTTTTTCTTCAATTTTAGTGTCTTTTTTTTTTTTTATTTGCAAAACAAGTTGTACTTTTGGATGTTCCCATTCACGTTACCATATAATGAACTGAGAAACAAAAAATTACAAGTGTGGTAAAATGTTGGAAAAAAAACATTTTTTTGAGGGGGGTTAGATTCTTGTGTAGTAAAAATGACCTAGCAAAATGAATCTCCATGTCAGTTTGGTGCTATCGAATACACCGCATTTAAAATTATTATGCTAATTGGATTATTGGATTTAAGTGTCATAAAGATACAATTTTTTTTGTTTTTCAAATATTTCAAAGAAGGTGTTTTGACTCAGGGTCTTTGGATCACTGAAATCAATCTCCAACACCTGTGATAATTAGTTTGGCCAGGAGAGCCCAATAAAAGGAAAACTACTTAAGAAGGACGTTCCACAATATTAAGCAGCCACCTGTTTCAAGCAACATGGGAAAGAAAAAAGATCTCTGTGCTGCTGAAAAGTGTAAAATAGTGCAATGCCTTGGACAAGGTAGGAAAACATTAGATATTTCACAAAATTGAAGTGTGATTATCGTACTTTGAAGAGATTTGTTGAAGATACAGAGCACAGACATGCAGATAAAGGCATAATGAGGAAGGTTTCTGCCAGGCAAATTCATCGGATTAAGAGAGCAGCTGCTAAAATTTCATTACAAAACAGAAAACAGGTTTTTGAAGCTGTTAGTGCCTCTGGAGTCTTGCAAACCTCAAGGTGTAGGATCCTCCAGAGGCTTGCAGTTTTTCATAAAACTATTAGGCTACCCCTAAACAGTGCTAACAGGCAGAAGCAGTTCCAGTATGCCCAGACATACATAAAGAAAATGTCAAAACAGGCTCGTTCACTGATGAGTGTCATGCATCCTTGGATGGTCCACAGAGATGACCACCATCTCCCAACAAAGCTGCAACATCAGCAAGTAGATGGCAGTCATGTTTTAAGCCAGAATCAAGGGAAGAGTGCTTGTGGGTCCCTTGAGAGTCCTTGAAGGTGTGAAAATGACCTCGGGAAAGTATATGCACCAATGACAATGCACCATCTCATGCTGCAAAGAATACCTCTGACTCATAGGCCGGTATAGGTATAAAAGGAGAGAAACTCATATTGTGGCCAACATCCTCCCCTGACCTCAACCCTATTGAGAACCTTTGGAGTGTCGTCAAGCTAAAGATGTGTGGGTGGGAGGACGTTCACATAAAAGCAGCAGCTCTGGGAGGCTATTCTGACTTCATGCAAAGAAATCCAAGCAGAAACTATCCTAAAACTCCACAAGGTCAATGAATGCAAGAATTGTGAAGGTGACATCAAGGAAGGGTCCTATGCTAACATGTAACTTGGCCTATTAAGATGTTTTTGATTGAAAAAAAACTTTTGATTTCAGTGCATATGACCTCTCAATGCTGCAAATTCAACAAATGACCATTTTCAGTTCTTTACAACCTATAAAACTCTGTGTACCATAATTTGGAACAGCACAAGTTGAATTTTTTTGTTTAAAAAAAAATACTATTTTCATTGTGACGTTTGTCCAACAAAATGTGATTTTTTTTTTTTTTTTTTTTTTTTTTTTTGATTTTTTTTTCTCTAATGATTGATGATTTGAACATTATTCTGACTCACTTTTCTTTGCCCATTTAAGAAAATCTGAGTAAAATAGCATTTGCATAATTGTTTGGAACATGGTGTGTATATAGTGTGTTTGTTTTTTATTTTCGTGGTTGAAAAATTCTGAACTTTGAAATAAAAAAAAAAATGGTTTGTGTCACCAGCTTGTTGATGGGCTTCACATATGGCATCACGGGCGGCCGATGTGGGCCCAAATGGATACCTCAACCTCAGCTGGATCGTGCCACTGAAGTGCCGCTGTGAGAATGATCAGTGTTCATCTATGAGCCAAATATATCAGGGAAAAGACCCATTGTTTCAGGGGTTTTTTTTGTTTGTTTTTTTTTTTTTACTTTTTGTTTTTTGCACCAAATTGATTAAAATGGCCCGTGGGACTTAGACTATGTGCCCACGTAAGCAGAATTTTCCTGAGCAAAACTGGACTCCTTCGCAGGAAATCCGTGTTTTTATCGCTTTTTTTTTTTTTTTGTGCGGATTTTTCGCTTTTTTTTTTCCAGAGCATCTTAATACAATGAACATAGTGGCAAATCTGCAGATTTTCCCCAAAATTAATGAACATGCTGCATTTTTGTCAGCGATGCGTTTTTTTTTTTCTAGTATCGGGCCTTATGTGATTACCCATTTTATTGATTCTTTTTACTATCCTGTATCTCTGATATGTGTCTACTTTTTGATAAATAAATATATATATGTTTGAAATGGATTTGGATTCTATGTTCTCTTCTCTCTCATTTAATTGAGAATCGTCTCCATACTATAAGATTTCATGAGGCATTATTTATGTACTCTACTAATAATGGAATAAGGATGTTCTTTTGGAGTATTTTTCATATATAGTGGCAAATCTGCAGATTTTCCGCAAAATTAATGAACATGCTGCATTTTTGTCAGCGATGTTTTTTTTTTTTTTGCAGGAAAAAACGCAGCATGGGCGCAAAAATTGCATTCTAATAATGGAATGCATAATGTATGCGTTTTTTAAGTGTTTTTGCAGCGAAAAAAACACGCCAAAAATCCTGAACGTGGGCACACAGCCTTAAGAATTTCGTTCAAACCCCCAAATTGTCTGTTTCTTCCTTTAACTGTTTTGTATTGCACAAAAATAGCTGGCGAACACAAGATCATTCCAGATCGAGGACTGGAGCAGCATTGCCACAAATTTTGCAACTTTTCACAAAAAAAAAAAAAAAAAGGCTCATTTCATGAATCTGTCTAAATCATATGAAAAAAAAACAAGTTGACATAAAAATTAGAAAACTAACTAAATCGCAAAAATTTGATGAATTTGTTACAAACCAGCCCCTGATGAACCCATATGAAGAGAATCAACTTTGGACGCTTAAGTACTGCAATGCATGAGCCAATAAATGGAATTATAAATACCAGATTGGACCACATGGCTTTGGAAGCCGGCCGAGTGGATTTACAGGTGTGAAAACGACTGGGTCAACTGTACAAAACCAAGGCGGATTGGCCAACCTTCAAGGCCTCGTTAATTGACATAATAAAAAAATCAAAATAAATCATCCAAGACATGAGAAAAAAATAATGGGTCGCCAAAAGTCTGTTACATCCTTGGGGACCAATTTCTAAATGCCTAATGGTGGTATGTTCATCTTTTCATGTGGTAATCTATCAATTTTAAACCCAATGGGACAAGGCAGTCATCATACTATTCAGGAAGGAGACGCGAGATTTGATTAATGTACCCTAGTGTGAAAAATACAGATCAATCCAAGAATAACGGCAAAGATCTTTGCCCTAATTTATCAATTTACACTAGAATTCTAGTGTAAAAGGCTTTGAAAAGTTGCAAAAAATGTTACGACTTTTGGCGTTTTCCCCCAGCTCCAACAAACTGGGTAGAGCTGGGGTGTGATGTGACACGGCGACCTGTCCAATTTATGACAAGCGGTGGCCTTCCTTACCCCACAAATCTTACTCGTGCTCCTCTTAATGAATCGGGATCCTTGCACACCACACAACCCCCTCATCAAGATTGGCATGTAAATTCGCTGGTCTTGATAAATCAGGGCCGTTGTGAAGATACCTTATTTTTTGGACTATAAGACGCACCTGACCATAACATGCACCTAGGTTTTAGAGGAGTAAAATAGAAAAAAATTGAAGCACAAAATGTGGGTATGACACACTGTTATAGGGAAAAGCTGATGCTGACACTGCTATAGGGGTAATATCCCCCATCCTGGTATTTATATGCCTCTCATCCTGATCTATTTGCCTCGTCATCCTGATATATATGTCCCCATCCAGGTATACATGATCACCCATCCTGGTATACATGGCCCCCATCCCCATCCTGCTATATATGGCCCCCATCACGCTGCAGACATGGAAAAAAATTCTACTTACCTTCCCTCCGCTCCCTTGCAGCGGCATCCTGTTCTGATGCCAGCAGCTGATTTGAAAGTGTGACAGCTCATGACATCACTGCCATGCATCCTCATACACTGAGGTCACCTGCCTGAATACTCACCGCACTCCACACCCGGGATTATTGGCGTGGTGAGCAGTAAATATTCATTCTCTTTAATATTGGGCACAGTGTTAGCTGCAGTGTGCCCGCCATTAAAGAGAATGAATATTTGCTGCTCTCCACTCCCATGGGCAGTGAAACATGGAGGTGGCAAGGATCAGTGTACTTCACAAAATAAATGGCATTATAAGGAAGAGAATGATATAGAGATATTGAAGCAACAAAATGCTAAGAAGTTAAAATGTAGGTGAGTCTTCCAAATGTATAATGACGTTAAGAAAACTTCCAAAGTTGTGGCAAAATGGATCAAGAACAACAAAGGTAAGGTAATGAGGTGGCCATTGCAAAGTCATGACCTCAGTCCAAGAAAAGAACTGAAAAAGTGTGAGTGTGCAAAGAGGTGTTAGGCTCACCTGGTGAGGTGGGTTCTCCAAGCGCCTGGTCCGGGTGGGCACATGAGCTCCGAGCATTGATGCAGCAGCAAGAAATTACGTGGGCAGAGAAGAATTAGCATACGCAGGAAGGATAAAGGAAAACCCAGCAGGAATGAATGCACAAACACAAAAGCACACCAAACGTAACACTGTAGTCTCAATCCCTAGGCACAGGTGTGTCTTAATAGGTTTCAAATCAGTCTACTGAAATCATGTCACTGAGCCATGCTGAGCAACTTGCAAAGCCGGACATGGAGCGCAACAGAGGGCAGTGAACACAGGAGAAGGAAGTGGAGACCACGATACTCAGGACAGGTGTGTGACAGGAGGTCTACAACCCTGACTCACACCAGTTCTATAAGGAGGGATCAGCCACAATTTCAGCTATTTATCATGAGAAGCTTGGAGAATGCTGCCCGAAATGTGTGACCTGAGCTTGACAATTTTAATGCATTTTAATGCATTAAATACTTGTCACATGTATGCAGTTTATTTTTTTTACTAATTTTTATACTGCACAAAGACCTTTTCATCTTTTTCTCAGTCTCGGTGATCGCTATATACTTGACTGATGGTTTGTTTTCTACAAATTTACCTGCAAAATCCGCCATGCTCCGACCACATCAGACCTGGAGCCTTTGGTCAGTGCTGGTTTTACCTGTAATATTGAATTATTACTTTTAGGCCCGGGATCACACATGTGAGAAACACGGCCGAATCTCGCATGTTAATACCTGGCACTAGGGAGCGGTGCCTACGGCTGCATGTATTGCTGTGCGGCCGCATGCTCCGATCCGAGTTCCGGCATTAACATAGAGACTCAGCCGTATTCCTCGCATGTGTGATCCCTGCCTTAGAGGAATCCTAGCATTGGAGATCCTTCAGACAGACATCCAGTCTCCCGTAGACTTGTGTGCCCTTCTCTTAATTCAATGCTTTGGAATATTGCGATTTATGACACTTTATAAAAGCCGAGTGATGACCGCAAATGTTTTTTCTATTAAAGTTTTGTGGCTTTAGGGATGGCGGCATTGACTTGAAGTGGATGCTTTATGTCTTGCTGGAGGCCGTGATGTTTATTGCTCAGTTCCATTAGATTAGACACTTGACACGGTTCTTGTATAAAGACTTTGCTGCTAAGAATATGATAACCTTAGAAAACAAAATATATCGTGCTTCATTGTTGCATATGTCAGTCAACTGATGGGGCCAGACGGTGGAGGTCCCCGTGGCTGGTTCCTCTCCGGATATTCTTGCACAGTGCTGCTTTTTGCATTCCCAGAAAGATTGTTTTACTTCTCCCAGACTAAAATGTAAACCACTCACCAGGCAATCGTTCGTTCAGTGGTTCAACCATCAATTTATTTAACCTTGTCATAAACTTGGGATTTTCCGCTTTTTTTTTTCTCCATTTCTTCCCAGACCCATAACATTTTTATTTTTATGTCAATATGGCCATGTGAGGGCTTGTTTCTTTGTGGGATGAGTTGTACTTTTGCACAACTCCATTGATTTTACCATATTGTGTTCTGGAAAACGGTAAAAAATTCCAAGTGCGGTGAAATTGCATAAAAAGTGCAATCCCACAATTGTTTTTTTTTTTTGCTATGTTTACTAAATGCTAAAACTGACCTGCCGTTATGATTCTCCTGGTCATTACGAGTTCACAGACACCAGACATGTCTAGGTTTTTTGTTTTTTTTATTTAAGTGTTGAAACAAAAATCCAGAATTAAAAAAAAAAGTGTCATTTTACATGATCTTTAGCGTCTCTATTTTTTGGGATCTGGGGCTGGTGAGAGCTTATTTTTTTTGCACACTGAACTGATGTGTTTATTGATACAATTTTGGGGTTGATACGGTGTTTTGTTCATCTGTTTATTGCAGTGTTGCAGTGACCAAAAAAATGTAATTGTCATTTCGATGTTTTTTTTTCTCGTTGCACCGTTTACCGATTTGATTTGACAGAGGAAGCATTTCTGAATCGAGCAATACCAAATATGTGTTTGTTTATTTTTTTATTTTGAATGGAGGAGCAAAAGGGGATTGATTTGGACTTCTATATTTTTTTTTTAAATTTTTTTTTTAAATTCTGTTTTTTTTACTTGCTTCATTAGTCTCTTTAGGAGACTTAAAGCTGCGATCATCCGATCGCTTCAGCCCTGCTATGTGTAGCAGAAATCATCATCTATAGGCGTTGGCCATGGGGCCGTGCTTATAGCCGTTCTGCAATGACAAGCACAGGGGTCTTCTGCAGACTCCCAATTGTTATGTGGAGATTGAGACACGCTTGCAGTGCAATCGTGCTAAATGCAGCTGTCAGAGATTGACAGTTGCATTTAACATGTTAGCATGATGATCACGATTCCACCCGCAGCTGCTTATATCAGCTGTCATGTGCCAGAAAAGATGCGGGCTCAGCACTGGAGCCTGCATCAAATACAGGGACACGACCTTTGATGTACTTATACATCATAAGTCGTGAAGTGGGTGGACCTGTCAACAAGACAAAAGAGGCCAGTTTTTGCTCTTATTTTATTCTCCTTGTTCCCTTGACTATTCAACTTTTTTCTTTTTTTACATACAACATTACAGTTCCAGAGAAATTAGCCTTTTTATTTTATTTAGTGCTTATTTTTATGGCCGCTTTCAAGGGGATGTGGCTCTTGGGATGATTATGCAAAGCAGCCAAAAGACACACCTACAGAGAATCATGTGAGCCGCACCCCTTTAGTAAAAAAACCCCAAAACAAAACATGAAAATTATAAATAAAAAGGTCAATATTCCTGAAACCGTATGGCAGATTTACAGAAAGATAAAAGCGGAATATTCAGGGGAACATTGTGAGTAAATTAAGAACAAAAACTGGGCAAGTTTGATTTGGTGACAAATTCGCTTTAAGGCTACTTTCAGACTAGCGTTCGGAGGCGCAGGCGCGCCGCTAAGCTCCACTCCCGGCCGCGCCTCCTCCGGTCAGCTCCTCCTATGATCGCATGATGCTGCATGCGATCAGCGTACCCTATATTTAGCATTGGGTACGCTGGCCGTGCGCTGCCACTGCGCCGAGCGCACAAAATTGCAACACAGTGCATTTTTGTGCGCTCGGCGCAGCGCCAAAAGGGCGCAAGTGCCAGCAAAATCAAACCAGCGCACGGCCAGCATACCCAACGCTAAATATAGGGCATGCAGCGTCATGCGATCATAGGAGGAGCTGACCGGAGGAGGCGCGGCCGGGGACGGAGCTTAGCAGCGGCCCTGCGCTGCGCTTCTGAAAGCTAGTCTGAAAGTAGCCCAAGTTTTATATTTATGGTGACACAAATCCTGAGATTTTACACCCTCTGTCAAACTCAATAACACGTTTTACAGTCTTCAGTAACAACCAGGAAAGTAAAAACAATTGAAAACAAACCTTCACATCAATATAATTTTACATGATTACACATATTGGGGCAGTTTTCCTAAATTTTTCAGTATATCAGGATTTGTGGTGGGAGCATTTCAAGGAATAATTCGCAGATGTAAAAATTTATTTTTGGGGCTGTCTCTGATTCTGAGGAATGTTGGTGTGAAAGGGAATTAAAAGATTATTTTTGTCTCGCCCCAGGCAATACAGACTGCCCTAGTTTCCTCTTGTTCCATGATACAGAGCCAATGAGCAATTTAGGACTGTTTTTTTCCAAGTATTTAATTAAAAACTGTAACACGTTGGTAGTTTAGAAATATGAGATAATTAGACTAATAACTTAGATCTTCCCGGCGGTATCACTAGTTACATCATTACTCTACTTGCTCTTGCAGCGCTTACTACATTTTTGCATATATACGTGTTACAGTGAATCAGTCAGATCTACTATCCGAGCGTAAAATTGTGGGGACAATGCCGAGCTTAGAAATATATAATTTCATATGATTTGATTTTGTATTTTCACGTTAGGCGCTGTGAAAATGCTTCTAACAACCCTTGAGAGAGCCTATGAATCCTGTTTCTCCCCTCCCACTCATAGAGAAAGTTTGCGTGCCTTGCTTCACCCGCCTAATAATAGACAATGCCTGTGCGTCTAATTTCCCATGCCTTCTCGTACAAAAAGACTGCAAGTCCTGCTCCCCGTCTCACTCATTAGGAAAGCCTGTGAGTCCTGATTTTCCACTCCCAATCAAAAAGAAAGCATGAGTCATGCTCCCCTACCCAGTCACAGAGAAAGTATGCGAGTCCTACTCCTCGACCCAGTCTTAGATAAAGCCTGTGATTCCTGCTTCTCCCCACCCACTCATACACTGTGTTCCAAATTATTATGCAAAAAGAGTTTAGGAGTGATAAGGTTAGAATTTTTTTGTTTGTCATTTACACTCATTGATGGTGATGTGTGTCAGGGCTCTTTATATCACTGAAAGCAATTGCAGATATCTGTGCAAATTAGTTTGGCAGGTGTGTCCAAATAAAGGCAAGACTACTTAAGACGGCTGTTCCACATTATTAAGCAGCCTACATTTTTTGCCAAAATGGGAAAGAAAAAGGATGTCGGCTGCTGAGAAGCAACAAATTGTGGAGTATTTAGGTCAAGGCATGACTACAACCAACATTGCCAAGACACTTCATCGTGATCATCGCACAATCAAGAAGTATGTAGCTGATTCCCAGCACACACGTGTGCGAGCTGATAAGGAAAAATTGAGGACTCTTTTTAACAGGCAATTGCGTCAGGTTAAAAGAGCAGCTGCAAAAATGCCTTGTCATAGCAGCAGACAAGTTTTTGAAGCCGCTGGTGCCTCCAACGTCCCCCGAACAACAAGACGCAGGGTCCTTCAGATTTGCAGCTGTGCGTAAGCCATCCTGTTGACCACCTCTATCCACTGCACACAAGCCGAAACGGCTCCAGTGGGCCAAACGATACATGAAGACTGACTTCCAAACTGTTCTGTTCACCAATGAGTGCCGTGCAACGCTCGATGGTCCAGATGGATGGAGTGGAGGATGGCTGGTTGATGGACACCCCATGAAAACACGGCTAAGGCGCCAACAAGGAGGAGGTGGAGTAATGTTTTGGGCTGGAATCATGGGGAGAGAGGTTGTCGGCCCCTTTAAGATCCCTGAAGTGGTAAAGATGAACTCCATAATCTATGTGGAGTTTCTAAAACAGCACTTCCTGCCATGGTTCAAGAGGAAGAACCGTGCTTTCCGCAGCAAGATCCTTTTCATGCCTGATAATGCACCGTCTCATGCTGCAAATAACACATCTGCATCTCTGGCTGCTATGGGCATAAAAGAGGACAAACTCATGGTGTGGCCACCATCTTCCCCTGACCTCAACCCCATTGAGAACCTCTGGAGCATCATCAAAAGGAGTGTCTATGATGGCGGGAGGCAGTTCACATCTAAGCAGCAGCTCTGGGAGGGGATTCTGTCCACATGCCAAACAATTGAAGCACAAACCATCCAAAAACTGACAAATTCAATGGACGAGAGAGTTCAGAAGCTTCTTTCCAACAAGGGTCCTATGTGCAAATGTAACATCACCGAGAATAAAGTTTTGACTTGAAAACTGTTTGATTTCATTTTGTAATAAGCTGATAATGCTTATCATTTCACAATGGACCATTTTTTTTGTTCAAAATAAAAAGGTTGAAAACTCTGCTGTGCATAATAATTTGGAACATGCATTTTGAGTGTTTATTATTTTTAAAAATATACTGTTTTCATAGGCAATTTGTTCAAAAACATTGCAATTATACTAGAATATTAGATGACTGGAAAATAACAATGACTGCAATTCATATAGGTAATTTAGAGAAAATATGAGGAAATATTTTTTGCATAATAATTTGGAACACAGTGTAAAGCCTGTGAATCCTTCTCCTGCAAGCCCACTCATAGAGTAAGCCTGTGAGTCCTTCTTTACCCACCTAATGATAGACAAAGTCTGTGAGTCTAGTTTCTGTTGACAACTCATAGAGAAAACTGGAGAGTCTTGCTCAACATCTTAGGGCCCCGTCACTCATAGCGATCTCGCTAGCGAGATCACTGCTGAGTCACAAGAGATCACTGTGTGTGACAGCAATCAGCGACCGGCCCCCCTGCCGGTATCGCTGATCGCTGCAAGAAACCTCTGGACATTTTTTTCGTCGCTGATCTCCAGCTGGCCAGCACGCATCGCTGCGTGTGACAGGCGGGAGACCAGCGATCAGCTGGTAAGGTAACTAACATACACATCGGGTATCCAAGGGACGCGCATCCCTTGGATACCCAATGTGCACGTTAGTTACTAGCGAGTTACACATGCCGCCGCCGCCTCACGCTGGGGACCAGGAGCCCGCGGAGTGTGTACCTTAATTGTCGCTGCACGCTGGGGACCAGGAGGCAGTAGGACGCCGCCAGGAGAGGCCGGGGATGCAGGCGCGCCCTCTGCTGGTGGAGGACTGGAACAGCAGGCACACTTGTCGGCTGCTCTCGGGCTCGCTCCTCACCTCGGCGTCGGCGTGCTGATTGCTGGTGAAGCTGTCTGTGTGACAGCTCACCAGCGATCACATAGCGACTTACCAGTGATCCTGACACGTTGATATCGTTGTCGGGATCGCTGGTAAGTCGCTATGCGTGACTCCAGCTTTACTTATACAGAACCCCTGTGAATCCTGCTTCTCCCCATCCACTCATAGAAAAAGTCTGAGAGTCCTGCTTTCCCCACATTTTCATTGAGAAAGCCTGAGAGTCCATCTTACCCCACTTACTCATAGAGAATCTGAGTCCTGCTTCTCCAACCGTATCATAGAGAATTCCTGTGAATCCAATTTCTTTTGCCTACTCACAGAAAGCCTGTGAATACTCACAGAAAGCCTTGGAGTCCTGTTCCCTCAACCATTTCTAAAGAAATCCTGTGAGTACAACTTCCTTTGACTACTCATTGAGAAAGCCTGTGAGTTTTCTTCCCTCTCATATTCATCGACAAAACACCTGAGTCCATCTTGCCGCACCTATTCATAGACAGTCTGTGAGTCCTGCTTCCACAACTCATTCATAGAGAAAGTCTGTACTTTCAACTTTGCCTACTGATAGAATCTGTGAGTTATGCTTCTCCCCTCCCACTCATAGAAAAAGCCTGTGAGTACTGCTTATCCCACTCAGAGAGACAGCTTTGAATTATGCTTCTCCCCCCACATTCATAAAGAAAGCCGTGAGTCCCGCTTCTCCCCTCCCACATTTAGAGAGAGCCTGTGAGTTCTGCTTCTCCCCTCCCACGTTTAGAGAGAGCCTGTGAGTCCTGCTTCTCCCCTCCCACGTTTAGAGAGATCCTCTACCCATTCATAGAGAGAGCCTGGGAATCCTGATTCTCTTTGCCTTGCCCACTCATATGGTAAGCCTGTGAGCCCTGCTTCTCTAGCCCATGTGTAAAGAAATTGTGCGATATCCCTGCAGTGCCTCCACAGGAGAATTGAGGCATTACCCTGTTCTCATTGAAATTAAAGAATGTCTTTTGTAGCTGCCTTCTTCTCTTGATTACACGGTGTTACCAACTTCCTTGGCAACAGCAGGGCACCGAACTTTGAACAACTCGTGGACAACATGCTCACAACATATCATTTGATGAACTGCAATCTGTCTCTAATAATGCATTTTCTACATTTTCACTTGGACATTTTTTCCAGCCAATCTCGGTGCCGTTAGCGATGAACACGGTGAAAGATTTCACCAAGACTTTGCGCTGATGGAGAAAAGGTACCAGGAAAAGTGGAGTACGTCAATGCTGGCTGCCTATTGCTGGAATCTTATTCGAGAAGCATCTGACACGGATTATAAAGGAAAGTCGTCTGCAGAACACTTATGAACAATTGCTTTTGCTACTGACATCGATGCACATGTATGTAGGGCCTCGGACTTCATAATGTAGACTATAAACTGTTGTTTCTTAAAAACCTTACGTGATACAGACATTTGGAGCACATATACGTGTTCAACATATCAAAATCTATAAGATACTATAACATTTTCTCGGGGGACAAGAACTTCCCTGAACGAGGGTCCTGAATTAGAGAAACTCCTTTTTGGGTATGTGTTAATGACTTCCCTAAACTTGTGAACAGAGTTTTTTAAGAGTATAAATCACTTCTCGGTTTATCATTTGTTTGTTTTTCCTCAGCCGAAAACTAATTAAAACATTAAAGTTATTTCAGTCAGGGAACATTATTAAATCCCGTCACAACTCTGGTGAGACGTAATAATATGACAAAAAGAAATCTAAAGCTGTTTTCCTGATATGGGTCTCAGCCTGCCTTTATTTACAGCTAAGCATATTGCACAAGATTGGCAAACATATGACACCAGATTTTTTGCGTTTCATCTTGGTACTTAGGCTTTTATGAGAATCTTAGGAAGCGCATCTTCTCGTTACGTGTTTCTCTAATGTTTATTTTCAGACAGAAAGCCCATTTTGTGATAGCAGGCAGGGATTAAACGCTTGGTTTCCTGCCTGTGGTTCATTTGCATTTGGTTGAAAGTTAAAAATTCCTTTTTGGGTGGGGGGGGGATAGTGAGCTGCGGTTTAGAAAGGTACACGCATGTTGCCCACATCTTGGAGCTTGGCACAGAATTGGATCATTATATTGGTGAACATGAAACCAAAGGAAAATTTTGTAAAGTAGGAAAAATTTACACGAGGCAATCATATGACATTTAACACTCAACTTCTATTTTAATATTCCGACAAGACAGTTGACGGTGAAAATCCATACACGCTAGTGAAAATTCTGGATTCACCCTGACTGGGACCCCCGACAGCTGGGACTTTGGTGTGATTGAGCTGCAGTACCAGATATGGCAGGACATAAAGGTGAGCATCGCGGCCTGAGTCAGACCCCATGAATCCAACCCTGATGGTCTACCTATACACATTAGGTAAATGTCGGCTAAAGCAAATGATTTTGTTTGGTAGGCCACCTATCTTGTGTTTGTAGGGTCATCGGACATCCCTCTGCAGATGTTTAGGAAATTCTTTGACCCAGTCTTCCTAGAAAAGGAGTCTGGAGATGGCTTATTGAACTGTCCCAATTGAAAAAAATATATACTCTAACGTTCAAAAGTTTGGGGTCACTCAGACAATTTTGTGTTTTCCATGAAAACTCATACTTTTATTAATCAAATGAGTTGCCAAATTAATTTAAAATCTAGTCCAGACATTGACAAGGTTCGAAAAAAAGATTTATATTTGAAATAATAGTTTTCTCCTTCAAACTTTGTTTTTGTCAAAGAATGCTCCCTTTTCCAGCAATTCCAGCATTGCAGACCTTTGGCATTCTAGCAGTTAATTTGCTGGGGTAATCTGGAGAAATTTCACCCCATGCTTCCAGAAGCCCCTCCCACAAGATGGTTTGGCTTGAAGGGCACTTTTGCGTACCATACGGTCAAGCTGCTCCCACAGTAGCTCAATGGGGTTGAGATCTGGTGACTGCGCTGGCCACTCCATTACAGATAGAATACCAGCTGCCGGCTTCTTCCCTAAATAGTTCTTGCATAATTTGGAGGTGTGCTTTGGGTCATTGTCCTGTTGTAGGATGAAATTGGCTCCAATCAAGTGCTGTCCACAGGGTATGGCATTGCAAAATGGAGTGATAGCCTTCCTTATTCAAAATCTCTTTTACCTTGTAAAAATCTCCCACTTTACAAGCACCAAAGTGACCCCAGACCATCACATTACCTCCACCATGCTTGACAGATGGTGTCAGGCACTCTTCCAGCATCTTTTAAGTTGTTCTGTGTCTCAGAAATGTTCTTCTGTGTGATCCAAACACCTCAAAACTTGGATTCATCTGTCCATAACACTTTTTTCCAATCTTCCTCTGTCCAATGTCTGTGTTCTTTTGCCCATATTAATCCTTTTATTATCCAGTCTCAGATATAGCTTTTTCTTTTCCACTCTGCCCTGAAGGCCAGCATCCCGGAGTCGCCTCTGCACTGTAGACGTTGACACTGGCGTTTTGCGTGTACTATTTAATGAAGCTGCCAGTTGAGGACCTGTGAGGCGTCGATTTATCAAACTACAGACTCTTAATTCACTTGTCTTGTTGCTCAGTTGTGCAGCGGGGACTCCCACTTCTCTTTCTTCTCTGGTTAGAGGCTGTTTGTGCTCTCCTCTGAAAGGGGTAGTACACACCGTTGTAGGAAATCTTCAGTTTCTTGTCAATTTCTCACATGAAATAGACTTCATTTCTAAGAACAAGAATAGACTGTCGAGTTTCACATGAAAGTTCTTTTTTTATGGCCATTTTGAGAGTTTAATGGAACCAACAATTGTAATGCTCCAGATTCTCAACTAGCTCAAAGGAAGGTGAGGTTTATAGCTTCTCTAATCAGCCAAACTGTTTTCAGCTGTGCTAACATACTTGCATAGGGGTTTTCAAGGGTATTCTAACCATCCATTAGTCTTCTTACACAGTTAGCAAACACAAAGTACCATAAGAACACTGGAGTGATGGTTGTTGGAAATGGGCCTCTATACACCTCTGAAGATATTGCATTACATAGAGTGTATTTCTGAATCATTTAATGTTAGCTTCACTGGAAAAAACTGCTTTTCTTTCAAAAATAATGAAATTTCTAAGTGACCCTAAACTTTTGAGCGGTAGTGTATATGTATGTGTGTGTGTGTGTGTGTGTGTGTGTGTGTGTGTATATATATTAGTTGTTAGCTATCTTCTTAAGGACCTAGCATTTTTCCCCACAATCCATATTGTCGGTGCCGTAATTTTTGGATTGACTGACAAGACCCCATGCCTAACACCCACTTCATTCTAGTTCATCCAACTTATGGTCTTGCATAAATAGGTGATAATTGCCTTAGACCAGTATGCCCCTTTAAAGAATCACTCCTCCTCCTCCCATCAAAGTTTTTATCCTCTTGATATATTGCAGTCATCATATTATATAGCTGTGTAGTTACAATTGCTCATTTTGCTTTTCTACCCAGCTAATTCTTCTCTTTTCCATTAGGTCTATGACATCACGTGATTAAAAACTGACTAGCTGAATTCTTCTAAGCTCTTTGTAGGAACAGGAGGTCAATTTTCTCTGCATGAGTCATCGGTCACTGCAAAAGTCCGTGGCATGAGAAAGGAGCGAGCAGCTGGGTCAGGAGTTGAAGTGGGGGAGGATAAATGCAGGGACAAGAGACTTCCTGATTCTACATAGTGTAAATAAAAGAGAAGCATTACCGTATTTTTCGCTTTATAAGACGCTCCGGATTATAAGACTCACCACAAATTTTGAGGAGAAAAATAAGAAAATTTTTTTTTTAATAAAATGATGGTGCCTCTTATAATCCTTGCATCTTACTGCTTACCCGAGTTGGTGGCTGCGGTGTAGCGAAGTCCCAGGGTCGCTGCTGGAGGAAGCAGGAGTGGGGTGATGCTGCAGGCCGCATTCAGGAATGAAGGGGGCTCCAATGTGCACCGCTGCTGCAGGTGTCTTGTGCTGCTGCCGGGTTTCTCCGTTGCCTGGCGGTTGCTGGCCAGTGCCCAGCGGTGCTGCGTGTGTGTCCGGCGCTGCCCCCTGGGCTCTGCCGACATTTTGCGACAGGCCAGAGCCCCGGCATTTCCACGGTTCCCTGTAGGTGCGGTGGTTCCGGTAAAAAATGGCCGCCGGCGCATGCGCAGATGTGATCTCGGGACCAAGATCTCGAGAAATGAGATTTCAGCGCTGAGATGGAAGTGCTTCTTTAAGTATACACCATACATTTGTAAACCCTTTAAGGCATGTTTACACTAATCTGGAAAACCCTTTCCCTAATGATTTGTTTAATTTGCATTAATGCTACCATTAAAAATAAAGATGCGTCATATAGTAATGAAAATTTACTGGCTAAGCAGAGTCCAATTTTCATGTTTTAATATAATTCTAATTGTCAATGAAGTTGAGCAATTATCTTTTTTTTGCCTCCAGTTGCCCAAACTGTCAAGCAAATTAGATTTTTTTTCTTTGGGAACATAAATAGAACAGAATGTGCTGCAGCACAGAGGAGAAATAGAAGAACGTTTCAGCTCCTTCTTTCCTCCATTATAGTGATTACTATTGATAAAGGATGCTTAATTCCGCACATAATACAAACCTATTTTTAAAAGCAGGTCACTTGAAAGAAACGAGTTATTTGATTGAGTTTCTGGAGAATAAAGTGCTCTTTTTGTGTCAGAGATTTACCTCTTAAATTGTTCTTTTTCACAAAAGTACAAAAAAAAAAAAAAAAAAAGCCGTTGGAACCAATAAAATAGTTCACCGCCAACCCGAATGGCAAAGATTGTGCCCGAGGCGACGGCGAATATATCAATACGGACTTACTTTATCATGCAAATTCTAGTGCATATAATTGTTATAATCCGACATTGAAATATCAAGGTTTTTCTAGTGACACCGGCTCAGGCATTAACAATTACTTGTCCCAGTAACTAGCAGAACCATCGGTGCCAAGACACAATTGTGTAATTATGTTGGTGTACCGGCGTAATGACCACAGGTGATAATGGGTATTTCTTAAGGGAGTTGTCCAGCGAAAAGGAATTCTAGTTAAATTCTAGTTAAATGTGTAACTTACAAATATACTAATGTCTGGTGCCAGGTCCGACAGATTCCAACACAGAACAACATTTTTTCTGTATGAGCATATGACCAGAGTAGTGTGTGAAGGAGGCTGGCTGACTGTTCATTTTAATAACCAACCACACCCCTTCTCTGTTTGTCCAAAAGTTGTCATGAAGAAGGGGGCTGACTTATCCAATGACATGAATAGTCAGCCAGCACCCTTTTCACCTGAAACTCTGAAAGGGGACGTCACTAGCATGTAACTGAAGATTTCAGAGCTTAAGTAAATAAGTATCTTGGGCAACTTACTAATTTAAAGTGAACCTGTCACTTACTATGTTTTTGTTTAAGCTGGTGTGAAAGCTGCTGTTCTTCTGAATTCGGTGGTGTTTTTCTTTTGATCCTGTGCCTCTCCGTTCCTGATATATGGCCATTTCCCCTTGTATGCAAAACTAGTTATTTTAGCAAACTGAGCATGGTCCTAATGAAGACACCCACAGTGAGCAGCTGAAGACCACGCCCACATACATTAAAAAAAAGTATTTACATACAGGGAAGAGGGGCTCGTATCTCAGGAATGAAGAGGCGCAGGAAGAAAAGAAAAACAACTCCAGATTCAGGAGAACAGAAGCATTTTCTCCAGGTGGAAAAAAATATAAATTTATGTCAAGTGATACGTTCCCTTTAAGTGCATTAATTAGAATTTTTTTAGCCAGACAAACCCTTGGAAGTGTCAGTTCACCATTGCTATCCTGCCTAATCGGGTGTCAAGACACTAGGTGAAGGTTATTGAAAATGAAATCAAACAGATCCCATTAAAATGTAGCATCAGGAGGTATGCAGTATGCAAAGCCTCAAAAAGATCCAAAACAGCCAGAAATGTATTCAGATATCGTCTTTTCTGCAGCAAACATATTCGTGGAGTGATTACTGATCGTTTAAACTCTTGTTGGTGTGGGAGACCGATTGTTCTTCCACGTGGTCAAAACTGTGAAGGCTTTTCAGCCTTCTGATCAGTGATCAGTGGCCGCTAATTTGCTGCAGTGGTCACATGACATTGCTTTTGTCAGGTGACCAGCGGTGGCATAGCACTGAGATCCGGGGATCGATGCACCAGTTGACTGTTAATAAGGTCGATGTCCAGTAGTTGACAATCCCATTACAGGATTCGTCACTTTCTTCAGTGCTGAAATCATATTTGCAGTACTCGCCCTGCTCTGTGCAATGCCTGTAGGGATGTGCTGCATTTTTTTGCTGTGCATCTGGAAGATGACATTACCCAGAGGGATATCAGCACTGAGCACAGTAAGGAACACAGGGCAGTCGATCGAGACTAAGGAGGAGCAGGATTTACCAAAGAGGGTCTTTTGGTTGCCAGTGCCTGGCATTTGCATGCCCTAATCCAAGAACCGTTAGACATGAAATGTAAGAAATGAAGTTATATATTGTTGTTTTTTTTACTTGTTTTGTTATGACCTTTTTCATGTTTTTTCTATAACTATTTTATTACCTAATCTGTTAATCTAACCTTATCACTAGTGTTGGCACAATCCCTATTCCTCAAGCCGAATTAAGAAGTCCCTAAAAATGCAGTTCGAGCATGTCCGGCCCGGAATTCATGGTCCGTACTCGGAACGCATTTCATGGGCGTCTGAATTCAGCCTTACCCTAGTCCTACGCTTGACCCTAGTTAGGGTTAGAAAATGTATGCAAAATCTTAGTTATAAGTGAGATTATAAATGGGAACATTGGTGGAGCACAATGCAGCTTTTGTCATCTCACTTGTTGCCTATGCAGAGCCCAACAGACGAGATGATTTTGTCATTGGCTGTTGTGTTCCTCATAAGTAGCGACCAATATTACTAAGCTCAATTCATCATCCTGAGAGCTTTATCCCATTTTCTGGCTATGCAGAGCATAGCAGATGGTGACAAACTCATTTTGATGCTGTGCTCTGCTTAGGTCTCCAACCTAGATGTCAAGGCAGCTTCCTGCCACCAGGCATGCACTCACTACGCCCCTACGCATGTACAGTGCAGTACCAACAATACTTCTGGACCACCACTGACTGATGGTTGATGTGACTGGATTCCTGAGAGGTTTTCTTATCCATGCACTTACACATAAAGTAATGACACCCACTCCTCATATATTTATCTGAAGGAATACCTGATTATGAAACCTCTCGTGTGTCCGCTTTACCTCTGCTAGTATCATCAAAAGTGTTAAAATACATAAAAAGGACTCCTTGATCTGCCCTGCGATTGGTTGCAGCGGTCAAATGACTGTTGGACAGGATGTTGTCACTGCCAAGGCTAGTGGAGAATGCTGGATTGGCAGGTGATTCAAGGTGTAGGTAATGCCTATTTCTATATTTTATATAATATCCTTCTGATAGGCAAATTTTTAAAAAATAAACCCAAAACCAGAATAGGCTAATTTTCATCATCACTGATTTTACTTGTAAACAATACATACAATGCCAAATTCACCATTGGGTCAAATACAGACTTTCTAGTAGTGTCCTTTCACATTAGTGTTAAAGTGCCCCTATGACCACATTTCACATTACAAATAGCATAGATTACTTATGAAATGCATCTCTTGAAACTTGATTGTGTACTTCCTTTGAAAATGCACGTCAGAATGGCTTTTTAATGCTTTATAAAAGTTTACTTCAATCACCTAGCCAGATCGACATCTCCTCAGAGTCCCTCCTCCCTGCAGAGATCTCCCACTGCTCAGTATAACCTGCAGCTGTCAGGCTGGGTGGGTGGAGACTGTATAAACACAGACTCATGAGCTCTCTCTCTCTACACTGCATCTGGGCAATAAAAATGAAAAAAAGCATATACAGAACGGGAGGAATAGGGCTAAGCAACAGCACATGTGAAAAAGACTTGGGTATACTAATAGATCACAGACTGAATATGAGTCAACAGTGTGATGCAGCAGCAAAAAAGGCAAATGCAATTCTAGGATGTATTAACAGAAGCATACAGTCTAGATCACGTGAAGTCATTATTTCCCTCTACTTCTCTTTGGTCAGACCTCATCTGGAATACTGTGTCCAGTTTTGGGCACCACATTTTAAAAAAGACATCAACAAACTGGAGCAAGTTCAGAAAAGAGCGACCAGAATGGTGACCGGTCTGCAAACCCTGTCTTATGAGGAAAGGGTTGCAGGATTTGGGAATGTTTAGTTTACAAAAGAGAGGACTGAGAGGAGACTTAATAGCTGTCTACAAATATCTAAAGGGCTGTCACATTGTAGAAGGATCAACTTTATTCTCATTTGCACAAGGAAAGACTAGAAGCAATGGGATGAAACTGAATGGGAGGAGTCACAGATTAGATATTAGAAAAAACTTTTTGACAGAGTGATCAATGAGTGGAACAAGCTGCCACGAGAAGTGGTGAGTTCTCCTTCAATGAAAGTCTTCAAACAGAGGCTGGACAGACATCTGACTGGGATGATTTAGCGAATCCTGCTTTGAGCAGGGGGTTGGACCAGATGGCCCAGGAGGTCCCTTCCAATTCTACGATTCTATGATTCTACAGATGGACTTATAAAATGCTCATTTTAATATCAGGACCATAAAACCATTCTGACATGGATTTTTAAAGTAAGCACACCAGCCCAGTTAGGTCTAGAATAACTTTTTTTAACGATATATGAAGTTTGTATTTCAAAATCTGGTGACAAGTCTGATTTTTTTTCAGGGGAGCAGGAAGGCATCTTTCATTTACTAAAGAACACATTCGCGCTCTACTAATCTGTGCGTGTATAGAGAGATACTTAAGTATAACTTTCGACCAAACAAGCGTTCCGATGACAGCTGTTGGATGTGTATGGTTACCGTAAGGCATGTCTCATCCTTTGGTTAAACATGATGGACATGTCATTCTTCAACCATACTGACTATGTAACCGCGTAGCCCATACATTCCCATACATAAATCAAAGTACCCCAAGATCATAATCTTACATTACATAATCTTCCTTTTTAATTTATAGATTGAGCACAATGCAAGACCCCTTGGAGGAATTGCATTTACCCCTGTAAGATATCACTGGTTGAAGACCTAAAATCTTACAAAATTAGGAAAAATTAACTAATAAAATTTAAGGCTTTCTCAATCACCAGGGCTTGGGTTGAATGGTGGTTCCTCTTCATCCCTTATAACTGCAGCCCTGTGTATCATTAGGAATGTTTAATACATAGCTTCATCAACCCATAAGACCATTGTGGTAGCCTCCAAGAGTCACCACCGGATAGGGTTGTCTTCTGCTGGACCTTTACGCTTTCTTCTGTTTCAGAGCCCATGCCCACCACAGGAATGGCCATGTTTGACCTTCCTCCAGCTCCTTTATCTACAGAGGTGGTTCTGTGCTACAGACTCATAGTTAGGTGCCCTTCCGGCACTGGTGGACTTGAACATGATAAATTCATGTAACACTTTGTGTTATAGCCATCTTTGAGACACAAGTAGCCCTCACGCTTGGGCATCATCCAGCGCAACGCAGAACCGAGTGATACAATATCTTCTACTCTGGCTGGAAAATAACATGGAGCGTATAAACATACGAGACCGGTGTAGAATCAGACCACAGTGACTAACTCACCAGCTGACCTGCCAGACGCTGAATTATCGGCGTACGTCACAGGCACCATGAATTTTATAGGTTCCGTGAATATTTGCAGCCATTCTGTTTGCTTGTGGAGACGGTGGGTTGTGCGCCGCACCATCACCCTCTTCCCATATGTAGAAAACGAAGAGAAGCATTAGGATGAACAGCATGTGGGGAACACATCTGCTGACAGAGATTCATCTAAATGGTGAAGGAAAGAAAATCTTTCTAAAAAATCCAAGTAGGGATACAAGAAGTGACTAAGCATGGGTGACGGAGCCTTGCTGGCCAAACCTAAAAAGTGTGTGTCCAACTTCAAACACAATTTTATAGTTTACATATAAAATACCCATTATATTATTTTTCTTGTACTTTTCCTGTATTGTGTTTCAGAGCTACATTTAGAATTCTTCTGGCTTCAGAGCTGAAATCTCCAAGGGTTATTTGATGGCTCTATGTCTGAATGGAGCTTGTTCTGGTGATTTATATTCAATCTTTACATCAAACTCTGTATATAAATGATTAGAGAGTGATGTGCAATAAAAAAGAGGATTCAGATCTTCTGAAGACTCCGTTCAGTGCAGTACTAAATATGTAACATTACTGGGTGGCCCTCTAAAAACATTCTGAGAGAGGGAAATTAGTACACCCTGTGGGGTAGAGTTGCCGATAAAACCACATTATGTCAGGAGAATGTCTTGCACATGTACCATTAAAGCACATCTGTAAGCAGATTTCAGAATGCGGACAGCATTCTGTCTGTAGTGTAAGTTTATACTACACCTCCACCCATTTAACCTTATTGACAGCACCTCAGTGCCCCTCCTCCCTGCTGAGATCTCAACCTGCTCATTATAAGCTGCAGGTGTCAGGTTGAGTGGGGAGAGAATGAATACACACGAGCTCTATCACTCTTTAGATGGCTGATAAAATGCTCATTTTAGAGTCAGGATTATATATCCATTCTGACATTGATTTTTTGTTTTCAAAGTAAGTACACCAACTTCATCTGGTCCAACAGATTTATACAATATTGTTTTTACTGGAAAACCCGGTGAAAGATTGGCTTAAATCACCACCAGCATGCACTTTCTGGCTGGAGATCGCCATTGGAGATACTCTTTAAAGGGGTTGTCCAGGATTTGTCAACAACGGAGCTTCACCTTTCCATGGTTTGGGTGCTATTACAGCTCAATCCCATTCGTTTCATTGAAGCTAAGCTGCAATACTAGAGATGACCCATGGGCAAGTTTGGCGATGGTTCTTAAAAAGCAGCCATGATATTTCTAATCCTGGACAACCCCTTTATAGTAAATATGTGTATCCATCCCCTTTAAGGCTCATTACACCACCTTAAATCGGAGGCGGCACTCTCACCATAGGGTCATCTTCCCATATCAAATCCTAATTTATTTTTTACTGCATGCAGTGAAATCCATCAGGTTTTCTACATAGCCGGGATAATGCTGAGTCTTTATCTGTCATCTTATTAGATGACAGATAAATCTGGCTGTGCCAGAAGCCATCTATTCAGAGAGATAAAACTAATTAGAAATGAAGCCGATTACGAGAGGAAAACTGATGTTAATGTAGATTTTGTTTGATCCACGCCGACACAAGACTTAAACTGTACAATTACTCCATTTTTCAAAATCTATTATAAAATCTATCGCCGACCGAGAAAGTTCTAACTTTAACAATGCAAAGCGGAAGTGTGACATCACAGGATTAGGATACACTGCTGCCATGATCTGATTGGCTACTCCATGTTCTATTCCAGCCCACGAGGAGTGCGGTCACTGCCTCCCAGAAGATCAGCACACTCCTCTTCTGCTGCCGCCAATGGAGTAGAAAGTATGGATTAAAAAAAATAAAAATATTCTGCCTTGACGAGCGAAGCAGAAAGGAGGAAAACATTCTCAAAAGCACAAGATAAAGTGGGGAATCATTTTACAAGGGCTTCAGATGACATTTTTTACCAAATATGTATTCGGGGAAAAAAAAAGATATAAACCCAAAGAAAATAGAAAAGATGCCAAGAAAATGTCTCTAAATCACTTAATCTTTATTAATATAAAACAAAAATATATATGAATAACAGAGTAGCTCAATGAAGGGCTAAAAAAAAGACACCATTGGAGGGCAATAAAACACAATGTGATGCAGAAGAATAATCTTACATAAATAAAGGTATCCTAGAAAAATAGATGTGAGGAAAATAAGTATTTGACACACTGCCGATTTTGCAAGTTTTCCCTCCTACAAAGAATGGAGAGCTCTGTAATTTTTATCGTAGGTACACTTCACCTGTGAGAGACAGAATCTAAAAATTAAAAAAAAACAAAAAACAGAAAATCACATTTTAAGATATTTACATAATTAATTTGCATTTTATTGCATGAAATAAGTTTTTGATATAGTAGAAAAAAACCAGAACTTAATATTTGGTCCAGAAACCTTTGTTTGCAATTACAGAGTTCAGACGTTTCCTGTAGATCTTGGCCAAGTTTGCACACACTGCAGCAGGGATTTTGGCCCCCTCCTCCATACAGATCTTCTCCAGATCTTTCAGGTTTCGGGGCTGTCGCTGAGCAAGCTCCCTCCAAAGATTTTCCATTGGGTTCAGGTCTGGAGACCGACTATCCCTCTTCAAGACCTTGAAATGCTTCTTATGGAGCCATTCCATAGCTGCCCTGGCTGTTTATTTCAGGTCACCCAGCCACGATCCATCTACAATGTTCTTATAGAGGGAAGGCCAAAATCTCACTATACATGATGACCCCATCCATCCTCCCTTCATTACGGTGCAGTCATCCTGTCCTCTTTGCAGAAAAGCACTCTCAAAGTGATGTTTTCCTCACCATGTTTCACGGGTAGGATGGTGTTCTTGGGGTTGTACTCACCCTTCTTGTTCCTCCAAACACATCAAGTGGCGTTGATACCAAAAAGTTCTATTTTGGCCTCATCTGATCACATCACCTTCTGTCATGCTGTGCCTCCTCTGGATCCTCCAGATGGTTATTGGTGAACTTCAAACATATCTAGACATGTGCTGGTGTGAGCAGGGGGTCTTTGAGTGCCCGGCAGGATTTTAATCCATCATGGCGTAGTGTGTTACTAATTTTGCCAACAGTTGTTGCCTTCTCGCGAAGCTGATTGCCTACTGTCCTGTAGCCCATCCCTGCCTTGTGCAGGTCTACAGTTTTGTCCCCAGAGTCCTTAGTCAGCTCTTTGGTCTTGGCAATGGTGGAGAGGTTGGCGTATGATGGATTGGGTGGACAGGTGTATTTTATACAGGTAACGAGTTCAAACAGGTGCACTTAATACAGGTAATGAGTGCAGAGTAGGAGGATTCTTAAAAAATACAGGTCTCTGAGAGCCAGAATTCTGGCTGGTTGGACGGTGATCAAATACTTATTTCATGCAATAAAATGCAATCTTTAATTATTTAAAAATCACACAATGTGATTTTCTGGTTTTTATTTTTAGATTCTGTCTCTCACAGCATTTGAAGTTTACCTACGATAAAAATTACAGACCTCTCCATTCGTTGTAGGCGAGAAAACTTGCAAAACAGGCAGTGTATGAAATACTTATTTTACCTACTGTTTGAAGGTGCTATTCTGAAGCACAACCAACAGTGAATTGCACAGAAAACCTCACCACATGAACCCAGTAAAAATTAAGGACCATTGTAAACTTAGTGTAAATTCAATGCCTTGCCAGTGTGTAGTCCAGGCACCCCAACGTGTGTTTCTCCCAGCTTCGTCAGGTGCGTCATATAACATTTCTACCAAACACATAATGAAAAAAATAAATAAACCCAAAGAGAAAAAAAGGTGACAACAAAATGTCCTTAAATCACATAATCTTTGTTAATCTAAAACATAAATAAATGAATAAGCAAGCAGCTCAATTAAGGGCTATAAAGATGCCACTGGAGGGTAATAAAACAATGCAGAAGAATCACATACACGAGGGAAGGCCAAAGTCTCACTATACAGTAGATAAAGGTATCCTATAAAAAGAGATGTAAAAGGTGTGTATATATAATTCCACATTTTTGTCCACCTAAAGTGATCATTCATTTTCAAAATTCTCAATTCACGGGTAAAATCTGTCTTTAGTAAATAGAGATTTTCCCATTACTCATATAGCAGATGGCAGTTGGTGCTCATAATGTTCTATGGAGAACAGTCGTTGGAGAACTTGCAGCAAGAATGTCTATCTCTGTCTTTAGCTCCTCCCCTCTTAGGCTGGTTTCACATTAGCGCATTTTCAGCGCGCGCACGGCTGGGGGTAGCTCCGCCCCCGAGCCGGCTCTCTGCCCGGCGTGCCCGCCCCTTCCTTGTAGCGCCGCCTCCTAGCGGACAGCGGCGCCTGCGATCGGCGCACCCTATCTTTAGCATAGGGTGCGCCGATCGTGCGCAGGCCGTGCGCTAGTTGCGCTTTGACCTGCGCTGCGCACTTTTGACGGTGCGCCGTGCGCGCCAAAATCAAACTTTTCGGATTTTGGCGCGCACGGCGCACCGTCAAAAGTGCGCAGCGCAGGTCAAAGCGCAACTAGCGCACGGCCTGCGCACGATCGGCGCACCCTATGCTAAAGATAGGGTGCGCCGATCGCAGGCGCCGCTGTCCGCTAGGAGGCGGCGCTACAAGGAAGGGGCGGGCACGCCGGGCAGAGAGCCGGCTCGGGGGCGGAGCTACCCCCGGCCGTGCGCGCGCTGAAAATGCGCTAATGTGAAACCAGCCTTAGAATTTTAAAAGCACCAACTGTCATCTATCTCAGTAATTGGTGAACGACAGTTGCTCTTTTAGTATTTACCCTGAAAACTTTCCCCATTTGTTTGTGATTCTGAAGTTCCAAGAAAAGCCTGAATTTTATCTGTTTACAAGTGAAAAGTGTCTTTGTGATAGTTTTTTTTTTTTGTTTTTCTTCTTCGAGAATTAGATTGTGAAATTTCATCAAGAGTCTTGGAGGCTTTGATTCAAAGACATCAGGTTGATTTTTTCCATTATATCTCCTACGGTTCGGGAATCACACTCTTCTCGTTTTAGTTTTGCCTGTTCTCACTTTTCGAGGGCATTAAATCATTGCGTTTGCGAGTTAGGTGGTTTTCTTTCTCTTTGACTTACTCTTTGTCGTAAAATGCTTGGTTAGTTTGGAACATTTTGAGCACAAGTTTTATTTCAGAAAACAGATTGAAAGATGCTTCACACAGAGAAGTACATAGATACCAAAGTAAGAAACTGCGTAGGTGAAGCGTCTAGATACAGGATCACAAAGCTCAGATCAGACCTTGCCTTCCTAATGCCCTTGACATTATTATCCTGTTTCGTGAATAGGCATTTTGTCCTTAGAAGAAATCAAGGTCATAGCGTTCACGGTGGATCGCACATAGCTAAATAGAAAACACCCAGCATTTCATAATGGTTCTATCTGTGTAATCTCTGCCTCCTCCACATCAGCTTTGGATGTTTCAGAGACAGAATTGTGCAGAAAACTGGTGGTAATGCTGATGCCAATTACCCCATGAGGTCAACTGGAAATTACAAAAGTAGGAACATCTCAACCGGAATCACCTAGACGTCTCAAATATTAAACTTTTTCTTTAGATGTATTCGGACGACCCCATTAGATTGCAGACTTCTCGCGAACATCTTATAATTTCCACCCTCAAAGGTCTATTTACCTGACCTCGATTCTGAGATCCCCTCCAACATCTTTAGAAGACAACCCCATGTGAATATAATTTGCAGACAATCGCTCACCATGAAGGTCTATTTTTTTGGGTGCATTTACACTGGCCAATTATTGGGAACAGTGAAAACAGGAAAACACTCATTCGTCGTGTGAAATGATTTTTAAGCTTGCTTTAAAATAATTGTTCTCAGCAGCACATTGTTCTGAACATGTGCTGCCGAGAACTACGACAGTTTATGCACACAGAGTGATCTGTTAGCAATAGTTCTGTCCACACCTCCGGTGTGGGTGGGCTGTCTACCCAGGCTACTAAATGACCACGGATAGGCAAACATGTAACCAATCGGCAGACGTTTTCAGCTGTAGGACATGTAGCGTAAACTCAGCTTTAGTCTGGGTTCATTCTCTGCCGCTGCAGGCCTTGGTATGGTATGGTGTGCGCTCTTGGTATGTTGTGCACTCGAGAACTTTAAGTCAAAACTCCACACTGTTCACCAAGTTCTGTGGTTCCATAGCAAGTACAAGGCAAAAAAATCAATAGAAATTACTTGCCTTAAACCAAATCTAGTGAATACAAGCCCAGAGATGCCTATTTTTCCAAACTTACAAGTGAATCAGACTCCGCCCTTTTGCCTATTTCTGTACGACCAGAAACCTTTTATCTCTACTAAGTCTTTGAATGCCGCGATCTACACTGTTTATATGACTTTTTCCTTGATCACTTCACATGGAATCCTTGTCCTTTCCTTTTTTTTTGGGGGGGGGGGGTGACAGCAACACAGACCCTTGACTATCATTTTTATCCGGCCTTACCTACTGCCCAAAGGCTCGTGTATAGAGATAGATACCATTTAATAATAAAAAAATAAAAATCCCCTTATTGAATGGAAAACAAAAAAATGAAAATCAATTAAACATAAAGGTCCCTGTATTTTTTAGAAAATGGGAACTCAGTTAATACATAATGTGATAATATAACTATTTAAAAAAAAAAAAATTATTTCTTTGAAATGACTCCAGCTTTCCAGCCACTTGGTTCTGTGTAACTTGCTTTCCACTGCCTGTTGTCAAGTGTGATCCATCTCTAGCTGCTCCGGATCTTTTGTTGCTGAACTACATATAGACATCATAGCAAGGCGGGCTTTTAATTCAGTGTAGGTAATTTATGCATGCTTGGGAATGAAGTCATATAAGTTCCAGTACCTATAGTGCTGGTAGAATGCTATTGAAAGGGGAAACTCCCACTTCAAAATAAGGGGATAGCACGTAACCAAACATGAGAGTCGGGACATGTTTCCTTTGAAATGGCTCCAACGTGCCAGCCACTTGCCTCTTCTGTAATTTCCTGTCCACTGACTGTTGTCAAATATAATCCACGCCTAGCAGCAGAGATGCCAAGACAGACCGATTACAGCAAGCAGGGGCTAGTCTTCGTCTCTTTACTGGAAGTGAAGTCAGATCTTTGTGTCTCTACAGGAAATGGAAATGGGTCTTTATGTCTCTATAGGAAGTAGGGATTGTTCTGTATGTTTCTGCTTCTGATCTCTTGTTTGTCTGACTGCATACAGACAAAACAATGAAATTGGGCTTTCAGTTCAGGGCAGGTAATGTATGACTGCTGAGGAATGAAGGAATAGAAGTTCCAGTACCTATAGTGCTGGCTGATTGTTGATGAAGAGAGAACTTCCACTCAAAATAGAGCATGAGATTTAAGGACAATTCCCAGACATTTTAGACATTTTAGGTATGTGAACCAAAATCCAGTTTTAACTTGTAGGTGATGAGAGTAAAAGTCTACATTGTATCTACGTCTGAGCAAAGAATAAATTGTAAAATATGTTGGTAAATTTATCAGCACATAATTTTATACCGATTTAGAAAAAAATAAGTACCGTGTTTGATCTTGGGCGTTTTCTGGCCACCCCCAAAGTGAGAGGATGCTTGCCTTTCTGAAATATAGTCTAAATTTAATTGTCTCCCCTTTTGTTCCAGCGGTTTTCAGACGTTATCTAGCAGCCGCGTCGTCGCTCGCGGCTTCATCTGTCATCTAATTATCCATTTTTTTATGCTTTCTCTCACTTTTTGTTTGCTCCACATTAAAATTAGCCGCACATAAATCACGGCCATATGTGATTCGGTCAGGAGCTCCCGGGGACGGGAGGCCGAACATTTGACTTCACAGGAATCCGCAGCGTGCTGGAGCGTCCCCCCTTTGTGTTCAGTGACTCGGCAGTAATTTATTTAATTATTCAGCTTGTTTCTCCTGTTTAAAGGTCTACATGTGAAACCATTTCATCCTCCGCTTCGGCTTTTTTCAGATGCGCTCGGTCGGAGCAGCAGGGGCACATGTGCGTTTTGCCCTATTTAAGGCATAAATTGTCATTTTTCAAGGCGATACAGGTGATCGCTTCTTTCATTGTGTCCACTGGCCGCTCCTCCTACATTATGCATAAGCTCCCGAAGACTTGGATGGCAAGGTGTGCTAACTTCAGGCTAAAGGAAAACTTGTTCTGCTGTCTTCAGGGGTTTTACGGGACGACCTGTCCTAAGGCTTCCTTCACACCTCCTTTTTTGACAGATAGAACACGTCCTCATTGCAATATATAGCACTGTTCACACGTATGTGGTTTTGAGGCAGATCAAATGTCTGGCCCCCCACCCCGAGGATGTCAAAGTACAAACTATGAATTCATCTGTATTTTCTTCAAATTACAACACATGCTTAGGGGAGAAAGGATTCAGTACTGGACTGGTGGAAGAGATGACGAAGTGCCAGTGGTTCATGGCTGCAAAACACTTGCCTTGGTACTTGCATGTCCACTGGCCTCCTTTTACCATGTGATGTCATAAGTGACCTCACAGATTATCACAAATGCTAAAACTGT
This sequence comes from Dendrobates tinctorius, assembly GCF_039654945.1. Lineage (NCBI taxonomy): Eukaryota > Metazoa > Chordata > Amphibia > Anura > Dendrobatidae > Dendrobates > Dendrobates tinctorius. The sequence goes on from NW_027361868.1 coordinate 10,054,111, forward strand.
GAAAACTGCCCTCTTAATAAAGTATGATGCAAATAAAAGTTCTCCCAAACACAGCATGATACCCCCTCAGGGAATTCCTCCACATTACCATCCACACGCGCGGTATGATGGCCCTACTGTACCCCCCTCCTCCTCCCTCAATCCCCCGACAAAGAATAGTGACCTCATCACAATATGATTCTCCAACTGTAATCCCCACACAGCCCTCCATACAGTATAATGTCTACAAAAAGTCCTCCATACAGTATAATGACCCCGCATAGTCCTCCATACAGTATAATGGCCCCATTCAATGCTTCATACAGTATAATGGCTTCACATAGTGCTCCATACAGTATAATGGGAATCACATAGTGCTCCATGGGGGGACAGTGTAGGGGCACAACCAGGAGGGGATACTTTGGTCAGGCATTGTTTACTTTCACATATTGGTCAGGTATTGTTAACTTTCAGACACTGGTCAGGCATGGTTTACTTTCACACATCACTAATTTAATTAAACTGTTCTAATACTGTCATGCTCATGTGAGGATATCAATATATTATGGTTTAAATTTTGAAAAATCACTCAAATAAATGGGTTTCACATCCTGCTGTACCTACGTTTCTTTCACTAAAAATGCTGCAAAAACTGATCGCAATGTTTTTTGCTACGTTTTTGCATTTACTCATTGCTGAAAGAAGTGACATGCTGCAGTTTTCAAGAAGACAGCAGTTTTCCAGTTTAGTCAGGAGCAAAGAAAAAAAAAAACAGTTGTGTACATGAGATGTCTGAAATCTCCTGGCTTTGCTGGTACTGTTTAAAGCAGCTTTAAATTTGCATTAGAAAACACATAAAAACGCAACGTGTGAACATAGCCTAACGCTCAAAGGAAAAGACCTGACTGTGGTTATATTGGGCTGTCCTCGGGAAAGGATATGAAAATTACAAAAGGTTAAGAGAGGAAGTACAACTTTTGCAGGTTAGGCAATCTATATATTGTGGTAGATCAGCTCACTCAGCTGCACGTAGAGGTAGACACAGGAATACTGTTTCTTTAATTCTTCCACTGGTTTATAAAAGGTATTGCATAAACCAGTGCAGCATGAGCAAAACAAACAAGGCCTAACGGGAAAACAAAACATAACATATGGCACAGTCCATGATGCTGTGGGGATCCGCCCGCTCAGGAATAAACAACAAAAATGTTCAGCTTTCCTGGAGCTTGCACCTCCAGGCACATCCAACACTGAATGAGTTAGAAGGCTGTGTATTTATCTTCTGGATTCCACACACTCTATAGATGTTCACTGAAACTAGCCCTAAATGTGGCCGATTAACCACTCTCAGCACATAGTGTGCTTGAGTGTTATCCTAGATTCATATCACTGAAGCTAACAACCTCAGTGACACATATCTCCCCTCCAGTACTTTGCCAGTGGCTTTGTAACAATATATTGAAGGAGTTTGTGAGTTTGTGCCCTAATTCCTATCAGCAAACGCCGAGTCCATGCTGAGGAGTCTAAGTATCACACACACCAATAGGATTCTTGTAAACTGTTTATTTAGCTCTTATTTATCACTTGTGTTATCTTAATTAAAATTAGCAAGGAGGCAAAGTAGATTAGTGTAAGCCGGTATCTAAATACCAGTAAGTACACCGGGTAAATAAAGACGCTTTTATATAAACTGGCTCAAAGGTGCCGTTCCTCGGAGCTGTAATCAAGCTTACAAGAAGCAGCGGATTCATATTTCACAAACCTCAGACAATTTTATTATTATTTATTTATATAGCACCATTGGTTCCATGGTGCTGTACATGAGAAGGGGTTACATACAGATTACATCTATCACTTACAGCAAACAAACTAACAATCACAGACTGATATAGAGGGGAGAGAGGACCCTGCCCTTTCGGGCTTACATGCTACAGAATGGTGGGGAAGGAGACAGTAGGTTGGGGGGTCATCAGTTCCAGTGATGGTGAAGCGGTAACTCCAGTAGTGGTGAGGAGGCAGCGGGGATCACTGCAGGCTGTAGGCTTTCCTAAAGAGGTTGGTTTTCAGGTTCCGTCTGAAGGATCCAAGTGTGGTTGATAGCCGGATGTGTTGGGGCAGGGAATTCCAGAGGATGGGGGCTATTCGGGAGTAGTCTTGGAGGCGGTTGGGTGAGGAGCGAATAAGTGTGGAGGAGAGAAGGAGGTCTTGGGAGGACCGGAGATTCCTTGAGGGAAGGTATCTGGAGATTAGTTCAGAGATGTATGGAGGAGACAGGTTGTAGATGGCCTTGTAGGTCAGTATTAGAAATTTGAACTGGATACGCCGAGGGAATGGGAGCCAGTGAAGAGATTTGCAGAGGGGAAAAGCGGAGGAGTAGCGAGGAGAGAGATGAATTAGTCAGGCGACAGAGTTGAGACTGGACTGGAGAGGTACAAGGGTGTTAGCAGGGAGGCCACAGCAAAGGATGTTGCAATAGTCGAGGCGGGAGATGATGAGGGCATGCACAAGCATTTTAGTAGATTGAGGGTTGAGGAAGGAACGGATTCTGGAAATATTTTTGAGCTGGAGGCGACAGTAGGTGTTGAGAGCTTGGATGTGTGGTTTGGAGGACAGGGCAGAGTCAAGGGTTACTCCGAGGCAGCGGACCTCCGGTACGGGGGAAAGCGTGATGTTGTCAATTGTTATAGAAAGGTCGGGTAAGGAAGATCTGTGAGATGGGGGAAAGATGATCAGTTCAGATTTGTCCACATTGAGTTTGAGGAAGCGAGAGGAGAAGGAGGAGGATATGGCTGATAGACACTCTGGGATTCTGGAGAGCAGAGAGGTGATGTCTGGGCCAGAGAGGTAGATCTGAGTATCATCGGCATAAAGGTGGAACTGGAATCCGTGGGACTTTGAGTTGCCCCAGACCAAGTGTGTAGATTGAGAAGAGTAGGTGTCCTAGAACAGAGCCTTGGGGGACTCCAACAGAGAGAGGGTGGGATGAGGAGTTAGTGTGGGAGACGCTGAATGTGCGGTTGGAAAGGTATGAGGAGATCCAGGATAGGGCGAGGTCCTTAATGCCAAAGGAGAGAATCTGTAGTAGGAGGCAGTGGTCAACTGTGTCGAAAGCAGAGGACAGGTCTAGAAGCAGGAGTATAGAGTATTGTCCGTTAGCTTTGGCTGTATGTAGGTCGTTGGTAATTTTGGTCAGGGCTGTATCAATGGAATGATGGGGGCGGAAGCCAGATTGTAGATTGTCAAAGAGCAAGTTAGATGAGAGGTGGGATGAAAGTTCAGTGTGGACATGCTGCTCCTGGAGTTTAGAAGCGAATGGGAGCAGCGATATTGGGCGATAGCTGGACGTAGCTGTTGGATCGAGGGTTGGCTTTTTAAGTATAGGTGTGATTGTGGCATGTTTGAAAGCAGAAGGGAAGGTACCAGAAGTTAGTGATAAGTTGAAGAGGTGGGTTAGGGATGGGATAAGTGTGGTGGTTATGTTGGGGAGGAGGGGGGATGGGGTCAAGTGCACAGGTTGTGAGGTGCGATTTGTAGAAGAGGCAATTAAGCTCCTCTTCAGTGATGTTGGAGAGAGAGGTTATGGGGTTTGGGCATTGGTCTGGTATACAAAGGGGTTGAGGTGGTTGGGCAATAAAGACTTGCCGTGTTTGGTCTATCTTGTTTTTGAAGTGTGCGGCAAAATCCTCGGCAGAAATTAGGGAAGTCGGAGGTGGCAGTGGTGGGCGGAGGAGGGAGTTAAAAGTATTGAACAACCGTTTGGGGTTGTGGGATAAGGAAGATACAAGGGATGTAAAGAAGGCCTGTTTAGCAGAGGTGAGAGCTGATTTGAATGCAAGTGTTGCTTGTTTGAGTTCAGTGAAGTCGCCTTGCAAATGTGTTTTCTTCCAGCGCCGTTCTGCAATTCTGGATGCTTGCCGAAGCTTTTTAGTGGTGTTATTGTGCCAGGGTTGTCTATTGGTTCGTCGCGCTCTGTTATGCATGACAGGGGCGACTGAGTCGATGGCTAATGCAAGAGTGGCATTGTAGAAACTAGTGTCAGTGTCGTGGAGTAAAGCTATGGAGGACAGTGGTAGAATAGAGTCAGAAAGTGTGCGAGTGTCTAGATGTGCGAGGTTTCTGCGGGGGTGCTCATGCTGCTGGACGTGGGTGGTGAAGGTGGTGGTGAAGTTAGAAAGAGAGCAGAGACGGGTGAAGACCAGGTGTAATGTATGCCCATCTGTGTGGGTGGCTGAGGAGGACCACTGAGTAAGTCCAAAGGATGAAGTAAGGGACAGGAGTTTAGAGGCTGCCGACCGGTTGGTGTCAATGGGGATGCTGAAGTCACCCATGATGATGGTGGGAATGTCAGCAGAGAGAAAGTGAAGGAGCCAGGTGGAGAATTAGTCAATAAAGGAAGTGGTCGGGCCTGAAGGTCGGTATATGACGGCCACTTGGAGGTTGAAGGGAGAATAGATGCAGATGGAGTGGACTTCAAAAGAGGGGAGGACAAGGGAGGGAAGAGGTGGGATTGGGCTGAAGGTGCAGTTGGAAGAAAGGAGATGGCCCACTCCTCCTCCATGTCTGTTGCCAGGGCGAGGAGTGTGGGTAAAGTGGAGGCCGCCGTAACATAGCGCAGCAGCCGAGGCAGTGTCGGATGGTGTCAGCCATGTTTCGGTGAGGCCAAGGAAGGAAAAGTTACGAGAGGTAGAGAGGTCATGAATCACATGGAGTTTATTGCAGATGGAGCAGGCATTCCAGAGTGATCCAGAGAGTGGGAGCAGGGTGGTGGTTGTCAGGGGCACGGATTTGAGGTGGGAAAGATTTCTGGTGTTTGTGTTGGTTTGGGAACGATAGAAGGGGGTAATAATGGGAGGTATGAGCTGTGGGGGTCCAGGGTTGGGAGATATGTCGCCAGCAGTGAGGAGAAGCAGAGAGAGGGAGAGCATGTGGGAGAAGGAGGGTGGGTGGCTTGTTTTGTATTTTATTAGGAGAGCTCTGAGGTTGAGGAGCAGGTCAGCTGAGGTCAGGTGGGGAGGCAAGAGGGAAGGAGAGATTACTATTTGGTTAGCGGGTGCTGGGGTTTGTGGATAGCGAAGGAGAGTGAGGATTAAGGGAGCCAAAACAGTTACAGCGTATGTCATCATGGTAATAGTAATTTTGAAGGCAAAAGAAATTTAATACATTTAAATGCAGCGTTTGGTCGTACCTTCTGGTCACTTCAGGCTCATTTCAGGCATTATTTCAGATATTATCCTTAGACGACATCCTTGGAAAGACAGACCGACGTCAGACAGACCTTAGAGTCTGAATTTATAAGAAGTCAATTGCACATCAAACAAGCCAGATGTGATCAGAAGGAGGGAGGAGCAGTAGGGAGACTGGTCAGACACAGGAGACGATTAATTAGAACTCAGAGAAAAAAAAAAACAACAAATGGTCAGATCTAAAAGGACAGATAAAGCATTGATAGGAAACAGATACAGGGGTGATTGATTGTGGTTCAGGAGAGATGGGTGATGAAGGTATTGCAGGCAGGACACATACCATTGATAGGAAACAGATACAGGGGTGATTGATTGGGCTCTAGGAGAGATGGGTGATGAAGGTATTGCAGGCAGGACACATACCTGAGGAAGAAGCAGATCGATTGTCAGATTGATAGTAATAGTGAAGCATAGTAATAATAATAATGAAGCATCTATAGCAGGGAGTTATTTTTCAGGCATTATTTCAGATGTTATCCTTAGATGACATCCTTGGAAAGACAGACCGAAAGACAAACTTACATTAGATGAAAGTTGGCCAATTTCCACAGTTTTTGGCTGGACCAGCCAATCATCTGATGTGTCTGGGCATCTGACTCTCTGCTGATAGATTACATCGGGGAAGAGAGAGCGATCTGGCAGGTGGAATTTCAATGATCAATTCTTTTCTTTTGAGGGAAGATAACCCACTGTCAAAAGCTTTAACCAGCGTCCATGTGTGTTTGTTGTGTGATGGGGGGTCAGGAGAAGAGCTGCCGACCGGCTACTCGTTATAAATCTTGTTTGAGCTAAAGGGAATTTGTTACTATGACAGACACTTTGTATGTAGATTTATACATACAGTGTCTTGTGAAAGTAGTCACCCCCTTGACTTTTTACCTATTTTCTTACGTTGCAACCTGTATTTAAATATTTTTGTAATCCGATTTGTGTTCGATGCATCAGCACTAAATAGTCTACGTTGGTGAAGTGAGAAAAGTATAGACTTAAATTAAATTTATGGGATAAAATAGCTAAAAGTTGGCATGTGCATATCCATTCACCCCTTTTGCGATTGAGCCCCTAAAAATTTTAGGTGCAAACAATTACCTTCATAAGTCCCATACTTAGTGACAGGACGTCTCCGTATGTGCGATCTGAGTGTCACACGTCTGTCATTATATACACTTTACCTTTTCTGAAAGGCCACAGAGGCTGCAACACCATTAACAAGAGGCACCACTAACCAAACACCATGAAGACCAAGGAGATCTCCAGACAACGCCATGAAGACCAAGGAGAACTCCAGACAAGTCAGGGACAAAGTTCTTGAGAAGTACAAGTCAAGGTCAGGTTATAAAAAAATATATCCCAATCTCTGATGATTCCCCAAATCACCATCAAATCCATTATCATTAATGGAAAGAACATTGATCAGAGAGGAAGCACAGAAATCAAAGGTAACCCTGAAGGGGCTGCAGAGTTCCCAAGCAGAGACTGGAGTATCTGTCCATACAACCGCAATAAGCCGTGCACTTCATAGAGGTGGCCTTTATGGAAGAGTGGGCAGAAAAAAGCCTTTACTACACGCAAAAATTGTAAGACTCATTTTAAGATTGCCAAAAGACATGTGGGAGACTCCCCAAATGTATGGAGGAAGGTGCTGTGGTCAGAGGAGACCAAAATTTAACTTTTTGGCCGCAATGGTAAACATTATGTCGGGCACCAAATCAACACAGCTCATCACCCCAAGAACACCATACTGCTAAAGCAACAATCAAATGATGTAAGGGGAAATGTGTAAATGTTTTGGAGTGGCCTAGTCAAAGCCCAGATCTTAATGCAATTACGAATCTGTGGTCAGACTTGAAGATCGCTCTTCACCAGAGGATACCATCTAACATGAAGGAGCTGGAGCAGTTTTGCCATGAGGAATGGGCAAAAATCCCAGTGGCCAGATGTGGAAAGCTCATAGAGACCTATCCAAAGCGACTTTCAGCTGTAATTGCTGCAAAAAGAGGCTCTACAAAGTACTGACTTTATTGAGGGTGAATAGTTATGCCCACTGAAGTTTTCAGTTATTTTATCCTATTTGTTTGCTTCACAAAAAAAAGAAAAACAAATGTCCACAGTTGTAGGCATGTTCTCTAGATGAACTGCTCCAACTCCCACCCCAAAAAAATCGGTAAAATTCCAGGTTGTGAGGTAGCAAAACATGAAAATGCCAAGGGGGTGAATACTTTCACAAGCCATTGTATAGTCTTATATAGACATATCTGTGTGTGTATATATACATTGCATGTACAGTGGCATCTAAAAGTTTCACTTTGCACTTTGTTAATCGATAAAACTATTAAACATCAACAATCTTAAATGCGCAGACAACACAACATTGAGAGCAGCAAGTGTAGATGGAATAAAGGACTTATTATGGAGTGTCAAAACGGAAAGCTCGAAAATGGGACTGCTACTCAACACAAAGTAGATAAAGTTATCCACTACAGCCAGATACGACCGAGACTCATTTGAGATGGACATCAACCAACTGGAGATTGTAAAGGACTTCAACCTACTCAGATTCAGATCAATGATCATTCAAGATGCAGCGACAACATCGGAAGTCAATAGGAGAATAGTTGTAGGCAAATCAACAATGAAGTCACTGGATAAGGTTTTCAAATCGAGGAACATCTCACTGGCGATGAAAACACGGCTTGTACCTAGTCTGGTCTTTTCTTTAGTAACATATGGATGTGAAACCTGGACGCTAAAGCAACAATTAAAGTAGAAGATTCAACGCCATCGAAATGTGGTGCTGGAGAAGGATGTTATCAGTACCATGGATGGCAAGAAGAACAAATCAATCTTGGTACAAATAAAGCCAAACATGGGACTCGAAGCAAGGATCACCAAGCTACAACTTGTCTACTTTAGAGACATCTTAGGAAGAGAGCAATCACTGGAGAAGGACATCATGGTCGGAAGAATAGAAGGAAAAGGCGAAGAGGAAGACTAGGAACCATGATGGCTTGATACAAGTGGACTTTTCTAGATTTGCAAAAGATCAATCTTCCTACAGATCGTTCATCCATCAAGTCGCCATGGCTTGCCATCATGGAGTCAAAATCAGTTAGAAAATGAGTAATTCTGTTAGAGGGAAGGAAGAGGCCCAGGAGTGACATGTGGTAGTTGTCATAGTGTATACATTCATGACATGATGACAATGGCAACGACTTTGGTAGTCCGTTATTTACAAGCAAATTGTAAATGCACCAAAAAAAAATTTTCCCCAAAATTTTCAAAACTAAACATCACAAATAGACATCCAAAACAGACGGCATGCGAGTCTACTCATCTTCCCTGGATTTTGATGTTTGCTTACTTCACTTTGCTTCCCTTTTTACAGTCCTTCTGGGTAATTGTGTATATCACAATCATAAAAGTTGCTTCTTATTATAGTATCTGAGTGAATCGATGATGACCGGCATGAAAACCTCCGTGTATATGGATCTGTGTATAGCATTGTATTCATTTTGAAAGAATTCATGTGTAGGAGAACCGATGAGAATCTGATTGTTTCTATTCCAGAGATGCTCAGTGTGGAACGCTGATCTCCGCTGCTTTTAAGACTTTCCAAAAACAGCTCATAGCTTTATCTAAGAATAAGAAACTGCCTGCAGAGTAGCATGCTAAATTTACTCTGCAAACAGAGTTCCGCTCATGCAACATTGATCAGGAAATGAATGCAAATCACCTCCCATGGCTTCCAAGCCTACAACTCAAGAAGCTGCTCCTTCGCATGGATCTGATCTTTATCTTTATACATCTTAAAACTCACCCAAATCTTAAGGGGGTTTTACACATAGCGATATTGCTAGCAATATCGCTAAAGCATCACTGATTTTGTGACGTTATAGCGATATTGCTAACGATATCGCTATGTGTGATACTTACCTCCGACCGGCTCCCCCGCTGTCTGTCGCTGATCGCGCAGCTCCATTTCTCGTTGGGCGCTTCCTGCTGGCGCCGACGAGCGACGCGTGGACGCGGACGGGAGGACGTCAGGATCGCCTCGTCTGAAAGGTAAGAAACTATCGCTGTATCGCTGCTGCATCGCTGTGAGATCTGCCTGTGTGGCAGCTCACTAGCGACCATTTAGCGACCATCTGTCTTGAATGCTGCAGCCAGGATCATATTCCTCACCAATCGTTACACCGATGCCTCTACCTTGTGCCAGTCATTACACTGGCTACCCATCCACTCCAGAATTCAGTATAAACTTATTACCCTCACCCACAAAGCCCTCCATAGCTCAGCACCACCCTACATCTCCTCCCTTGTTTCAGTATACCACCCTACCCGCGCCCTCCGTTCTGCTGATGACCTGAGGTTAGTATGCTCAATAGTCAGAACCTCCCACTCCCGTCTCCAAGACTTTACACGTGCCGCGCCAATTCTTTGGAATGCACTTCCCAGGTCAATACGATTAGTCCCCAATCCCCACAATTTTAAGCGTGCCCTGAAAACGCATTTATTCAGACTGGCCTATCGCCTCAACACATTAACCTAATCTATCCCTGTGTGGCACAGCCAAAAGTTTTACCACAACCAGATTTCCCGCATCATGTTCCCACATGCTTTATGCATCCATTAGCCCTCTGTCTGTACTGTCACACACTTAACATTGTGGCTGGTCCATACAATCAGAGCAACTGTTACCACCCACCTTTCGTGTCTCCCTCTTTCCTCATAGACTGTAAGCTTGCGAGCAGGGCCCTCATTCCTCTTGGTATTTGTTATAATCTACTGTATGTGATTATTGTTATGCTGTAATGTCTATTGTCTGTACAAATCCCCTCTGAAATGTAAAGTGCTGCGGAATATGTCGGCGCTATAGAAATAAAATTTATTATTATTATTATTTAGCGATGCACCAGCGATCCTGACCGGGTCATATCGTGGTCGGGATCGCTGGTGCATCGCTAAATGTAAAGGGGTCTTAAGGGAGGAGAATACGTAAATATAAGAGGCTATCATTACAGTACATGCTGTTTGGTTAGAATGTACAGCAATATATGGTTGCATTTCTAATCATTGAGCCCATCACCCCCCCCCCCCCCATTTTGCTAAGTTTATTAGCAAAAGTTTCCAACTTTCTGCTGTTTGCAATAAACCATTGGGACAAGAACAATGCAAATAGCTCACCACAACTAATATAATAACAGGTGGTTTTTACAAATTCACTACGAAAATGACGCTTTTACTGACTTGCAGTCTCTTATTCAACACTCCATGACAAGTGACTTGAGTACTAAGTGCAGCTCCTCTGGCTGTTATGATCTGCTGCTAATGTGATGGATAGCCAGACAGCAGCTTCTGGCAGCATTTCTGAAGAATCGTAACCCATTCCTCATCGGCATTGGCTACCAGGTCACTTACATTCTTGGGTTGTCCAACAAATGTTCCAAAAAGTTAAGCGCAAAGTTCATTGCCTTCCACAGATACGGCAGCATATGCCAGGAGATACTTAGTGAAATGGATCCACAGGCTGCTATAGGCATTAAGAAGGCCAAAGGACTTTTTGAGTATAGGGGATAACTTACTGATTAACGGGACCATAAATCCTGAGAAAGGAGTGGACGTTGTTCCCTGGGCCACATTAGTTGTCCATGACCGCTGAATGGGAGCCCTGAGAACTGCCTCTTACCTGCCAACATCCTGCCACCATTTCTGATTTGTAGGACCATCGTGAAGTCAAGAGTGTGTCATGTTATGTCACTCCAGACCTACACAACAGAAAAAGCAACTGAGATTCTGGCAGGTAGGAGGCAGTTTGCAGGGCTCTCATCTGGTGGCCATGCAGTAGTGACGTGGCTACTAGACTAAGATCCTACAAATTGTTTTGTTCATCTCTAATACTCTTCACTTGGATACTCATTGCACATAACTGTGGTATTCCATTAGTATGTTCCATTTTACTACAGTTCTTGTTACCCACCTTGTCATACAGGTGTATTACCTGCTCTCTGATCTTCGACCCCAACTCCTTTCTTTGAAATAGGTGGACTCGGCCAACAATTTAATGTGCATAGGTGCCTCCTGACTCTCCCCCAACACATGATGTTGAGGAATAGAAGGATCTGACCTGTTGAATTTCAACAGCTATTCCCGTTATGGAAATGCTCTTTCTCATAAAGAACAGGAGTGCTGAGGGTTTCTGTGTATGGGGGAGTTGGGATGGATGAGATTTACTCCCATAGTTATTACCCTGTCCTTCATCACCTACCGTGCCTAACACAAAATAGAAAGTCCACTCCTACAGATCCCTCTTTTTCATGGGTTTCCTTTCATTTCTCTGAAAAGACCAGTCAATCAGAAAACCCACTATAAAACTACTGTAATCATACAATTTTTACATGAGGTAAGGTTGATTTTCTTATAACAGGTTTAATATCACCTATCACATCTGCAACTCTGTTCAATTAATCCCTGATTATATCACATAACTTCCAATGTCATGGAGCAGAACCGCTGAGAGCACTCACGGCCTCATTGAAGGGCAAGATTCGCCGGTCGTGGCCGTCAGTGATGTCTGGCTGGGAATTTATTGTTTTTTTGTGGCCTCAGGATCTGTATTACTTCCAGAACACTCTGCAGCATATAATTACATTTGTATTTTAGCCATTACGAGAACATATCATTTACATTTTCTGGACTAAGTGGGGATGACAGACTAGGACTGGATGACCCTGGCGTGCCGCATGTGCAACGAAATTCAGTATTTATTACAACCATAATTTTAGTTTAGTCATTCTTAAAATGTTTCATTGAAAATACCATCATGATAGAGAAAATTTCAAGGTTACATCCAAGTCTGTGATCAATTTTTCCATTGGTTTGTGATTTTTTTTTTCAACATTTTTGACCTTGAGTGTTTTTTTATTATAATTTTTTCCAGCATTTTTGGGGCATCTGTTTAACTGGCATTTTCTAGATGATTTTTTTTTTAACTGGGCATCTTTTGAGCTTTCCTGTTGACTTGTATCATAAGAAGTAGGGATGAGCTGACCCGTGGACGTTCGGGTTTATCGGGTCTGAAGTCCAAAGTTCAGTTCGGGTACCAGAACTGTACCCAAACTTGAACCTGAACCAGAACGCCCTATAAATCAACATAGATCCAAACTTTGGAGCTGGAAAATATCTCCCTCTCTCCTCCCTGAAGTGTAAAACGCACTTCTAGGAGAAGTCCGTGTTCGGAGTTCAGCACCGGACACTAGGAGTCCGGTACGAACCCCCAACTTTACAGTTCCGGTTCGTTGATCTCTATTAAGAAGCTGTTCAAAGATGCTCAAAAGACTGAACATATAAACAGCAAGTCATTTTTACATAGATACTCCTATGGGCTTTTGGTATGCGCAAATCTATCTTTTTAACCCCTTAACGCTTGCCAATACACCTTTTAAAGGCGGCAATTAAGGGTACTTATTCCTCAGCGCCGCTTTTTAATATAGCTGAGAAACAAGTGTATAGCACCCTCCATCATCGGAAATTCTCAGGGGTCTCGGCTACCAGGGGTAGCTGAGACCCCGGAGAACATGATTCAGGTCTGTTTTTGTTGCCATCACTGTTATTCACAGAATGACAACAACCGAAAAAAACAATGTCCAATTCCCCATTTAATTTCTCTCTCCTCTGATGTGATCTAGCACATCAGAGGAAAAAGAAATGGGGTCCCTCGAACCACCTAGGTACCTTCTGTGTCCCTGGACCCTCCTGCCATTCCTTGGTCCTGTCCCCCTGCCACCGGTGTCTTCTTCTGGGAAGGAAATGGCGGGCGCATGCACAGTGTGCCCGCCAAGATCTGCTGGCCGGCACCCGGCAACAAAAAGAAATTTTTCCTTTTGGTTCATTTTGATCACTGTGATAGTCTATCACAGTGAACAAAATAAATAGTAAATCAAATCCCCCTTTATCACCCCCTTAGTTAGGTAAGATTAATAAAATAAATGTATTTTTTCCATTAGGCTTGGTGCTAGGGTTAGGCTTGGGGCTAGAGCTAGGCTTAGAGGTAGGTTTGGGGCTAGAGCTAGGCTTAGAGGTAGGTTTGGGGCTAGGGTTGGGGTTAGAGTTGGGGGTTGGGTTAGAGTTGGCTAGTGTAATGGTTGAGCTAGGGTTAGGGCTGGGATAGGGTTAAGGTAGGGTTAGAGTTGGGCTCGGGTTAGGGTTGGGGCTAGCATTAGGGTTATGGTTAGGGTTAGGGTTGTGTTGGGGTTAGGGTTGTGGTTAGGGTAATGTGGTTATGGCTGGGATTATGGTTAGAGTTGAGATTAGGTTTAGGGGTGTGTTAAGGTTGTGGTTAGGGTTGGGATTAGGGTTAGGGGTGTGTTGGGGTTAGGGTTGGAGTTAGAATTGGGGGATTTCCACTGTTTAGGTACATCAGCGGGTCTCCAAACGTGACATGGCGCCCACCATTGATTACAGCCAATTTTGCATTCAAAAAGTCAAACGGTGCTCCCTCCCTTCTGAGCCCTGCCATGCGCTCAAACCGTGGCTCTCCCTCACATACGGGGTATCAGCATACAAGAGAAATTGCACAACAAAATTTTAGGTTCATTTTCTCCTGATACACTTGTGAAAATAAAAAAAATTGTTTCCAAAATAAAAAATTTTGAGAAAAGTAAAATGTTATTTTTTTCCTTATACATTGCTTTAGTTCTTGTGAAGCACCTGAAGGGTTAATAAACTTCTTGAATGTGGTTTTGCACACCTTGAGGGGTGCAGTTTTTAGAATGGTTTAACTTTTGGGTATTTTCTGTTATATTGACCCCACAAACTCACTTCAAATGTGAGGTGTTGCCTAAAAAAATGGTTTTGTAAATTTTGTTGGAAAAATTTTAACTTTTTAACCCTTATAACATCTTAACAAAAAATGTATGTTTCCAAAATTGTGCTCATGTAAAGCTGACATTTGGGAAATGTTATTTATTAGCTATTTTGTGTGACACCACTCCCTGATTTAACCCCTTACCTACAAATGACGTAATATTCCGTCCATGTGACCATGGACCTAATTACCATGGACGGAATATTACGTCATCGCGATCAGCGGCGCCCACGTGGTGAGCGCCGCTGATCGCGGCCGAGTGTCAGCTAATTATCATAGCTGACACCCGGCACAATGTGTCAGGGGCGGTCACGGACCGCCCCCGACACGTTAACCCCTTGCACACCGCGATCAAACACGATCGCGGTGTACCGGGGGTTAAAGGGAAGCATCGGCAGGGAGGGGGCTCCCTCCGTGCTTCCCTGAGCCCCCCACGGCAGCGCAATGTGCAGCGCTGCTGCGGGGGGCTCCTTTCCTGCAGGTCCCCGGATCCAAGATGGCGACGGGGACCTCCGGGGGCCTGCAGGAAGCTGGCTTCCTCAGTGCCTGCAAAGCGCAGGCATGAGAAAGCCTGTGCAGTGCCTGTGACAGATTGCTGATCTGTCACAGTGATCTGTGATGTGACAGATCAGCGATCTGTCACAGGACAGTGATGTCCCCCCTGGGACATTGTAATAAAGTAAAAAAAAAATAAAAAAAAAGTGTAAAAATAATTTTAAAAAAAATTGCCAAATAAATAAAAAAAAAAAATATTCCCCAATAAATTCATTTTTTGGAAATAAAACAAAAAACAATAAAAGTACACATATTTGGTATCGCCGCGTCCGTAACGACCGGCCCTATAAAACTGTCCCAATAGTTAACCCCTTAAGCGAACCCCTTAAAAAATAAAAATAAAAAACGAAGCAAAAAATAATGATTTATTATCATACCGCCGAACAAAAAGTGCAATAACGCGCGATCAAAAAGACGCATGTAAATATCCATGGTACCGCTGAAAACGTCATCTTGTCCCACAAAAAACGAGCCGCCATACATGATCATCAGCGAAAAAATAAAAAAGTTATAGCTCGCAGAATAAAGTGATGCAAAAATAATTATTTTTTATATAAAATTGTTTTCATTGCATAAAAGCGCCAAAACATAAAAAAAGACCTAAATGAGGTATCGCTGTAACCATACTGACCCGAAGAATAAAACCGCCTTATAAAGTTTACCGCACCCGGAACGGCGTAAACGCACCACCCAAAAGAAATTCATGAAACGCTGGTTTTTGTAAATTCTGCGTCCCAAAAAATGAAATAAAAAGCGATCAAAAAATGTCACGTGCCCGAAAATGGTACCAATAAAAACGTCAACTCGTCCCGCAAAAAATAAGACCTCACATGACTCGGTGGGTCAAAATATGGAAAAATTATAGCTCTCAATATGTGGTGATGCAAAAACTATTTTTACAATAAAAAGCGTCTTTTAGCGTGCGACAGCTGCCAAACATAAAAACCGCCATAAATAGTAAATCAAACCCCCCGTTATCACCCCCTTAGTTAGGGAAAAATAATAAAATTAAAAAAATGTGTTTATTTCCATTTTCCCATTAGGGTTAGGGCTAGGGTTAGGGTTAGGGTTAGAATTGGGGGTTTCCACTATTTGCGCACATCAGGTGCTCTCCAAACGCAACATGGCATCTGATCTCAATTCCAGCCAATTCTGCGTTGAAAAAGTCAAATGGTGCTCCTTCCCTTCCAAGCTCTGCCATGCACCCAAACAGTGTTTTACCCCCTCATATGGGGTATCAGCCTACTCAGGACAATTTGCAAAACAACTTTTGGGGTCCTATTTCTCCTGTTGCCCTTAGGAAAATAAAAATTTTGGGGCAAAAATATCATTTTTGTGGAAAAAAAAATGTTTGTTATTTTCACGCCTGGGCGTTATAAACTTCTGTGAAGCACTTGGGGGTTCAAAGTTCTCACCACACATCTAGATAAGTTCCGTGGGGGGTCTAGTTTCCAAAATGGGGTCATTTGTGGGGGGTTTCCACTGTTTTGGTACATCAGGGGCTTTCCAAACGCGACATGGTGTCTGATCTCAATTCCAGCCAAAAAAGTCAAATGGCGCTGCTTCCCTTCCGAGCTCTGCCATGTGCCCAAATAGTCATTTACACCCACATATGGGGTATCAGCGTACTCAGGACAAATTGCACAATAACTTTTAGGGTCCTGTTACCCTTGGGAAAATAAAAATTGGGGGTGAAAAGATCATTTTGTGGAAAAAAATATGATTTTTTAATTGTACTGCTGTACATTATAAACTTCTGTGAAGCCCTTGTGGGTTCAAAGTTCTCACCACATATCTAGATAAGTTCCTTAGGGGGCCTAGTTTCAAAAATGGGGTCACTTGTGGGGGGTTTCCACTGTTTAGGTACATCAGGGGCTCTCCAAACGCGACATGGCGTCCGATCAGAATTCCAGCCAATTTTGCATTGAAAAAGTCAAACGGCGCTCCTTCCCTTCTGAGCTCTGCCATGCGCCGAAACAGTGGTTCCCCCCCACATATCAGGTATCAGCGTGCTCAGGACAAATTGCACAATAATTTTTGCAGTCCAATTTCTCCTGTTACCCTTGGTAAAATAAAAAAAATTGAACCTGAAGTAATTTTTTTTGTGAAAAAAAGTTAAATGTTAATTTTTTTTAAATATTCAAAAAATTCCTGTGACGCACCTGAAGGGTTAATAAACTCCTTGAATGTGGTTTTAAGCACCTTAAGGGGTGCAGTTTTTAGAATGGTGTCACTTTTGGGTATTTTCTATCATATAGACCCCTCAAAGTGGCTTCAAATGTGATGTGGTCCGTAAAAATAAAATGGTGTTGCAAAAATGAGAGATCGCTGGTCATCTTTTAACCCTTATATCTTACTAACAAATAAAAATTTTGGTTCCAAAATTGTGCTGATGTAAAGTAAACATGTGGCAAATGTTACTTATTAACATTTTTGTGTGCCATATCTCTGTGATTTAAGGGCATAAAAATTCAAAGTTGGAAAATTGCGGAATTTTCAAAATTTTCGCCAAATTTCCATTTTTCTCATAAATAAACGCAAGTTATATGAATGAAATTTTACCACTAACATGAAGTACAATATGTCACGAGAAAACAATGTCAGAATCACCGGGATCCACGGAAGCGTTTCAGAGTTATGACCTCATAAAGGGACAGTGGTCAGAATTGTAAAAATTGGCCCGGTAGTTAACGTGCAAACCACCCTTGGTAGTGAAGGGGTTAAGGACACAAAAATTAAAAGTTTGAAAATTGCAAAAATTGTCAGAATTTTTGCCAAATTTCCATTGTTTTCATAAAGAAACGCAGGTTATATCGAATAAATTTTACCACAAACATGAAGTACAATGTGTCACGAAAAAACATTCTCAGAATCAATGGGATACGTTGAAGCGTTCCAGAGCTATAACCTCATAAAATGACTGTGGTCAGAATTGTAAAAATTGGCTCGGTCAAGTACCAAATTGGCTCTGTCACTATGGGGTTAAATCTTCAGCCCTATTGATCGCTTCCAATGGGGATGAAAAACAAAAGGTAAAGGAAGGAAGCCGTCCTCCTTTGTTGATGTCATGTTAGATGGTGATTCTCATGTTGGTGTTCTTTAAATCATTGTGCCAAGCTTCGCCCCCTTAAGTCCACAGTATTTCCATAAAACATGATCTATTTGGCCAATCACAAGCAGACATATTAAACTCTCTAGTGTTAATGTAATTGGCTGAAAAGCCACACATTTACCCATGCATTTAATGGTGTAGTATGAAAGCTTGCAGAGGTAGCAGTCGCGCGCACCCTCCTCTGCTATATTAGAATTTGTGCATTATAGCTGATGGACCCGTCTACAGATTTTGCATTGGAGTCTCGAACCATCAAGTAAAGTCCAATTTGTAAACTAGTAAGAGGTGACCATTAGCATTGCTGGGATGACTGACTTTCTTCATAGGAATATATGGCGACAAGTCCTCTTTAATGTGAACCCTCAATGTGCATCTTATCTACTAATAATCTTTAGTGCTGCCCCCGGAGGACCAGTCATCGGGATTAGTAATATCTTTTGTCAACCTGTTAGGAGTTATTGCAATTAATCGCTGCATGAAGAAAGCTTTACAGCGGGAAACTCTGTGCATGTTAAGTACTGGTGTGTGATCCAGATAACAATCAAATCCCATATGATATCTATTCTGCGGTTTCATCTCTGTCTCTCGACAAAGGCAAAGGACAACCTTCAATGCCGGCAACAACTTGTCATTCTCGCCACATCTCTGATAAGCGGCTTCTGCCTGCATCATATAAAGAATTAGCTAATTATGTCCTTTATCCACATTGTCTAAATCAGCATGACTGAGGGAATGTAATTGTGCCGAGTCTGCTCACAAACACCGTTCATATCCAGATCTGTCAGAGAGCATGAGGAATTATTATCCTCTGCTTCAGATTAAGATTTTGGCCACATATACGACATAAGGTGGCCATACAGATTCAGTAGCCATTAGCTAATCAACTATTCCTACGAAGTCTGACTACACCACAAACGCTTGCATTGCCTGATCAATCATGAGATCTGAACATGGAATAAGCTACTGCCAAACACCTCTGGCGACCTGTGTTGTGAAAACAAGGATCGGGCGTGTTGAATGGCAACATATCTGATTTTTCTTTTCTCAACACAGACCATGCAAACATGGAACAAGCATCAAATACACATAATATAGTCGTCTGGTCCAAATTAAATTATTGGGATCAACCAACATTAGCCACATATAGTTGCAGTTAACCTAGTCAATTGTTATCTGTTTTTCCATGGTATCTCCCTGCCGTTCGTATTCAGCCATGACTGCCAACAAGGCTCGATGAACTCACCATGTATGATCTACTTAAGTCTATCTTTGCCCTTCTGGACCTTGTCTGAACATTGCCGATAACTCTCCATGTATAATCTACTTGAGTCTATCTTTACCCTTGTGGACCTTGTCCCAACATTGCCAGTAACTCACCATGTGTGATCTACTTGAGTCTATCTTTACCCTTGTGGACCTTGTCCCAACATTGCCAGTAACTCACCATGTGTGATCTTCTTGAGTCTATCTTTACCCTTGTGGACCTTGTCCCAACATTGCCAATAGCTCACCATGTGTGATCTTCTTGAGTCTATCTTTACCCTTGTGGACCTTGTCCCAACATTGCTAATAGCTCACCATGTGTGATCTTCTTGAGTCTATCTTTACCCTTGTGGACCTTGTCCCAACATTGCCAGTAACTCACCATGTGTGATCTACTTGAGTCTATCTTTACCCTTGTGGACCTTGTCCCAACATTGCCAGTAACTCACCATGTGTGATCTTCTTGAGTCTATCTTTACCCTTGTGGACCTTGTCCCAACATTGCCAATAGCTCACCATGTGTGATCTTCTTGAGTCTATCTTTACCCTTGTGGACCTTGTCCCAACATTGCCAGTAACTCACCATGTGTGATCTTCTTGAGTCTATCTTTACCCTTGTGGACCTTGTCCCAACATTGCCAGTAACTCACCATGTGTGATCTTCTTGAGTCTATCTTTACCCTTGTGGACCTTGTCCCAACATTTGCCAGTAACTCACCATGTGTGATCTTCTTGAGTCTATCTTTACCCTTGTGGACGATGTTCTTGCAGCAGCCTTGAAAAAAAAAAATGGAAAAGCTTAGTCAATACCTTCTACTGTACTTTGTAACTTAAGAGAAGATTTTAATGACTGTTAACAATTTTAAAATGATGGAGATAAGGCTTCTGGTCACCCAAATGAAAGCTGGTGTTCCAAGACGTTTCCTTACATGTTTTGTTCCCCTTCTCCTTCCTTCTCCACATCTATTGACCCAATTGTGGTTACTCTGCACACTTGATTGAGCACTGGTGAAGGGCATTTATACAATCCACTCATCAAAGGTTTTCATATCTATCCAATAGGAGCAGTCTTTTTAGCCTTTGCAATAGGAGTCTGCATTAATCTAGTTTTCTGAGGTCCACCATGCTCCTATATCTGCTATACTGTGCCCTGTATATGTATAGATGATATCAGCAGAACACATGGAAAGTCAGCATCAGCTCTTTTCCCATGTTCCCCTTAATGCTGTGTTAACTTTGCTTGTCAGTTCTCCTGATTCTTGCATTAATGGTGACAGCCCTCATCTTAGGTGCTGTCACCTCTCTGCCTCCTTTGCTTGAATTATTGAATAGCTTTAATTTGTTTCTGTTTAAGGTTCTGACCTGTAAGATATTTTATAATTAACAGGTAACTGCACCATTAACTGGTGCAGATGTTCTCAAATCTCCTAGCTGGGGGATCAAAGAGGTCAGAGGGTCAACGGAACAGAAAAGTCACTTTATGTGACCTTGGGTGATGCAATTTCCTGCTTGGTGCCATTGAAATCAAGAGTGTGTAAGATATTCAGATGGGGAAGATTGAGGGGCTATGATGAAGGACATTACACATGTCTTCTTCATAGGCATTGCCACTGTCTTGAAATTCTTGCTCCATGAAAGTCATGTTAGGTTTCTAAGTATTTCTAAATACCCACAAGGGCTCACGGAGGAGCATTTATTGTACCCTTAACCCTTGACTTTACTATGTGACTTCCACTTATCCTAAGAGTACATTTAGATGGACCGACTGGCAGCATGATATGATCATCAATCGGTAAAACTTTGCTGATTGGTTGTCATTTAAATGCCTGTTTACACAGGAACACCAAAGGAAACTGTAGGGTACCATTTTTCTCGGCATTTTTAAGAATGTACGTTCTCAGGGTAAATCAGCTTAAGAATGGCATATTTTCTCTGAATAGTGGTACTTCATTCCACCTGACTGTGCTGGGGACTGTAGTTGGTCCAGCACAATGATGTCCATGTGCCAAATAGGGCATGTGGACAAATGTAGTCTTCAAGAGAGCCCCATTTAACATGGCTGTAAATATAGTGGGTGCTACGGTATTAGTCAGTCTTGGACACTGGGGCTTGGAGGAACCCAAAGGTCACTTTGGTCCATATGAGAAGACCCCTGATAGTTGGGAGCTTTGTTGGAGATCTTGCGCAGAAGACCCTGAGCGTCAAGTTATACCATTGCCCCTTTAAGATTTCCATTTCCTCTTAGGAAGGTTGGATGACAACACATGTAGCATCCACTATAGCAACATCTGATAGTGTCCAGTCTCCAAGTCTTGTATTCAGGACTCCATGGCAGCCATATTGGTTCACACCCAACTCTGTAGGTTGAAATAGATTTTGTACCAATTAACGGAGACATGGCAATGACCATTTATCAGAAAATTATTTTATTATAGGCAAAAGCACTCTTTACATTTGCAGACTTGAGTTGTAGAAGACAAGTTCCTATCAGATTTGTCACATTTGTTCCCATGTTATTTTCCTAATCAATCCAGTAAAAACTACAAATGAGAAGACCTCACTGTACCGGGACCCTCGCCGTCCCGTCCTCCCGCACTATAATCTGCATTGACTTGTTTAGGTTGATGACGAGTAATTAATGGCTTTCACTTTAATTAATCTCTCCTGTTCTGGTCTCATTCAGTTAGCGATCGGCCACCCGTTCAAGTTGATTTAGCCTGACGTTGATTGACCTATTAATCACGTCATCCTAGATGTCGACAATTATGGGGCTACCCCCTCAGATATGGACATTTATATATGCAAGGCCTTATGGGTGTTCCGTGTGCACTCTCCTCATTGGTTTCAATTGATTCTGCAGGTCAAGGTTTGTTAACTCATTTTATGGCTTCACTCCTCAGTCATTCCACTTCTCAAGAGCAGATTAGCAGCTGAATGGTCATGAAAAGGCTTATCGGGCTGATTGCACCGTATTTTCTGGATTCTTCAGAAAGGACTATTACATAAAGCCTAGTCGGATGCCTAAAGAAGGTTATATAAGTGATCGATGTTTGCTTCATACGTTCACCTACTATTGGCATTACATCATATGTGAGCATGGTGAAAGATATTTTTTTTATCGGAAAAAGCAATGAAAATATTTTTCCAGTCTTAAACACTATGTCCACATTAGTAAACATTTTATTGTTCCAAATGCATCTCAAGTCAGAAATGAAGCACTGATACAAAAAAGTCCTAAGAAAAAATCTTTTACAGTTTTGAATGCACAGCTTCTATGCACATCTGTGTGTCTCTATGGTAACAGACTACAAACAAACCCTGTGTAGTCTGGTCATGCAGATATATTCGCTACTATCTAATTATGAATTCGGGCTCAGAAAACCCAGCATTTGTTTGTTGTCTAACACCTTGTAGACAAATGTCTGAATAGGAGATTTAGACACTAAGTATTGGCGCGAGATATTGTTGGAAAATGTACATTTCCTTTAAATATTTTAAAAGAGCTTTAATAAAACTGTTTAAAGTCTTTTCCAAAACCTTTGAAACCTATAAATAATAAAAAATACTTTACCAGTACCTTACTGGCCCCAAACAACTTGTAAACATGCAAGAGTAGAGTTAACAATCCACCAAAGAGATAAAGCAACAAGTATTTTTATTTAGCTCAATACAGTATATAAAAGGCACTTCTATAACAATATTATCCATATCAATGACAGAATTTTAATAGCAGGGAAACGGGTGCAGCAAGAAAAAGATCGAGTGCAGCACTGCAGGTACAGCGTGTTAGGTTAGAGCTCAATAATCAGATCCATAGACAAAGTAAAGTGACAGTGCAATAGTATATCAGGGAGACCAGTGTGGCCCACTCAGCTCAGGCTTAGTAATCTTAGTATGAAATCATGTTATAGAAATGTATAGCGCTGACTAAGGTAGCACAAAAATCACAAATCATGATAGCTCTTACCCATCTCTGCCCTGTGATGCTGCACACGCCGCCCCAACGCGCGTTTCCCGTGGGCTTCTTCCGTGGGCTGCTGCTGCTGCTCTATCCTAACACACTGTACCTGCGGTATTACACTCGATCTTTTCCTTGTGGCACCTGTTTCCCTGTTGAAACTCTTTCATTGATATGGATATTATTGTTGTAGAAGTGCTTTTTATATATATTGAGTTAAATAAAAATACTTGTCTTTTTATCTCTTTGGTGGATTGTTTACTCTACTCTTGCATGTTTACAATCTGATGGGAGTATTTCCATGGCTATAGCCTTTGGTGGTTCGGTTACATAGGCCTAGAACCACGGTGTACATAATGTGTTCTGTCCTTAAGATTTTGTATTATGGCCCCAAACATCTGTGAGTCACACATCAGTATGAAGACCTAAGGAGAGGAGGGATTTGCAGAAGTTTATAGAGGGGAGTGGAGCTAGAGAGAAATGGGATCATTGTGATGGTGATACCCATAATCCCACTTGCTTGGAGCAGAAAAAAAATTGGTTTCAAAGTTGGGCATACACTATGAAGGACTTGTCCAGATGGGACAACATCTGAAGGGTATGTCCACCTCTGCAACCAAGTTTTCCTTTATGTACTGTAAATAAAACACATGAATGTTAAG
This sequence comes from Dendrobates tinctorius, assembly GCF_039654945.1. Classification (NCBI taxonomy): domain Eukaryota; kingdom Metazoa; phylum Chordata; class Amphibia; order Anura; family Dendrobatidae; genus Dendrobates; species Dendrobates tinctorius. The sequence goes on from NW_027361868.1 coordinate 10,077,746, forward strand.
GAGTGGGTCCTTGACTTTCCACACACTTTTAAAGCTCTCTGCCAATTGATGGTTTGACCGATTGTTCGGCCGGCAGCTAGCTCACCCAACTCTCCTATAAACATGAACATGTGCTGAGCGTTCCTGTGTTCTCCACGAGAGAGTCACTGACAAACGTCTCTGGCAACAGCTTTTCTCTTAGGGAACAGAAAGATGGGCAGCCCTAATTCGAGCTTGCAAGATCCTTATCTTCTCCGACATCATCTGTCTGATAAGAGTCAGGAGTCCCCATAAGAGTCAGGAGTCCCCATAAGAGTCAGGAGTCCCCATACACATTAGACTGCCGACCGAACCCCTTCATATCCGCAGATTTGGCCAGCATTAGTCCAATGTGTATAGGTGTCTTAATACTCAAAACAGAGAGCTGCATGACTAGTTCAGGCTTTGGAGCCCTCAGCAGGATTATGTATTACATGGTCGCCCACTACCATGTAGATCTTTGAGGACGGGTGGAGCCTCCTGCGGTTTCTCTTAGTCGTCTTACTTATGGCAAATATTTTAAAAAGTTATTTTCTTTATTTGACAACCCTCCTAATAAAAAAAAATGATGGAGAATTTTTCTTCTTTTTCTTTGTACTGGAAATTTATCATATAGCTAAAATGGTTTACCAGACATATGATATCAATCTGAAGTTGCTTAAAGGGAACATGCCATGAGATTCAGAACCCAGAAAAGCATGAATCAGAGGCTGGCTGTGTTATTGTAGCTGTGGATGTTTTACTCTGAAAAAATGATGTATAAGATAAAACTTACTTTGAAAATCCAAACCCTCTTTAAATACTTCTGGACTGACCACAGACTAAAAACGTCCAAGCGGTTCACACTTTACTCTTGACTGACATTCTAAAATGTCAGTACAGAATAAACAACTGGAAGGAGATCATAAAGTTGTGGGAGCAGGGAAACTGCTGTCAGACACTGCCAGACTCCCCACAGAGAAGGCAAACAAGGTTTATTAACAAGTTTGCCTTATCAAATCTTGTATACACAGCGTGGATCAGTGTTTGTGTATATAGATTAGGCAGCACTGACACCCTGTCAGTTCTGCTGATCAGTCAGGAGGCTAAATTTCCCCTGTAACTTGGGCTAATATACCGGCCTCAGTTACAGGAGAAATCAGCAATGTAAAGAATATATTAATAAGTTAAAATGTCCCTCATAGGTATTTTAAGACCTTATTGTGTGAAATAAATGAAATAATAAAGAAGAATTTTATAAATACAGAAAACAAAATCTATAGCCCCACCCACATTGAAAAAAAATAAGCAATTTAAGATTTTTTTAGTAGTCTTTTTCTTATTTTTTCTTTACCTTTTCTTCTGAGCAAAAAAAAAAGCAATATAAAAGAACACAAAAATTAAGCCCTATGAATCCCCCAAAAAAGAGGCAAAAATTGTATGAATTTGCCTGGTCAGAAATGGGGGAAAATGGTCTGATCCTGAACTGGTTACAGGATTTGGGAATGTTTAGTTTGCAAACATTAATAGCTGTCTACAGGAGACTTAATAGCTGTCTACAGATACTGTATCTGAAGGGCTGTCACATTGCAGAAGGATTATCTTTATTCTCTTTTTTCTCTTTGGCACAAGGTAAGACTAGAAGCAATGGGATGAAACTGAATGGGAGGAGACACAGATTAGATATTAGAAAAAACTTTTTGACAGTAAGGGTGATCAATGAGTGGAACAGGCTGGCACGAGCTGTGGTGAGTTCTCCTTCAATGGAAGTCTTCAAACAGAGGCTGGACAGACATCTGTCTGGGATGATTTAGTGGATCCTGCTTTGAGCAGGGGGTTGGACCAGATGGCCCAGGAGGTCCCTTCCAACTCTACCATTCTATGATACTGTGACGTGATCCCTGGGTTGCCCTCCTACATTACAATGTGCTGGATCTCTCTTGGACACAACTTCAACTCTTTTTTTTTTTTTTTTTTTTTGGCTGCCAAACAGACTATTGCACGTTCATGAAAGCTTCCGAAGACGGCCAGACCTCTTTCTATACACACACATAGGGAGAGAACTGTCGGTCTAGATGAGCGGAGCTCGGAGAAGCCTCTGACTAGTCATCTGAGACACATAATCCCCAGCCGGCTTTTCAATGTTTATTTTCTTTGAAATGCCGCAACATACAGGGCTGCAGTAGTACAGACGATGTCTGATTCACGCTGCCATAAAAAGCCTGTAAAGGGGGGATAATCTACTTACGTTAATGCAATATGTACGACAATAAAAGGCCATAATAATGATTGTTAATCCACGGACACATTTGTAATAATTGACGCATGTGATATAAGCACCGTTCAGCTTCCCATGTTCTCAGTTGGCATTTGCTTACAAAAGGTATTTGCCCGTTGTCTTACAGAGGTTGTACAGGATTAACATAAAGGACCTGCTTTTTACAAACTGTACCACTCTTGTGCTGTGCCTGGTGTTACATTTACATTAGTATTAGTGAATGTGCTCGGATAAGGTGTTATCTGAGCATGCCCGGGTGCTAACCGAGTGACTTCTGCATGTTCGAAAAATATGTTCAAGTCCCCACGGTTGCTTGTCTCACGGCTGTTCGACAGCCGCAACACATGCAGGGATTGCCTGACAAAAAGGCAATCTTTGCATGTGTTGCAACCGTTGAACAGCCACGAAACATGCAACCGTGGGGACTTGAACATATTTTTTGAACATGCTGAAGTCACTCGGTTAGCACCCGAGCATGCTCAGATAACACCTTATCCGAGCACATTTGCTCATCACTAATTATTAGGACTGAGTTGCAATACCAAACACAACCTATGCATGAAAGTGGCGCTGTTTATGAAAAAAATACTCTTTGTAAAGCCTTTGATGCACACATGATCACTTTGCTTAATATTTTGGAAAGCTGAGGCTTTTACAGCTACATTATAGAATTACGGATGGGGCCTTTTGATGAATAAAGACACTTTTACATCCTGTTGAAGCCTAGAGACAACCCTCTCTGTTTGATTTGTCCATGTTTTATGCCTGGCTCTTGTTCTACCTCTACTTTGCATTTTCTATAACAGCATTTTGCTTTTCCATATTCCCTACATTGAAATTGGATATATTCATTAAACCTCCCGATCGCTCGCATGCAAATCAAGAGCTCGATTAAACAGAATGTTTTGCAAATATTCTTATCTTCTGCGGAACATCTGCTGCTCCTCCTCAGAATGTTTAATACATGTCATCTCACTTTCCCACATTTAACTTTTTGCTTATTTTACGTTTTACAACTAAATGTCTTCCGTTTTATACCTCCTAAACCAGTAATGAATGTGTCTGGTGATTCCGGAGGACAGCGATTGAATCTTTGGAACGTCACTATTTTCATATTTTATGTTAGTCGAGTAGATGCCGGTCATTCGATGCATATAAAAGAGGAAAAATCTATTTTTCTTGGAAACTGCAGATATGCTGATCTATAATTTTTGTTCTGGAGTATCCCTGTAAGCTTGCATTTCTCAACCTTCATATATCCGATCCCCCTACATCTGTGTACACTGAAACACTTACCATTGTCCAGGATTATAATTGATTGGCATCTTCAAAAAGTGACCACACCCCTGTCTAAAGGTTGTGCCTGGTATTGCATCACATCGGTGGTCCGTGGTCGTTGTCAGGAGCCCTGAGAACCACCTCATACCTGCTGGATTCCCCAGCACGTCTTCTGATTAGTAGGCCTACAAGACATCATGAATGTGTGACGAACACCAGAATGACGTTGTGACGTCGCGCTCGACCTACAAATCAGAAGAAGCACTGGAGCTTCTGGCAAGTCAGAGGCAACTCATAGGGTTTCCAACCAGTGGCCGTGGACTGTTATGAATGAGTCACCGAAGGAGGAAAAAACAAAAATACAAGCTAAGTCCAGAAAACCGGAGAGGTTGGTAGCTATCGGATTGCAGACCCCTGATCCTATCCACAACAATTAACAGTAGCCGTGGGGGGTTCCTACGATGCCCTAGACCCCTCAATCACAGCCGGAGAACTAAATAGGCCTAAAGAAAGAAAGGGGAAATCTAAACTGCCCCAGAGCAGACCCCAAAGCAATAGGCAGCCCCCAACATATAATGACGGTGAAGCAAGATGAAAACACTAACACAGATAGAAAGTAGGTTGAGCAAACGTTGGGGCCCAAGCTAACTAAAAAGGACAGGATAGAAAAGCTGCTGTCTGCAATCCGCAAAAAACCCTACCAAAAATGTCCCAACCGTCTGATAGGAAAAACAGGCCCTGAAGTCGCTAGGACTTCAAAATGACTATATCAGCACTCAGGTAAATTCTGAAGACAGAGCAAAGAGGCAAACTGATCAGAGACAAAAATGGAACTCAGCACACCCCCGACCGGGGATGGCTGAACTCCAAAAAACAAGGTAACCAAAACAAAACTAATAAGTTCAGTAGCAGAGCAAAAGCTTATCTTTGGGAAGCAGGAATCAGACTGGTCTCCAAGAATCCCGCAGAGAAATCGCCAGCGACTCAGAAGGGCGTCAGCTGCCTTATATCCAGTCAGCAGTTCCTGTTACCCAGTCATCATCTACCAGATCAGGTGTTTGGTAATCAGCCTCACTACCTTCCTTCACCAGAAGAGGGAGTTCATCAGACATCGACGGTGAAGGGGAAAATGAACTCAACAGTGGACCATAGATGTGGCCACTGCAACAGAGTCTTGAGAACCATTCCGCTCACCTTTATCGCCTATGCAGTGTTTGGCTCTTGTTTATAAGTTTGTCCGATATATATTAGAGGTGTATGCAGGTTTTCCATTGGGTTCTGGATTCCTTTTATTCTCCATGATCATGTTCTAAATATGTGGGCTGTACTTTTTGTGTCTTGGAATACAATTGGTGGTCATTATTGGGTCTTATACTGTACAACTGGACGGTATTTATTGTACAAAGCATTAACTTCTCCTGGACTCCTTCATTGTTATTACATAAGAACTAAGGATAGAGTAATCTTTAATTACAGTAATTAAAAATAAGCTAAATACATATGGACTCAACTCTAGGCTGGTTTACATATCCGTGAAACACGGACCACTCTCACGTTGGAAGACTCAGCCCAACCACCGGGTTTGCTGACTTGAGCTACCTGCTTCCTATGCGCCTATAAAGAAGCTAGCTCAGGTTCGGAGACTCGGCAGTGAGAGTGAGACTGAGTCTTCCGATGTGAGAATGGTCCGTGTTTCACGGATGTGTGAACCTGGCCTTAGGCCGCTACTGTGGGAGCATTTACACTGGACGAGTATTGGGAACATTTGCGCTTATGAATACTGGTTTTCCGACTGTTATCCTGTCTAAACAAGCTGCCAATCAACCTAAGTCCGGTTTCACACACCCGTAAAGCACGGACCAGTCTCACATCGGAAGAACCAGCCCTACTGCAGGGTCTCACGCCCTGAGCTACCTGCTTCATGTTTGTCTGTGAAGTAGCTCAGGTTGGGAGACCCAGGAGTTGGGCTTGGTCTTCTGACGATGGAATGGTCGGTGTTTCAGATATGTGTGATACCGTTCTTTGGCCAGTACTAAGTGTGCCTTTACGCTGGACAGTTATTGGGAACATAGGCTCTTAGGAATGCTCTTTTGCCAATTGTTATCATGTGTGAATAGGTTGCGAAATAACCGACAAATGAGGAAAACTTATTCTTCAAGTGGGATGAGTTTTAAGTAGGCTTAAAGTCGTCAGTCTTGGCAGCACATCGTGCTTTGTTAACAAGACGTGCTGCAGAGAATGTCATGTGCAAAGAAAGTTCGTTTAACAATCGTTCTGTGCACATGGAAGTGCATTTGGGCCCCTCTAAGGGGCTTCTTGGTAGTGGATCCAAGGTCATTCAGCAACCACCATCGGCTAATGTGTAAGTGCACGCTAAAGTTGTGTTCATACCATCTTTGTGCTTAGCTCTTTGTCAAACATCTGTTTTTTAAAACGCAAAATGTGTCCATAGAAGGAGTAGTAAATTTCAGTTTTTTGTTTTAAAATACAACAGTCTAAGATGTTATTTTTTCAGTTAAGTTGTATATGATTTCTGTGTAGATAAATATTGTGTTATGAGAAGCTTCTCTACAGCCCTTCCAGGACCTTACACTGAGATTTCACAGTGTAGACGTTCATTGGCCTTTTAGTTATGACCGTCAAAATGAAATCACATGTGAAATGTAAAGGAGACCTAAGTAAGGGACAGAAAAAAATCCCTTCCTTCATTTTAACAACTCGTTCTTTTCAATCGGGGGAGTCTATATGACAAAACTATATCCCACATCAGCAAAAATTAGGATTCAACGATAGTGGAAGCGTTTAAGGCCTTGAGATACATTGATAAACCTCCTGATGTGGAATCTGTTGGGCTTTAAATGTGATTTATTTTTACAGAGATGAAAAAAATGTAGATTATTTGAGCATCAAATATCAATTTGCTACATCTACAATATGAAGGCGGGTTTATCCAAATCTGAGCGTGTATTTACTCCCTGGCATCCTGGCATGCAGGTGATGAGGTTGGCAAACATCTTCATTTCAATTAAAATTTAATGAGTCGCTTAGACATATTTTTAATTAGACAAGAAGTGCTTAATTGTGTTGATTAACACAATTATGAATGATAAGAGTCCACGCCGACGGGTTTGAAATGCGACGTTAATGCTAAGAGTGACTGATGTACAATCCATCGTTGGGTTACCTTGGCAGTGACGATGAGGAGCGCCTCAGCATTACATATTTGTCTTTCTTAGAAGAAGTTATGATTGTTCCTTAGGTATTCATTGTTACTTATGACTTTTCAAAGAATATAAACTAAGTCGCTATGTCTTAAAGGCCATAGCTGGTCCATTGGCTGGTGTCCAGGAGAAATTCTGGGCATTGGCCTCAGCAACGAAATTCAGGGTTGAATTAATGATGTATTTCTAATTACCGGGTGGCTCAGCTTTTCTATATGTTATTTTTTCTATTAAACAGAAATCTGTTTTGTGCAAGATAATAAGTCGTCCTTCCAATCACTTCTGTGCAAGCAGGTAGCCAACATGTAAGAGGGTGAACATGGACTGAGGATTTGTCCTTTCGCTAGTTTTCCTACTCTTTGAGTTGATTGATGGGAGTGGTCATTGGTTTGTTCCTACCTGTGGATCGTATGTATTCCTTGTGTTCTATTGTCTGCTTGGTGCTGTTTTCTTTGCCTAAATTGCTCAAATGGTGAGTAGCTCTATGGAATCTGTAGGCGCAGAAATATCTTCTTGGCTGTGGATATAGTGGAGTAACACCAGAAAGAGTCCGATGTTGCCAGGAAAATGTGTGTGGTTTTGCTGATGCCTCCTGACTGTCACAAGGGACTGCTGGAGGAACAGTAAGTAGATGAAGTGGAAAATTTTGTACCAGTAGCTGAGAGTGCAGATAGTCTGATATACTGTAGATGCAGATGGCCGTTGAGAAAGTTATGCATAAGACTTGTACTACCTGAGAGAGAGTTGCTTTGTGCTGGCTTGGATATTGGACGCAGAGGTGGACTGGAATCTCGGAGTGGATTAATGTTGAGGATTGATGAGCTGGAGACTGGGAGATATGATGTCAACCTGAGGAGGAGTGGTAAGGGAAGAGGTTCAGGTTCTTCATTAAGCTTGACCTTATTATGGAGCATAGGATTAAGCGAAGTACTGAACACACACATTAATAATGGAGGCTAGAAGGGCTGACCATGAAAGATGAATTGCCACTGTTCTGTACATACCATTATTAAAACAGGGTTGGCTGAGTGTACTGTCAGCATCAGTGGGAACAGCTGTGTACAGGAGTCTAATGTAGTTGTGAAGCAAATGTCAACTTGGAGGCAGTAAGGGCAGGAGGAGATGCAGTTGGTCGTTGAGATCTGTACTGTACTACCTGGGAGAGTTGCATTTTGTTGGCGTAGACATTGAGTGTAGAGGTGGATTGGAGTCTAGGCATGGCTTCCTTTTGATGATTGATGGTGGGCGGGAGACTGGGAGATTTGGGCCTGAGGAAGGGTGGTAAGGGAAGATTCTTGGTTGGTTCATCGAGCACGGCCTTGTCAAGTAGCAGATGGTGAGCTAAGTACTGTGACCATTTGTATTACAGGAGGCTAGAAAGGCTGGTGGAGTCAGCTGTAGAGGGGAATCTGATGTAGATGTCTTCTTGAAGGCAGTAAGAGACGGTGAGTGTGAAATAAGGGGAGACTGCATTTGAGAACCATGCCAGGTCTGAGGAGACTAAAAGGAAGCTGCAATGGAGGCTTTGTCGCTTGAAGGCCTGAAAGTCCAGTTGTTTGGTAAACTAGACTTAATGGAGATGTCACTAGAAGGGGTAGTAAAGTTTGGGATTTACAGCGAAATATAATTGTGCCCTTGAAGTGCAGGGTGTGTAGGTGATAGGTATTAAAATAAAGCTGGTCAAAAAGGCCTGAACTTCCACAGAAGACAAGAGTAGTGAATCATTGCAGAATCCATTTCACGGTAAAGAAAAATCCCTTCACAACATCCACCTAAGTGAAGAACGCTCTCCAAGAAGTCAGTGTCTCAGTATCTAAGTCCACCATAAAGAGAAAACTTCAAGAGCGCAAATACCGAGGGTTCATCACAAGGTGCAAACCATTAATCCGTATTAAACATAGAAAGGACAGATTACAGTTTGCCCAAAAAAAAAACATCTAAAAAAGCCGCCCAGTTCTGGAAAATCCAGTTTTTGAACAGATAAAACTAAGATCAACCTATGGTATACCATAATGATTGGAAAAAGAAAATATGGAGAAGGCTTGGAACAGCTCAATGCAAAATGCACCAGATCCTCTGTAACACATGTGGAGGTGGTGTGATGGCGCGGACTTGTGTGGCTTCCAATGGCACCAAGTCACTAGTGTTTATTGATGATGTGACTGAAAACAGAAGAGGCTGGATGAATTCTGAAATCTACAGGGCGAGGCTTTCTGCTCAGATTATACCAAATGCAGCAAAGTTGATTGGACGGAGCTTTACAGTAAGATGGACAATGACCCAAAACATGCAGCGAAAGCAACCCAGGCGTTTATTATGGCATTTCACAAGCTTAAGACAAGATGTAACCCCTTCGTGACCTTGGGTTTTTCCATTTTTGAGTTTTTTGCACCCCTTCTTCTTCAAAATGGCCATGGTAGGGCTTATTTTTTGTGGGATGAGTTTTACTTTTGAACGACACCACTAGTTTTAACATATCGTGTACTTTAAAAGGGGAAAAAAATCAAAGTGCAGTGAAATTTCAGAAATAGTGCAATTCCACAATTGTTTTTTTTTTTTTTTAACCATGTTCACTACATGCTAAAACTGACCTGCCATTGTGATTCTCCAGCTCATTATGAGTTCGTAGATACCAAACATGTATGGGTTCTTTTTTCATTGGTAAGAAAAAGAAATTCAAAGTTTCTCAAGAAAAAAAAAGTTGCCATATTCTGAGACCTGTAGCGACTCCATTTTTAGTGATCTGGGGCTGGGTGAGGTCTTACTTTTTGCGCTCTGAGCTGATGTTTTAACTTATACAATTTAGGTGCGATACAATCTTTTGATCGCCTGTTATTGCATTTTAATGCAATGTTGTGGCGACCAAAAAGATGTAATTCTGACGTTTTTACTTTTTTTTTCTTGTTATGCCGTTTACTGATCGGATTAATTCTTTTTATATATTGATAGATCGAGCAATTCTGAACGTGGCGATACCAAATATGAATGAGGGGTGATTTTAAACTTTTTGATATTTTTAAAAACATTTTTTTTTACTTTTCACTTGCTTCTTGGGAGACTAGAAGCTGCGATCATCTGATCGCTTGCTACACAGAGCGGGGCTGCAGATCTAGCAGAGCTCAGAATGCTGAGCTGTGTATAACCCACACCACTGATTATTCGCTTTCTGTGTATACTGTATATTTACAAAAAAGCTGCTAACCAGTGGTGGGGGCGTGGTTGGACTAGGAGGCACGAGACACCTAGTCCTGTAGTGATTTTATTGAAAACATCAAAACACAGCTTAGTAAGTGACAAATCGCTGAAATCAGGATCTGTGCCCCTATACCATGCTGCTCTCAGCTTAAATAGCAATAACCCGCTGACCGATTCCCTTTAATGTGTACAGGACTGTCCTGATTCTTGGGGGGAAAAAAAGCTTCAGTTGTTGAATTTCTACTTATTCCATCCTCTTGTTGTCTGGTAAGATAACCTGTTGCCAGTGGTATTTTAGTTTACTCTCCTTTCCCTGTTGAGAATGCATGCATGCATGCTCAGCCAAATCAAGCATACATGTGTATTTGAGGAGAGCAGTAGCTGTCAGCCGAATGAAAGTATGGCCAACAGCGATTTTATTTTAAGCTGACCTGTCACTATGTCAAAAGTGGCCACTCTTTGCTCTTATTTTATTTCCACTGCTCTCCTAAGTATTCCATCTTTTTTTTTAATCCGCCATACAGTTCCAGAGATATGGGCCTTTTTATTTTGTGCTCATTTTTTCTAGTCTTTACAAGGGGGTGTTACCCAGGATCCTCAGGGGCGTGTCTTTAGGCTGCTCTGCATTGTTATGCTGTGAGCCACGCACACTTTGTAAATACCATAGATATTAGCACTAAATAAAAAGGTTCATATTTCTGGAATTTAAATAAGCAAAAAAAAACCAGTATGCTCAGGGAAGCAGAAGGAATAAAATTAGAGCAAAAACTATCAATGTTTGACTTGATGACAGGTCCTCTTTAAAGTGCATGTCCAGCTTAAGATATTCTTCCTGAGTTTAGACTGTGACAACCAAGTGGTGACCATAGTGGTTGTCACATTTTAGATGCCTACTCGTCTTGTTTCCAGAAATGTCTGGATAGAAATGGAATTTGGTATTACTTTATATTGAATAAAAAAAAGAACATCCAGGATCTTCGCTTTCTGCTTCTTCTCATCGTGACTTCTGTCAGTTCTCATTCAACTTTCAGTAAAGTAAATCAGCTTAAATCCTGCGTGACACGCTGTATCTCATGTATAATTCCCCTGTCCTTCAAGGATTTCTTGTAATCTCCATCATCACTATGAAGCGATCTTCAGTTAGTTGCAGATTTGTCCATCTGAGCCCCCCCCCCGAGGGTCCTATGGGACATGTGGAGCCCCTCCAGGTCACCACGTGGCCGTGACTCAGTGTCAGAATGATTCATCTTTCTTCGATCTCCACAGACTTTGTGATCTAATCCCGTGTAGCACTAAGTAGATTCATCCCCGCATAAATATCATTCTACGCACACAAACATCGGCGATCACACGGACCGACACCAAATCTGCTTTCTCTACGTCGCAGTCACCAGTGAATTAAGCCAATAGTATTTACGGTAAATCGGGTTGACTTGGCTAAAGAGTTGGTGCTCGTGAGAATGCCTATGTTATAGCAGAGCTCTCCAAATCCACTCGTCAAATACTTACCTATTAACATAAGCGTTCAATGAATAATCAGAGTTGTTTCACAGGATAGGGACCTCAGCAATCACAAAAATGAGGACCCTGAGCCCCCGCTTCCCATTTAGATGGTGTTTTGCTCCAGCATATACATCACTGCAACAGATGCAAACTAAGCCCCGCAGATAAGTGATAAATGGTTACCATCGTTTTACAATCTTTTTATGTTTGAACGGTCCTTTGAAATACGTCGTTGAGCATAGGTTGTCCCATTGCCATTTTCTTGCAGCTCAACCACAGGGGAGGTAAAGCATTGCATGGTGGCTATTATTTTAGAAATGAGCAGATCGATCCACGGAGAATCGAGTTCAAATTGAATTTCCTGAAATAAGAGCAGCGCCATTTTCCTCACTGCTGAAGCATCATGGCGCAGGCTAACATCCTTCTGCATTACCGCACTGGCCTCTCCATAATGCCCTACAGCTGTGATTTCTTCTTGTAAAGTGGTGGTCAGTGTCGGGGCCATCACAGATTAGCGGTTCTCAGTGGAGCACAGTTTGTACCGCAGAGTCGTTTTCAATTGCCAGAGTCACTGGGTAAGTCTCACTCTCCCGTAGAGTGTAAGCTCTTATGGTCAGCGGGGTCCTCTCTCTCTCCTGTAGAGTGTATCCTCTTATGGTCAGCGGGGTCCTCTCTCCTGTAGAGTGTAAGCTCTTATGGTCAGTGGGGTCCTCGCTCTCCTGTAGAGTGTAAGCTCTTATGGTCAGCATGGTCCTCTCCTATAGAGTGTAAGCTCTTTTGATCAGCAGGGTCCTCACTCTCCTGTAGAGTCTAAGCTCTTATGATTGGCAGGGTCCTCTCTCCTGTAGAGTGTAAGCTCTTATGGTCAGTGGGGTCCTCTCTCTACTGTAGAGTGTAAGCTCTTATGATCAGCAGGGGTCCTCCCTCTCCTGTGGATTGTAAGCTCTTATGGTCAGTGGGGTCCTCACTCTCCTGTAGAGTGTAAGCTCTTACGATCAGTGGAGTCCTATCTCTCCTGTAGAGTGTAAGCTCTTACGGTCAATGGAGTCCTATCTCTCCTGTAGAGTGTAAGCTCTTATGGTCAGCAGGGTCCTCTCTCTTCAGTAGAGAATAAGCTCTTTTGATCAGCATGGTCCTCTCTCTCCTGTAGAGTGTAAGCTCTTATGGTCAGCGGGGTCCTCTCTCTCTCCTGTAGAGTGTAAGTTCTTATGGTCAGTGGGGTCCTCTTTCTCTCCTGTAGAGTGCGGGGTCCTCTCCTGTAGAGTGTAAGCTCTTATAGTCAGCGGGGTCCTCGCTCTCCAGTAGAGTGTAAGCTCTTATCGTCAGCGGGGTCCTCTCTCTCTCCTGTAGAGTGTAAGCTCTTATGGTCAGCGGGGTCCTCTCTCTCTCCTGTAGATTGTAAGCTCTTATGGACAGCGGGCTCCTCTCTCTCTCCTGTAGAGTGTAAGCTCTTATGGTCAGCGGGGTCCTCTCTCTCTCCTGTAGAGTGTAAGCTCTTATGGTCAGCAGGGTCCTCTCTCTCTCCTGTAGAGTGCAAGCTCTTATGCTCAGCAGGGTCCTCTCTCTTCAGTAGAGAATAAGCTTTTATGATCAGCATGGTCCTCTCTCTCCTGTAGAGTGCAAGCTCTTATGCTCAGCAGGGTCCTCTCTCTCCCGTAGAGTGTAAGCTCTTATGGTCAGTGGGGTCCTCTCTCTCTCCTGTAGAGTGCAAGCTCTTATGATCAGCATTATCCTCTCTCTCCTGTAGAGTCTAAGCTCTTATGGTCAGCTAGGTCCACTCTCTCCTGTAAAGTGTAAGCTCTTATGGTCAGCGGGGTCCTCTCTCTCTCCTGTAGAGTGTAAGCTCTTATGGTCAGCGGGGTCCTCTCTCCTGTAGAGTGTAAGCTCTTATGGTCAGTGGGGTCATCTCTCTCCTGTAGAGTGCAAGCTCTTATGCTCAGCAGGGTCCTCTCTCTCCTGTAGAGTGTAAGCTCTTATGGTCAGCGGGGTCCTCTCTCTCCAGTAGAGTGTAAGCTCTTATCGTCAGCGGGGTCCTCTCTCTCCTGTAGAGTGTAAGCTCTTATGGTCAGCGGGGTCCTCTCTCTCTCCTGTAGAGTGTAAGCTCTTATGGTCAGCGGGGTCCTCTCTCTCTCCTGTAGAGTGTAAGCTCTTATGGTCAGCGGGGTCCTCTCTCTCTCCTGTAGAGTGTAAGCTCTTATGGTCAGCGGGGTCCTCTCTCTCTCCTGTAGAGTGTAAGCTCTTATGGTCAGCGGGGTCCTCTCTCCTGTAGAGTGTAAGCTCTTATGGTCAGTGGGGTCATCTCTCTCCTGTAGAGTGCAAGCTCTTATGCTCAGCAGGGTCCTCTCTCTCCTGTAGAGTGTAAGCTCTTATGGTCAGCGGGGTCCTCTCTCTCCTGTAGAGTGTAAGCTCTTATGGTCAGCGGGGTCCTCTCTCTCCTGTAGAGTGTAAGCTCTTATGGTCAGCGGGGTCCTCTCTCTCTCCTGTAGAGTGTAAGCTCTTATGGTCAGCGGGGTCCTCTCTCTCTCCTGTAGAGTGTAAGCTCTTATGGTCAGCGGGGTCCTCTCTCTCTCCTGTAGAGTGTAAGCTCTTATGGTCAGCGGGGTCCTCTCTCTCTCCTGTAGAGTGTAAGTTCTTATGGTCAGTGGGGTCCTCTCTCTCTCCTGTAGAGTGCAAGCTCTTATGATCAGCATGGTCCTCTCTCCTGTAGAGTGTAAGCTCTTATGGTCAGCGGGGTCCTCTCTCCTGTAGAGTGTAAGTTCTTATGGTCAGTGGGTCCTCTCTCTCCTGTAGAGTGTAAGCTCTTATGGTCAGCGGGGTCCTCTCTCTCTCCTGTAGAGTGCAAGCTCTTATGCTCAGCAGGGTCCTCTCTCTCCTGTAGAGTGTAAGCTCTTATGGTCAGTGGGGTCCTCTCTCCTGTAGAGTGTAAGCTCTTATGATCAGCATGGTCCTCTCTCTCCTGTAGAGTCTAAGCTCTTATGGTCAGCTAGGTCCACTCTCTCCTGTAGAGTGTAAGCTCTTATGGTCAGCGGGGTCCTCTCTCTCTCCTGTAGAGTGTAAGTTCTTATGGTCAGTGGGGTCCTCTCTCTCTCCTGTAGAGTGCAAGCTCTTATGATCAGCATGGTCCTCTCTCCTGTAGAGTGTAAGCTCTTATGGTCAGCGGGGTCCTCTCTCCTGTAGAGTGTAAGTTCTTATGGTCAGTGGGTCCTCTCTCTCCTGTAGAGTGTAAGCTCTTATGGTCAGCGGGGTCCTCTCTCTCTCCTGTAGAGTGCAAGCTCTTATGCTCAGCAGGGTCCTCTCTCTCCTGTAGAGTGTAAGCTCTTATGGTCAGTGGGGTCCTCTCTCCTGTAGAGTGTAAGCTCTTATGATCAGCATGGTCCTCTCTCTCCTGTAGAGTCTAAGCTCTTATGGTCAGCTAGGTCCACTCTCTCCTGTAAAGTGTAAGCTCTTATGGTCAGCGGGGTCCTCTCTCTCTCCTGTAGAGTGTAAGCTCTTATGGTCAGCGGGGTCCTCTCTCCTGTAGAGTGTAAGCTCTTATGGTCAGTGGGGTCCTCTCTCTCCTGTAGAGTGCAAGCTCTTATGCTCAGCAGGGTCCTCTCTCTCCTGTAGAGTGTAAGCTCTTATGGTCAGTGGGGTCCTCTCTTTCTCCTGTAGAGTGCAAGCTCTTATGCTCAGCAGGGTCCTCTCTCTCCTGTAGAGTGTAAGCTCTTATGGTCAGCGGGGTTCTCTCTCTCTCCTGTAGAGAGTAAGCTCTTATGATCAGCAGGGTCCTCTCTCTTCTGTAGAGTTTATTCTCATATGGTCAGTGGGATCCTCTTTCTCCTGTAGAGTGTAAGCTCCTATGGTCAGTGGGGTCCTCTCTCTCTCTTTCCTGTAGAGTGTAAGCTCTTATGTTCAGTGGGCTCCTCTCTTTCTCCTGTAGAGTGTAAGCTCCTATGGTCAGTGGGGTCCTCTCTCTCTCTTTCCTGTAGAGTGTAAGCTCTTATGGTCAGTGGGGTCCTCTCTTTCTCCTGTAGAGTGTAAGCTCTTATGGTCAGTGAGGTCCTCTCTCTCCTGTAGAGTATAAGCTCTTATGGTCAGTGGGGTCCTCTCTCTCTCCTGTAGAGTGTGAGCTCTTTTGATCAACAGGGTCCTCTCTCTTTTGTAGAGTCTAAGCTCTTATGGTCATCTGGGTGCTTTCTCTCTCTCTTCTTCCCCACGTGTATTTTCCAAGCAATTACAATCTTTCCAGTATTGAGATTCACATTATTGTATTCGCCGCAAGTCTAAATTTTTGGAAAAATTCAGCAAAGTCTGTGAATTTTGAATTTCATATATCCTCTCTACTATATACGCCTTCCTGCTTCATGGCATACTATTATATCATGGAGCAAATGTAGGTGGAAGAAGTGAGTTATGGAGCTGATCCTGGTGTGGGCTGTGTTATACAGCTGGCACCTTCTCTAACAGCAGCGATCAGAAGTAGCTCTGATTGCTGCAGTCTAAGGCTGGTTTCACATTTGCGTTTTTTAGCGCTGGAAAAAAACGCATATGTGCGCATGCGTTTTTTCCCCTATATTTAACATGGGTGCGCATACCTGCGCGCTTGTAAGCGCATGTATGCGATTTTCATGCGCTGCGTTTTTTGGGGGTGTGCGTTTGTATTTTCCAGACGCAGCATGTTGCATTTTTTGGCCCTGCAAAAAAGCGCATGCGCACATATGCGCACGTTTTGCGCTAAAAATGGCCATTATAGCCTATGGATGCGCATATGTGCGCACTGGCATGCTCATGTATGCGTTTTTTTGCATATGCATTTTTTTTTTTTAACCATGGAATTTAGGGGTTTGGGTTAGAGTTAGGGTTAGTTAAGGGGGTTTAGGGTTAGGGTCAGGGTCAGGGTTAGGGTTGGGGTTTGGGTCAGGGTTAGGGTTAAGTATGGTTTGGTTAAGGGTTAGGGTCAGGGTTAGGGTCAGGATTAGGGTTAAGTATGGTTTTGTTAAGGGTTAGGGTTAGGGTTAAGTATGGTTTTGTTAAGGGTTAGGGTCAGGATTAGGGTTAAGTATGGTTTGGTTAAGGGTTAGGGTCAGGGTTAGGGTTAGGGTCAGGGTTAGGTATGGTTTTGTTAAGGGTTAGGGTCAGGGTTAGGGTCAGGATTAGGGTTAAGTATGGTTTTGTTAAGGGTTAGGGTCAGGGTTAGGGTTAGGGTCAGGATTAGGGTTAAGTATGGTTTGGTTAAGGGTTAGGGTCAGGGTTAGGGTTAGGGTCAGGGTTAGGGTTAAGTATGGTTTTGTTAAGGGTTAGGGTCAGGGTTAGGGTTAGGGTTAGTTAGGGTTTAGGGTTTGGGTTAGGGTTAAGTATGATTTGGTTAAGGGTTAGGGTCAGGGTTAGGGTTAGGGTCAGGGTTAGGGTTAGTAAAGTCATGGTTTGGGTAGTGTGAGGGGCCACCTAAAAATGTTGGAAAAAAACGCAAACGCGGTAAAAACGCACTAAAAACGCATACAAACTCATAAAAACGCTGCGTTTTTTTCATGCATGCTCATAAAAAATGCTTGAAAAAAACGCAGCAGTTGTATGCTTTTGTATGCGTTTTTTCAATGCGTTTTTTGCGGGAAAAACGCGCTGCAAAAAAAAGCAAGTGTGAAACTAGCCTAACAACTTAAATTCTACCGTGAGCCTCTGAGAATGGCATTGAAGTAGTGCAATCCTAGTAAAGCATCTTCTCACCCATTGGCCCTGCAACAACTTGATTAATTTGTCATTAATTTGGACCTACTGAAGGCCCCCACCACAGCTGTTTTGGTGCTGCTGTGATGCCCAGCCACAGGCTGAACTTCATACAATTGTGATTTTTACTACAGTATATAAAGTAATAGTGCGGTATTGCAGTATGGAGGAGAAGTGATCAAAATAATCCCAGCTTAAACTCCTCATGGGGGAATTTATTTATATAATTACCTTGTAATGTTTTCATTTCCTATTCTGTCCAGATGTCACCGTATCCCAGAATTCCAAGCGGAGGAAGTTCACCGACCACCATATTGGCACACACACACACTCAGTCACACTCACACACTCACATTTGCACTCACTCACACTCACGCAGCCTCTTGCGTGATACCACCAGCGGAACACCGTTGCACTGCTCCTGCGTGAATTCCGTGCAGACACAGTGAATCGTTCGGCTGATCCCGGCGGCAGATGTGCGACTTGTCTGCTGGCAGAGGAAGCCGGTCACATTAAAGGGGTTTTCCCACGAACTAAGGTTCATTTTAAAAATTGTCTGTGTCTGACCGTGTATGGAGCATGCCACATCTGGGCAGGGGAGGAAGCAAAAGACTATACTGATATTACAGCAGTGGATCACAGAGGATTCATTTTGTGAGGTAAAATATTTCACTGACTGTTTTTAAACGATATTTTTCCTCACAAAATGTATCCTCTGCAATCTCCTGCTGTACTGTCAGTATTGTCTTTTACTTCCTCCCCTGCCCAGGAGCTGTGGTAGGTTCTGTACACGGTCAGACACAGGGGTGAGAGAGACAGAGCACAGGGGGAGACAGCTGAAACGGGACAGCACATGAGTGGAGAACACAGCACAGGAAGGAGAGAGACAGCAGACAAGGGGGATAACACATGGGGTAGACAGGTCAAAGAAGAGAGCACAGACGGGAGAAGTCAGCACATGGGGAAAAAAGAGTGGATAGGTGGGTGAGCACATGGGGGAGAGATTCTCAACGCTGCAAAGCCTGCCCCCATCGTGACATTGCCGCCCTCCCGATGCGATAACATTGGGCCTCCATCTAGTAAAATATAAAGAGAAATTAATTGAAAAAAAAAGTATTACAAAAATTAATAAAAAATAAAGTCTGAATCACCACCCATTTTCAAATGCAAAAATAGACAAAAATTATATAAAATAAGCACCTTCAAGAAAAAAAAAAATAAAGTGACAGAATTGCCATTTTTCAATCCAAAACGCAATAGAAAGTGAGCAAAATGTTGTATGTACCCCATAATGATACCCATAAAAACAATGGTAAAATTAAAAAGTTATGATTCTTAGAAAATGGTAACAGAAAACCATTTTTTTGCTTTATATAGTTGAGAATTAAGTGTGCCATCACCTTTCTTTGGCCGTTTAAGCACACTTGGAATTTTTTCCCATTTTTCAGTAGATTAAATGATGTGACTCAAAACTATAACTTTTGGAAAAAAGATATGGTTCTTGGAAAAAGAGGGCAAAAAATAACAAAAATTGGCCGCATCCTTGAGTTAAAATCAATGTAAAGCATGGACGATTTTGGTCATACACAGAGAGGTTGATGTGCACTGATCGTGCTACTTTTGAGAATTCGGAATACATTTACAATGTATTTTAACGTGAGTCAACTAAACCAGACATCCTCTAGAAGAAACATCGGCATAGGGGGCACCAGAATATGTATATGATGCCAAGATCTAGATTTAGGGGCAATATTAAAATAGAAATATTCCATGTGAAATCTTCCATGACTGCAACCCTTGAGGTGCTCCTCCTCCTTGGATAGCCGGGCGCTGAGATCTCTCTGGACTTCTGACCATTCAAGTATTTTTAATAGGCAGAGAAGAGAAAGTCTCTGACAGATATATACCGTATATCAGCAGTTTCTCTTCCAAAAAAAAGAGAAAAGATAGGGATTAAAAAGTCAGTGACGTAAAACCTTCTCTCCACCAAAATCATCTGACAGCGGAGAGTCGGTAGGCCCCTGTACAAACACATTAGATGGTCATCCAGTCTTGCCGTAATCGGCAGCTTTGATCAACTTTAATTTATCGGGGAGAATTTAAACTGATAACGATCACATATCGGAAATGTACAACTTATAGTGTATAGAAAAGGCTTAGGAACTGAGCCTGCACCATACCAGGCAGAATGCGGCTCTGTTACATAGCTGGTATCTGCCTGCAACCAGAGCTAGCTCCCGATTGCTGCTGTTTAACCATTTAAATGCCACTGTCAATCACGGACAGCGTCTTTTAAATGTTGAAATTTAGCTGTAGGTGAATCGATGGATTATCATGGCAATCGGGAGCGTGCTGAAGGTAATTGCGTAATAAACAGGCAATCCCCACACGTGTTGAGGCTGTCTATCAGTCACAAATCATGCAGCTGCAGAGACCCGAACATAATATACGAGCACGCCCAACATACTCGGATAAACCCCGAGCGTGCTCGGATAAGATGTTATCCCAGCACGTTCGTTCATCACTAATCACTACTTGATCAGCAGGAGATTATTACTAGATGACTACTTGGTCTACTGCCAGGTAAAGTTAGGTCCATATATATTTGGACAGAGACAACATTTTTCTAATTTTGGTTCTAGACATTACCACAATGAATTTTAAACAAAACTATTCAGATGCAGTTGAAGTTCAGACTTTCAGCTTTCATTTGAGGGTATCCACATTAAAATTGGATGAAGGGTTTATGGAGTTTCAGCTCCTTAACATGTGCCACCCTGTTTTTAAAGTGACCAAAAGTAATTGGACAGATTAAATAATTGTAAATAAAATGTTCATTTCTAGTACTTGGTTGAAAACCCTTTGTTGGCAATGACTGCCTGAAGTCTTGAACTCATGGACATCACCAGACGCTGTGTTTCCTCCTTTTTGATGCTCTGCCAGGCCTTCACTCCGGTGGTTTTCAGTTGCTGTTTGTTTGTGGGCCTTTCTGTCTGAAGTTTAGTCTTTAACAAGTGAAATGCATGCTCAATTGGGTTGAGATCAGGTGACTGACTTGGCCATTCAAGAATATTCCACTTCTTTGCTTTAATAAACTCCTGGGTTGCTTTGGCTTTATGTTTTGGGTCATTGTCCATCTGTAGTATGAAACGACGACCAATCAGTGTGGCTGCATTTGGCTGGATCTGAGCACACAGTATATGGCTCTGAATACCTCAGAATTCATTTGGCTGCTTCTGTCCTGTGTCACATCATCAATAAACACTAGTGACCCAGTGCTACTGGCAGCCATGCATGCCCAAGCCACCACACTGCCTCCGCCGTGTTTTACAGATGATGTGGTATGCTTTGGATCATGAGCTGTACCACGCCTTCGCCATACTCTTTCCATCATTCTGGTAGAGGTTGATCTTGGTTTCATCTGTCCAAAGAATGTTCTTCCAGAACAGTGCTGGCTTTTTTAGATGTTATTTAAGCAAAGTCCAGTCTAGCCTTTTTATTCTTGATGCTTATGAGTGGCTTGCACCGTGCAGTGAACCCTCTGTATTTACTTTCATGCAGTCTTCTCTTTATGGTAGATTTGGATATTGATACGCCTACCTCCTGGAGAGTGTTGGTCACTTGGTTGGCTGTTGTGAAGGGGTTTCTCTTCACCATGGAGATTATTCTGCGATCATCCACCACTGTTGTCTTCCGTGGGCGCCCAGGTCTTTTTGCATTGATGAGTTCACCAGTGCTTGCTTTCTTTCTCAGGATGTACCAGACTGTAGATTTTGCCACTCCTAATGTTGTAGCAATTTCTCGGATGGGTTTTTTTCTGTTTTTGCAACTTAAGGATGGCTTGTTTCACCTGCATGGAGAGCTCCTTTGACCGCATGTTTCCTTCACAGTAAAACCTTCCAAATGCAAGCACCACACCTCAAATCAACTCCAGGCCTTTTATCTGCTTAATTGAGAATGACATAACAAAGGGATTGCCCACACCTGTCCATGAAATAGGCTTGGAGTCAATTGTCCAATTACTTTTTGTCCCTTTAAAAACAGGGTGGCACATGTTAAGGAGCTGAAACGCCTAAACCCTTCATCATCAGTGGTGTGGGTAGGGTTAGATAGAGCTCAGCATTAGAGAACTACTAGATCTGCAACAAAGAAAACCGTTTTTAATCAATATTGCTGCACCCAGTAAACTGAGTGATACATTGTTGGATTCAGGGTCTCAGCCCCTACATCGTGCTGCTGTCAGATTACATAGCAAAAACCTGGTGGCAGATTTCCTTTAAATGGTAGATCACTGTATTTTTTTGGACTATAAGACGCACTTTTTTCCTCCAAATTTTTGGAAGAAAGTGGGGTTGCATCTTATAGTCCGGATGTATCTTATGTATATGTCCCTTGTAGCTGTGGATAGGAGATAAGCAGCAGCGTCAGAGGAGCGGGTCACAGGAGGCAGGAGCCGGCGCCCTTACACGCCAAGGTCAGCTGCCGGAATATTCACTGCTTCCCACACTCGGGACTATGGAAGTGGAGAGCAGTGAATATTCATTTTCTTTTTTTATGTTTGGTGTGGAATTATATCCAATTTGGCTTTAGGACAATTCTTTTTGTGTTTTTTCATTTAAGACAAATTAAATGAAGATAATAATAACAAAGAATTTGTGTTTGCAATCATTTTCAGGAAGAAACTGAGTATTATCTGACAGAATTGCAGGGGTGTCAATACTTTTGGCCACAACTGTATAGGCGTGGTAAGCAGAGAATACTCATTCTCTTTATTAGAAGGCACACGTGATCGCCCGGCGGCTGTGGCTAACAGTGTGTCCACTATTAAAGAAAATGAATATTCACTGCTCTCCACTACCATAGTCCATAGTGGGGAGTAGTGAATATTCCGGCAGCTGACCTCGGCGTGTAAGGATGCATGGCAGTGACGTCATGTTCTGCTTACACATTGCAGACAGCTGCCTGCATCAGAACAGTACTCAATGCTGCGAGGAAGCGGAGGGAAGATAAGTAGAATGGTTTATTTTTTTATGTGTGCACCATGATGGGGACTATGTATACCATGCTAGGGATGGATCAT